>NC_047658.1:152449532-153149532 GCF_011762505.2 Arvicanthis niloticus
GGCTGGGCTTGTAGGTAGGAGACTCAAGAGTTTAAGAATTACCTTGGTTAGCTGGGCTGTGGTGGCACATGCCTTTAATCCCAGCACTTGGGAGGCAGAGGCAGGCGGATTTCTGAGTTCGAGGCCAGCCTGGTCGACAGGCTGAGTTCCAGGATAGCCAGGGCTACACAGAGAAACTCTGTCTCAAAAAACCAAAAAAAAAAAAAAAAAAGAATTAAAAAAAAAAAAAAAGAATTGCCTTGGTTACATAGAAGTACAAGACCAGCCTGTACTACATGAGACTGTGTCAGAAACCCAAAGTGGACTTTAAATTCTGGATGAGCGAAATTGGTGTGAGAAAGCTAACCGAGAGGTTTGGAGTTAATGCTAGTGGTTAGTTCACTTTTGGCTTGGCCTTTAGCCTTTGGCTGATCCTTTTCCCCTGGGAACGTTTGTACCTGGGGATTGTGAAGTGTGTGGGTGAAGCCACGTAAAGGGGGTAGATGTCTCTGTCTTGGCCTCCAGCACCTGCCAGGAGGAGGTAGAGATCAATGGTTTATAGAGCTGGACCAGTCTGACCTAGTGGCTGGGCTGTGGAAGGAGGCAGGGCAACTAGAGATACAGGCTACTTGCTCACCGATGACTGTTTGCTGAGCCATGCGATATTCAGCTTCTGGTTGTAATTACAGGATTGTGAAGACCTAGGTGGGAGGGGTTAGTCCCTAGAACCTGCTGCCTTCTCACTTTAGCTTTGGGCCTAGACACTGAAGTGTCCCTAAACCAGCCTGTTCTTTCCCTGGGCCTTACAGCTCCACCTTTTAAAAGGATCGGGTTCCTGAAGCATCAGGTCACACCTGTTGGCTGTTTCTTTTGGAGGAATTGAAGTGCTCCATTTCCCTGCTGCAGGAGGGTGTCTGGCTGTCTGTCTGATTCTGTTCTCAGGCCTTTACACCATGCTTCCAAGAGCAGAGATGCTTAGTTGAAGCTCTGGACTCACTAGTTCCATTTGGGCCTTGCGTATGCCCTGCCTATGACACTTGACAGGTTTGGGTGGATCTTACCTCATGACAAAGCTAACTACACTGCTAGTACACAGAAGTGTGTGAGGCAGGGCCTCTCCATCTCTGCAGTCAAGGTTTCAGTTGGTAGGGTTGGGGAAGACATTCTTCTCCTAGAACTACAATTGACATTGTGGCTCACCGTTGGGTCTAGAGGTATAGCTCAGTTTTAGAGTCTTAGAGTTAGAGTCTTAGAGTGGATTTAGTCTCCAGCACCAAAGAAGAAAAGGGAGTATGAACATTGGGTATAAGACATGGTAGGGAATAATGGGTAATGATGGTGTATAGGCACATATAAATTCCTCTGTGATGCACAAAAGAATACAAGTGAACACAATCATATTATTTGTCCCAAAGGAATTGGGAGTTATTATTTTCCTCTTTTAAAAAGGAATAGTTTCTTGCACTTTTAATTTGTTTTGTGATAGAGTCTCTATGTAGTCTTGACTGTCCTGGCACTTGTCATATTAACCAAGCTGGCCTTGAACTCGGATCTGCTTGTTCCTGCCGCCCAAATGCTGGGATTAAGGCGTGTGCCACCACTTTTGTTTGTTGGGAGAAAAGGCTTAAGGCGTTCCTTCCATTGTTTGGTGTATGGTAGGAGTTGAGGCCCTGTGGATCTCTGGGTGTGTGGACAGAGCACAACTTAGGTGTGCACCACCGCCGCCCAGCAGCGGATGGCTTAACATTGATTTCCCCTCTGACAGTCTTTTCTTTAAGTAGGCCAGTCTGGTCTCAAACTCGCATAGAATTCTTCTGCTTTAGTTTTTTCAGCATTTATGTTACAAGTGTATGCTATGTCTTTAATCCCAGCACTTGGGAGGTCTGATTGACCCTTTTGCCCTAGGTCCATGAGGAGGGGGATGACTCTAGCTTTGTCAGTCTTTCTCGACTGGGCCCATCTCTGAGGGAGAAAGACCTGGAAATGGAGGAACTGATACTGCAGGATGAGACACTACTGGAGACCATGCAGAGCTACATGGATGCCTCCCTCATATCCCTCATTGAGGATTTTGGAGAGGTAAGCTGGGGTAGGGCTTGGAGTTCTTCAGGCAGGATCTTTGCATGGGGTGTTTTGTCTTTGGAGTCGTTTCAGAGATGGCATTTTTCTCTCAGATCCTTGGCCTATCAGATACCCAACCTGAGCCCTTGAAAGATTTTTTTAAAATTTTTATTATTATTTTTAAAATGATGTTAGACTGCAGACTGTCAGTACAGCCCATGAAGGATGCCTTCAGCTTGGACTATGGTCCAAAGCTTATTCTCC
The DNA here is from genome assembly GCF_011762505.2 of Arvicanthis niloticus. Classification (NCBI taxonomy): domain Eukaryota; kingdom Metazoa; phylum Chordata; class Mammalia; order Rodentia; family Muridae; genus Arvicanthis; species Arvicanthis niloticus. The sequence goes on from NC_047658.1 coordinate 152,451,837, forward strand.
TTTCAGGGCTTTTGAGCTACATGTCTAGGAGGCTCATGGACACTGCTTCTGAGCCTAATTCCAGTCTAGTCCAGGGTGGTTTCCTGAGCGCCTTCTGTCTCACGAATGTCAGTGTAACCCTTCTCTGTTTAGGACTAGAGAGTTGGGTGACCAGTAAGAGATTGGAACCAGTGCTTCCTCTTACTTAGATCCCTCTTGTTGGTAAATTAAGCTAAGTGAGTCTGGGAGATTCTCTTGGCATTTAGTTCTTTTTATGGCTAGTAGGTTATTAGAGATCTTGTGGGGTTCCTCTTGTCTTTCTGGAGCAGAGCAGGTTATCTTTGGAGGACCAGAATGAGATGTCGCTGCTCACAGCTCTGACTGAGATCTTGGACAATGCTGATTCTGAGAACCTGTCCCCATTTGATACCATTCCTGATTCAGAGCTGCTTGTGTCTCCTCGGGAGAGCTCCTCTGTGAGTATGGGGTCAGGGAGGGACATAGGCTAGTCCAGCGGTTCCACCCACATCTGGGAGCCTGTTCATACAGCTCTGCACAAACTGACTGGGGGCTTCATTCCTCTTAGCTGCACAAGTTGCTCAATCTCTCTCGGACACCCCCAGAACGTGACCTCATCACCCCAATTGACCCTTTGGGGCCCAGCACAGGAAATAGTCGGGTGAATGGGGTAAGTCTGATCTGGGACCCTCCTGAACACACAGATGGGGAGGATATGCAGAGGCACCGTCTGGAAGGCTTGTGCTGAGGAATGCCTCCTGAGTGTGTTCTTCTCCTGTAGGTTGAGATGTCCCTTGCAGATTCTCCATGGGACTTCTCTCCACCTCCCTTCTTGGAAACTTCTTCCCCTAAGCTGCCTAGCTGGAGACCCTCAAGACCAAGAACTCGATGGGGTCAGTCCCCTTCTCCCCAGCAGCGCAGTGATGGAGAAGAGGAGGAGGAGGTCGCTGGCTTCAGTGGTCAGATGCTTGCTGATGAACTGGACAACTCGGTGAACAATTTGGACTTTCCCATGCACTTGGCATGCCCTGAGGAGGAGGATATGTCAGCAGCAGCAGCAGATGTGGCAGTGTCAGCCCCTGGTGACGAGAGCATCTCTTCTCTGAGTGAGCTGGTGCGGGCTATGCACCCGTACTGCTTGCCCAACCTCACCCACTTGGCATCACTTGAGGATGAGCTTCAGGAACAGGCTGATGACAACTTGACACTGCCTGAGGGTTGTGTGGTGCTGGAGATTGTGGGCCAGGCAGCTACAGCTGGTGATGACCTGGAGATCCCAGTCGTGGTGCGGCAGATTCCTCCTGGATCCCAGTCTGTGCTCCTGGATGAGTCTGTAGGGACCAGCTCTGCCTTGCAGCTACTCATGCCCACCGCGGAGTCCGGGACAGAAGCTGTTGTGCCTCAAGTTGCCCCTTGCCCTGATCAAGAGTTACCACTGAATTCTGCCTGCTTATTGGAGCCCAGGGAAATCATGGAGACACTGGCACCCAAGGAGCCTCAGAACCTACCTGCCAGTGCAAGTCAGGGTTCTCAGAAAGTTCCCAGAAAGGGCAGGAAGAAGAAGAAGAACAAGCAGCAGCCAGCAGCCTGTTTGGAAGGCTATACCAGGAGGCTGAGATCGTCTTCCCGTGGACAGTCCACTGTGGCTACAGAGGTGAACTCTCAGGAAGAGCTTCAGAGACAGGTTGCAGTCCCTCAGAGCAGAGGGAAGCCGCGGGCTTGGGCTCGGGCATGGGCGGCTGCCTTGGAGAAGACTGGGTCTGAGAATTTAGAGACAAGTGCAGGACAGGAGAGTCCTGCTGAAGAAGATGCTCTAGATCTCTGTCCTAAGCTGGTTGAGACCAGCCAAGCCAACCCCTCTCTCTCGTTAAATGACTCTGCTCAAGCTGGCTCCATGCCTCTCAACTCTGTTGAAGATGATTCCCCTGCAGTTGGCAATGCCCTTCCTGTTGACCAGGCTTCATCTAGAACTGAGCTGCTTGGTCCTCTCCCAGTAGGTCCCATGCTGACTAGCCCAGTCATGCCTGACAGGACAGGAATTGAACCTGCAGTGGCTGTTCCCACTTCAGATAATTTGTCTCCAGCGGATGCTATCCTAGCTAGCACAGTGACAGTTGAGCCTGTCCCAAATGACCTGGCTCCAGTAGATCCTGTGCCAGTCAAGTGCAGACCAGCTGATCCTAGACGTGCAGCAGCGGCAGCGGCAGCCGCTCAGGGGAATCGTCCTTCCCTAGCGTCCGCAGACCATCCTAAGGTCATCATCCCTGAAGTCAAGGATGCTGTAGGTCCTCCGAAGGTGGAAGGTACTACCAGTGCTACAACCCAGGAAGCCAGACCTCGGCCTCTCAGCCTGTCTGAGTACCGTCAGCGAAGGCAGCAACGGCAAACAGAAGCAGAAGACAGGAATTCTCAGCCCCCAGCTGGCAAGTGGCCTAGCCTCCCAGAGACCCCTAAAGGGCTGGCAGATATCCCTTGTCTCGTTCCATCAGCCCCAGCCAAGAAGACAGCTCCACAGAGAAGCCCTGTAGCTGTACCAGAGCCTTGTTTTGTGTCTGTGGGTTCTAACCCTGCTTCTCCTACTCCTGAACCATCTGCAAGCAAACTTATGGTTTCAACTCACTCTGAACAGGTGTCATCTCATGAGATGCCGCTTCCAGTTAGACCACCCCCTCCTACTTTGCAGTCTGTGTCTCCTGCTGGGCCCATCCCTTCTACAGTGCCCACTCCTTTGCCTTTCCCTCCAAGCATACCTCCTCTGCTTTCTCTTCCTTCAAGTGGCCATGGAGTCCCCAACCTGCCCCCGCCTCCTTTGCAACCTCCTGGACTTCCAGTATCAATGAGACAAATGCCACCTGACCCCTATACTCAGTATGCCCCTGTGCCACCCTGGCCTTGTTACCCGTCTGTGTCTCCTTCTGGCTATTCTTGTCTGCCCCCACCACCAGCGATGCCCATAGTGTCTGGTACTCCTGGTACCTATGCTGTACCCCCAACTTGCAATGTGCCTTGGGTACCCCCTCCTGCACCAGTTTCACCTTACAGCTCCAGCTGTGCCTATGGGTCCCTTGGGTGGGGCCCAGGGCTGCAACAGCCTCCCTTTTGGTCTACTGTTTCTCCACCTCCGTTGTCTTCAGTCTCTACTGGAAGAGTTGTTCCCCCAGCCAATGTGGAACTCAGTAGTAATTCAGCTGGTCCTCCTGAAGATACGCTTCCTGTGCCAGTGACTCCTTCCCTAAGTTCTGGGCCAGTCAGCCCCAAAGCTCCACCAGCAGAACCTACAAAGCTGGAGACTCAGCCAGTGCCTGTATCTCCCCAACCGAAACACAAAGTGTCCACCTTGATACAGAGTCCCCAGATCAAGGCTCCACCAACTCTGTCTGCTGAGGGTGTAGTTACTGTGGAGTCTGTATCAGAGAGGCTAAAGCCTGAGACCCAGGAGAACAGACCAAGGGAGAGAGCCGTCTCTACGGCTATCAAGGCTGTTCCCATACCAAAGCAGAGCACTGCTGCAAAGCTGCCTGCTGTCCATCCAGCCCGTCTAAGGAAGCTGTCCTTCCTGCCTGCTCCACGCACTCAGGGTCCTGAGGATGTGGTACAGGCATTCATCAGTGAGATTGGTGAGTGACAGACATGTGCTCAGTACAAGAAGGGTGCAGGGGTTGTCTGGAAGCGTTGGCCCACAGGACAAAAGAAGTGACTTCCACGAGGCTGCCCTTTGTTGGATTTCTTTGGGAGTGTCCTTGGTGTGTACTCTAGTCTTACTTGCTCTTGCTGTGTGCTACTCCCTTGGTTCACTCACTTTGGTGCACTGGGAGGCATGTAAAGGGAGAAGCGCTCAGGGCCTGTGGACTCAGTCGGTGAGGGCTAGATTTCAATCCTGTGGTGTGTTCTCTCGCAGGGATTGAAGCATCAGACCTGTCCAGTCTATTGGAGCAGTTTGAGAAATCAGAAGGTGAGGAAACCTAGGTAGTTTTGTTCTAACTCTTACTTTTGTCTGTGTTTACTTTGGGTTTAGCTTTATAGTCGCTTGAACTGGTGTAGAGGGTAGGGGGCAGTCACAGCCATCAGAAGGGCCACTTAATTGGCACAGCATTTCACCTGGGAGAGTAGTCTGAACCAGGGACGTGGTGGTACAGCATTAGTCATGGAAAGAGGACATAAGCAGAGGATGCAGGGAGCTTGGGATTGGATGGGGACTTTCTACAGGGAAGCAGCTCTTCAGTTGAGCTTTTGAGAGGTGGGATTTCATGTGATATATGTAGCATATAAGGCAGAAAAAATTGGATGGTTCCTATAAGATGCATTTGGAGGGCTTAGTAGTTAAGGGCACCAGCTGCTCTTCCAGAGGTCCTGAGTTCAATTCTCAGCAATCACATGGTGGTTCCCAACCATCTAAGTGGATTTTTGATGTCCTCTTTCATGCAAGTATACATGCAGATAGAGCACTCATATCCATAACATAAATAAGTCTTTTTTTAAAAAAAAAAGATGCATTTGGAACCAAGCATTGTGGCACATTTTTAATCTCAGCTCTCAGGAGACAGAAACAGGTGGATCTCTTGAGTTCCAGGCCATCCTGGTCTACAGAACCAGTTCCAGTACAGAGCAAGTTTCAGGACAGAGAGAGAAACCCTGTTTGGGGTGGGGGTGGGAGGGTTCATTTAGAAGACAATGAGGAGCTTGAGTTTTTCAAGACAAAGCAGGGTGCTAGGTGCTGTGGAGGTTACTATATTCTCTTCTGGAGGAATTTATTGTATCATTGGGGCAAAGAATCTGCGCGGTGACACTTGAGTTGGTAACAGGTTCTGCAGTACATGGTAAAGGATAGAACAGGAGAGAGAGACAGGAAGCCTGTATATTGGAGATGGAGTTTCATTGGAGAAGCAATGCTTATCCTGTGCCATGGTCCTGGATTTAGCTGCTAGATAAGTCTAAGGTCAAGTATGGTGTTTATCTTTAATTCTGTCACTGGGAAACATCTTTGAGTTCAAGGCCATCCTGGTTTGTATGGTGAGTCCCAGGTCTGCTGGGCTGCATACTGAGACCCTATTTCAATTTATGGCTAGGAAATTAGTTTGGTCCATCAATTTGGATTCTGTCTCACATTCAGTTGGGAGTATTTCTGAGCAGAAAAGAAATAATTAAATCTCATTGTCTAGATAGCACTGGAGGAGACTGGATCTGAGCTCAGCGGAGGAGGCAAAGCTGGCTTATTCTCTGGATATCAGAATGTACTTCTGTGCCACCTTGGTTTGAAACATCTGGTTGGGCTTTTAACTAATATGATTTCTTTACAGCCAAAAAGGAGTGTCCTCTCCCGGCTCCTGCTGACAGCTTGGCTGTAGGAAACTCAGGGTAAGTAAGGAGATATGAGCGAGTTACCCTACAGCTGTTGGTCAGCAGCCAGCCGACTTCCAACTGGACACCTTTGTGGCAGGGATGTTCATCAACTCTAGTGTCTTCCCCCATTTTTTGCCCCCTTCTCTGTTATCACCAAACATTGTCATGGGTGATGAGTTAGGGAAGGTATGTACTATCAGGAATTCCAAGTGCCTTGGAGGTGCCCCTTAATTTTTGCCAAATTTTTCTTTGGCATTTTTTTCTCTTCCATTATCAGACTTCAAGCTTGTTCAAGTGCTAATGATGGGGTAGGGGGAAGTAGCTGGGGCTTCCCCTAACTCCTTGGAGGGCATGGGCACCCAAACCCCTTTACTTTATAGCATTCTAACAATGAGAGGCTTCCTTGTTCATATTCCTGATCTGCTGAGCGTGCCTTTCATATTGGTTTCAGTTAAATTTGAGCTTGGTAGGCAGGGTTCCTTACTGAAGGAGAGGGTGGGGGTCTGTGTGCAGGATCATTTCATTGAAGATTCTACCTAGTCAGCTTCCCTCCTGAGATTTGGCAGAATTGAGGAAGCCCCATCTACACCTTGGTCACTAAGGCCCTTCTGTGTTAGACTGGGGCCATGTTGGGCATCCTTCTTTTTTTTTTTTTTTCCTCTACATATACTTTTCATTGCTTTTTGAGGAAAGCACATATGTACAAGATATTGAGGCAATGAACCAGGCTTTCCCTTTTCCCCCCTGCCAGCAGCATTGACACTCCCCAGGAGAAGAAACCCCTAGACCGGTTACAAGCCCCAGAACTGGCCAACGTGGCAGGTGGGTTCAGGTTGTACTCCGCTTAGTCTGTGCGGCAGGTGTGCAGTATCTGCTGTGCATCAGGGGTATATCGGCATTGGGTAGAGACATCTGGTCTCCATTGTGTTAATGGTCAAGGGGGCAGATGTGTCGATAGCAGTTGGAAGTGAGGGGCAGTAGGGGAGGATTATATACAATGTTGTCCTAAGCTGAGGCTTGAAACAATCACTGCTGTCAGTCAGATGGTAGCTTTTAGGGGATATTTGGAACGACTTGACTGAACTGCAGAAGCAACTAGTTTGTTATTTGCAGCTCTGTGAATGGTTTGGTTTGACCCGGACAGTAGAGGCTGATGTAGGGTAATGGACAGAGAACAAGCAAGAGTCAAGGCTAGAGGCTAGATCAGGCGAACTGTGAATGCCATTGTCAGCTGCTTGAACTTCATTCTGTACATGTATTGGAGAAACAGTTGAAAGAGCATTCTCACTTGATTGTTTTGGATGATTTGTCTACCAGGAATCTAGGAAACAGACAGGTGTGGAGCCAGAAGGGAAGTAGGTAAGTTTATGGTATGAGTCTAGGTAAGATGCAGCCTAGACATTAGGTAAGGCTAGGTGGAGAAGTGCATTTAAGCTTGAAAATGATTGTAGATTAGGTAGAACCTGGTTACTGGGCAGGTCTAAGTAGTTGTGGCTGGCCTCAGGCATGTATCTCGTTTATTAAAGCAGTGAGAGAAGCTGGGCTGACGGTGATGTTAGTACACTCTGAGAAGTGATATCTTGAGCCTAGAGACACAGAATTTGGAGTATGAAACTGGATCTCACCCTGCTATCTCCATCCTCCCTCCCCCCACAGGGCTCACCCCTCCAGCTACCCCTCCCCACCAGTTATGGAAACCCCTGGCTGCTGTCTCACTGTTGGCCAAAGCCAAATCTCCTAAATCTACCGCCCAAGAGGGAACCCTGAAGCCTGAAGGAATTACAGAGGCCAAACCTCCAGCTGCAGCTTGCCTCCAAGAAGGGGTCCATGGCCCTAGTCCAGTCCATGTGGGCTCTGGAGACCATGACTATTGTGTCCGAAGCAGGACACCCCCCAAAAAGATGCCCGCTCTAGTCATTTCAGAGGTGGGCTCCCGATGGAATGTCAAGCGCCATCAGGACATCACCATCAAACCTGTCTTGTCATTGGGCTCAGCTACTCCCCTACTCCCATGCACAACTGCTTCCCAGGAGCCACTTGATCACAGGACTAGCACTGAGCAGGCAGATCATTCAGCGCCTTGTTTTGCCCCATCCACCTTGCTGTCTCCTGAGGCCTCACCCTGCCGGAATGACATGAATCCTAGGACTCCCTCTGAGCCCCCAGACAAGCAGCCGTCAGTGCGCTGTTACCGAAAAGCCTGCAGATCAGTCAGCCCCCCAAGTCGGGGCTGGCAAGGCCGCCGTGGCCGCAGCAGCCGTTCTGTCAGCTCTGGGTCCAGCCGGAGCAGTGAAGCATCCTCATCCTCATCGGTGTCTTCCTCATCCCGGTCCCGGTCCCGGTCCCGGTCCCTCTCCCCCCCCAACAAGAGGTGGCGAAGGTGAGCTTTGATGGCCGTTAGAGTCTGTCCTTTGGGAAGTTCCGGCAATCTTGTGGGTTACTTTGAAAAAGTCATGGGCTAACTCATGTACTTTCAGTCACTGTGGCTTTCTTTCTTTTTGTGGATTGTTAGAGTCTGTTTACTTGAGCTGTTCCTTGGGTAGATAGCATGTGGTATAGTTGGGGTTATTTCATACTATTATAATCGGTGCTCATCTGTGGTATTTGGTATTTCCTTGGTATTAATGCAGGATGGTGGGTTAATCTGACATGCTGGTGAGACTGAGCTGCTAGGCTCAGTGATCTGAGTGTGAACCTGGAGCCATATGTGAGATGAAACAAAGATTTCTCAAAAGTTAGCCTCTGACCTCTGGATGCATGTTTTGCCACACACATACACACATGATAATTGTAAAAAAAAAGGGGGGAAGATTCCTTGTGGGGTGGGGCTGCAGTTGTTGTAGAACAGTTAGTAGACTCGAACGCATGAAGCCCTGGATTTGATTCCCAGCACCTCATAAACTAGACATGTTACATGCCTGTAATCCTAGCACCGAGGAGTTGGAGGCAGAAGGGTCAGAGGTTAAATTATCCTTGGCTACAGAGTTTGGGGCAGTCTAGGGTATATGAGACACTGTCTCAAAAACAAACAAACAAACAAACAAAACCAGTGTTTTAGCACTGATACCTATCTTCAGAGATGGCTGTGAACAGTAGTTCCGACATGGTAACCTCCCTGTTGCCTTGGTTACAATATTCCTTTGAGATCTGGCAAGGGAACAGTTAGAACTCAGATTCTGGTACCTTGCCCCAGCACTGTAGAGTAGCTGTCAAAACTAGGGTTAGCCCTCCATCTCCCAAGTCTCCCCGACAGTCCTTCCTCTTTCTCATTTGTTAAGTGGTTTCCCATTTTCAGTGGCACGGTGGAAAACATGCAGTAGTGAGAAAGCTCAGTGGTACTAGAGCTGTATCAGGGATGCGGAAGGCCCTCGTATAATCTTCAGCACCAAAAACCGAACTGCATGCTAGGCACGGTAGCACAGGCCCGGTGCTGGCAAAGCGAGACGAGAGTCTCAGGTTGAAAGCCGGCTTGGGCTGTGTAGTAAGCCCATCTCAGGGAAAGGGGAATAAAGATGTGTAAAACTGTAAAAGTGCTTGATGTATCTAAAGTTTTATGAAGGCTCTCCCACTTGTTACCTGCAAAGAAAACCTGAAACTCTTCTTCCCTTCATCTATGGTCCCGAGTGTCCAGACAGGGAGGCGAGTCTGACCTGGCTGAGGTAGAACACACCTGTCCCAGTCCCATCATTCCTATGCCCTTTATTACAGGTCCAGCTGCAGTTCCTCTGGACGGTCCAGAAGGTGTTCGTCCTCTTCCTCCTCTTCTTCCTCTTCCTCCTCCTCATCCAGTTCCAGAAGCCGGTCTCCCTCTGTGTCACCTTGCAGGAGAAGTGACCGGAGGCGGCGGTGAGCATGAATGATGTGTTTGAGGGCAGTGCATCTAGGATGCCGGGCAGGTGCCTGAGGGTTCTGAGTCTTGTATCTGGGGGCTGATGGTACCTCTCTTGTCAGGTACAGCTCTTACCGTTCGAATGACCATTACCAAAGGCAGAGAGTGCTGCAGAAGGAGCGTGCAATAGTGAGTAGGGCAGCAGGTAATGGGAGGAGGAGCTCACCCTGTGCCAGGAGCCCAGAGTCATCAGCAGCCACAGCTCTGGCTCATAGAGTGTCACTCTTCCTTTATCCAATGTAGGAAGAGAGAAGGGTCGTCTTCATTGGGAAAATACCTGGCCGAATGACTCGGTCAGAGCTGAAACAGAGGTTCTCTGTTTTTGGAGAGATTGAGGAGTGTACCATTCATTTTCGTGTCCAAGGGTAAGATTTAAAATGTTAAATTCTTATACCTTGATGTTTCTGTCTTCTCTGTCTTCTACTGTCTTGGGTTGGGTGGGGTTCAGTTCATTTTTATAATCAGAGGGTTAGCCTTTGGGGAAATGAGAAGAAACACCTCTGTAGCCTGGGTGCTGAATCTTCTCCATGACCTGTGCCCAAATGGCTTACCCTCTCCACTAGTGACAACTATGGTTTCGTCACTTATCGTTATGCTGAAGAGGCATTTGCAGCCATTGAGAGTGGCCACAAGTTGCGTCAGGCAGACGAGCAGCCCTTTGATCTCTGCTTTGGGGGCCGAAGGCAGTTCTGCAAGAGGAGTTACTCTGATCTTGGTGAGTGATGGAGAAGGGCTTCTTGACAACATTTGAGAGGAAAGCTAGATTTGGATCTGACATACAGAGAACTGAAACGGTGGGCGAGTGGGAGGGGGCCCTCCTACATTCCTCGCAAGCAGGGCAGTTTGCCTCCATCTGCTTCTTGGATGGGCCATGGCTCCCATTTGAGAAGCGTGGTAAGAGACCTTAGTGTTTGTCCCTCTGCTTCTGTAGACTCCAATCGGGAAGACTTTGATCCTGCCCCTGTGAAGAGCAAGTTTGATTCTCTTGACTTTGATACATTGTTGAAACAGGCCCAGAAGAACCTCCGGAGGTAACCCTGGGCATTCCTCCCCCACCATTTTCTCTGGAGGTGTCCAGCCTCTTCCAACCCCCTCCCCCACTCTCGGGGAGAGAGCTGCTAGTGTGGAAAATGACTGTTTTATAAGGAAACGGAGAAAACGTTAAATAAAAATGTGTTAAATCGGGATTTTTAAGTGGTATTTGGTTTTTAATAACAGGTATTGAACAAATTGGATTTCTATGTAAGGTGGGTCTGAGGGGAACATCTAATAAACATTAACTAGAGGGAACTAGTGTCTTTCTGTGTGCTAATGTCTGGTGTACTTGCTGTTCTCTGTTCAGTCAAGGCCTTCACTGAGTTCCTAGGACCCACCCTTCTGGTTAGGTGTAAGGTCACATTGACTTAACTTGGCTTCCCACATCTGTCACGTGTAAAATAAGTCAGGAAAAACTTCTCAAACTTGAAAGACATGTGGCATTTATATTTTGTCAGTCTCCTGTGTCCTAGCCTGTCCTCTAGTTCCCTCTGTAACTGAAGATGCCCTTGAACCTCTGCTCTACCCCTCTCCAAGTGCTAGGATTACAGCACACGTGTCACTAGAGCTGCTTTATATGGTGCTGAGCATTGAACCCAGAACTTGGTGTATGTTAGCAAGCACTCTACCAGTCCTGTCCCCAGCCTGTTTCGCGCGCGCGCATGTGTGTGTGTGTGTGTGTGTGTGTGTGTGTGTGTGTGTGTGTGTGTGTGTGTAGAGAGCAAGAGCGTACGTGTGTACAAAGGCAGTAGGCATTCTTAGTCCCACCCTCGAGTGCTGACCTCTTTACAATCCTGAAGCTCACTGGCTTGGCCATTGAGCCCCTAGGAAGCCATTCTCCACCTGCCCAGCATTAGGATTTCAACGGGACCACCACACCTGACAGACTGCCTTTTCATGTAGGTTCTGGAGACTCACTCAGGTCCTTATCATTAGATAAGGGTTTTAGGCACTAAATCACCCCCTAGTCATTTTTTATTTTTTATTTTTTATTTTTTATTTTTGCAGTACTGGGTGGGGTTTGAATCCAGGGTATTATTGAGCTAACATAGCCACCTTTCTTGGGGGAAGGATAGTTGTATGCGTACACACACACACACACACACACACACACACACACACACTATCGTGTGTGGTGTGACCCCATGTATTCATGCTGGGGATTTGTGTCAGGTATCTTGCTCTTCTCCTTTGTGTTTTTGTTTGAGGCAAGAATTCCTGGCTGCCCTGGAACACAAAAGATCCTTCTGCCTCTGCCTCCTGGGATTACCTAGCAGATTAAAGGTGTGAGCCACCACACCTCAGGTGGCTGGGGATTTGTGTCAGGTATCTTGCTCTTCTTTGTGTTTTTGTTTGAGGCAAGAATCCCTGGCTGTCCTGGAACTCAAAAGATCCTCCTGCCTCTGCCTCCTGGGATTACCTAGCAGATTAAAGTGAGCCACCACACCTCAGGTGAAGTGTTTGAGACAGGCTCTTGCTGTATAGAATTCTAGAACTTACTATCTAGGCCAGCCTGACCTTGAGCTCACATTGATCTGCTTCTGCTGAGGTGAGAGTCACCAAACCCGGTTTAAGCCAGGTGGTGGCGCGCGCCTTTAATCTCAGCACTTGGGAGGCAGAGGCAGGCGGATTTCTGAGTTCGAGGCCAGCCTGGTCTACAGAGTGAATTCCAGGACAGCCAGGGCTACACAGAGAAACCCTGTCTCCAAATGTGTGGGGTGAATGAAAAAAATAAATAAAAAGGAAAAGAAAAGGAAACATGACTGTTCCTATGTATGGTGAAAGAGATTTTGCTTTGAGACTTATCTCAAACATTTAAAAAATTATGTATATGAATGTGTCTGTGTTTTGAGTATGTACATGTGCCTGTGGGTACTAGAGGCCAGAAGAGGGTGTTGGATTCCCTGGAGTCTCTGCAAAAGTAGTAAATGCTTAGCCATCTTTCCAGGCCCCCTTCCTTTATTTTTGAAAGGAGATCTCTCCTCTCTGGATCTGGAATCTAGCCAGTGAGCTCCAGGGTCATCTGTACCCTGCCAGCCCTGGGGCTGCTGGTGCAAGCCACTGCCCTGCTTGTATAGCCTTGTCAAGGATCTCAACTCTGGTAGGTATGCTTGCATGGTTTACACCAGTTCTTTTCTAAGTTCTATAGACTTGTGTAGGCTGGACTGAAACCCAGTTCTCTTGCCTACTTTCTTGCAGTGAGAGCTACTAGGCCTGTGCATGGAGATGTTTTTACAATACAGATTCTTGTGAGATGGAGGAGATACAGTTATTTGTTGTTTTTGCTTTTTTTGTTTTTCAAGTCAGGGTTTTTCTGTATAGCCCTGGCTGTCCTGGAACTCACTCAAGAGATCACCTGCTTCTGCCTCCCAAGTGTACAGATTAAAAGTGTGCCACCACTCAAAAGAACCCCTCCTTTTGCTCCTCTCTCCCCCTCTCCCTCTATCTTCTTCCTGTTTTTGCCTCTCAACCCTGGATTTAAAGGCAGTTGCTACCAAGCCTATGATAATAAACGTTTTCTTAACTGGGTTTGTGTCTTTTTTTTTGTTTTTTTTGTTTTTTTGTTTTTTTTGTTTTTTGTTTTCCAGACAGGGTTTCTCTGTTTAGTCCTGGCTGTCCTGGAACTCGCTCTGTAGACCAGGCTGGCCTCGAACTCAGAAATCTGCCTGCCTCTGCCTCCCAAGTGCTGGGATTAAAGGCATGCGCCACCACCACCTGGCAGGTTTGAGTCTATTAAGTGTTTAAGCTCACCAGTTTAGTTTGATCCAGTCCTGATGAGTGAATTTTTGAAAATGAGTATGTATGGATAGAAGCACCTCCTCTAGGAAATAGGATAACAGGTTTGTTTGTTTGTTTTTGGTTTTTCGAGACAGGGTTTCTCTGTATAGCCCTGGCTGTCCTGGAACTCACTCTGTAGACCAGGCTGGCCTCAAACTCAGAAATCCACCTGTCTCCCAAGTGCTGGGATTAAAGGGGAGCGCCACCACTCCCCAGCAGGATAACAGTTCTTTTTAGAAGGAGTGCCTGTTTTGCGGAAAGAAAGGTGTTCACAGAAGTGCATCTCTATTGCTTCCTGATCTGGACAATAGCTGATACTGGAGTTTTCAGAATTCAGTGTGACTTCTGACTTAAGGAAGAAAAGATTGTTGAGTCACCTGATCTTTTCCCTGGGATGGTCCCTCTGTTTGAATTGTGTATGGGAGGGATAACTGTCTTGTAACCTAATTATGGCTGACAGGCAATGTGTGGCACTAACACCCTTGTCACCACAACTTTTAAGATCCTCAGATTTAAGTCTGGTGGTTTCCTGAAGAACCTCACTTTAGGATGGAAGGAAACAATTGTCGGTGGGAATTTGAGCAGTAGGTGAAACCTCTAGAAAGGAGAAAGAGACTCGAACTCTACAGTCCATTTCTTATTGTGGGGTCTGAGTAGCAGACGGGGCTTGGAAAACTACAGTAGAAAAAACTCCATTCAGCAAAGGTAATGCGCGGGAAGTTGCAAGTTTTCCCGCCTCGAACGGGAGCGTGACCCCTGACGTAGACGCTCCGCCTCCTTAGTGGGCGGCGCGTGGACTCTGTCCGATACAGGATAACGACGCGAGTGAGACCGGAAGGAACTTACAGATTTCGCCTGTATCTTGCCTCTTGGGCGGAGGGAGCGCTGCCTCCTGGGGGCTACTCTTCCGCCGTACGCCGCGCGACGTGATGACGACACTGGTCCCGCCCTCTACTCTGGTAGTGCTCCGGAGTTCCTAAGTCGTGCCGCGTGCGCAACGGTAGTGACGCGTTTGACCCAGAGTATGGCGGATACCGGCTTGCGCCGCGTGGTTCCCAGCGACCTTTATCCCCTTGTGCTCGGCTTTCTGCGAGATAACCAACTCTCGGAGGTGGCCACTAAATTTGCAAAAGCAACAGGCGCTGTGAGTCCTTGGTTTGGTCTGCGGTCCAGGGTGGGACGATTATCTCTCCAAGATAATCTAGGCCTTGGCAGGTTTAGAAGTCAAGGAGGCGAGTTCTTGGGGTCTGTCAGTTCAATGTCTGCGAAGCCTCTCTGCCGATCTTCCCAAGGCTTGAGGTCTCGGTATCTCCTTCCACCATGTCTGACTAGGTAGCTCCGAGTCTTACGGCTTTTACTTGGTGAGTCTTGCAGCGGTGGCAGGCGTGGGTCCCTCGTGACCCAGGACATGTGGCGATAGATCCCTCCGGGAGCATTGGGTTAGCGGTGCCTGGTTCTTCTGTACTTTTTGTTGGACTTAACACTTGGTTGCAGTTTTACCTGAGACTCAAAGATAAATTGTTAGCAATGAAGGCTAGGATTCTATTTGCTTATACATTTACTTATTTAAAAAAAAAAAAAAAACGAGTGCAGGGATAAACCGCGTAGTAAGGAAAGCTAGGATTTCATTATTTGCTTATTTTTACAAAAGAAAAAGAATGAATGAGTGCAGGGATAGGTTGCTATCAGTGTACTGTAGGAGGAGTGAGCATCCTACCCTGTCAGGTTGGCACTGAACTTGGAGCTTCAGGTAGTGATATAAACAAAGGTAGCCTTAGGCTGGCCTCTGCAAGATGTATGGTCCCGGCAGCCTTTTGTTTGTAGTCCTCGTGTAGTAGAGGATGGATGGAGCTTCAGTTCCTCATGCCTCAGCCTCCTCATGCTAATGCATGCCTGAACATCTGATTTACAGAATTTGGTTTTGGTTTTCAAAACAGGAGTTCTGTGTGTAGCCCTGGCTGCCCTGCAACTCACTTTGTAGACTGGCCTTGAACTCAGCTCTGCCTCCCTCTGCCTACTAAGTGCTGGGGATTAAAGGTGTGTATCACCATGCTCAGCCCAATTTACAGCTTTTGAGTGACTTAAGATTCACTAAGAGAAAAATACACAAAGCAGCAATCCCATTGTAGGCACAGGGAACCATGGGATGAGTGACAGCTGTTATGTGAGAGCAAAATAAAGTGAAGGAGTGTGAAATGTTTAGTCTGCATTTTAGGAAAAGCTGTACTGGGGGCTGGAGAGATGGCTCAGTGGTTAAGAGCACTGACTGCTCTTCCAGAGGTCCTGAGTTCAATTCCCAGCAAACCACATGGTGGCTCAGAACCATCTGTAATGGGATCTGATGCCCTCTTCTGAAGACAGCTACAGCATACTCACATAAGATAAACAGATCTTTAAAGAAAAGCTGTGGTGTTCTTGGAAACACCTTGAAAGACTGTAGACCTGTGGTCTTTACAGTGATGATACTATGACTGAAAATTTAGGTTTC
Organism: Arvicanthis niloticus; assembly: GCF_011762505.2. Taxonomy (NCBI): domain Eukaryota; kingdom Metazoa; phylum Chordata; class Mammalia; order Rodentia; family Muridae; genus Arvicanthis; species Arvicanthis niloticus. Next base: position 152,467,364 of record NC_047658.1, read on the forward strand.
TGCTTTATTTTTATTTTTGAGAATGTCTCATAGTGTTACCCTGGCTAGCCTGCAACTCACTATGCAGACCAGACAGGCCTCACAGAGATGCCCCTGCCTCTGATTCTTAAGTGTTGGTATTAAAGAAGGCTACACCACCACACCTCTCTGGTCCCACCCCCTCCCCTTCTGTGGGCATTCCCTGACCTGGAACTTGGTTGGCAGGCCTTGGCCTTGTGATCCTCCTGCATTTGGATCCTGGGAATCTTGGATTACAGGCCACCAGACCTTTTGAGGCTGTTTCTTTGTAGCAAAATCAGGGGATTTTTGCTGCAAAAGGAAAGGATGAGATCAGTCTGATAATAAGGGAGTTCTTTCCGACAGGGCAGCCTGGTATGTGATCTGGTAACAAATGCCCACCCCTAGCCCCATGTGCTCTTCACTGATGGACCATCTTCCAGTGCCCTGTACTCTTCTTCCCTCCCTCCCCTCTCTCCCTTTTTTCTTCTTTTTTTGTTTTGTTTTTCGAGATAGGGTTTCTCTGTGTAGTCCTGGAACTCACTCTGTAGACCAGGCTGGCCTTGAACTCAGAAATCCACCTGCCTCTGCCTCCCAAGTGCTGGGATTAAAGGTGTACGCCACTACTGCCCTGCTCTCCCTTCTTAAGACAGGGTCTCCATATGTAGTTATGGCTGTCCTGGAACTCACTGTGTAGACCAAGCTGACTTAAACTCAGATCTACTTGTCTCTCTTTCCCACATGCTAGAATTAAAGGCATGTGCCACCATACCTGCTGTCTTCTGTTTGCTTATAATTTATGTATTCCCATTTGCACATTGGTGTTTTTGCCTGCAGGTATATCTGTGAGGGCCTTGAGTTCTGGAGTTCAGTTAGTAGAGAACTGCCATGTGGCTGCTGGGACTTGAACCTGGGACCTCTGGAAGAGCCGTCAGTGCTCCTAACCACTGGGCCATCTCTAGCCCTGCCTTTCTGACTTTTAAAAGTCAATTAATTACAAAAAAAAGTTAATAGTTAGAATTATGAGGTCAGAGGTGTCAGAACCCCCCTGATCTGGAGTTAACAGGTAGTTTTGAGTCTCCTGATGCGGCTGCTGGTGAATGCAGTCAGTCCTCTGGAAGAGCAGCGTGTTCTAACGACAGCTAGCTCTCCAGCCCCTCAGTCAGTCAGTCCTCTGGAAGAGCAGCATGTTCTAACGACCTAGCCAGCTCTCCAGCCCTTTAGTCAATAATACTCTATTATTACTTGCTGAAACCTTTCTAAGACTTTGAAAAGTATGGACAGGCATAGGGATAGATACACTATAAAGTTTTCATGCTCAGAGTTGGGTGATAGGTAAGCAGAATATTTTTCTCCTAATTTATACAAGTAGGAAAAGTCTTAAGAAGATGTAACATTCATTTCGAATTGAGTAGGTAGGTAACATAACTTTTGAGACAAGGTCTCTTTACATAAACCTGGCAGTCCTGGAACTCTGTTTAGTCCAGGTGGGCCTTGAACTCACTGGTCTGCCAGCCTCTGTCTTCCAAGTGCTGGGACCATGCCTGGCTGACAAATTACTTTTGATCAAGGAGATCTGACCCAGAGAAGCATAACACTTCCTTGACCAAGCCTCTTTTCTTATAGACACAGCAGGACGCCAATGCCTCTTCCCTCTTGGACATCTATAGCTTCTGGCTCAAGTAAGCTTCCTCGTTGTTGCCCTTGGGCTGTTTTCTCCCACTAGGTGGGCTGGGCTGTGTTCCTTGGTTTGAGAAGGTTATGATCCCTCAGAAGTCAGCCTAATCTACATCAGCAGGTCCACCAAAGCCCCAAAGGTGAAATTACAGACAAATGGACCAGTGACCAAGAAAGCTAAGAAAGAGACTTCATCCAGTGAGAGCAGTGAGGATAGCAGTGAGGAAGAGGACAAAGCCCAAGGACCTCCCACACAGAAGGCTGGTGAGGCTGTGTTGAGTGGTGGGGTTGGGAGGGGGGCTCCAGAGAGCATGCCTGGCACCTGCCTGGAGGGCGTATTCTCATGGGTACCTACCTATACTTTCTACTCAGCCACACCTGCCAAGCAAGCCAGCGTGCCTCAGCGTGCTGGGAAGGCACCCGCCAAAGCTTCAGAGAGCAGTAGTAGCGAAGAATCCAGTGATGAAGAGGAGGAAGAGGACAAAAAGAAAAAGCCTGTCCAGGTTTGTAGCCTTGGTGGTAAGGAGGGCCTCAGAGGAATTTGGAAATGAAGAAACTAAATGGGGCATCTAGATGGTCGAAGCTGCCATATTGAATAAATGATGCTGAAGTCTGGGATGATGGGATCCAAGTGTGGACCGGGTTGGTTCTCCTCCTCTCCCAGGGACTTGGTGCTCTCCGGGGATCCTGTGTGGGCCCCGAGAATACAAGGTTTGCTGAGAGCTGTTGACAGGATTGTGTCCAGAACTGTTTTATCAGGCGGTTGAGCTCTTGTTTTCCACTGTTTGAATATTCAGATATTGTATCGTTGAGTTTTTCTTGCCCTTTCAGTGGGCTCCTAAAAAAATAAAGGTTCCAGGCCAGCCTGGTCTACAGAGCAAGTTCTAGGACAGCCAAGGCTACAGAGAACTCTATCTCAAAAAGAAAACAAAAAACCCAAAAAATAAATGCATCTTCTTGTCTTTTGAGCGCTCGGGCTTTTGTTTATTGTCCGCATGTGTGTTTTGTTTGTTTGAGACAGAGTTTCTCTATGTAGCTCTGGCTGTCCTGGAACTTTTGTGTGGAGCAGGCTGGCCTTGAACTCCCAGAGTTCTTTTCCTCCCATGTGTTGGGATTACAGCCACTTGCCACCATCTTTGTTTTAGCCGAAAGCTGTTAAGCCCCAAGCCAAGGCAGTCAGACCTCCTCTGAAGAAGGCGGAGAGCTCTGAGTCAGAGTCTGACTCAAGTTCAGAGGATGAAGCATCCCAGACCCAGAAGCCAAAGACAGCTGTGGCAGCTAAAGCTCAGACTAAAGCCCCAGCCAAACAAGGTATTTCTGTTTGTGGGAGGGGAGCGTGGGCCCAGTGTGCAATGGTATGTTGCTGAGCTACAGATGTTCATAACTTCCCTTTAGCCAGGCCTAAGACAGGAGAATTAAAAAAATAGGGCTGGGATTTGTTATTGTTTGTTCGTTTGGGAGAGACAGGGTTTCGAGAGACAGGGTTTCGTTCTGTAGTCTTTGGCTGTCCTGGATCTCCCAGGCTAGCCTCAAACTCAGAGATCCACCCACCTCTGCACAAATGCCTTTGCCTCCCACCTGGTGGGATTAAAAGTGTTTGTGCGCCACCACGCCCTGCTAAGCCTGGGAAATTTCTCCAGATCCTGTTTCAAAGTTTTTGGGGTAAAAATAAGGCTATGGATATACATGCTTGCTTAGCATGTCTGAGGTCTCAACACTGCACACATGTGCACATCCAGGCACCATGAGTGCATGCCTGTGATCCTTGCAGTCACAGTGTGATTGCTGTCAATTTAGGCCAGCTCAGTCCATTCAGCAAGCTCCAGGGCACTCAAAGAGGGGGAAAAAAAATCAGAAACATAATTAACAAAACTTTATGGCTAGGGCCAGTATGTAAGAGAAGCAAGATTTTTTTCCCCCCAAGAAAAACTTTTTTTAAGGTTTACATTCTGCTTAGCAGTTCACACGACCCTTGAACAGATTGGTCCTGAGTCAAAGTGCCGAGATGCAAATAAATTCAAGGTCTACAATCTCAGACTCTGAATTCCTGGGAGAAAGATGTATTACTTTAAAAAGAACTTCTTTTGGCTGGGTGTAATGGGGCATGCCTTTAATTTCTTTACCTGAGAGACAGAATCACAGCTCTAAATAAATAATGCTAATTCTCTTTCTCTTGAGTCCAAGACAGCTGGAGGTATGTAATGAGACCATATTTCAAAAACAAACAAACCTTTTATTTTCCTTTTTTTTTTTTTTTTTTTTTTTTTTTTTTTTTTTTTTTTTTTTTTTTTTTTTTTGGTGGAGCTTGAGAGATGGTTAAGAGTATTCAGCACTCTTCTGAAGGTCCTGAGTTCAATTCTCAGCACCCACATGGGATCTCAACTGTTGGATGCTTTCTTCTGGTGTGGAGACGTACATGTAAACAAAATAGCCATGTATATAAAATACATAAATAAGTCTAGTAAATAAACACAGTGCATTTTATCTGTAAAGTGTGTATTTACTCGTACATTCCAGTGCCCCATATGTATGCAGGTGACTTCAGAGGGCTAAAGGGGTATGTGATGTGGGTGCTGGGAACTGAACTTGTGTTCACTTGTTACTTGTTCGAAGAGCAGTAAATATTCATAGCTCCTGAGCCATTTCTCTAGCCCCTTAATTTTTATTTTATTATTTATTTTTTTAATCTTTAATTTTTTTGTTTGTTTGAAACAGGGTCCTTGTTTTTGTTTTTTCCTTTTTGGTCAGGTTTTTGATACAGGGTTTCTCTGTGTAGCCCTGGCTGTCCTGGAACTAGCTCCGTATACCAGGCTGGCTCAGAGAGCCACCTGCCTCTGCCTCCTGAGTGCTGCTTTAAAGCCGTGCCCCAACGCTCTCGGCTAATTTGATTTTTGATTGAGGCTCTAAAAACCCAGGCCGGGCTTGAACTCAGTCCTCTTGCCTCTGCCAAGGGTATATGTATCATACATACTTACTTGCTTGTTGGGTAAGGTCAGGTCTCACGCTAGTCCAGTGGCCTAGAACTGGTGATTCTCCTGCCTCAGGTTCTGGAGTGCTGGGATTAATAGACATTTCTTAGCTTAGCATACTTGTATGCACCTAAGCTCAACCTAGGGTTAGACCTCCAAACCCAGCAGACACACAGGGTTTAGTATGTGATAAGTATTGCATTGCCTTTTAGGCACACAGCCCACGTGTGCTCTCTGTTGCTGGCACAACCACTTTTCCTCCTGTGCTTTCATTCTACACAACTGAGCTGTTTCGTCCTTCTGACAGATAGATTGCACAGAAAGTCTTGAGAGACGGGCATTTCGATGGCTTATTATTTTGTGGGTGAATCTGCGTACTCACAGCATGCACATAGCAGAGCTTAGAGAACAACTGGAGAGAGCTGGTTCTCCCCTAATACTGTATGACATCCTTTACCTGCTGAGCCATTCCATTAGCCTTGAAATTAGAGAGACTCTTTAAGTCCCATGGTAGCCAACAGGACATTGTTTTGAAGTTTTCCCAACTTGTTTAATACTGCTTTTGTTTCTTAGGTACACCAGCAAAAGTACAGACTAAAGTAGCCAATGGCAAAGCAGCCAACAGCAGCAGCAGCAGCAGCAGCGATGACTCAGAGGAAGAGAAGAAGGCAGTCGTACCTCCCAAGGTTAGGGTTGTAACTCTATAGCAAGGATGACATTAAGGACAACAGGGTGTGCGTGTCAGGATGGTTTGGGAAGGTGTTTTCCTCTAATGTTAATTTTCTCTCCAATGAAGAATGCACCTAAAAAGCAAGTCATGGCCAAGGCACCAGTGAAAGTAACTGCCACCCCTACCCAAAAGAGTTCTAGCAGTGAAGATTCTTCCAGTGAAGAGGAAGAGGAACAGAAAAAACCCATGAAGAAAAAAGCAGGTGATTGGACAGGGCATCAATGTCCATAAACCAAGTCCTAGTGCATAGTGACTAGCCTCTTCCATAAAGGGACCCAAAAAGGCAGAGAGAAGCCGCACTGCCTCATGTAACAAAGTGACCCACTGTTGGAAATGGCTTACTAATCCAGCCCACATTCTGCAGGAAATGACTAAGCCCTGTTTTAGATTGACAGATTCAAAGAATTTAAGTACTTATTTTCTTTTCTGATGCTAGAAATTAAATCCACAGCTTTGTGCATACTAGGCAGGTTTTGAACTTAGGAGATATATCCTCAGTCCTGTGCATATTTTTCTGTTACTCAGAGGCATGGTCTTACTGTGTAGCTCTAACTGTCTGGGAACTTACTTTGTACACTTGGCTGGGCTTGAATTCAAACATTTGTATGCTCCTGCCTCCCAAGAGCTGGGATTAAAGGGGTATATCACCCTCAGACCTATTTTATTTTATTGCCTATTTAAAATATCTTCCCTCTGTAGCCTATGGCCTCAAATTCACAGCAGTCTTCCTATTCAGCCTTATGAGTGTCAGAATTACAGGCATGAACCGCAACGCCTCCCAAGTGCATGCTTCAAAACTATGTTTTAAACAGGTCCCTACAGTTCAGTTCCACCACCTTCTGTTCCTTTACCAAAGAAGTCCCCGGGAGCCCAGCCTCTGAAGAAGGCTGCTGCACAGACACAGCCTGCAGACAGCAGTGAGGACAGCAGTGATGAGTCTGGTGAGGCCCAGGGAAGGGTGAGGAAAGGAGAGAAGCAAGCGCTGTGCCTGTGTTTTGACTGGAGAGAGAAGGCTAGGATACTGTGTGCACTGTCACACTTTCCTAGTGCTCTCCTGCTTGGCTTGCAATTCTAGGCCCATCCTAATGTCACAATTTCTCTCCAGATTCAAGTTCTGAGGAAGAGAAAAAAACGCCAGCAAAGACAGTTGTCTCCAAGACACCTGCCAAACCAGCTCCAGTGAAGAAGAAAGCAGAGAGCTCATCAGACAGCTCAGGTAATGCTGCCCAGACCCTTGGGCTAGTGGGATACTCACTGCCTTGGACTCCTGTTACAGGGCTCCCTGAATGTGATTTGGGGAGCTGTTCATTCTGTCTCTTCTCTCCAGATTCTGACAGTTCTGAGGATGAAGCTCTTGCCAAGCCAGTCAGTACCACCAAGAGTCCCTTAAGCAGCAAGCCAGCTGTCACTCCCAAGCCATCTGCAGCAAAGGCAGTGGCAACTCCTAAGCCACCTGCAGGCAGCGGCCAGAAACCTCAGAGCAGGAAGGCTGACAGCAGCTCCAGTGAGGAGGAGAGCAGCTCCAGCGAGGAGGAAGAGGCCGCCAAGAAAAGTGTGACAACCCCCAAGGCCAAGGTGACCACTAAAGCAACACCCGCCAAACAGGCTCCTCAGGCTGGCGGGGACAGCAGCTCGGACTCAGACAGTTCCAGCAGTGAAGAGGAGGAGAAGACACCTAAGCCCCCAGCTAAGAAGAAGGCAGCAGGTGAAGTCGTTCCTAAACCGGCCCCTGTGAAGAAAGCAGCAGCCGAGAGCAGCAGCAGCAGCAGCAGCAGCTCCTCCGAAGATTCCAGTGAAGAAGAGAAAAGGCCCAAGGGCAAGGCTACTCCTAAATCCCAGGCAAGCAAGGCCAATGGCCCTCCAGCTTCTCAGAATGGAAAAGTAGGCAAGGAAAGTGTGGAGGAAGAGGAGGAAGAAACAGAAGAGAAGAAGGCAGCTGAGACCAAGCCAGGCATGTATCTGTAGAGTTTGTCCTGTAATACTGGAATGTACTGAGGGAGGGAGGCAGACTGAGTTCTGGTGGCAGGTTCCCAGGAGGCCTGGCTCCTGAGTCTGGCTTTGTTTTGTAGGTTCAGGCAAGAAACGGAAGCAGAGTGAGACAGCAGATGAAGCAGCAACTCCTCAAGCTAAGAAAGTTAAGCTCCAGACCCCCAATACGTTTCCAAAAAGGAAGAAGGCACGTTGTCCCACATTATCTCAGATCCCAGCCCTGTAAACCATAGATGCTCGGGACCGTTTCATGGCTCAGTCTGGCCTGAGACCATGTGCTTTTAAGGAGAACTGTTAAGTCACCAATTTAATGTTACTTTATTCTTTATTTTTTCTCTAGGGAGAAAAAAGGGCATCTTCTCCTTTCCGAAGGGTCAGGGAGGAGGAGATTGAGGTGGACTCTCGAGTAGCAGACAATTCCTTTGATGCCAAGGTGAGGGCTCTTTGCCACTTGTGGGATCTGGGAGGGAAGGGCAGCTGTTGGTTCAGGTTTCTGGGACCTTATGGATTAAGACTGTTTTGAAGGGGCAGTGGAGGAAGAAGGCGACGGGCTGTTGGATTGTCTTCTCTGTAATAACTTCATTATTTATTTACCAGCGAGGTGCAGCTGGAGACTGGGGTGAGCGAGCCAATCAGGTTCTGAAGTTCACCAAAGGCAAGTCCTTCCGGCATGAAAAAACAAAGAAGAAGCGAGGCAGCTACCGAGGAGGCTCCATCTCTGTCCAGGTCAATTCGGTCAAGTTTGACAGCGAGTGACCTGTGGTCATCTTTGGCAAAGGAAGGGTGATGCTGGGAGCCCGCTGCTCACCCCCGATGGATCCAGAAACTCAGTGTTGTTAGGAGTGTGGCAAGGACTGTGGAGCAGGCCCCAAGGCAGTCCCGGCTGTAGGCCTCAGGCTCCTGCTTCTGCACTGGCTTGGTTTTGAGCATTGATTGTCAAGGACAAAAAGGATTTTTTTTTTTTTTTAAAGAAATCTATTTGGTTGTGAATTGCCTTCCTGTTCTGTAGGTCTTCATACTGAGAAATTTGTATATTTTATATTAAATCATGTCATACTGATTTGTGTTGTGATTTTCAGAGATGAGTTCCACAGATTAAAATCTTAGCTATTGCCTAAGGCAAAGCAGAATGTCATATAATAATCTTTCCTACTGGAGGATTCTATTTATTTGAGTGCACAGACCCACATTTGATCTCTCCTTCCCTTAAGTGGTACTGACGTAAGTCTTGTGATGTCTGCTAAGCGTGCCCTGTGCTCATCTTCTTCCATTGGGGCCTGACAAACTGAAGCTTCCAGAAGCCAGCATGGATCTGCCAACTTTGGGGAATAAAACTACAGTTCTTAGTACAGAATCCTACTAAATTGACAGGCAGGATTCTCTCTCTCTCTCTCTCTTTTTTTTTTTTTTTTTTTTTTTTTTTTGGTTTTTCAAGACAGGGTTTCTCTGTGTAGCCCTGGCTGTCCTGGAACTCACTCTGTAGACCAGGCTGGCCTCGAACTCAGAAATCCACCTGCCTCTGCCTCCCAAGTGCTGGGATTAAAGGCGTGTGCCACCGAGGCCCGGCAGTCAGGCAGGATTCTCGAGTGTGAGTGTCGTTTTGTTCTCAGTAGCTGTTACTGGTACGTGTTTACAGTACGTTTTAATTTTGAAGTAAGCTTTTCTGACATTGAGAGGCATTTGCAACAACTTGACTGTTACCTGACTGTTGTCTTTTAAGTTCCTGAATGTATTTGATTCTTTTTTTAACATCATCAAGAACAGAATGGTAAGTTCCCACATGGTTGAGTCATGGTCAAGGAAGTGGAACTGACAGCCCCTGAGCCTTGGTATGAAGTAGGTACATCCTGGGCCTCCTGGTAAGGAGGAGGAGATAGAACAGTGAGGTTGAGAGGGGTCTGAGCAGGACCATTCTGTCTTGAAGTTGGTACATGGGCGTAATTATGTCCTGTTTAAGTTGGTCCCCTGAACTATTAGTACCTTAACCATGACGATACTGATGCAGACTAGCCAGAGGCTGGGAGGCAGAGCTGGCTGAGACCAAGTGTGATCTCCATCGCTGCAGGAAGTGAATGAGCAGAGAGATTCCTGGGCCAAGGGAGTGGATTGTGAAGCTGTAGGATGCAACCAACTCAGACAGTGAGGGAAGAGCACCCTGGCTGGCCTGTGAGAGCAGACACCAGGTTTCACTTATGAAAAATGAAGGTGCCACAGCAGCTTCCCATTTGGTTTCCATGGTCACCTGGTAACGTGCAAAAGCTAGCTAGCTGGCTATGGCAGCTCCTTGCGGATATCTGCATGGTCAAAGCTCTGTTTTATAAAATAAAATGAATGGCTCATGGTATGTTAAGAGTTGTATTTTTGTGTGTGTAAGGCCTCAAAGCTTTGCATAAGTAGGGGGCTGGGGCTGAGACCTGTTTGAGTTCACTATAGAGGCCCTCAGTTTGCCAGTTCTCAACCAGACCTTCAGTACTTCTGGCCTCAAAACTCCCCACCCAACTCCCTTTTTTATCTTTTTGTATTTTAAAGATGGTATCTGCCATACTTAGCTCTTTTTCAGGTTTTTGTTGAGCTAATGACCTGTAAGCCAAAACTAGCTCTGCTACTTGTGCTTGCATCATCTAGAGGCTAAAAAATGATTTTTACATTAAATGCCTTATTTTAGCCAGGTGTTGGTGGCCCATGCCTCGAATCCCAGCACTTGGGGGAGGCAGAGGCAGGAGGATCTCTGAGTTCAGAGGCCAGTCTATTCTACAGAGTCTACAGACAAGAGTTTGTCTGTATAGTCTTGGCTGTCCTGGAACTTACTCTGTATGTAGACCAGGCTGCCCTTGAATTCAAGATACCTGCCTCCTGAGTGCTGGAACTAAAGGCTTGCACCTGCACCATGTAGCACATCTTTTCTTAAAGTACCTTCTTAAAATTATTTGGGTTGGATAGCTTAGCAGTTAAAAGCACTTGCTGCTTTCAAAGAGCGCCTGAGTTCAGTTTCCAGCACCCACATCCATAACTCCAGTTTCAGAGAATCCGGTGTCCTCTTCCAACTTTGGGCATAGATCACATGTGTGTATAAACATACATTCAGGCAAACTTTAAAGTTAACGTGTGTGTTGGGGAAGCCACACAGCACGCTGTGGTCAGAGGACAGTCTTAGGAGTCAGGTTTCTTCACCAGGTGGATTCTCGTTAATACACTCAGGACCTCAGAGTCAGTGGCAAAGTGTTTTTTAGCCCTACTTTTTAAAGACAGGATCTCATGTAACCCAGGCCCCAAACTCACTGTGGAGCTGACCGTGAACTGATTTTCCTGGTTGCTGCAACCTGCCAGGCTTTTTATGTAGTGCTGGAGATCAAAGCCAAGACCTCATGAATGGTAGGGCAATACTCCGCCAACTGAGTCACATTGTGAGTCCTGATACAATAAAACTCTACAAGTGCTAGGAAACAAGACTTCTAAAGGTTTAATTTTCACAATTCCAACCCTCTGAAGAACCTGTTTTAACGTCTGCAGTTACTGAAGAGGCCAGGAGGTGGCGCTCTTACCCACCGCATAAGAAGCCTATTCCTGTGAGCTTTTAAATATAGATGTAAGACAGACACTCGGTTGAGGCTCTCTAGTTCTGGAGGGTATTGAAAGGAGACCTCAGCTCTGTGTGGTCACCTGATACCTGAAAGTCAACTACAAGCAATATGGCTTGTAGAAGCCAGGGCTTTCATGGAACCCTGTGGCCCATCCAAGTAAAGATACAAAGAGGGAATACTGATTGTCTTTAGTGGCTGGGCAAAAATAATGTTTTAAGTGAGATTGTCTAGAGAGTTTTAGATACATAGATCTATCTCTAGCCCCCAGAACAATTTTTTTCTTAATGTTTGTATAGATGCATATGTATGTGGAGACCAGAATCAACTTCAGCTGCCATTCTTTAGGTTCTGTCCACCTTTATTTTCAGGACAGAGTCTTACACTTAACCCGAATCTCACTGATTGGGCCAGGCTGGCTAGCCAGCAAGCCTCAGGGATGTATTTCAAGTGCATGCTACTGTACTTTGACAGGTATAGACCAGGCTGGCCTTTAACTCAAACATAATCTGCTTCTTCCTAGTTTTCAGAGTACTGGGATAAGTGTATGTGGCATCACATCCAGCAAAAACTGCTTTTTGAGACAATGTCTCTCTAGACTCTAGAGAATATGGTATTCCTAGAAGAGAACAAACAGGTTCTGGTTTCTATGAGCCACAAAGACATCCATGGTGTTGTAGCCACTTCAGAAAGGGCAAACATTGGTCTAAGGATTGTCAGTCTAAGAGAGATGTATGAGGTACCCTCTCAACATCAGGAAACAAACTAAGGGGCCTGTCCACTCGAGGCCCTGCAGCAAACGGTAAGTGCCAGTTTCCTTTGGTCAACCAGGTCATACCAAGCAGGCAAGAAAATCAAAACTGAGTATTTTTGATTTTATACATGCTACAGAAGGAAGTGCAGCTTTGGACCTGGCCACGGACACCTCTCTTACGTTATTCCCAAAAGTTGAATGTTACAAGTTAACTACTGGTGTTTATGATCATTTACACTCATAGACAGTGGGAGTAATCTTGGGAAGTGGATTAACTTCTCAAGGATTTAATGTACATCCAGGTGTAGTAGATGGGGATAGTAAGGAAGAAATAAAAATTATGGCATATGTGGAAAAGGAGATGCAAATTAATGCAGGGGATTGAATTGTTCAACTGTTCTTTCCTTACATCAAGAGCAAGGCCACGCTGGGCGGTGGTGGTGCATGCCTTTAATCCCAGCACTTGGGAGGCAGAGGCAGGCGGATTTCTGAGTTTGAGGCCAGCCTGGTCTACAGAGTGAGTTCCAGGACAGCCATGGCTACACAGAGAAACCCTGTCTCGAAAAACCAAAAAAAAAAAAAAAAAAAAGAGCAAGGCCACTCCAATAGAAAGGACAGGGAGTACTGGAAAACATGAGTCCTGGCAAACAGTGGTTAATGATCAGAGACCCAAATTAACGTTATAGATGAGTGGTATTGGCATAGAAGATTTGGTGGATATAGGAGCTGATGTTAGTATACTTTCCCAAAATTCTCGGAATCCAGATTTGCCAATTACACACAATTTATAGGTATTGGTAAATTATCATGAATAAGACATAGTGTCTGATGGATTACCTGTGTGGAATCAGAAGGACAAACAGAAGTTGAGACCTAATGTGGCTAATATACCCATAAACTTATAGGGGAGGGATCTTTTGCAATTCTCCTGGGGAAGGTATTGATATGGGTGATCAAAAACCACCACAATCTGTGCCCGTTATCCAAACACAGGACATCTCAGGGATTGAGTTTCCAAATTTATAAGAGGAGCCCCTGCTGGCAGACCAACATCCTTACTCTAAAGTGGTTATCAAATGAGCCTGTCTTGCAAGTGCAGTGCCCCCCTTCCAAATGTAGACACTTGAAAACTAGTACAAGAGAAGCTGGAGGCTCAACATATAGAAGAGTCCGCCATATCTCATGGTATTCCACGGAATTCCCCTGTGTTTGTTTTAAAAAAGAAAGCAGGAAAATGAAGGATGATAACTGATTTAAGAGCATAAGGTAATTCAACCAATGGGTCCTTTATAGCCTGGACTTCCTTTACCATTGTTGTTACCTAGATCATGGCCTAGTATAATAATTGATTCAAAAGATTGCTTTTTCACCCTTGCATGAGCAAGATAGGGAAAGGTTTGCTTTCTCAGTATCTACTTTGAATAATAGTCACCCACTAAAGAGATACCACTGGGAGGTGCTTCCACAGGGAATGTTAAATAGTCCAGCTTTATGTCAGCATCTTGTGCAACAGCCACTAGATATTCTCTCTATCATTTATCATTACATGGATGACATTCTGTTGGCTGATTCTGACAAAGATGTTTTAGAAAATATGTTTAAGGTAACACAGGGAATTCTGGGGGTTACAGATTGCTCCAGAAAAAAAATACAAAGAGGAGATTCACTTAGTTCCTTCTTCTTGAACTTCATGTGGACTGTGAGTTGTATCTTGGGTATTCCGAGCTTTTGGGCTAATATCCACTTATCAGTGAGTACATATACCATATGTGTTCTTTTGTGACTGGGTTGCCTCACTCAGGATGATAATTTCTAGTTCCATTCATTTCATGAATTTGTTGGGGTTTTTTTGTTTTGTTTTGTTTTGTTTTTGTTTTTTCCAAGACAGGGTTTCTCAGTGTAGTTCTGGCTGTCCTGGAACTCACTCTGTAGACCAGGGTGGCCTCGAACTCAGAAATCCACCTGCCTCTGCCTCCCAAGTGCTGGGATCAAAGGCGTGTGCCACCATTGCCCGGTGAATTCGTTGTTTTTAAAAGCTGAGTAGTACTCAATTGTGTAAATGTACCACATTTTCTGTATCCATTCCTCTGTTGAAGGACATCTGGGTTCTTTCCAGTTTCTGGCTATTGTAAATAAGGCTGCTCAGGTAATGCTATGTCCAGTTTTCTGAGGAACCACCAGACTGATTTCCAGAGGGGTTGTACCAGTTTGCAATCCCGCCAACAATGGAGGAGTGTTCCTCTTTCTCCACATCCTCGACAGCATCTGCTGTCACCTGAGTTTTTGATCTTAGCCATTCTGACTGGTGTGAGTTGGAATCTCATGGTTGTTTTGATTTGCATTTCCCTGATTTCTAAGGATATTGAACATTTCTTTAGGTGCTTCTCAGCCATTTGATATTCCTCTGTTGAGAATTCTTCGTTTAGCTCTGTACCCCCCCCCTTTTTTTTTTGTTTGTTTTGTTTTGTTTTTTTCAAGACAGGGTTTCTCTGTGTAGTCTTGGCTGTCCTGGAACTGTAGACCAGGCTGGCCTCGAACTCAGAAATCTGCCTGCCTCTGCCTCCCAAGTGCTGGGATTAAAGGCGTGTGCCACCACCGCCCGGCCTTCTGTACCCATTTTTAATAGGGTTATTTGATTCTCTGGAGTCTAACTTCTTGAGTTCTTTGTATATATTAGATATTAGCCCTCTATTGGATGTAGGATTGGTAAAAATCTTTTTCCAGTCTGTTCATTGCTGTTTTGTCCTATTGACAGTGTCCTTTGCCTTACAGAAGCTTTGTAATTTTATGAGGTCCCATTTTCTATTGTTGATCTTAGAGCATAAGCCACTGGTCCTCTGCTCAGGGGATTTTCCCCTGTGCCCATGTGTTCAAGGCTCTTCCCCAGTTTCTCTTCTATTAATTTCAGTGTACCTGGTTTTATGTGAAGGTCTTTGATCCTCTTTGTACAAAGAGATAAGAATGAATCGATTTGAGTTCTTCTACATGCTGACCGCCAGTTGAACCAGCATCATTTGTTGAAAATGCTGTCTTTTTTCCACTAGATAGTTGTTTCAGCCCGAGCTGCCCCACACTTAGGGTCCAAAATTTTCCAGACTCCTCTGCTGCTCTGGTCCAAGGGTCAGGGTCTAGCAAGAGAGAGAGAGTGAGGGAAGAAGTGAAAGAGACTCGAAGAATGGAGACAAACCAGGGTGTGTAGTCAAGTCTCATTTACTGTCTCCCATAGACTATATTCACACCTATTGACACTATTACAAGGAAATCCTGGGTATTTATAAGCACAAGCACGAGAACATAAATGAAGACATTTTACCACGTGCACCATGCAGCTGGGGTCACTAAACAGCAAAACAAGCTATGTGGGATACACAAGATGTTTGTCAGAGTGTGCTCAGCTGTTGTAGGCTGTTGAAAAACAAGTCTCTATCATCAGGGTATATGGCTCGAGATGGCTGCAAAGCTGATAGCTTTCTAGCTGATTTCTGCTAAAAGTCAGCTCCTAACAGATGGTTTTAGCTCCTTTGTCAAAGATCAAGTAACCATAGGTGTGTGGGTTCATTTCTGGGTCTTCAATTTTATTCCATTGATCTTCCTGCCTGTTTCTGTACCAATACCATACAGGTTTTTTTTTCTCCTACTATTGCTCCATAATACATAATACATAATACATAATACATAATACATAAAGCTTGAGGCCAGGGATGGTGATTCCCTTATTGTTGAAAATAGTTTTTGCTATCCTGGTTTTTTTTTTTGTTATTCCAAATGAATTTGCAAATTGCTCTTTCTAACTCTATGAAGAATTGAGTTGGAATTTTGATGGGGATTGCATTGAATCTGTAGATTGTTTTCAGGAAGATGGCCATTTTTATTATATTAATCCTGCCAATCCATGAGCGTGGGAGATCTTTCCATCTGAAATCTTCAATTTCTTTCTTCAGAGACTTGAAGTTCTTGTCATACAGATCTGTCACTTGCTTGGTTAGATTCACACCAAGGTATTTTTATATTATTTGTGACTATTGTGAAGGGTGTTGTTTCCCTAATTTCTTTCTCAGCCTCTTTATCCTTTGAGTAGAGGAAGGCTACTGATTTGTTTGAGTTAATTTTATATCCAGCTACTTTGTTGAAGTTGTTTATCAGGTTTAGGAGTTCTCTGGTGGAAGTTTTAGGGTCACTTAAGTATACTATCATATCATCTGCATATAGTGAAATTTTGACTTCTTCCTTTCCTATTTGTATCCCTTTGACCTCCTTTTGTTGTCTAATTGCTCTGGCTAGGAATTCCAGTAGTATATTGAATAGATAGGGAGAGAGTGGGCAGCCTTGTCTTATCCCTGATTTTAGTGGGATTGCTTCAAGTTTCTCTCTATTTAGTTTGATGTTGGCTACTGGTGTATATTGCTTTTACTGTGTTTAGGTATGGGCCTTGAAGCTGGGCAGTAGTGGCACATGCCTTTAATCTCAGCACTTGGAAGGAAGAGGCAGGTGGATTTCTAAGTTAGAGGCCAGCCTGGTTTACAGAGTGAGTTCAAGGACAGCCAGGGCTATACAGAGAAATCCTGTCTCGAAAAACAAAACAAAATAAAACAAACAAACAAACAAACACACAACCAACAACAACAACAAAAGTATGGGCCTTGAATTTCTGATCTTTCCAAGACTTTGTGCCATGAAGGGGTGTTGAATTTTGTCAAATGTTTTCTCAGCATCTAATGAGATGATCATGTAGTGTTTGTTTGTTTGTTGTTGTTGTTGTTGTTGTTGTTTTTTAGTTTGTTTGGGCTGGAGAGATGGCTCAGTGGTTAAGAGCACTGACTGCTCCTCCAGAGGTTCTGAGTTCAATTCCCAGCAGCCACATGGTGGCTCACAACCATCTGTAATGGGATCTGATGCCCTCTTCTGGTGTGCCTGAGGACAACTACAGTGTACTCACATACATAAAATAAGTAATTCTAAAAAAAAAAAAAAAAAAAAAAAAAAAGAGTTTGTTTATATAGTGGATCATGTTGATGGATTTCTGTATATTGAACCATCCCTGCATCCCTGGGATAAAGCCTACTTGATCATAATGGATGGTTGTTTTGATGTGTTCTTGGATTCTGTTTTCGAGAATTTTATTAAGTATTTTTGCATGGATAACCATAAGTGAAGTTGGTCTGAAGTTTTCTTTGTTGTGTCTTTGTGTGGTTTAGGTATAAGCATAATTGTAGCTTCATAGAACAAATTGGGTAGTGTTCCTTTTGTTTCTATTTTGTGGAATAGTTTGAAGAGAATTGGTATTAGGTCTTTTTTGAAGGTCTAACAGAATTCTGCACTAAAGTCATCTGGTCCTGGGCTTTTTTTGGTTGGAAGACTTTTAATGACTGCTGCTATTTCTTTAGGGGTTTTGAAACTGTTTAGATGGTTTATCTGATCCTTATTTAACTTTGGTACCTTATATCTGTCTAGAAAATTGTCCATTTCACCCAGATTTTCCAGTTTTGTTGAGTATAGGCTTTTGTAGTAGGATCTGATGATTTTTTAAAAATTTCCTTGGTTTCTGTTGTTATGTCTCTTTTCAGTTCTGATTTTATTAATTTTTTGGATGCTGTCTCTGTGCCCTCTGGTTAGTCTGGCTAAGGGTTTATCTATCTTGTTGATTTCTCAAAGAATCAGCTCCTGGTTTTGTTGATAATTTGTGTAGTTCTTTTTGTTTCTACTTGGTTGATTTCAGCCCTGAGTTTGATTATTTCCTTCCTTCTCCTCTTGGGAGTATTGGCTTCTTTTTGTTCTAGAGCTTTCAGGTGTGCTGTCAAGCTGCTACTGTATGCTCTCTCCAGTTTCTTTTTGGAGGCACTTAAGAGCTATGCGTTTTCCTCTTAGCACTGCTTTCATTGTGTCCCATAAGTTTTGGTATGATGTGCATTCATTTTCATTAAATTCTAAAAAGTCTTTAATTTCTTTCTTTATTTCTTTCTTGACCAAGTCATCATTGAGTAGAGTATTGTTCAGCTTCCATGTGTATGTGGGCTTTCTATTGTTTTTGTTGTTATTGACTACCAGCCTTAGTCCGTGGTGATCTGATAGGATGCATGGGATTATTTCAATCTTCTTGTATCTGTTGAGATCTGTTTTATGTCCATTTATATGGTCAATTTTGGAGAAGGTATCATGAGGTGCTGAGAAGAAGGTATATTCTTTTGTTTTAGGATGAAATGTTCTATAGATATCTTTTAAATCCACTTGATTCATAATTTCTGTTCGTTTCACTGTGTCTCTGTTTAGTTTCTGTTTCCATGACCTGTCCATTGCTGAGAGTGGAGTGTTGAAGTCTCCCACTATTATTTTGTGAGGTGCAATGTGTGCTTTGAGCTTTAGTAAAGGTTTTTTTTTTTTTTTTTTTTGAATGTGGGTGCTCTTGTGTTTGGAGCATAGATAGATTTGAGAATTCATCTTGGTCGATTTTTCCTTTGATGAGTATGAAGTTTCCTTCCTTATTGTTTTTGATAACTTTTGGTTGAAACTTGATTTTATTCGATATTAGAATGGCTACTCCAGATTGTTTCTTGGGACCATTTGCTTGGAAAAAATTTTTTCCAGCCTTTTACTCTGATGTGGTGTCTGTTTTTGTCACTGAGATGCATTTCCTGTATGCATCAAAATGCTGGATCCTGTTTACGTATCCAGTCTGTTAATCTATGTCTTTATTGGGGAATTGAGTCCATTGATGTTAAGAGATATTAAGGAAAAGCTACTGCTGCTTCCTGTTATCTTTGTTGTTAGAGGTGGAATTATGTTTGTGTGGCTGTCTTCTTTTGGGTTTGTTGAAAGAAGATTGCTTTCTTGCTTTTTCTAGGTTGTAGTTTCCCTCCTTGTTTTGGAGTTTTACATCTTTTTTTGGTTTTTTTTGTTTGTTTTTGTTTTTTTGTTTGTTTGTTTGTTTTTTGCTGAATTTGTGGAAAGATATTATGAAAATTTGTTGTTTTTTTTTTTTTTTTATGGAATTCTTGGTTTCTCTATGTTAATTAAGAGTTTTGCTGAGTATAGTAGCCTGGGCTGGCATTTGTGATCTCTTAAGGTCTGTATGACATCTGCCCAGGATCTTCTGGCTTTTATAGTTTCTGGTGAGAAGTCTGGTGTAATTCTAATAGGTCTGCCTTTATAAAATGTTGCTTGACCTTTTCCCCTTACTGCTTTTAATATTCTTTCTTTGTTTAGTGCATTTGATATTTTGATTATTATGTAACAAGAGGAATTTCTTTTCTGGTCTAGTCTATTTGGAGTTCTTCTGTAGGCTTCTTGTATGTTTATGGGCATCTCTTTCTTTAGGTTAGAGAAGTTTTCTTCTATAATTTTGTTGAAGATATTTACTAGCCCTTTAACTTGGGAGTCTTCACCCTCATCTATACCTATTATCCTTAGGTTTGGTCTTCTCATTGTGTCCTGGATTTCCTGGATGTTTTGGGTTAGGAGCTTTTTGCATTTTGCATTTTCTTTGACTGTTGCGCCAATGTTTTCTATGGTATCCTCTGCACCTGAGATTCTCTCTTCTATCTCTTGTATTCTGTTGGTGATGCTTGCATCTG
The DNA here is from genome assembly GCF_011762505.2 of Arvicanthis niloticus. Lineage (NCBI taxonomy): Eukaryota > Metazoa > Chordata > Mammalia > Rodentia > Muridae > Arvicanthis > Arvicanthis niloticus. The sequence goes on from NC_047658.1 coordinate 152,486,626, forward strand.
TGACTCCTGATCTCTTTCCTATGTTTTCTATCTCCTGGGTTGTCTTCCTTTGTGATTTCTTTATTGTTTCTATTTTCATTTTTAGATCCTGGATGGTTTTGCTCAATTCCTTCACCTGCTTGGTTGTGTTTTTCTGTAATTCTTTAAGGGATTTGTGTGTGTGTTTCCTCTTTAAGGGCTACTACCTATTTACCTGTGCTCTCCTGTATTTCTTTCTTTCTTTCTTTCTTTCTTTTTTTTTTTTGGTTTTCGAGACAGAGTTTCTCTGTGTAGCCCGGGCTGTCCTGGAACTCACTCTGTAGACCAGGCTGGCCTTGAACTCAGAAATCCGCCTTCCTCTGCCTCCCAAGTGCTGGGATTAAAGGCGTGTGCCACCACCGCCCGGCTCTCCTGTATTTCTTTAAGGGAGTTATTTATGTCCTTCTTAAAGTCCTCTATCATCATCATGAGAAGTGATTTTAAATCCAAATCTTGCTTTTCTGGTGTGATGGGGTGTCCAGGACTTGTGGTGGGAGAACTGGGTTCTGATGATGTCAGGTAGTCTTGGTTTCTGTTGCTTATGTTTTTGCGCTTGCCTTTCACCATCTGGTTATCTCTAGTGCTACCTGCCCTCGATGTCTCTGGTTCGAGCCTGTCCTTCCTGTGATCCTGGTTGTATCAGAACTCCTCAGAGTTGAGCTGTTTCTGGGATCCTGAGATTCTGGGATCCTGTAATCCTGAGATCCTGTGTGTGTCAGAGCTCCTGGGAGTCAAGCTGCCTCTGGGATCCTGAAATCCTGGTGTGATCAAGCTCCTGAGATCCTGTGATCCTGGGAGTCGAGCTTCCTCTGAGTGTTGTGGGACTGGGTATGGCGCCAACGCCCAAGGTCTGCTCAGAGCACCGGCTCAGTGTAATACCTCTTATAAATGCTGAGATTATGTCATTATGGGTGATCAATGAAGATTGGCAAAGAGCTCATAGTAACTACTTGGGTGAAATTAATAACAAATATTCAAAAGGCAAAAATATATAAAAAGAACTCATTGTATTCTTCCACATATTATAAAGAGAACACCAGTCCCAGAGGCCAGCATTCTATACAGATGCAAACAAGATAGGGATGGCAGGTTATAAGTCAGATAAAATAAGCAAGGTGATTAAAAGTCTATATACATTGGTTCAAAAATCATAAGTGTATGCAATCCTTGTGGTATTATTAGATTATCCTGAATATCTTAACATAATTTCTGATTCTTTGTATGCAGAAGGAGTTGTTTTGCATATAGAGACTGTTGAATTTGTTCATGATATCTTAGAATTAACTTTGTTATTTATACAATTGTAGCAGGACATCAGAAGTAGAAACCATTCATTATATTATTCATATTCGGTCTCATACAGGTTTGTTTGGTCCACTAGCTCAAGGAAATGAGGAAATTGACCAATTACTAATAGGACATGTGTTAGAAGCCTCAAAATTTCATGAGAAACATCATATTAATGGGAAAGGTTTAAAGAAAAAAATTTCCATCACTTGGTATCAAGCCAAAGAAATAATAAAAAAAAAAATCCTATATGTTCTCTATACAACCAAACTCCATTACCTGCTGAAAGTGGCCCTAGGGCTACCAATAGAAATACCATCTGACACATGGACATTTTCCATTTTGCAGAATTTGGAAAACACCATGTCATTGACACATACTCAGGGTTTCAGTGGGCAACTGCTTTACATTCTGAAAGGCTGACTGGGTAATTACACATTTATTGGAAATAATGGCAATTATAAGGATACCTGCACAAATTAAAACTGACAATGCTCCCACATATGTATCCAATAAGATGAAGCAATCTTTGCATATTACAATATAAAGCAGGTTACTGGTATACCACACAATCTCACAGGACAAGAAGTTATAGAAACAGCTAATCGTACCTTAAAAAGAGATGCTTATTAAACAAAAAGGGAGAGTGAAAGCCCCCAGGGACAGACTACACAATGCTTTGTTAACTCTCAGTTTTCTTACTGCTGGTGAAAAAGGAACAACAGCAGCTGAGAGACACTGGGTTCTCAAAAAATCGAGGAACTGGGCCAGACAATATATTGTAAGGATGTGTTGACATTAGAATGGAAACTTGCAATAGTTTTAAGATGGAGATGTGGTTATGCATATGTATCTACAGGGAATGAAAAAATATGGTTACCAGTGCCTGCCACCCACAAGACTCTGCCAATCTTTCACACTGTCTCCGCAAGGCTTGGGCCATCCATGTGGGCCCAGTAGAAAAACAAGACTCTACTGCTTAAACATTAACCAACAGCTTTATAAGTTTGGTAACATTCAATAACAATATGCCCATACAAAGAGAGTTGTTTCTCAATTAGATAACATAAGTAAAAGTTGTTACCCACGACAGCTCTCCATACCTGCATGGCTCTCCATCTACATCTCTGCTCTCCCTAGCTCCTCCTCTTCTTTTTCCTCTCCTCACTCTTCCTCTTCCTCTTCTTACTCCTTCTTTGGGAGACGTGCAGATCCCTCATTGGCTCAAATCTTTCATCCAATTGTCATACTCGGTTTTCAAGCCATGCGCAGGCGCATTCTCAAGTAAAGCTTCCGTGAAGAACCAGGAAGCAGAAGCCTGCGCCATCTTTTAATGGCGAATGCGGCTCCTCACAACTCCTCCCACCTTAGCTCCTCCTACAGTTACCAACAAAACATAAAAATTAGATCTGATCAGGGAAAACCTCTTATCACCTGAGACATGAATGTCTTCACAAAGCAAACAGCCCAGGTGATTCACTCTCACAGACTGTCTCAGTTACTGATTTCTTCAAAATAATGTAAAATGTGTGCGAATCAACTTTAGTAAGACTAGCCCGAGAGACTGATCACACAGAGACTTGACAGACAACACAGAGACTGGACAGACAAAACACTGGATAATGCAGAAACTGGGCAAAACATGCTAGCTTTAAAAAAAAAAAAAACAACTAACCATTTCCCCGCCTCGAGCCCCAAAACGGGAATTCTTTGTCCCAGTTCAGCAGAAAGCAAAGATAGATGAGAAGACCGTCATTCCGATCCCTTAAGTTAGGGTGGTGGTTTTGGTCGATTGATGTGTTATGGTTGTTATCATCTAGGGTGGTAGGTTGTTTTGCTTAATGATTATATATTGATAGAAATTTCAGGTTGTTTTGTTAGGCTATTGTTTGACTATAATGTATATAAGCTGCTTGTTTAAGGTGTGATGTAAAGTTCTAGTTTTATGGTTCTAATAACTGTTTCTATTGTGTGTAAATTGCTATTAGAGGAAAAAGGAGGGTATTTTTGTTTTTTGTGTTTAACCAGAAAGGTGGATATGAAATGGAAATTTTTTGTTTCTTTGGAGACTTTATTGTGTCATGTGATATTTTTCTGGAAACTGTCTTATGAGGGTGTTTCTGTTGAAGCAGACACATGGGAGAATGTTTTGCTAAGAACAGATACGTGGTGTTTTTCTGGAAGCAGTCTGGAAAGGGGGCATGTGATGTTTTGCTAGAGCAGATGCTTGAGAGAACAACTGATGTTTGGAAAGGATATAAACATAACCCAGTGGTCAGTGGATAATGCTGGATGGTGTTGGTACACCTTGTCACTTTTTGTTGGTCATTGTGTACTTGCTGACACTAGTCTTCACTGACGATGCTGGGTAGCATTGATATGCCTTATCATTCTTTGTTGGTCATCGTTTGATGGTCGTGAGCCACCATGTGGTTGCTGGTTATTGAACTCAGGACCTCTGGAAGGGCAGTCAGTGCTTTTAACCTCTAAGCCATCTCTATAGCCCATCTTTCCATTTCTTTAGAGAGTTTTATTGTAGAGTTGGTGAGATGTCTCAGCATGTAGAGGTGCCTGTGGCCAAGCCGCATGAACTTGAGTTTGATCCCCAGGGCTCATATGGTGGAGAAAACTAACTGAGAGGAATTTTCCTCAGACTTTGTATGCTGTGGAATGAGTATGTTTGCTCATATAAGAAATACACACACACACACAGACGCACACACACAACACACACAGACGCACACACACAACACACACAGACACAGGTACACACACATACACTCACACACATACACACACATAGACACACATACACACACATAGATAAATATACACACACAGGGGCACATATACACACACATACACTCACACACAGACACACATACATACACATACATACCCACACACAAACACACACACATAGACATACACATACACACACATAGATACACACACACACACACACACACACACACGAGCACCTAAATAAGTGCATGTGAACCACAGCAAGTGTGTAGAAGTCAGAAGACAACTACTTTAGGGGGCACTTCACTCCTTCCACCACTTGGGTCCCTAGGGTACAACTCTGACTGTCAGGGTTGACAGCAGGCGCCTTTACCTGTTGAGCTGTCTCAGTTCATAAAAGTGTTGTTTGGCTAAAAAGAAAGTTTTATGCTGGGTGTGGTAGCACATGCATGGTAATCCCAGGAGTGGGAGACAGGCAGATCTCTACAAGTTCAAGGCCAGGCTGGTCTACGTAAAGTGAGTTTCAAGTTTCTAAAGTCTGTACATTGAAAAGCATACTATGTCCCAGGATACATCTCTTAGAGCCAGTTTACTTTGACTTCATTGAAATTCTTCAATGTTTATATTTGTGTCTTTCATCAAGTTTGAGAAGTTTCCAGCATTGTCCCCTCAAATGCACACTCAGGTCCTCTCTGTCTTTTTATTTAACTCTTTCATCTTTTCTCTTTTTCTACGATGCAATAATTTCTATGTTCTATTTTCAGGGTCACTGTCTCTGCTGCCTATTGAATCTTATTCCTCTAGTAAATTTTTTGTTTTGGTTATTCTCTCTCTCTCTCTCTCTGTCACTGTCTCTCTCTCTTTGTGTGTGTGTGTGTGAGAGAGAAAGACAGTCAGACAGACAGACAGACAGACACACATACATACACACACAGAGAGACACACACAGCCAAACAGAAGGTTGTTACGTAGCCAGGTTCACCTTAAATTCCTTCTAATTCTCAGACTTCCTTGTAATTCTGAGATTACAGGTTTGAGCCTCCGAGCCCCACTATGAATCGTCCTTTCTTCCTTCTCTGGCTGGCAGGTCAGTAGCTTTTTGTCGGATGAGAATGCAGGATTTTTACCTCGATGCCCTGTTGCTTTTCTCTAAATCAGTGGTTCTTAACCTGTGACCTCTTCAGAGGTCACACATCAGATATTCTGCATATCAGATTTACATTATGATTCATAATAGCAGCAAAATTATAGTTATAAAGTAGCAATGAAATACTTTTAGGGTTAGGAGTCGCTACAGCATAAAGAACTGTATTAAAGGATTGCAGCTTTAGGAAGGTCGAGAACCACAGTTCTAAATAATGCTAATTATTTATAATAATTATAATAATAATGCTAATTCTCGTTCTCTTTCTGGTTATGTTATTTGGAATTAGGAAGATCCTGTTGGCTTATATTTAAGCTTTGTTTTGTTTTTTAGCAAAGCTTTTTTTGTTTGTTTGTTTGTTTTTTGTTTTTCGAGACAGGGTTTCTCTGTGTAGCCTTGGCTGTCCTGGAACTCACTCTGTACACCAGGCTGGCCTCGAACTCAGAAATCCACCTGCCTCTGCCTCCCAAGTGCTAGGATTAAAGGCATGTGCCACCACTGCCCGGCTTTAGCAAAGCTTTTAATCTAGAAATTATTGATCTCTGTGACTAGACTGCCATTTGGGGGATTCTATGTACCCAGTGCCCAGGATCTTAAAGGGTCTGTGCATCCTGGCAGGAGGAACATGGACCACACCCACACTGCTTATTCTATTGACACATTGTTATCTAGACTGCCACACACATTTGCATACACCTAGCTTGAGTAATATTGCTTTGTTCTAACTTTTCCAGGACAAATCAGTTGCAAAAGGTCTATATGGGTAACCAAGCTATTTCCACCTGTGGCTGTTTATTTTGTGAGACAGTGTAGCCCAGGGAGGTGTCAGAGTCAAAGCTGTCTCCCTGCCTCAGACCCTTCCCTCCATTGCTGGGATTACCAGCAGCAGGAGCTACCACTCCTAGGTTAACGCCTCTAGACTTTTCCTTAGAGGAATGAACTAATCCCATAATTGCCTTTGGGGAGATCACCAGCATCTTACCTTAGTAGGTAATGGGGAACCCATGAAAGTCTTGAGCAGGAAAGAACTTGATTGACTGGTACAATGAACAAAAGCATGGGACACAAAGTTTCAGAATCAGACAGGAGTTGCTGCAGGTACAAAGACTGTGGCCTGGCCATGCTACCGTTGAACATCAGGGAGTCAACCTGGTTAGAATATGCTCTGCAAGGTGGAAGTGGTAGCTGGGTAGGTAGAGGCCACATTCTGCCTTCATTGCTGGAGAGTAAACCAGGGCCTTGGGTATCTCCAGACCTTCCTACGAATTCCTTTTTTTTTTTTTTTTTTGCTTGCTTGGTCTCTTTAAGACTTATTTTATTTTATGCGTTTGGTGAGTGTTTTGTCTGTTTGTATGTCTCTGTGTACCTGGTGCCCCTGAAGGCCAGAAGAAGGAGCCAGATCCCCTAAACTGGAATTACAGTTGTGAAGTGCTGCGTGGCTGTTAGGAATTGAAACAGGGTCCTCTGGAAGAGCGGTTGACTGCACTTACCTGCTGAGCCATCTGCCTAGCCCCAGATGCATTCTTAACATAGTTGGCCATCATTAGAGGTTTACATCGCTGAGGCACTCATGGTTGAAGTGACCTGGGAATAGAACCCAGGGCTTCACTGCATGGCAGGTGAGTGCTCCACCAACTGGACCACAGACTCAGTGCCCCATTTTTTGTTTTGTTATGTTTACAAGACAGGAACTCCTGTAGCTTTGGCTGGCCTCAACTCACATGGTATCTGAGGTTAGCTTTGAACTCCTAACCCTTTCCCCTCTGCCTTCTCAGTGGAATTATAAGCCCATGCCACCACAGCCAGCTCCCTTTGTTTGTTTTTCCTTATTGTGTTTTATTTGTACCATTGACTGACAAGAATTTTATATTTTCTTTGGTTGGGGGGAATTGTGATTTAAGACAGGATTTCATACTGTACCCCAGGCTAGCCTCAAACTCACAGCAATCTATGGGTTGCTGAGGAGGAGGGAGTGTATATAGAGGAGCAGGCTAGCTTTGGCATACACCAGAGTTTAGACTGGAAGGTGGTACACAGATATGCATACTGACAAAAAGCCCATATACATCAAATAAATACTTTTCTAAATAAATAAATAAATAAATAAATAAATAAATAGAACTACAGTGATCCTATTGGCAATAAAAATCTAAAATAGGAAAATTCTTAGGGCCAGAAATCAGGTTCCAAGATTCATGTGGTGGTGCGTGTCTGAATTCGTAGTACTTATGCTGAGGCATAAGGACTGGCATGAATGTTGGTCCAGCCTGAGCTATGTGATGAGTTCCAGACCCTTTCTCAAACAAACAAACAAAAACAACCAAAATAAAAGACATATAAACCCCACAAAGGCAGCCTCCCTTCCCCTGAAATAAGACGAACAGCAAACAGAAGTAGACCAGAGGTTATCGGGAGCTGGAGGGAAGGGACAGGGGCACTTGTTGCTTAATTTGTGCAGAGTTTCTTTGGCAGTGATGAAAGGTTTGGAAAGAGCAGTGGTTGCAAAACATGCGTGGGCTGTGACAGTTCACTTACCCAGAGTCTGAGCACCAGGGCTGGCAAACAGAACCCATTGTGAGTGGATTAGCAGCACAGAGTTAAGCTCCCTAAAGTTACTCAAATGGCTGGATGGTGGAGGCTCACGGCTTCAAGCCCAGCACTCAGGAGGAAGAGGCAGGAGGATCTCTGAGTTCCAGGACAGTCTGGCCTACAGAGTGAATTCCAGAATAGCCAGGGCTATACAGAGACATTCTCTCAAATACCACCCAGCCTCTCCCTCCCCAAAGAAAAGATTCAGATGGCTCAGTGGTTAAAAGCACTTGCTCCTCTTCCACCTTCCACAGAGCAACTCACATTTAGCTGGGATTCCCGTCCCAGGCTATCCAGTGCCCTCCTCTGGCTCCACAGGCGCCAGGCATGCAAGGGATGCACACACAGTTATGCAGCCAAAACAGGTAAACAGATTAAATAAGAATGATATTTTTGGTGCTGGTGAGATGGCTCAGTGGTTAAGAGCACTGACTGCTCTTCCAGAGGTCATGAGTTCAAATCCCAGCAACTATATGGTGGCTCACAACCATCCATAATAAGATATGATGCCCTCTTATGGGGTGTCTGAAGACAGCTATAGTGTTACTTACATATAATAAATAAATGAAAACTTTAAAAAATGATATTTTATTTTCAAAAATTATTAAAATGGGGTCATTGAGATGGCTCAGCAGGTAAAGGTGCTTGCTGCCAAGCCTGACCACCTGAATTCAATCCCTGGGAGCCAGCCACATGGTAGAAAGAAAACTGACTTCTGCAAGTTGTTGTCTGACCTCCGCACACACACATGTGCTCTCCCAATAAATAAGTGTAAAAAGAATGCCTTTTTAATGGTTAAAATAAGGCTGGGCTATAGCTCAGTTGGTATTGCTTGCCTGCAGGGTATAAGGTACTGGATTCCATCCTAAGCAACAGACTAACCAGGGCCAGTGGCCCATGCCTGTAATCCCAGCACTGAGAGTGGAGTCAGAAGTTCAAGTTCATGGTTGCTATCCAGCAAATTCAAGGCCAGCTTGGACTGCTAGAATCCCAGTCTTTAAAGAAGAAAAGGGAAGCTGGGGGTGCAAGAAGCTGGGTAAGAACTGCAGGGACAAAAATGGAGAAGAGCCTGAGGAAAAGAAGGTCCAGTGACAGGACCAAATTGGGATCCAGCTCAAGGGGAGGCCCCAAGGCCTGACACTATTACTGATGCTATGGTGTGCTTACAAACAGGGGCCTATCATGGCTGCCCTCCGAAAGGCCCAACAAGCAGCTGAAAGAATCAGATGCAGATATTTACACCCAATCAATGCTCAGAAGCTGGGGACTCCTGTGGTTGAATTAGGGAAAAACTGGAAGAAGCTGAGGAGGAGGGTGACCCGAGAGGAAGATCAGCAGTCTCAACTAACCTAGACCTCGCCCCCCTCCCCTCCCCACCCCGGGATCTCAGACACTGGATCACCAACCAGGCCATATACACCTGGTTTGGAATCAGTCAGAGAAGATGCACCTAACCTCCAAGAGACTTGGGGCCCCAGGGAGTGGGGAGGCCCAGTGGGGTGTGGGTGTGGGTGGAAACATCCTTTTGGAGACAGGGGGTGGAGGGGTCGGGAATGGGGTTGAGGGAAGAGGTGTGGGATGTGGAACAGTTGGAGAGTGGATCAGGAGGGGGATAAAATCTGGACTGTAAAAAAAGATTAAAGATGAATGGGAGCGAGCGAGCGAGAGAGAGACAGAGAGAGAGAGAGAGAGAGAGAGAGAGAGAGAGAGAGAGAGAGAGAGAGAGCGCTAGCTAGCAAGCTGGGTGTGATAGTACACATCTGATATCTCAATGGAGTCTGAAGCAAGAGGATTGCTTTAAGTTGGAACCTTGGCCTATAGAGTGAGTTCTTCGTCAGCACGGCCTATAACGTAAGATTGTCAGCATGCTTGTGTGTATGTGTGCGTGTGTTTGTGTGTGCATGTGTGTGTGTTGGCAGAAGGGAGCAAGTAATCTAAGTTAAGGTGATTGCAGGATAGGCAAGATGGGTGTGGTGGTGACATGGCCCTGTCATTCCATCACTCCAGAGGCTGAGGCAGGAAGATCAAGAATTTTAGGCCAGCCTGGGCTGCATAGTAGGTCTCTGACTCATAAGACAAGAAGATGAACTTCTGTCTGTCGTCAAGGTGTGCTACATGCCCCATCCTGTACTGTGCTTCTGTTGACTAACTGGCTCCTAGGCCCTGTCCCTGTAGCTGCCTGTTTAATTTAGCCTATGTGGTGACCAATCACACAGTGGAGAAGAGTTAGGTCAGCATATTGAGGCTCTCAACCTTCAGGTTGTGCTTTGCCTGTACGCACGTACAACATGTGTATCCCCCGTGGTCTTGGAGGTTGTTGGATCCCCTGGCACTGGCGTTTCAGGTGGTTGTGAACTACAGTGTGCATGCTAGAAACTGAACCCAGGTTCTCTGCAAGAGCAACAAGTACTCTTAACCACTGAGCCATCTCTCCAGCCCATCCCTCCTAACATATGGTTATTTTAATTTTTTTTTGGGGGGGGACACTGGGTTGCACACCCACCTTGATGAACTGACAGGTGGGTAAGGGCCAAAGTGTCAAAGAGAAGCTGAAGTGGCTGGGGTCTTTAAGAAGGGGTTGCAGGAGCTAGTCATTTAAAAGAATGACACCTTCTTCTACAGGTCTAAGTAGATCTTCACCTATCCCATCATTCCCTTATAAAACTCCTCTGGCTTGGCGCATGCCTTTAATCCCAGCACTTGAGGCAGAGGCAGAGGCAGAGGCAGAGGCAGAGGCAGAGGCAGAGGCAGAGGCAGAGGCAGAGGCAGAGGCAGAGGCAGAGGCAGAGGCAGAGGCAGAGGCAGGCGCAGAGGCAGGCGCAGAGGCAGGCGCAGAGGCAGGCGCAGAGGCAGGCGCAGAGGCAGGCGCAGAGGCAGGCGCAGAGGCAGGCGCAGAGGCAGGCGCAGAGGCAGGCGCAGAGGCAGGCGCAGAGGCAGGCAGAGGCAGAGGCAGAGGCAGAGGCAGAGGCAGAGGCAGAGGCAGAGGCAGAGGCAGAGGCAGAGGCAGAGGCAGAGGCAGAGGCAGAGGCAGAGGCAGAGGCAGAGGCAGAGGCAGAGGCAGAGGCAGAGGCAGAGGCAGAGGCAGAGGCAGAGGCAGAGGCAGGTGGATTTCTGAGTTCGAGGCCAGCCTGGTCTACAGAGTGAGTTCCAGGACAACCAGGGCTACACAGAGAAACCCTGTCTCGAAAAACAAAACAAAACAACCCCCCCCCCCCAACAAAACAAAACAAAACAAAACAAAAAAAAACTCCTCTGTCCTCCCAGGTCCAGAACCAGGAAACCCTCTAAGCCAGTGGTTCTCAACCTTCCTAATGCTGCGACCCTTTAATACAGTTCCTCGTGCTGTGGTGACCCCCAACCACACAATTACTCTTGGTGCTACTTTGTAACTGAAATTTTGCTACTGTTATGGATCATAATGTAAATATTTTTGAATCTAGAGGTTTTCGGAATGGGGTTGTGATCACTGCTAAGAACATGTTAGGGGGCAGACATCAAGCTTAGAAACAAAGGACCTCCAGGAAATGGTGTTTTGGAATCCTACCCGACCCAGCTGCTGAGTGAAAACCTTCCATGTTCAGGGGTGCAGTGGAGGACACCCAGAAGACAGGCAGGTGGGAGAGAAGCTTGCCCCACCCTGACAATGTCTCATAAAAGTCAATCTATTGACCTTGAACTCAAACTTGCTATAGGTTAGGGTGCCCTTAAGTCCCTGATCACATTGGCTTCAGTTCCCTTTTGCTGGGCTTTCATCCTCAGCTGGTGCATATCTTGCCAACATCTTATCTCTGGCGAGGTAACCTTCTCTGCCAAACTCTTTTTCTTCCCTTGGTAATGGGTATTGTCATCCCCTCCTCAGCAAGCAAACTCTTTGTGAAATGCATCTGTCTTTCACTATACTAGGCTATCAAACTGAAGGCTTTGCTTGAATGGCCAAGTTTGGGTATGCTCTAAATTTCTGCCTTAGATCATGCTAGGATTAGTGGAGAAGGCACTGGAATTTCTTTGGAGAAAAATTCCTGAGGCTTTGTAGATTGGATGGCGTGGTACATATGACCTCGGCTCTCAGAAAAGCTCTTATAAAGTGAGGGGAGACAAGTCCCATGGCCTGAAAAAACCCACAAGATTTAGACACAACTTAGAGAAATAACAATTTAGATTCACAGCAAGTTATCATAGTCAAGTCTGGCTACAGATTTAAGATATGAACCATAGGAAGCAGGTACATACTTGGGACACTAATCTACGTATTATCTCCATCTTGGGGATAGAAAGAACTCTTGTTTAAGTAGATATGCAGGAGGGGGGTTTAAGGAAGCTGGCGGCTTCCGACAGACAAATCTGAACCAATGTCCCAGGGAATCAGGAGAATGATCTCGAAGAACAAAACAACTCAGGTGAAGTGTTAAGATCCATATTAGCTCCCAGCCAGATTATCCAGAGATAAATGAATCTGTCAACTCATGGAGGCAGTCAACACCGCAGGGTTTATTAAGTAACAGGACCCGATTACACGAGTATCAGTGTTGTACCTACTCTCTTCCAGAAGCCATTTACAGCAAAAGCAGGGTGATTTCTCCAGCCCGGGCCTTGCTTCACGAGTACATCTTGAGTATTTTCCCCTCAAGCTCCCTCTCCCAGCTGCAGAAAGAGTCTTTGAACTTACATCCCTGTGAGGCCAAGTGTCTGAGGTACAAGTGTTTGCACATGTTTGGGGTTTCCTGGGTCAAACTGAACCCTTGACATCCTACTTGGCTTATTTCCTTCTCATTTAGCCCAGAAAAAAAATCTTTCAAAGGTGTGACTTGCATAGCACTTTTCCCTAAGGTCCTCTGCATGGCCAGTGCTATGGTGCACGTTCTTTTTTTTGGGGGGGGGGCACTCATTGGCTTCGTCTTAATTTCATCAGTGCTGCAAGGCTCCAGGCATGCAGAGAAGGGTGATATTTACAGCTAACTGTGTCGTCTAGACCTGGTAGCATATTTTGCATATTTTGTATTCTTCAACTTATTGTTTAGTTCTTAGCCAATGTCTGGTACACAACCAAACAACAAATGTTAGCTGTTATTATCATTGCTACTAGATTTTTTGTTTGTTGGGTTTTTTTTTGTTGTTGTTGTTTTGTTTTGTTTTTCGAGACACGGTTTCTCTGTGTAGCCCTGGCTGTCCTGGAACTCACTCTGTAGACCAGGCAGGCCTCGAACTCAGAAATCCGCCTGCCTCTGCCTCCCAAGTGCTGGGATTAAAGGCGTGCGCCACCACCGCCCGGCCAGTTTGTTGGTTTTCAAGATGGAATCTTGCTATGTAGTCTTGGCTGGCCTGGAACTTGGCACGTAAGGCAAGCATGTAAGATCTAAGTTCATAGAGATCTGCCTGCTTCTGCTTCCATGTCCAGCTTGTTGCTACCACATTCTGTGTGCATGTGTGTGCACAATGTGTGCATATATGGTTCTGGGGGTGACCCCCAGGACCACATGCATGTCATGTAAGTTTTCTTCCACTAAGCTGGTTGTTCTATCACAGTGTACTGTGGCACATGACCCCGGCCTACCAGTAAATATATATAACAGAAGTTTTACAAAGAAATTCAAAGTCATCACTTCTGCCTTTTGGCTAATATTGAGTATTCAAACTCAATGTCATCCCTGGCCTTAGCCAGTTTATAGTAGGTTTGAGGCCAGCCATAATCCTACTTTCCCCTCCAATAATTTCAATTTTATGTGTATGAGTGTTTTGTGTACGTGTGTGTGTGTGCACTATTGGCATGCCTGGTTTCCACAGAGGCCAGAGGAAGGCATTCAAATCCTTGGACCTGATGTTACAAATGAGTGTGGGGTAGGAATTGAATCTGGGCCCTTTGTATGAGCAATAAGCGGTACAAAGGTAACCTGTTTTAGGAGACAATTTTCTCCTTCTACCTTGTTTTGAGGCGGGGTTTTCTGCCTCTTTTTACCTCTCCATACGTGAACTTCCAGCTGGCTGAATAGTCTATGGATGTCTATTAGAGGCATCTTACCCATGAGAACCTTGAACTCAGATATTTTTGCTTATTTTTTGTGGAATGTCCCATCTAGTGGTGAGAGTGAGAATTTGAAGTTGCCTACTGTTGTGTTGTGTTGTGTTGTGTTTTGTTGAGACAGGGTCTCATTAGATAGTCCTGGCTGTTCTGGAACTTGCTCTGTTGACCAGGCTGGCCTGGAACTCACAGAGATCCACCTGCTTCTGCCTCCCAAGTTCTGGGATTAAAGGTGAATACCGCCACATCAAGTGTTTTGTGTTTAATTTGTGACTTTATAGCTCCTAAAACGTGTCTTATGAAATTGAATGCACCTGTGTTTGGTATGTAAATTGCAGTCTCTTCTTGATGAATTTTCCCCTTAGTTGGTTGAAGTGACTACTTTTAAAAATCTCTTCTGACAGTTTGTGTGTGAAGTCTGTTTTGTCAGGTATTAGATCAGCTGCCTGTGTGGGCGGGCTTCCTATTTTCATTTTCCCCATCTTTGACCCTTAAGGTAGCATTTTTTTTTTTTTGGTGAAGTGTGTTTCTTAGAGTCTTAGAGGTAATAAACAGATGAATCCCTTTACTTTTCTTTCTTTTCTCCCTCCTTCCCTTCTTTTTCTTCCTTCCTTCCTTCCTTCCTTTCTTGTGTATGTATGTCTAGAATGTGTGTCTGTGCTGTGTGTGTGGGTGTGCTGTGTGTGTGTGTGTGCTGTTTGTGTGTCTGTGCTGTGTGTGTGTCTGTGCTGTGTGTGTGTGTGTGCTGTGTGTGTGGGTGTGCTGTGTGTGTGGGTGTGCTGTGTGTGTCTGTGCTGTGTGTGTGTCTGTGCTGTGTGTGTGTGTCTGTACTGTGTGTGTGTGTCTGTGCTGTGTGTGTGGGTGTGCTGTGTGTGGGTGTGTGCTGTGTGTGTGAATGTGCTGTGTGTGTGTCTGTGCTGTGTGTGTGCTGTGTGTGTGGGTGTGCTGTGTGTGGGTGTGTGCTGTGTGTGTGGGTATGCTGTGTGTGTGTCTGTGCTGTGTGTGTGTCTGTGCTGTGTGTGTGTCTGTGCTGTGTGTGTCTGTGCTGTGTGTGTCTGTGCTGTGTGTGTCTGTGCTGTGTGTGTCTGTGCTGTGTGTGTGTCTGTGCTGTGTGTGTGTGTGTGCTGTGTGTGTGTGTGTGCTGTGTGTGTGGGTGTGCTGTGTGTGTGGGTGTGCTGTGTGTGTCTGTGCTGTGTGTGTGTGTGTGCTGTTTGTGTGTCTGTGCTGTGTGTGTCTGTGCTGTGTGTGTGTCTGTGCTGTGTGTGTGGGTGTGCTGTGTGTGTCTGTGCTGTGTGTGTGTGTGTGCTGTTTGTGTGTCTGTGCTGTGTGTGTCTGTGCTGTGTGTGTGTCTGTGCTGTGTGTGTGTGTCTGTACTGTGTGTGTGTGTGCTGTATGTGTGGGTGTGCTGTGTGTGTGTCTGTGCTGTGTGTGTGTGTGTGCTGTATGTGTGGGTGTGCTGTGTGTGTGTCTGTGCTGTGTGTGTGTGCTGTGTGTGTGTGTCTGTGCTGTGTGTGTGGGTGTGCTGTGTGTGTGTGTCTGTGCTGTGTGTGTGTGCTGTGTGTGTGTGTCTGTGCTGTATGTGTGGGTGTGCTGTGTGTGTGTGTCTGTGCTGTGTGTGTGTGTGTGCTGTGTGTGTGTGTCTGTGCTGTGTGTGTGGGTGTGCATGAAGTCAGAGGACAACTTTTGGGATTCAGTCCTCTCCTTCCACCATGGGATACAGAACTTAGGTTGTCAGGCTTTTGTGGCTTTACCTGCTAAACTGTCTCGCTGGTCCCAATCCTAATTTTTAAATTAGATCTGCTCATTTGTGTCATTTGATTGGGGAACTGGCCCTACTATATCCACGATTATTTAAACCCATGTGCTATTTTCTGCAATTTTGTGGTTTTGTAGTTGGGGATTCCTTCTCATTTGCTTAGCTACTGTACTTGTGTGGTTAACCCTTTCCTGTAGCTCACAGATCTGTTTGTCTTCCTCTTTGGTTTGGAAGACTCCTGTATGCTCTGTAGAACTGGTTCCGTGGTCACGAGAACCTTTAGCCTGTTTTTATCACAGAAGGTTCTCCTTCAATTGTGACAAGTGACTTTGGAGAGTTAGTAATCTGGGTTGGCAGTTGTAATCCTTCAGAAATTGAAATATATCATCCCAAGCTGATATTCTGTTTTCTATTGGTGTGGCTTCAGTTGAGCATGTATTTACTTAGAAAGCCTTTATTTCTATTTTACTTCTGACAGGTAACTTCACAGGCTACAGAAATACAGGTTTTTATTTTTCATCTCAGTTGTTTACATACTTCACACTCTTTTTTTTTTTTTTTTTTTCCGAGACAGGGTTTCTCTGTATAGCCCAGGCTGTCCTGGAACTCACTCTGTAGACCAGGCTGGTCTTGAACTCAGAAATCCGCCTGCCTCTGCCTCCCAAGTGCTGGGATTAAAGGCGAGTGCCACCACAACCTGGCTACTTTACTCTTTTCTTATCTGAACGGTTTTTAAGGAGAAATCAAATGAAAGCACTTTTTAAGTGATTGGTTTGTTTTTGGTGTTTTGTTTATTTGAGATGGTATCAAATGTAAACCAACCCAACTTGATCTCGGACTTGCTGTGTAGCTGAGGAAGACCTCGAATTCCTGAGCTTCTTGCTTTTACCTCCAAAGACTGAGATTACAGGTACATGCTGCAATGTTGGTCCTTGGTAGATTTCTTATTTTATCCTTTCATAGTGTGGTTTTTCTTTTTTTGGCTCCTTTGAGGGTTTTGTCTTTATCTTTGCCATCATCATTGCTTATGAATACTCTGTTCTGTTTTTGCCATGCAGCCCTGGATGGTTTGGAACTCACGTATAGACCAGGCTGGCCACAAACTGGTGATTCTCTTGCCTCTGCCTACCAAGTCTTGGGATTACCTTTATGCCACCACTTCTGGTTTCTTCTCTCTTGTATTTACCTCAATATATATTCTTCGATTTTGAGTTTTGAAGAGTGATTAAGATTTTCCTGTGTATCGAGGTTGAGCTTGAACTGTTGATCTTCCCAACTCTGTCTCCCAAATGCTGGGACCACAGCCTTGTACCATGAAGTCTCATTATGCCGCATGGGGGCTTAACCCTGGATGCTAGATAAGCACTCTGCCAACTTGGCTATACTCTCAGGTCCTACTTTTTAAAACTATTACTTCTGGGCCTTGTACATATTAAACACATGCCTTGACTGAGATATAGCTCAATAATAAAATATTTGTCTCATATGTGTACAGCTCTGGGTCTGATGTCCAGCACTGCAATAAATACAAAATTAAGCCAAGCACAGTCTCCATTAGTTGAGCTAAACCTAACCCCCAAACTTGCAGGCTTTTCTTGACATGTTACTAAAATTTCTCCAAGATTAATAACCACATTAAGGACATTAAAAAAAAAGACGTTTATGAGCTGGGCGGTGGTGGCGCACACCTTTAATCCCAGCACTTGGGAGGCAGAGGCAGGTGGATTTCTGAGTTTGAGGCCAGCCTGGTCTACAGAGTGAGTTCCAGGACAGCCAGGGCTACACAGAGAAACCCTGTCTCGAAAAACAAACAAAAAAAAGACATTTATGTATATAAGTACACCATCACTGTCTTTAGACATACAAGAAGAGGGCATTGGATCCCATTAGGGATGGTTGCAAGCTGCCATGTGGTTGTTGGGAACTAAACTCACGACTTCTGGAAGAGCAGTCAGTGTTCTTAACCACTGAGTCATCTCTCCAGCCCTGGGCAGTATTTTTTATTTGTTTGTTTGGTTGTTGTTTGTTTTGGTTTTTCAAGACAGGGTTTCTCTGTGCAGCTCTGGCTGTACAGGAACTCACTTTGTAGAGTGACAGCTCCTGCACTGTTCACGGTACCAAGCTCGGGCATAGGCCTGGGGGATTAAAGAAAGACTCAGACTCAAGTCATCTGTTATGAGAGAATGCCAATGCCTTTACTGGGCAGGTTCAATATATATACCAAGCCAGGGAAGGAAAAACACAAACTTAGGAAAAAACAGGAACTTTCCCTTCCTGGGGCATCATCCTTTAACAGGATGTTTTGTTCTTAGAAAAACTGCAGAATGTTACTTTGCAGACAGTTGCACATGGAAAGTCTCAGCCAGGGCATAGCAGCCCTTTGGGGTCCTACAAGTTCCCTATTTTTATTTTATAGGTGAGTAGCATCTGTCTTAGGTCACCTTCTGTCAATACCAATTATTCATCATTGGGAATCCCTGCCAGCCTCAGGGCCCCTGTCTTAGGTAGGTAAGGACTCCAAAGGAGTTGCTTGTCATTGACTAACTATTCTCTGTAAAGGCTGAGACAAACCTGGGCAGTAGGGTTCTCTTGTGCCAGTGACACAAGCACCTGCTTAGTAATTGCCTGGGACTGGGTCTGCTGTCTGCAAAACTGGCAAAGAAATATCAATCCCACTGCAGCTTTTTCAGTAGTCCTGTTGGTGGAAACTATGACCAGTCAGGTCGAGCTGCTTATCCCCATTGACATCAGAACTGGGTGGGGGGGTTCTTTACAAAGTTCCAGTAGATCTCTGCCTGGCCGAGGCTCCATAGTGACAGGGTGCACACAACTCTCAGGAATCCAAACAGGACTTTCAGCACTTTAGGAAAAACACAAACAGAACCTCTCACCCTGACTAACACAGAGTCAGGGCCTTTCCATACACCTGATGACAATTCTTTCCATTTCACTAAGCCTAGTGCCTTCTGGGCTTGTTCCAATAATAATAATTTCCAATTATTATTTCCAATGTCTGTCCGCTGCAGACAATACATCCTTATCCACTAATAAAAAATTTAAAATATATAAAATAAAGGATAATCTTGCATGGGGTAAACTCCCCCCTTTTTGTTTTTTCAAGATAATTTTTCAAAGTTAAATGTGTTCTTTCAACTATAGCCTGGCCTTTAACAGCTGAGCCACTTCTCCAGCCCTGAGTTACTAGTTAAACCAACTTTCTATTATCAAAGTTGCAAATTTTTAATCATACCCAATAAACAATTTTTTAACATAAAACATAGAACAACAATCATTCAAACAATGAAAGAAAAACAGACAATTAACACATGTGGACAGATTGGCCTGCCAAGGACAGACAATAGACAGGGAAAGCAGAACTAAGGATTTCTCCAGTAAGAGCCAAAGAGAAAGCAGGACGTCTCCTAATTTTCTCCTGCTTCTAGGAGGGCTCTGAAACAGCCTTTTCCTTCTCTTTTGCTAACACAGCCAGAGAGAAGACAACTGCTTTTCTGAACCCTTTGCCCCCATTTTTTGGCTAATTGTTGGAAAAGAATCTCCATGATTTTCACAAATTCTGATGGTTCAATTACATCTAAAATTTCTTCTAATTCATTTAAGATCATTACTTCTTTTGGACTGTGAGTCTTTGGCCAGTATTTGAGAAATGCCATTACCACTGGTTCAGTGAGGGTGCTGTTCTCTAAAAACTGCATGACACAGAACGGCAGCTTGGGATGGTAGACACTCAGGGACCTCACTTTGTGCAAGGGCAGCAACACCTTCAACAGGAAAATCTTGAACTCTTCCTTTAGTGGCAAGGAAAATCCATTAATTATACTTCCCAGGATCTCCACTAATTCTGCTATGTCATTATGGTGCTCTGTCTCATAGATAAACCTATAAAATATATTATTGATCTGCGTGCTTTGTGTAAGCACACAGGCCTAAGAACTTCACATAGATTCTGTGCAGGGTTGTTTTTAGAAAATCTCTCTCCCAAGGATCCTCGCTGTCAAAGAGTTCTAGAAGCTTCAATACAAACTTCTGATCAATATATTTCTTTGCTATATTGGGCTGGAAATCTGGAGACTCGAAAAATATTAAGAAAAATTCATAAACAAGCTGCAGATGAGGCCAGGCTGCTTCTAACGTTGGTTTGTCTCCTCCTGGATCAAATTCTGCTCCCGTAGGATTGGAGGAGGGTGAAAGGTTTGAAACATATTAACTGCAAACATGTGGACGGGCTTTGTGATCGCGTTCCAGTTGTGGGTGATATGTTCCACCATTTCACTTAGCGCAGCTCATTTTACTTCCTTCCACTTCAGGTCACTCAGTGGGTCAGAAGCAAAGTCAAAGAGGACACAACACTGACGTAGCTTCTGGATGAAAAGCTTCTCTTGACCCGCAGGAGGAACATCTTGTAAAGATGTACAGTAGAGCAGGCTAGCCTCGAACTCAGAGATCCTCCTGCCTCAGCACCACATGACCAGCTTGTTTCTTTGTTTTTTCTTTTGTTTGTTTGTCTTTTGTTTTGTTATTAAAGGCAAGTTCACTGGCCCCAAGGATTGAGGACAGGAAAAGACGGTTAGGGCAGGGGTAGGAGAGGGAGAGAGAAGGAGAGAAAGTGTGTAGAGAGAGAAGAGAGAGATTCTTTGTTTTTAATATCTGGCTTTCTTTCTCTTTTAAAAAACTTTTTTTTTTGCTAATATTGCCCATTTGCCTCTTATCCACTTTATTCATTAAAGCTCTTTTTAAAAATTAATCATTTTGTTCATTTACATTTCAAATGATACCCCCCCTTCCCTGTTACCCCTCCACAAAGCCCCCCATCCCATTCCCTCTGTCCCCCTCCCCTTTGTCTCTATGAGGGTGCTCCTCCACCTACTCACCCACTCCCACCTCACCGCTCTAGAATGCCCCTATGCTGGGGGACCAACCCCCCACAGGACCAAGGGCCTCCCCTCCCATTGATGTCAGATAAGGCCACCCTCTGCTACATATGTATCTGGAGTCCTAGCTCCCTTCATGTGTACTCTTTGGTTGGTGAAGGGCAGGACAACTGGCTCAGTTACTTACTGCTTTTGCAGAGGACTGGGGTTTGATTTACAGTACCCAGACTAAGTGCTTCACAGACTCCTGTAATGGCAGTTCCAGGCGATCTGACACCCTTCTGGCCTCCTGCTTACACATGGTACATGTAAGTTCATACAGGCATACACATATAAACATATTCATTCATTCATTTATTCATTCACTCAAATACTTACTTTCTTACTTACTTGAGATATGACCTCACTATGCATCCCTAGCAGGTCTGGAACCTGTTGGGTAGTCCAGGATGACCTTGAACCTTTTCTTTTCTTTTCAATAGAGTCTGGAATTCACCATTCTCCTGCCTTAACTTCCCAGTTGGTGGTATTACAAGTATACACCATCATGCATACTTCTGCCTATGGATTTAAAAATGCCTTTTAAGATTTTATGCACCGGGCAGTGGTGGCGCACGCCTTTAATCCCAGCACTCGGGAGGCAGATGCAGGCAGATTTCTGAGTTCGAGGCTAGCCTGGTCTACAGAGTGAGTTCCAGGACAGCCAGGGCTACACAGAGAAACCCTGTCTCGAAAAACAAGAAAAAAAAAAAAAAAAAACAAACAACAAAAAAAACTCAACCAAACAAACAAGATTTTATGTGTATGAGGCTAGAAGATGCTCTCATTGGGACAGCAAGGAAACAGAAAGAGGAGAGTAGACTGGCCATAACGCCTTTTGAGGGTGTTCCCTTTGTACTAGATAAGTGCTCTAACTTCTTGCTCTATCCCCGGCTTTGATTTTTCCAACTCTTACTGTCTCAAGTTCAGGATTCCCTATCCTAGTGAAGGCTGTGTGGAGCTTTCTGCTGTGCTGTGATTCTCTGTATTTGTCTGTTTCTCTAGTTCTGGAGAGTATAGCAATTTACCCTGTGACGTTTTGTTTTGTTTTGTTTTAAGACAAAGTCTATCTGCCAGGCTAGCCCGGAGCTCTAGGTAGGAGGGATGACTTTGAACTTCTGATCCTCCTGCTCTATCACCAACTAATGGGATTACAGGCGTGTACTTCCTCACCTAGTTTTCTGTGGTGCTGGAGATAGAACTTAGGCCAGCAGTCCTTCAGTAGCGTCATGGCCTCCGTCCCTTAGATCAATCCTTTTGCTTTGTTTGAGACAGGCTCTCACCATGTATCTTGGTCTGTCCCAGAACTCACTCTGTAGACTAGGCTGGCCTTGGATTCACAGAGATCCATCTGCCCCTGCCTCCTAAGTGCTGTGACGAAAGGTGTGCACCAGTATGCTTGGAAGGTCAATTCTTTTACAGTGGAAAATAAAAAGGATAGTTTGACGCATTACTGTTGATGACTTAAATTTTTCTATAAATTTTGAACAAGGCTTCCATTTTAATTTTTTTTCATAGACACCTCAAATGATGTGGACAGCTGTTTTTATACACCTAGGAGTTTGCCAGACATGAGATCTAGAACTCAAGAAACTGAGGCAGGAAGATCAGGAAATCAAGGTCAACCTGGACTACAAGAGACCCTGTCTAAAGTACCTCTCCCTCAAGCAGTGGCGGTGGCAGCAGCAGCAGCAGGAAAAGCAGAGGGAGGGGGAGGGGAAGGAGGAAGAAGAGGAGGAGAGAGAAAGAAGGAGGAGCAAGAGGAGGAAGAACATCCACATGTATGTGGCACACATGTATAAAGACACATACTTATAATACAAAAAGACTTTCCAAGAGTGGGGCCACATCTATCATCTATCTGTCTGTCTGTCTATTTTAACATTTTAATTAATTAACTTTACATCCCAACATTGGTTTCCTCTCCCTCTTGTTCTTCAAGTCCTCCCCACTTCCCCCTCAACCACTCCTCCTCCCTTTCTCTTCAGTGACTGGTTTCTTTGTGTAGCCCTGGCTGTCCTGGAGCTTATTCTGCAGTCCAGGCCGACCTGGACTTGCCTCTGCTTTGTGGGTGCTGGGTTTAAAGCTGTGTGCCACCTCACCCAGCTTGACATACTATTTTCATGATTTATTATTTTGTGTATATTTTGACTAGCACTCTGGAGACAGAGGCAGGTGGATCCCCAAGTTTGAGGCCAGCCTGGTCTACAGAATGAGGTCCAGGCCAGCCAGGGCTATATAGAGAAACTTTGTCTTAAGAAAAAAATCAATTGGCTCTTCCTGAGTATTGCCAAATCTTGTTTTAGATGGATTATGCAAATTTACCTGGCCATTAGTCAGATGTGACTAGGCCTGTCCCTTAAAGCTCTGGCCAGCGTTAGATATTTCTACTTGGTTTAATAGCTGCTAATCAGACTGAAATTATACATAGTCTTTAATTTTCACTTCTTTAATTACTAAGGAAGTCAAGACTTTTAAATATATATACACATATATGTTTATTGTTTGTGTTTCCACACGGGGGCAGACTCAATTCAAGGCCACAGACATTTTGAGTGTCCACCATGTGCTTAGGTGTTGTCCTCAAGGATGATTGACCTAATGAAGGTAGGTCTTTGGAAGAGCTAGGGTAGTCAAAAAACACATGGCTAACTATAAGCCATAGGTAGAAACAAGATCGGTAGGCTTTGGGCCAAGGTCTCCTGGTAGAGGGCAGGGATGAAGTTGATCCTATGTGAGAAGCTAGGTTTTGTTGTTGCGGTTTAATTTTGGTTTGTTTTCAGATACAAAGGGGTCTTCTTGTGCCCAGGCTGATCTCGAACTCACTCTGTGGCTGTGGATGACTTGGAACGTTTGAGCCTCCAGCTTCTAGGTCCCAAGAGCTGAGATTACAGGCACGTGCTGCCACATCTGGCTTTGACCAGCCTTTCAAAAACCAAGTGACTTTAGAGCCAAAAAGTGTGGATACAATGTTTCCAGGAGCGAAAATGACATACTCAGATAGGAAACCAAAGGAGGAGAGAAAAAGGGATGTATATGGAGTTGTAAATCTTATATTATAGCTAAAATGTCCAGTGCTGGGACTGAGGGATGCTGGGACACTGGCTGGAAGAGACTGATTGAAGCTAAACTATGAGATCTGTTATTTTCCTGAGGGCTTTATTGTTATTCTTAAAGAGGAATGCCATGGGGGCTGGGGACTGGCTCAGTTCAGATCCCCATAACCCATGAAGAGTCAGGCATAGCACACATGGCTGCTACCCCAGCACTGGGGAGGAATGGGGATGGGGAGACAAGCAGACTAGAACTCACTGCTTGGCCAGTCTAGCTAAACCAAAGTTCCCCGTTCAGCAAGAAATGATATCTCAAAAATAGTAAAGTGGAAAACACGTCAACTCATGTCAGCCTCTGGTCTCCACATGTGTGTGCACATACATGTGTGAATGTTGCATGCACTCTTGCAGGTACACATGCAAATATCCACATGAATACCTACACATACTACCTCTCTCTCTCTCTCTCTCTCTCTCTCTCTCTCTCTCTCTCTCTCTCTCTCTCTCTGTCACACACACACACACACACACACACACGTAAAGAGACATATGCAAAGAGGGATGATGAAGCCAGGAGCTGATTGACGTGTGCTTTCTTGTTCCTGAGATGGGGTCTTGCTATGAAGTCCAGGCTGCTCCTCCTACTTGCAAGTGCCAGAGTTACAGGCATGCCTGATAGCTGGGACTGATGGGGCCTGTCTATGAACCCAGCACTCAGGAGGATCATGTTCAAGGCCATGAGCCATATACTGACAACTTGTCAATAACAACTGAGTAGAAAAAGGAGGAGGAGGAGGAGGAGGAGGAGGAGGAGGAGGAGGAAGGGGACCTTTAATGATGGCAGCTAGGGAAGCAGAAGGCAGTTACCATAACAGAAAGAGTCTCTGGCATAAGAGGTGGATTTGGAAAGGCTGGAAGAGCCATTTATCAGGCGTCATGGATAGGGCTATAAATATGTTCTTCACGCATTACGCACAGTGACTCTTTGTCTTATTAAAAACTCTGTGCCCAGTTCATGGCTCTTCCCTTAAGAGTTTTAAAATTGTAGTAAAAGAAATATAAACAGAATGTTTTCCATCTTCATCATTTTGAGCACATGGCTCAGTAGTGCCAAGCACGTTCCAAGATTCCAAAGGCAGTTTCCAATCATGACTTTCCTTTTAATGTGGTTTAGTTGAGTTTTGTTGGAAATAAGTTGGAATTTGGAAAGTCACCTTTTAGGTAATAATTATTGGTGTCTGCTCAGTGCTTAACGTTACTTAATGTGCATCTCTGGTGTTTGGTTTGGTTTTGCCTTTTCACATACAGTCTCCTTCTCCAGGCTAATCTGAAACTCACTATGTAGTCCAGGCTAGCCTCAAACTTGAAGCAACCCTCCCACCTCCTCTTTCCAAGTGCTGGGATTAAAAGCACAAGGTGCCACATCAGCTGTGTGATGCTCTTTACCACATGGTTTCTCATAGTCTTTGTAGACATCCTTGGGGGAGGTGCTTGATATTATCTCCATTTTACAGACTGGAAAGCTGAGTCCACATGGTGTTAAGTGATCCCTGGAGACAGAGTTTGAAGAGAGGAACTTTTTTTAAAATTCACTTTATATCCAGATCACAGCTCCCCTACCTTCTCTCTTCCCAGTTCCACCCTTACAAACCCCTCCCTTCATTGCCCCTCCCCTTCTCAGCTCCACCCTGGCACTGCTCCAGCAGGACTAGGCACATCCTTTCCCCCATCCAGGAAGTTCAGATAGGAAGAAAGGATCCAATGGCAGGGCACAGAGACCTAGACAGCCCCATTCCACTTGCTAGAGAACCCATATGGAGACCAAGCTGTCAATTTGCTACAAATATATAGGGGTCCAGGTCCAGCTCCTGCATGTTCCCTGGTCGGTGGCCCAGGCTCTATGCCCGGTGGTCCTAGGTCAGTTGACTCTGTGGGTCTTCTTATGGTTTCCTTGACCCCTCTGAGTTGCTCAGTTCTGTCCCCCACTCTTCCATAAGACTCCCTGGGCTCAGCCCTGATGTTTGACTGTGGGCTTTTGCATCTGTTTCCATCAGCTGTTGGATGAAGCCTCTCAGGAGACAGTTATGCTAGGTTCCCACCTGCAGGTGTAGCAGAGTATCATCAATAGTGTCAGGGGTCGGCTCTCTCCCATGGGATGCTCTTAAGATGGGGCAGTCATTGTTTGGCTGTTCCTCGGTGAAGAGAGGAATTTTTATGACCATGCCACATCTAGAAGAAATGCTAGTATTTTATGTCACGTGGAAGAATAAAAAACCAATTTCTAACCATAGAATAGGTAATTGGTGGCTGGAAAAACCAGCCTATTTTTGAAGAATTAAAGAAGATAGCAATAAATTCCTTCTCTTTCTTTCTTTCTTTCTTTCTTTCTTTCTTTCTTTCTTTCTTTCTTTCTCTTTCTTTCTTGTTAGAGCCTTATTATTACTGTGTAGTCCTGGCTGTCCTGGAGCTCATTATATAGACCAGGCTGGTTTCAAACTCTGAGAGATTCACCTGCTTCTTTCTCTACTTTGTTGGGAATTAAAAGTGCACCTTTAGAATGTCTTTTTCATAGGTTTCTCTGAGCGTGCTGCACCAGAGTATATTGGAGCAGGTGTCAACAGACAGTTGCACACAAGAGACCTAAGTGGGATGAGAATATGCTGACACAGCAGGCAGTGCCCAGCTCCAGCAACACTCTGAGGCAGCCATTTCGCTCACATAGCCCTTTGGTTATCACTTCTTTCTCTGTGCTTAGGGTTTCAGGAGGGCTATCAAAAACCACTGACAGCTAAAAAAAAATAATAATAAACTTGAAATATTAATTCCATCTGTCACACTCTGTGCCTCATGTTTGGAAAGTGATTTTGCGTCTTTTTTTTTTTTTTTTTCAAAAAAAATGTTCATGTGTGCGATGTCCTTGGGTGCCAGACAAGAACATCAGATCTTTGGAACTGAAGTTGCAGATAATTGTGAACTGATATGTGGTTGCTGAGAATTAAACTCCGGCCCTCTAGAAAAGCAGCCAGTGCTCTTAGGTACTGAGCCAACTCTCCAGCTCCTATACTGTTATTCTTTAAAACCTACTATTTACTTTTTAAACATCCAGTCAGTCATGGTAGTGCAGACCTTTAATTCTAGTACTTAGGGGGCAGGGGCAGGGGCAGGGGCAGGGGCAGGGGCAGGGGCAGGGGCAGGGGCAGGGGCAGGGGCAGGGGCAGGGGCAGGGGCAGGGGCAGGGGCAGGGGCAGGGGCAGGGGCAGGGGCAGGGGCAGGGGCAGGGGCAGGGGCAGGGGCAGGGGCAGGGGCAGGGGCAGGGGCAGGGGCAGGGGCAGGGGCAGGGGGGCAGAAACAGAGGCATCTTTGTAAGCTTAAGGTCATTCTCATCTGCAAGCAAGTCCCAGGTTAGCTAGGGCTATATAATGAGACAGTGTCTTTGTATTTATTTATTTATTTATTTATTTATTGATTGATTGATTGTATGGAGTGGGAACATTCATGCCACAGTATGCATGTGGACCTCAGGAGAAGATTCTACAGGCATTATTTATCTCCTTCCACCGTGTGGATCTCAGAGATCAAACTAAGGCTGCCAGGCTTGGCAGCAAGCTCCTTTACCTTGATTAAATGAGTAATCTTGCTGGCTCTTGCTGTGTTTTTAGTGGTCGTTGTCTCAATTGTTCATTCATCCGTCTACCCATGTCTTATCTGATAACTTCTGAGAGTCAGGCTATCAGTGAAGCAATTGGGAGTTACTAAAGGTTACAGGCAGGAAAGCAACAGGATCCAATTTAGAATTCTGACAGAACTGTCTTCTGCAGTTGGACAGACATCGTCTAGGAAATGTCTAGGGTTGGGGCTTAAGAGCAGCCAGGTTTGGGGACAATTTCTTTTTTTCTGATTCTAGGACAAGAAAGAAACGTACTGTATTAAAGAAGGCCAAACTGCAGCCAGCTAATATGACCTCAGTGGTGGGATGATGGCTGTAGTAACCAGGTGAGGGGTGGTAAGGTGGAGCCAGAGATGCACAGCTGCTTCACTTAAGATGGAAGAGGCTGAGCTCCCCAGCTCCTCCTTCCTAAAACAGGACCTAGCGTGGAGGCTGGATCCTGCATGGGTCTTCTGGCTCTAGAGGTTTTGGCTTTACTTTATATAATTTACTATATATAATATCTATCTATCTGTGTGTCTATCTAGGTAAGGTCTCTCTCTCTCTCTCTCTCTCTCTCTCTCTCTCTCTCTCTCTCTCTCTCTCTCTTTTTGAGACAGGGTTTCTCTGTGTAGCCCTGGCTGTCCTGGAACTCACTCTGTAGTTCAGGCTGGCCTCGAACTCAGAAATCTGCCTGCCTCTGCCTCCCAAGTGCTGGGATCAAAGGTGTGTGCCACCACTGCCCGGCTCTATCTATGTATCTATGTATCTATGTATCTATGTATCTATGTATCTATGTATCTATGTATCTATGTATCTATGTATCTATGTATCTATGCATCTATGCCTATATGTATATGTACATGTGTATGTATCTATATATCTATCTGTGTGTGTATCTATCTATCTATCTATCTATCTATCTATCTATCTATTGTGTATACATGGCAAATACCTTCTTTGGTGTATGTGTAGAAATCAGAAGAAGACTTTTGTGATATGACTCTCTCCTTTTATGGTGGACTCTAGGGATTGAACTAAGGCTGTCAGGATTTCCCAGCCAACACTTTTGCCATTGAACCATTTCACCAGTCCCCCATAGTCTCTTACACATGTATCTCCTTTTTTTTTTTTTTCTGAGATAGGTCTAACATAACCCAGGATGGCCTCATACTGATATGTAGCCAAGGATAACCTTGAACTCCCTACTCTTCTTTCTCTTGCTGGGACCCTAGATGTACATGGCTGACTTATACATATCTTGATTTAAATACTTTATTTTTAATTATTATTTATTTTTTATGTGTATAGGTGTTTTGCCTGCATGTATGTCTACACAGTGCCCATGGAGGCCAGAGGAGGGCATCAGATCCCTTGGGACTAGAGTTATAGACAGTTGTGAGCTGCCATGTGGGTACTGGGAACGGAACTCAGGTCCTTTGGAAGAGCAGCCAGGGCTCTTAATCACTGGACTACATCTCCAGCCCTAAATATTTTACTTTTAAAAACTGTTTTGGAGGAATGGCTTGGTGGTTAAGAATGCTTTCAGTGCCGGGCGGTGGTGGCGAACGCCTTTAATCCCAGCACTTGGGAGGCAGAGGCAGGCGGATTTTTGAGTTCGAGGTCAGCCTGGTCTACAGAGTAAGTTCCAGGACAGCCAGGGCTACACAGAGAAACCCTGTCTCGAAAAACAAACAAACAAACAATAAATAAATAAAAGAATGCTTTCATTGGACCTGAATTTAATTCCTAGCCTCCATGGGCAGTTCATAACTGCCAGTAACTGGCTTTCAAGGCACCTGTGTATAACTGGCATACATTTAACACAGAAATATGTATATAAATGCAAATAAAATCTGTTTTAAAAATTACTTATTTTTATGTGGCATTTTGCCTGCATACATATGCCTCTGGAGCTGGAGTTATAAACAGCTGTGAGCTGCCATGTGGGTGCTGGGAATCAAACCTGGGCCCTCTGGAAGAGCAGCCAGTGCTCTTAACCACTGAGCCTTCTCTTCAGCCCAGAAAAATCTTTAAAAAAGAATATCAAAAACTGCTGTTTTTCTAACGTGTGCATGTGTGTATGTGGTGTGTATATGTGGTGTGCATATGTGTGTGGTATGTGTGTGTGTCTATCTATGTGTGTATATGTGTGTGGTGTGTATATGTGTGTGGTGTGTGTCTGTCTATATGTGCATCTGGCTGTCTGTATGTACGTATGTATATGTGGTGTGTGTATGTGTGTATGTGGTAGTGTGTGTATGTGTAGTGTGTGTGTTGTCTGTCTGTATGTCTGTGTGTGTATGGTGTGTGTATGTATGTGTGTTTGTGTGTATGTACATCTGTGTTTGGTGTGTGTATATGTGTATGCATGTGTGTGTGTATGTGGTAAGTGTGTATGTGTGTGTTTATAGGAGTCATTTCTTTGAAACACTCAGTCTTTCAATGAATCTTCCCCTAGGCTGGCAGCCAGGAAGCCCCAACAATCTTGTCTCTGTCCCCACAGGCCTGAGCTTACAGTGGGCAGCCAGGATGCAGGCTGGTTATGAGGTGTTAGGTTCTGCGCTCAGATCCTCAAGCTCACACGCGTGCTCATAATCTCTGAGCCATCTCTCCACCACCTCAAATATTTATTTCTTCTGTTTTGTGGAGTCCCATCTCCTCTCAAACTGTTTTCAAGCTGTCTAGTTTTCCTTCACTTTCTTAAAGCCAAGAAAGAAACAAGCAACAGCCAGGCAAAGGCTTCCCAGTTTCTAAGTATTTTGTTCTCTGGGACTAGAGATATTGGCAAAGGAGCAGATTCATTTGGATAGGTTCAGACTGGGAAGAGGAACAGTAGGTCTAAGGAAATTCACTGGATCACCAGCTATTTAAAACCTTTCGAGGCTTCTCCAGCACCTGAGGACCAGAGGGTGACCCCATTTTTCTCTCCAAGGTTTTTACTGGGCGTCAGACAGGACAGTTCCGGAAACTATAAAGAAACCCTAACAGCTTGCGTTACCGCCTCCTCAAATATTAACAACAACAACAACTCAACAGTAAAATTCATTACATCCATCCCCCTCCTCCTACAAGCACAGGACCAAAGAGAGCCGTGGTCGGAGCTGTTTTTCATGGTCCAGCTTGGTCTTCCTTATTCCAGCCTGGGTTTCCCAAGGAAATTGTCGACCCTGTATCTGGAAGTGGGCACCGGCAGCCAAGAGTTCCTCCACTTTCTCTTCAGGGCCAAGTAGGTGAAGATTAATGCAAAATGAGGCAAAGGCAAAGAGGTGACTGTGCCAGAGGAAGACTGGTCTGCCTGGGGACTCGGTGAAATCAAGGACTGGGGTTGGGGCGGGGGAGGGGTGTGCTTATGAGCCAACCTGGGACAGCTGGTGGAATTAAAGGAAGACTGCCTGGGGACTCGGTGAAATCAAGGATTGGGGCGGGGGTGGGGGAGGGGTGTGCTTATGAGCCAACCTGGGACAGCTGGTGGAATTAAAAAAAAAAACAAAAAACAAACAAACAAAAAAAAAAAAAAAAAAAAAAAAAAAAGGAGGAGGAGGAGAAGGAGGAGCGGATTTGGGGCATGCTTGGTTCCTAGGGGGAGGTGCCCTGAGAATGATCAGTCATAGAGGAGGAGGCCCAGGGGTGGGACATGGCCCTTGGCTAGCTAAGATTGGATAACTGCTGAGGGCGGGAGCTGGCCTTGCACCGCCTGGATCCCCAGTTTAGTAACTGGGGGATATATACCGCAGCCGTGGCGCGAGCGGGCTGGTTAGCATCGCATGTACCAGGCGCCGGGGTCCTTCTGCTTACACACAAGTTCTTTCTGTCCTGGGTTTCTTCGTCCTGGAGACCCACTCCAACTTCTACTCCCTTGGGTCTCGCCCAGCCCCTACCCCAAGCGCTGAACCTCGTCGTCTGCAAAATCGAAATGGACACATCCATGAATTTCTCACGTGGGTTAAAAACGGAGCTGGTCCAACCCTATGACTTCGAGATGTCGCAGGACTTAAGGCCCTTTTTGGAGGAGTACTGGTGAGACCTGGTGATGGGGTAGGACCAACCGCTTTGAGGGAAGTGGAGACAGGGAGTGAATGCCTGTAAAGTCTCCAGGGCTCCGATCCCCCTCCCCCTCCCTCTTTTAAGATACCTCTCTAAGAGATTAGCGCTAGAAGAAAGGATCCAGAAATGAGAAGTTGGGAAGAGAAATTTGGGAGGAGACAAAAGCAAAGAAAAAAACCAAGAGAACTGAAGGAACTGAGCTGAGGAGAGATTGGCCTGAATGAAGCTTTGTTAGGTTCGTAGAGAGAGACAGAGACAGACAGAGACAGACACACCGAGTGATAGAGACAGAGAGACACATACGCACACACATACATACACACATACACACATACACACATACACACACACACACACACACACAGAGAGAGAGAGAGAGAGAGAGAGAGAGAGAGAGAGAGAGAGAGAGAGAGAGACTGACTGGGTACTTGGGATTAACCTGTCCCACACATTTATCACATTCCCCAAATGTCCCATCTTCTCTGATGTAAAGCTGACACAAAGTTGAGAACTCTGTCAAAGCTTTTCTGAGGCTTTCTGTCTTAGCCCTAAAGCATCCCAGACCTGTTTTGTGGGGTGACTTTGTTGTTCAATCATCTCTCCATAAGCCAAACAGATGTTGCTACACTCTTCTTACACCACACCTCTGGACAGAGTAGTTCTTGGGTACAGGTAGACAACTGTTATCTTCATTGAGAAAGCCATAATCACAGAAATCTCGACTGTGCCCTGTGCTAGGTACTTTATATCTGTGAATACTGCCACCCCCTATTACCCCATAAACATAAGGAAACCAAACATCATCCTGCTGGAACTCTAGAGGAGCCCCTCTTGGAGATGAACGGGCATTCTTTTAAGCAGCCCCACTGTGAATCCATCTGCTTTCTGCCCTCCAGGGTGAGTTCATTTCTCATAGTGCTCGTCTATCTGTCACTCATCGTCGTTGGCCAGACCTTCATGAAAACTCGGAAGGGCTTCAGCTTGCAGGGGCCTCTCATCCTCTGGTCCTTCTGCCTGGCAATATTCAGGTAAGTCCTCTGCCCGTTCTTCAGTCCTTACATCTCCATCTTATCCTGAGGCTTTCTGAAATCCACAGCCTCATGGGCTTCTTTTCCATAGTGCCTCGTTTTTCTCTGTTCTTGGGCCCAAGATGACGGTCCCTGTTCTGTATCACCCCTCTTTAAAACGTTTACTCTAAAAGACAGTCTCTTAATCTGCATCCCAGATGGCTCTAATAGCCACAGTGTAGCCCAGGTTAGCCTCAAACACCACAACCGTCCTGCCTCAGTCTCCTGAGTTCTGAGACTAAAGATGCTAGGCTCTACCCCATTCCTCTCCTGCTCTATGTGGCCGGCAAAATTCTCCAGCCGTAAAACGTCTCAGTTCCCAAATTGCTCTCTCAAAGCAATTGAAGAGCACCAGCAAGATCTCCAGCCCCTCCTCACCGTGCTGTTTCGTATCTTGGCGCTCACTTCTTCTGACTTGCATCCTACTTCAAGAACCCCGTTCTTAACTTTTATTTCACCTCTCCCCCTGTATTGATTGGCTTTTTCTTAACCTATATCTCACGGAGAATACTTGTTAGATCTGCCAGATTGGCCCCAGGATCTCGAAAGCTGTAGCCACTCCCCTTGGAGGGGTGAAGAGGTGATTCAGATGGGAATGCGGTGGGGTGGGGTTGGGTTTACGCCTGGGCATTCCCTGGTACCTTTATACCTTTGTGTACCGTCTCACTTCAGTATCCTAGGTGCATGGAGGACGTGGAAGTTTATGGTAACTGTGATGTTTACAGCGGGCCTCAAGCAAACTGTGTGCTTTGCTATCTACATTGATGACACCATAATCAAATTCTGGTCCTGGGTCTTTCTTCTCAGCAAGGTTGTTGAACTCGGTGAGTGCAGAGGCTTTGTCTCTGGTGCCCAGTGACTTGCATTCTTCTCCAGTGCTCCTCCCTACCCATCACATGGATAGTCCCTTCCGTATTCCTGGGTCTTAGTGAGATATTCCCCCCTTCCACACCCTGAGATTCCCCGATGTGTTCACATACCGGGCAGTGGGTGGTCCCAGCACTGGGTGGCATGCCAGCTATGACCCCCTCATCTCTCAGGAGACACGGCCTTCATCATCCTGCGTAAGCGTCCACTCATCTTTGTCCACTGGTACCATCACAGCACAGTGTTACTGTTCACAAGCTTTGGATACAAGAACAAAGTGCCTTCAGGTGGCTGGTTCATGACCATGAACTTGGGCGTCCATTCTGTCATGTACACCTACTACACCTTGAAAGCCGCCAAAGTAAAGCACCCCAACATTCTTCCCATGGTCATCACCAGCTTGCAGATCCTGCAGATGGTTCTGGGGACCATCTTTGGCATATTGAATTACATCTGGAGGCAGGAGAAAGGATGCCACACAACAACGGAACACTTCTTCTGGTCCTTTATGCTATATGGGACCTATTTCATCCTATTTGCTCACTTCTTCCACAGAGCCTACCTCAGGCCCAAGGGCAAAGCCGAGTCCAAAAGCCAATGAGAGTTGGAAAGAAAGATGGAGCCTCACCTTTCCTCCACGGCACCAAGGGTTGGGCATGGGAGAATGATTAGGGTACCTCCCTTGTATGGTTTTCCCCATGGGATATGTACCCTCAAAGTTGCAGGAAGCTATGACAACCAAGAAAATGTCACCCTTGGGATAGGGGTGTAGTCTGGTACTTTGATGTTTCTGTCTTTAATGTGAAGGAAAACCAAGCCCTAGGAAGGGGATAGGACTGAGGTCCTTAAAATCGAGTTATTTATATTTATATTTAGAAATCTTTCTCTTCTTGCTCTATTTTTTGTTTGTTTTTTGTTTTGTTTTTCAAGCCAGGGTTTCTCTGTGTAGTCCTGGCTGTCCTGGAACTCACTCTGTAGATCAGGCTGGCCTCGAACTCAGAAATCCACCTGCCTCTGCCTCCCAAGGGCTGGGATTAAAGGCGTGCACCACCACTGCCCGGCTTCTATTTTTTTAATTAAAGAGGTCAACATGATTTTGAGGATTTGTGAACTTGGAGCGGGAAAGTGATGTCTGCGGTAGGAGGAGGCTGCTGACGGGGAGCCTGAGGGTGTGTGGAAGGATAGAGGCACACACAAACACTCAATAAAAATCCTAGGCCCGGTAGGCGCTTAATAATTGTCTGTTACAGACTAGAAGTTTATTGCTGTTAGAGACCCAAGCCTCTGAAAGAAAGAAACAGTGAGAAACAAGTCCTAAAATCATAGGCTGAACTGCAAAATAGATCCCTGCAAGGAAGCACTGGAGCCCAGACCTACCAGCTGTCCTCCCTGAGACCACCAGGTGGCGGCGCAGCACCAGCAGAGGACGATCCCTGTCAACTTGCTGGTCACACTAAGCTTCATAGTCCCTGCTTCCCCATCCTGGAGGAAAGGAGTACTTAGAAGCCTGGCCGCTCACTCCGTTCCTGTACACCCAGCTGTCCTTCTGGACAGTGGGAAGGATGAAGGGCAAGAGGGTTCAACCGCAAGTCTGAATCATCAGGCCTTTGACAGTCCGCGCACGTTTATTTCATTGATCTTTGAAAACGGGATAGGGGGAGTCTGGAGAAGGCGGGGTGAGCCAACGGTGAATTGGCCCTGGGGGAGCTGGTCCCTGTTCCTGGCCTTAGTCCCAGGGGCGCGGTCTCCATATAGGGGTCAGACCACCCCTCCGGGGCTGTGAGGGAAAAGACCCTCTTCGGAGCCTGCCGCCTCTTCCCGGGTTCTCTGGCACCCCTTTCAGACCCTGGGACGAGGTCAAGCCAGTCTAGGCGACCCCTGTCCGGAGAGGCTGTGAATTACTGCCCCGCCCTCGGGGATGGATCCACAGACCTGCGGTTCACACCGGCCGTTCCACGGCGTACTGGCAGGGGCTAAGATTAGCGGCCGGCGGCGGCCCGGGCACGGCGGGGTAGCTGAAAGAGGCGTGCTGCTTGGCTTTGAGCCGCAGGCTAGCCAGGCTCGAGTTACACGGGTCCCGGTATACATAGGGGGAGGAGGCGGCTGCAGCGGCGGCTGCAGCGGCCGAGGCGTAAGGGCAGGACACTGCTCCGGAGGACACTGAGGCTGGAGCCAGCCCGGGGGGTGCCCCGCCCAGGCCCTGCAAGGCTCCGGGACCTGGTACGGTGCCCGGGGCAGCTGCGGCCGAGGGCACCATGGAGGCGGCGATGGAGCTGGGCGGTGAGAATACAGGCTGTGAAGCTAGAGGCCCCACGTTGACCGAGTTGAAGGCGAACGGGAAGGTCTTGGCAGCGAGCGGCGGGGCGAGCGCCTTGGGCGGCCAGTTGCCGTACGAGTAGCCCGGGTACACCTCCTCGTAGGGTGGCACCAGGCCCCCGAGTGGGGCTGCGAAACCACCCTTGCACAGCTCCGCCTGCTGGCTGCGCTCCCGCTTCCGCCACTTGGCGCGCCGGTTCTTGAACCAAACCTGCGAGCGTCGGAGAAAGGCTATCAGAAGGCGGGAGTGGTTGGGGAGTGGGGCACCCACTGTAGGATCGAGCCCGGACAGGGAAGATCAGAGGTGCATGGTGGATACAGGCTGGAAGGGAGAAGCGCACCGAGCCTGGGGGTCCCGAGAAGAGAAGCCAGCGACCGCAGGGTCGGGGGAGCAGCTCGGGATCAAAGAGAAATGAGGGGAAGGTGAGCCCTGGTCCGAGCGAGGAATCGTGTGATAGTGGGTGGCAGGCAAGGCAGCAGGAAGGTGGGGATCCCGGGACGGGAACTGGGCCGGACGTGGCACCCGCCCCACAGAGTCTCCAGCTACTTGGGGTAAGGGGTGGGGGACGAGAAGGAGGTGCATGCAGGTGAGGACTGCGGCTCAGGCAGGGCCATACCCGCACGCGGGCCTCAGTGAGGTTGGTCCACACGGCGATCTCTTCGCGCGTGCTCATGTCAGGGTAGCGATTCCTCTGGAAGGTGGCCTCCAGCTCCTGCAGCTGCTGGCTGGTGAAGTGCGTGCGTTGTCGCCGCTGTTTCTTCTTCAGAGAGCCGTCCTCGGGTGAGCCCCCCGGCAGTGAGGCCGACGCCTTCTCCGAGTCTGGGGGGTCAGAATGAGGCAGGTCATAGGGCGCTAGGGCCTGTGCGGAGTCGCTAGTTCAGGGCCCTCGAGGAATTCCTCAGCCTCTAGCTGGCTCCCACTCAGGTTGTCACTCTAGAGCCCACCCCGTATCAAGGCTAAGCTGTTTTCTCCTCCACCTCCAGAAGGGGGCGCGCTCACCACTGTGCTCCTGCCCCTTGCAGCCATGTTCTGGAAGCTGAGGGTGTGGGGTGCCTGCATCTGACAATGACAGCGCAGGGCTTCGAGCCTCTGCCTCACCAAGCAGCCCAAACTCCATGGAGGGAGGGCTCTAGAAGAAAGAGAAGACACACGTCAGGTTAAAAGAGGTAAAAATCAGGGGGGCTTATGGATAACCTGACGTGGTGCGTGCCTCTGATTCTAGGACTCAAGAGGCAGAAGCAGGAAGATCGTCCATGAGTTCGATCTTAGCTTATCCTACAGTGAGCACCAGGTCAGCCAAGAACACACGGTGAGACTCTGTTTCAAACAAACAAACAAACAAACAAACAAACAAACAACAACAGACCATCAATTTATCAGGCTCCTAAACAGAGTTTTCTCACATCGTTCTTGCCTCTTCTCTCATCCACTGACAGAGAGCTATCCCGAATGGTGTACTATAGAATCGAGTATGGCAGGGCAGAGGAAATGGCTCAGTGGTTAAAGACATTGGATGTTCTCCGAGAGGATACTACTTCAATTCCCAGCACCCACATGACTGGATGCTCACAACCATCTCAAACTCCAGTTCCAGGGGATCCAAAGCCTTCTTCTGGCCTCCCCAGGGATGAGGCACTCTGGTGAACAAACAGGGAAGACACCCATACATTGGGGGAAAAAGACTTGAGAAAGAGAAGCCAAATGAGGAAAAGATGTTCACTGAGAGCTTTTATGCACACACATGTACGTACAATAGACTCGTTAACTGTCAGGCCTATGCCTAGTGCCACAGCAGCTCCATTTTGTTTGTTTGGGGGTAGGATCTCATGTAGCTCAGGCTAGCCTTAATTTATGATCTTCATTCCTGCACCTACCTTTGAATGCTGGAATTACAGGCCTGGGTTACCATGCCTAGCTAAGTTTCAGTTTATCTATCTATCTATCTATCTATCTATCTATCTATCTATTCATCTAGCTTTTCTAGACAGGGTTTGTCTATGTAGCCCTGGAACTCACTCTGTACACCAACATGGACTCCAACTTAGAGATCTGCCTACCTGTCACCCAAGTGCTGGCATTGAAGGCGTGTGCTGCTGCCGCCACCACCACTATCCCAGCATTAAAGGTGTTTTTCTTTTTCAGTTTTATTTTTACAAAAATACAATATTTCCTTAGAGCCAGGTAAAGTAGATCTGTAATTCTAGTACCCTTGGAAATTAGACCTGGAGTTTCAGGTCAACCTTAGCTACACGAGACCCTGCCTCAAAATACAAGCGGTGATCCAGCTGGTAAAGTACTTGTCATACAAGCTAAGGACTTGAGTTTGATTTATTTCAGCATCCACAAAGCACCATCCTGTAACTCCAGTACTGGGGAGAATCAAACAGGGCGATCCCTGGCCAGCCAGCCAAGCTGATTGGCCAGTTCCAAGTTCAACAAGAG
The DNA here is from genome assembly GCF_011762505.2 of Arvicanthis niloticus. Classification (NCBI taxonomy): domain Eukaryota; kingdom Metazoa; phylum Chordata; class Mammalia; order Rodentia; family Muridae; genus Arvicanthis; species Arvicanthis niloticus. The sequence goes on from NC_047658.1 coordinate 152,524,548, forward strand.
ACTCTGTCTCAACAAAACAAAACAAAAAATAAAACCAAAACCCCAAGACACAGAATGATTGAGGAAGACTCCAGATGTTAACCTCTGGCTTCCCTACTGTGCATGTGCACCTTTGCACACACAAACTCGTACCCGTATACCTAAGGAATATTTGTTTAGATTTCCAGTAGAGGATCTCTAATCCAAAAGCTCTGAAACTGCAGGGTGGAGAGATGGCTCAGCACTGATGCTCTTCCAGAGGTCCTGAGTTCAATTCCCAGCATCCACATGGTGGCTCATAACCATCTGTAACTGTAGTCTCATAGGGTCTGATGCCTTCTTTTGGTGTGCGTGCATGAGGATAAAATACCCATGTACATAAACAAAACAAAATAAAATGTAAAACCCTGAAACTGGATATACCTTCACCTCAGCTTTTGGATTTTGGAGAATTTCAGATTTTAGACCTTGAGGTTAGGGATGGTCAGGCCCCCCCCCCCCCCCCCGTTCCATAGGTGGAGCCTGAGACCCAAAGCAACTGAGCTAAGCCACTCAGGACCTGAGCTAAATCTGTGGGCTCCTAAAGAGGCTTTTCCAAACTGAGTTCCTTGGAGCACTCTGTAGAAGTTCTCTCGTGGATTTTACTAGAACTCCAGCTTGGATCTCCTTAGGTCTGCTTCCTCAGTAGGATGACTCTGCTTGTTTGAGTTACTTATACTTTCTTAATAAATTGGTTTGTTTGAATAAGCAGTTCCATGTCAACACCGAGTTGGAGAGATGGCTCCATGGCTTAAAGCATTTGTTCTTGCAGAGAACCTAGGTTGAATTTCTAGCATCCATATGGTAGCTTATAACCACCAGTGACTCCAGTTCCAGGGGATCCTATACCCTCATCTTGTTTCTATGAATACAATTTAAAAAAAAACTCTGAAAATTGAGAGAGAGAGAGAGAGAGAGAGAGAGAGAGAGAGAGGAAGAAAACCACAAGGCACATAGGCTCCTTCTGTTCCTTTGCTTGTCTCACCTTCTATCAGTCACCCCTGGCCCTTCACATCATTCCAGGTAGTATGTATAGATTCCTTTACACACACTCCCCCAACACACACACACACACCACTTCTTGTTAGAATTCCGATCTCAAACCTAGCCTGACTTTCTCAAGGAGTCTGCCTGGGTCCCTGTTGAGGTTTCCCTGGTTGGTCCCCTTTCTGGTTGACTTTCCCAAGACCTCCCATGAGAGGAAAGAAAAGGGACAGTAATGGAACTCTTGACTCCAGGAGCCTCTTGGGCAGAAAACAGAAACTAGAGACAGAAGGAGAGAGCTGGGGGGGGGGGGATCTCTGTCTCCAACACCCTTTCCCCATTATCAGGGACATCATGGCATTACTGTGGTGGATTAGCCTAGATGAAGATGTGCATCTCTTGGCTAATCAAGGTTTATTAAGAACCTTTCTGAAGGCTGTGAGGGTGGACAATGGCCTGTGTTTGTACATGGTAATACCCCCTTCAACCAGCTCTGAGAACACGGCCCCACCTCGAGCCAAGTTGACAGTAGGACTGAGATTCGACACAATTCTTGCTCTTCCCACTGGCAGATGGGTCTTGTTCTTGAACTCTTCCTGGGGTTAGAGAGGTGAGACAGGAGGGAGCCCAGGAAGGAAGGAGAGAAATTGGGCCAAGGGTGGAAGTGCTCAGCTTACTTCCCTTTCCAGGTTTCAGGGCAGAAGCTTGGAATTGGAAAACCGAGGCCCAACAACGGTCCCCTGGAGTGGAGATGACCTTGCGAGGAAGTGTGACAGTTTGACCAGCACATCTTCGAATTTTCTGGGACAATGTGGGAGGAAGTTAGAGCTGGAAGTTGAGGCGCTTTGCAGCTGGCCCTTCCTTCAGACTCCAGATGACCTTGAAATTCAAACCATGCTCCTGACTTTTCCAGGAGCCACAGAAGCAACACAGAACTGTGCAAAGGGGACAGTGAAGCTTGCCTGCAGGGAGAGCTCCGTCCCTCTGTTGCCATCCATCCTTTCAGTGCATCCTGGCAGCAGACTTTCAGTTTTCTGGGCTCCCCTTTCCCTGGCATTCCATACCTGCGGCTAGCTTTCATCCTCTATTTCAGTAGAAGGAGGCCCGGGAAGAGGATAGCAGCCAGAGCAAGAGACAGGCAGAGTTCAAGCTGTGTGCTCTCAGAGACAGACGACACATGTGCAGACACACACAGGCCCCCACTTAGACACAGGAGCACTTGGACTTGAAGCTAGAGGCACAAACACACACTCTCTCACACACATGCGCGCCCACATTCAGGCAGACAGACACACGCGGTCATACAGTCTCCTCTGTCTCTCTGACAGGGACAGCTGCCTGGCTGTTTTGGAGCTAGCCATTCCCCTCCCCCTCCTTTTCCCTCCCTGGCCCCTCTGAACCTCAGCTCTCTCAGTCCCAGGAGTTCAGAACTCTCTCTGTGTGTGTAGGGGGGGAGGAGGCCAAGGGGAGCAGGGAACGATGCTCCTCACTTAGTGGCTCTTGGAGAGAGGCTGCTTGGCTGAGTGAAAAGGAGGCACGGGAAGGCTGGAACTAGGGGATAATTCGTTATGGGCCAAACAAATCAGGTTTGGAGTCAAAAGATCTAGGTTCAGGTTCTGATAACCCCCAACTTATTAGCTGTGTGTCCTTGGCAAGTTACTTCCTTTTGGGCATAGTACATATTTCATCATTAAGAGTGAGATCACAATCCCGTCTCTGCCTGTCTTCATGCCTTCGGCTTCTTTTCTCTCTTCTTCAGATAGGGTAGTGCTGCTGCACAAGATGCCTTCAACCTTCTCACCTTCCTGCCACGTGTGAGGATTACAGATATGTGTCCACGACTCTGCCTTTACCACTAGATTATTTATTTATTTATATTTATTTGAGATCGAGTCTCACATAGCCCAGGATGGCCTTGGGCTCACTTATAGCTAAGGATAGCCTTGAACCTCTAGTCCTCCTGCTTCTTACCCCATCCCTGCCCCAAGCGCTGGGATTAAAGGCATGTCCTACCGCCATAACCTGTTTATGTAGTGCTGGGCTTAATTCACTTTAGACAAGCACTCTACAAACTGAGATCTACAAACATACCCAGCTCCAAAGTACAGCTTAGGCTGCCTCCTGTCTCTTGGTTTTCCTGTCTTATCCTACTGGCAAGCACCACCAGCAATCGTCCAGTTTTGTTATAAGGTTCAAATAACATATAGCTTATATAAAAATAAAAATTAGAATGTTTTTCTAGTTCCTTCTAGGAGCTGAGTACTGAATCAGCCACTGATCTAGAATGGAGACTAAGAACTTATCCTTGCTTGGGTAGCTCACCTCCCCAGTCTCTGTGTCTCAATAAAAAAGTCCTTGTGGATACTGGTGAAACGCCGCACTTCAGTGAGTGATGTGGCACACACCGCACTGAACTTAGAGCACGCAGAATAAAAAAAACAGCAGAATGGGCTAAGGAAAGGGATCTCTGTCTGCGACACTACAGAGAGAAACGCACACTAAGGCCAGGATATGAAGAGAAGAAAGGGAGGGCATAGAACTCAGGCAGGCAGCTTCATGTCCGGGTGGGCTGGTCAGGCAAAGGCTGGGGGCGCCAAGTTGTTATCTGAGTTGGAGACAGGCTGGCTGAGGATTAAGCTCCCCCAAACTGGGAGAGGTCAGGAAGCTGGGGAGTTGGGCCAGGGGCCAGGGACTTCATCTCACTCGGTGGATAGTTAGAGATAGACAGTAGTGTAGAAGTTGCATGTCTGGTTGATGCTGGCAGGGCCAGACATAGCCGAAAGGTAACTGTGGTGATGGATCTAGCTCCAAGAGGGGCTGTCTGGCCATTCCTATTCTTTTTGCCACATTGTGCTGGGGATATAAGGTCCAAACTTCACTGGCATTATGGTGGCTAACTCTGGCCTAGGGGAAATAGAAGATCTTTAGGTATGTTTTGATTTCAAAGTACAAAAGGTCTATTATGGACAAGCAAGAACACAATAGTCACAAGACATTAAGTCAAGGACCAGTTCATAGGCTAGGGTTCCCAAGGGATGCAAGCTCATGGTAAGAGGGCAACTCTCATGGGACCTGCTTGTAGTCCAGAGCAGTGGATCAAGGCCACAGGAAGAATCCAAGACAAATTGAAACAACGATGCCTGAAGCAGGAGAAACAAGCAGGGAAGGAATGGGAGAAAATTCTCATCTTGGAGGCAGTGAATGAGGAGGGAGAGAAGGAGAACCAGGGTTGTGATCTATACCTCTGCTCAGCAAAACAGTAAACTGGGAACAGGTAAACTGGGCATAGGTGAAAAGGTTCCTGAACAAGTCCTGTGCCATCCCACAATCCTGAGGCCGAAGTGAAACCGTGGAATGCATATAACCTTCTTCTATTCACTTGAGGTACCCTGCGCTCAGACTCCTGTCTGCTGAACTGCGGTGTGCAGCGGGGAACAGATGTGTCTTAAATGTGCTCATAGCTTCAGGATGAAACCCCACACCTCAGGTGGAGGCAGGATTTGATGGATCCAAGTTATCAAAGGGGTGAATTGGGGATCAGAGAAGTAATGATACATGCTTCTTGGTGTCCATCCCTTGCTTCCGTCTTTGGTAAGGCATTATACGTGTGTGAAGAGGGGTCCCCAGGGACTGTAATCCACTAACTTTAAATTACTCACAGTCTAGGGAGGCAAACAGAATATAGGATGGAAAAATGGGGTTCTTAGGTCTTACTTTCAGGTTGTGGGAGGTCAGATATGGGAGCCCATATAAAGAGGTATCAAATGTTGGGGGACTCAGAGAACGCAGGTACATCACTGAAATGGGGGTTGAGGAGAAAGAGAAGGGGCAGGGTCTTTTAAATAGTCCAGAACTACTGGGAGTATTTAAAGGGCAATGCAGAGCCTCACTTGATCAGAGGCTTAGTGTGGGCCATGAGAGTCCAGCAGGGAAAAAGGGCTTCGGGTGAGGGTCCGTGACAAGAGACAGTGCTGATTCAGAAGTGGTGCAGTCAAGGCTAGATTGTTCTTGGCTTTTCTGTTAAAAGGAAAATCTCCTACATCCAGGGTATGGTGATGCATGCCTATAATCCCAGCACTCAGGAGGCTGAGACAGGAAGATCAGGAGCTCAAATCCAGCTTGGTCTTGGGTTATATGGGGAGCCCATATATGAAAACAGGGCAAGGTGTGAAACAGCAGCAGCTAATATGAAGTATCTTTGCGATCTCTAGCCTGATTTTATTTAAGCTGCATGTTCACGTCAATGTACTGGGGGTTGAACCAGGCCCCTTGTACACGCTAGGCAAACACTCTACTACCACTAAGCTACCTGACACACATCCCTAGCCCCACCCACAGCTTAATTTTAAGACTTCTAATTGATTGTGCACGCTATTTCATAAAGCATGTGCATATACACACCTAGCCCCAGTCTTAAGGTAATCATATAAAGAAGATAGGCACGGCCAGCCCATTACTGTCCTATTCCTGCACTGTCTTCCCAGCTCCCCACCAAGAAGCCCTTCCGTAAGCCCTGGGACTAGTTTAAGGCTGTCAGCAGTTGACATACAAAAGTAACATCTTTGTGCCCTTTATTCGCAGTGGTGACTAGAATGGATCAGGCTGGGAAACAGATTTGTAGATTTGTAAAGATGGTTGAAACCATGTCAACCTGGCAGCGTTAGGAGGGCTGAGGCCAGAAGCTTCCAGTTCAAGGCCAGTCTGGGCTACACAGGGAGACTATTACAAGCAATCAAAAAGTTAAAGAGTGTCTTGAGGATGGAAGATGAGGAGAGTCTTGTACATCACTTGTCTCTTCCCACAGCCCTCTTTCCCTTTCCTCCGTGTCATGCTCACAGGCCACTGTTCACACGGTAGATCCTCTGAAGCTTGGATTCTAACACATCCTTTTGGTTGGCTCTCATCCCTCTCTCCCATACTCTAGCAAGCATCATAACATAAAAATAGGGAAGGAAAGATTCGACCTATTGTCATGCCTTGCTCACTGTAGGATGTCAGCTTCAGCCCTTGCACCCTGCCCTCCCTTCCTGGACCTAGATCCTAGGCTCTCACTGACATTCTTGAGTAGTGGACAGGCAGAGTTCAGATCAGGCTACTGGATAGAGAGGTTAAGATACATGGGGGAACTCCTCATGTTCTCAGAGAGGGACAGGGATGACGGCTGACACCGGAACCCCAGGGAAGATGTTCCATCTCTCCTTAAGAGTCTGGCTGTAGCTGAATCAAGGGTATGATCAGGCTGCTCTAAGGCACAAGCCCCCGCCTTCCAAAGAAAGATTTTATGTCATGGGGACTGCAGTTTGGGCAGAATAATAGCAGTGAGGCTTCTTCTGGGTTTTCCTCCGTTTACAAAGAGCTTTCCTTGTATACATGATTGATACGTTTCAGTTAACCCATAGGCCCCTGAGTGGCAGGGATGTCCATCCCTGCTTATCTCCAAGAAGGCAGGAAACGGTCCCAGGTTGCACAGAACCAAGAGGTTTGAACCGAGTTCTGCTCTTTTTCTGGTCTTTCCCTCCACACTGCAGGCATTTGTGATTGACAGGCACTGATCACTGGAAGCCTTCTAAGATCCAGTTTTGCTTCCTGCCTTTACTGCTTCTCTGACGACGAGCTCTGGAAGTTAGCTGTCCACAGGACCCAAGCAAGCAGTTTCCTATATATCCTAAGCTTGCAAGTCTCCAGTTTTAAAAGCCGCCCACTCCCAACCCCATCTCCAGTTTCAGGATTTCAGCAAGCAAAGTCTTTTGCTCATGTAGGTCTTTTTGTGCTATAGATTTTTCATCCTGTCTCACCTAAACTTTCTGTTACTCTTTCCCAGCAGCCCTCCTGGTTCCCCATGCCAACTAGTCTCTGTCTGTCTGTCTGTCTGTCTGTCTGTCTGTCTGTCTGTCTGTTTATCTGTCTCTTCCCCCATCCCCGTCTCTCTCTGGAACCCAGGACCTTGGGTATGTTGTGCAAATAATCTCTTACTAAGCTGTATTCCCAGCTCCACTCTCTGACTTTTCTAGGCCTATAACATCCTCCCTAAGAGCTACTAATCAGTTACATACTCAGCTACATGGTTTCATGCAAGAGTGGATGATTTTATTTTTAGTTATCTTTGTTATGATGTTATCTATCTATCTATCTATCTATCTATCTATCTATCTATCTATCTAATTGTTTCTTTGGTGAAAGGAGAACTTTAAGTTTTCAAAGAACCAACTGCAATGCCTTCTTTCTTTCTTCCCTGATATGGAGTCCTTCATTTCCTGGATAGTTTCAGTCATTTTTTTCCCATAAGCCCCTGAGATGTGTATGATAATGTGATGGGGGGCAGTTGGGTCATGGTTTTCTATTTATCAAGGAGAACAAGGGACAAATAAAAGATGAGGAACAAGGTCTTAACCAGTACCTAAGAAAACTTTAGGGCTGAGGAGTGGAAGTAGGCATGTAAGAAATAAGAATTATATTTTACTCTTGGTTGGAGGATGAGGAAAGTACCCACCTCCTTTTTTTTTTAATTAAAAAAAAAAAAGACAACTTATTGTTAAACAGTGCCTTGCATTTGTTCTTCTCACTCCCTGGCTGAGTTGTCATGTTTATGAGTATGGATTCAGAGTTCCCTCTACTCTGTTCTCTTCTGCCTAACTGGACTGGCGGTGGGGGTCGGGGGGAGGTCATTGTATTGGTCCAAAGGAGTCAGAGCTCTCCCTCAGTCAGAAAGAAAGCAAACTGAGCCGTTCTTCCTGGCCAGGCTGAGAGAATGGTAAAGGCACCATGTGGGACCACAGAGTCGGAATTTCATCTGTCCCCTTTCCTTTCCCTCTTCCCCTAGTCTCAAGACCATAGACTTTGCTTTATGAAAAAAATTACAATTTTCTTGTCTGGAAGGTTCTTGTCGATCAAGAAACCTATAGTGGGGCTAACAACCAGGCTAGGAATTTGAGGGTATCTGGTTGGCTGTACTGTGAATTAGGGTTAGGAGGGAAGAAAGAAGGCCTAACAGTTGACTCCGAATTTGTGAGGGAACTGAGCCCCTCAGAGGCTTGTGGGTGGCCTGCTGCTGCTGCTGCAGCCTGTAGCTTAGTCTTCCCTTTGTAGGTCTTTAGTCTTTCCTCAATTTGGACTGTGGACATCTACTGATGCCCTGATCTAGTTGAGCCCCAAGGCCAGGCTGCACCCTCTACTCTCCTGGCTCTCTCCAGGCCCAATAGGCAGAAGAGGCAGAATCAAGTTTGAAAACTGAGATTTCAGGGGACCCACCGAGCTGACCACATTGCACATAATACAGTGGGGCAGGCGCCGCCGGTGGACATGCCAGTGAGCCAGGGACATTCCGTACACTACTGGACACATCGTCTGCTCCAGAGAGACCACTTTGCCACCCCAAACATTCTATCCGCTCCAAAGCCCACGTGCCGCTGACATTCTGTCCGATTCTGAGGCGGCTCCAGATCTGGACCCTTCCAGATCAAGACGCCCCACGACAGACCTGCCAGCCGCGTCGCGTTGGGCTCGCAGCTTGGGCCCTGTAGCTCGCAGCGGCCATCTGACCCAGTAGCGACTCTCGCAACACGGCTCCTGTTCCAACTGAGGAGCAGCTGGGAAGAAAAGCATGAGCTGCTACGCGCACCCCTACTTCCAGCCGCTGGAGTCTGTCTAAGCCTGGGCCAAGTGGCGCTGTGAGCCGCCTGTTGCCCTTACGCTGGGCGACCGCTGCCCTCTGCTCAGCTGGCCACAGTCTCTGCTACCCCTATCACCTTCTGGTCCTTGTCGCTCGCCCCTAGATTTCAGGGTGATTTCTGGTGAAGGTTTCCAGACTACCCACTCTGTGATTCGTTCAGCTCTTCGGCTTCTCTCCGGGTCCCCTAAATCTCTTCTTCTCAATTCCCCAGGTCCTTACTCGGAGTTTCCCTTCTCACATGTCCCAGCCCCGGGGCTGCTATACGCCGTTCCTCTCTTGACCGATTCCCCAAACACCAGAGTTCAACTGCCCCAGGTTCCCTTTTAGGAGTCCCAGGACCAGCCTTGGCCCCTCGGCCCCCTGAGCCCCTGTCCCCCGCATGGTCAAGTACTCACAGTGCGTCCCGCAGCAGGCTGACTCCCGGTGGTGGCGGTGGCGGTGGCGTTCTGGAGTGCAGGCAGGGGCCAGGGGCCAGGCACCCTGCAGGGTGGGGGCCGCCCCCCTGCTCCGGGGCGGCCGCTCCGCTGGGCTCTCCCAGGCTAGCGGAGGAGAGTGTGAGCTGCACAGTGCAGTGCCACCCCCCGCCCGCGCCCATTCACTTTATGGCAGCCCAGGGCGCCCCGAGCCCGCCGCGGCTTGCCGCGCGTCCCAGGCCCCGCCCCTTTCCAGCTGCACCGCCCTGGCTCCTCCCTTTCCAGCTGTGAACCTTTAGGCCCCGCCTTAGTGGGGAGGGGTCCTGCCGGCGGGCAGCCAAGAACTCCGCCCTATGGCCAATCAGAAGCGTTTGCCATCAACTGAGCAACGCCCCCTCCCCACGTGGCTCGGACTGCGCTCCAGCTGGGACGCTCCGGTTCGGCAAAGCCAGCAAAAGTACGGTGGTCGGCTTAGCGGCCCGAGTCCAGCCCGATTTGTGGCAAATTGAGGGCTTGGGCTCCCCCCGGCGCGACATGAAGCAGTGCCGGGGGAGACGGCTGCAGGAACGCAGGCGGGACAGCGAACCCGGCTGTCTGGTTTCAACGCTCACACTTTGCTGCCGCTCGTTTCGCTGATTTTCTCCACTTGTCGCTGTCTGTCTTTCCACTCTTTTGTCTCTATTCCAGTCCTCGTGCGCCTTCCTCTTTTCTTCTGACCGCGGCTTTGCTCCCTACTCTGCCACTTCGAAAGGCTTTCTCTTTTAAAGACCAGCCCTCCTTTCCATCACATCTTTCTCTTCTCAGCTTTCTCTATTTCTCTCTCCTCCCCTAAAAGAGATAACTTGGAGAAAGCAGGATTTGGAACACCTTCTCTCACTTTGTGACCTTGGACAAGTAACAACGATGTCACCCTGACTTCCAGTGGCTGTCTGGCCTCGTGCTCTTCAAAGGTGTGAGCACTTGGCCTCTCACTCCGCTCTATCAATTTGCCTGGCCTTTGCTTTCCCAGCCTCAGCAATTCTGTTTCCCACGACACCAGATTCGGTCCTGTGGGTAAGGGGTGGCCTTGGGTTTTTGGATTAGGTATTTGCAAGGGACGGGACAGGTGTCCAAGGAGTATGATAGGCTGGTTACTTGGTGCTTCTGAGAGTCCTAAGCCCTGTGCACAGTATGCTGCTAAAATGAATCTAAGCATACATATAAATGTTAAAACATGTTAGTTCTCTTTACTGTCTCCAGGAGAAAGGTCAAGTTTCCTAATGTGGCATATTAGACCTTCAGGACCCGAACTTCCCATCCCCCTTTCAATAAAGTCTTGCCCTGTAGCTCTCTGGTTTTGGCTGGCCCTAAACATTCAACTATTATCCTATCCCTGCCTGTACTGAGTGCAGTGTTTACAGGCATGCTTTGATTTGTCCTCGTCTTCAGTTTTGTTCATCCTGAACAACTCTAATCTTTCCTGGTGATAACCAGTCATTATATTGCTGATTCTAATTTCTGAGTTCCCATTAGGTCCTGATTTATCTGAGAAGCCTTGCCTGAACTTCCAGGCTTGTCAGAGGTGTAGCTTCTTGCTCTCATGACCCCTTTTGTATATATTTTATATCACTCCATCCTCCATATTTAAGGGATCAACTGATGTGATGACTTCTATAAAATAAAATTTAGGAGAACAAGAACCATTTCTTCCTTCTTTTTCTATTCACAGGCATATAGAAACTCAATAAATGTTGTACTGAAAAAAATTTTTTTTTATTTTTTTATTTTTTCGAGACAGGGTTTTTCTGTTTAGCCCTGGCTGTCCTGGAACTCACTCTGTAGACCAGGCTGGCCTCGAACTCAGAAATCCGCCTGCCTCTGCCTCCCAAGTGCTGGGCTTAAAGGTGTGTGCCACCACTGCCTGGCCTGAAATATTTTTAAAAAGCTGTTTTATCTGTTAAATGATATGTAGTACCTGTGAGGGGCTGAGGATTGTTCTCTCTCTCTCTCTCTCTCTCTCTCTCTCTCTCTCTCTCTCTCTCTTTGATTGACAACACACTTTAAGATGTCTAATGTCTGGATACCTAGGTAGGGAGAGGGAAGTAGGAAACTTTAGTTTACCTCGAGGGTTTTCCTATTTGCTCTCCAACCTGAGAGAAGCCCAAAAGACCAAGCTCTATTTGTAAATGAAGAGAAAAATGGGTCAGAGGTATCATAGAATGAAATACCTTGGTGATGTATCATCGTGTCATCTGGCTTCCTTTAGGTTCTTTATCTGGACCTAGAGACCAAGACCAATGCACAGATACAGGGAGATATTGGGGGACTCTTCATATTGGATTTTGGTTCTGATGGGTTTTTAAATTAGAGGATTATGATCATGGCATGCTTTCAGGTGCCCGTTTCAAGACCACAGTTCTGGGCCTGAGATATGGAACTGCCTTGGCCTTGAGTCATCCATAAATGGGAGGAAGTGGAGAGTGTTGCTTTCTCAGTGCTTCCTGGAAGGCCTGGGTCCTACAGGCAGGCTGGCTGGGGATGCCACCATTTCCTCTGCAAGCAGAAACCCATCCTGTTGTCCTCTCACACAATCCCATTGGAAGATGCTTGTATTATCTTATCATGCTGTCATTAAAAAAGAAAGGTTTATTAATTCTTTTAAAAATGATTTTTTTTTGGCTGGGTATGATAGCACATAACTTTAATCCCAGCACTTGAGTGGCAGAGGCAGGCAGAGTGGTGTGAGTTCGAGGTCAGCCTGGTTTACAAAGTGAGTTCCAGAACAGCCAGAGCTGTTACCCAGAGAAACTCTGTCTTGAAAAACAAACAAAAGATTTATTTTTATTTTTTAAAATTATGTGTCTGTGTCTGGCATAGTGGTACAGCACTTGGAAGGCAGTGTGGCAGGTAGATCTCTGTGAGGTTGAAGCCGGCCTGGACTATATAATGAATTCAAGCACAGTCAGAGTTACAGAAACACACACACACACACACACACACACACACACACACACACATCTCTGTGAGTATGGGCCCAAAAATGTTGGATCCCTCTGGAGCTGGAGTTATAGTAGACAGGGTGATATGTACATGCTGGGAAATGAACTCAGGTCTTCTGGAAGAGCAGCAAGCACACTTAACTGCTAATGGGAAAATCTTCATTTTTTTTTCTGTTAATGATGTGGACAAATGGTGTGAGTTTAGGCCCTCAGACTTGATCCTCATGCACCTCCAACATCCGTTTATTAAGATTTGTTCAAGGCTTAACAGTAAGTGGTGAACAGAGAGTCATAGCCCTATAAAGTAAGGTCAAAGAAGTATTGAGGGAGTCTGAAGAAATGGTTAGTGGCTAAAAGCATTATCTTAAAATAGACAAACAAATTCTTTCTTTCTTTCTTCTTCTTTCTAAGAAGTATTAAGTATACCCATACTCCCAACTCTTCGCCCTGAACTAGCTGGTATAGGTGTATGTTTTTCTCTGGTATGCATGGAGCCAGCTTTTCTCGGTAGAACTCTTTCCAACTCTGAAAAATGAGGATACTCTAATTAGATATACAAGATTTCTACTACCATTTTATCTATTTCTGGATGGTAGGAATGGAGTAGAAAACGCAAATTCAGAGTTGGGATGAGACAGACACACATACTTCTGAGAAAGTGGGGCACAGAAGAACGGAGGGCGTAGGAAAGATTGCACGGGCTGGATTGAGGAACGCGTTTCAACCCCAGACCTGCCTGGAAAAGGAGTGATCCCTAAAGTAGTAAAGCCCTGACGACGTTGGTAGGGTGAAGTCGGGGGAGTAGGGTCGCCCGCTCAAGCTCTCAAAACGGACCCCGCCCCCTTTCCAGCAAATCATAGCCTTCCTCTCCAGGATGCCCAGCAGCCACTGCTAAACAGTGCGCTGCAACCGAACACTATCTGAACCCCACCTCTCCAACCGCCCAGCACAATCTTTCATTGTTTATTGGCTTCTGTAACTGTCAGTCAGAAAATCCTCGTTTCCGTTGGCTGTCCCCTACCTACTCTTCTTTCCCTTGTAATCTGGTCTCTTTGGGCATTACTCGCCTCCTAGAGCTAATGTCTTTCTACGATTGGATAGTCGGGATGCCACTTTTCAGAGTGCCACGTTCTGATTGGCTGAGCGCGGCAGGACTCGCGCAGTTACCAGGCAGCGGGCTAGACTGAGGCTAGTTACCACGTCAGTGAGCTGACAGGGAAGGTAGCCGGCACCACTGACCGTCCCGGCCCACTTACTCTGGCCTGCAGTGAGGTCTCACCCTGAAGTTAGGGTTGACTTCCAGAAGACAGGATCCTTCCCTTCTCTCACTCGCCGCCGACGCCGAGAGAGCGGCTGGGAGACGCCTCCGGGGCCAGGCTGGACATGAGCTGCGGCTGCCGGTCCTGGGACTAGGCCCCGCCATTTTGGATCCGCTGACAGGTCAGCGAAGTCTCTTCTTAGAGTTCTAGCGTCGTGAGGGCCGCCTGACGTTGCCATAAAGAATAAGGAGGAAGGGTCCTTCATTTGGGCGAAGCGGCCTGGTCGAAGGGCTTCGTGGGAAGAAATAAACTCAGAACACTGATGTGAGAGGGAGTTGGGAGGTGTGCAGGGGCCAAAGGTCAGACCCTTGCCCCGAGGGGTGTTTCCGCTCTGCTTGTGACTCTGGATGCCAGAATCATTTCTTTACTCCCCCTCCCCCAGGCGTAATCTGGCCTCCAGCTCTTCTGTTTTAGACCTTTCTCCACTCAAAAGAACTCAGTCCTCAAAATCTGAAAGCAAAATTAAGGATGGTTTTAGGCTTCAGATAATGAATCTTTTCAGATTCCATAGAACTGTCACTTCTGGAGATTGCGCCCTAACACAACCGAAGCGCTCCATTAATTCTGAAAGATGAACAAGTGCAGTCTGGATTAGGTAGTCAGAAGGCACAGAAGACTTGAGGCCAGAGGCCTGGGGAACTGGCCTACAAGATTTTCCTTTTCCGGGCTAGATAGTTCAGCTGTCACCGTGGGTCTGTATATAAACACTTTTCTTTCTTTTTGAGTCAGGTTCTTTCTAGGTAGTTCTGGTTGTTCTGGAACCCACTCTGTAGACCAGGCTGGCCTCAAATTTACAAAGATCCACCTGCTTCTGCCTTTAAACCCTTTAGGTGTGTGTTTTGGGTAGGCATTTACCCACTGTGACTTCCTTCTATTTACTTTAAGGATATGAGATTTAATCCCAAGGAAGCCACTTTTTTGTGACACATTTGATTGAGAGTTAAGAGGGATTTGAATACTGATAAAGCTTGGTATTGGTGGTCTGTTTATTTTTAGTAGGTGAAAAAAAAAACATGAAAAGGACTGGAGCTGGTTGAGTATTTGCCTTTCGAGTATGAAGCTCTTGAGTTCAGTCCCAGCTCTTCATCAACTGGGCTGGTACACATCTGTAATTATTCGCTACTTGGGAGATAGAAACACGAGGGTCAGACCTGACATTCAAGATTATCCTCAGCTACTTCTTGAGTTAGAGACCAGCCTGGACCAATTGAGACACTGTCTTTCACAAAGAGACAAGTTATGAGAGATGTTCTGCTCCTTGTGGTAGGGTCATGGAAGCAGACTGAATGATGGGGCACAACCCCAAAGAGTGTAGTTTATGGCCCAGTAGTGACCTTTGACATTGCTGTGTTATAAACCGGTGGAAGTCCATCATAGGTAAAGAGAGTAAAAAAAAGTAGCAAAGTTAAAAGTAGAGTATGCCTAATTCCTTTCAGCATCGATGGGGCCCAGCATGTGCCATCCATTTCTGGAGTTACTTTAGAGATGAGGGACAATAGAGTGTGTCCCCCCCCCCCCACAGAAACTCTTATCAAGAATATTAGGTACTAGTAAGCCTTGTGGAGTATATAAATGGGAAAATCTGCTTTGGAATTGCTCAGTTTACACATAACCTTGCATTAGTGAGGATGGGACCCTAGAGTCCCATATGGTATATATAGTCAAGCAGTCTACCACTGAGTCATACCCACAGCTAGCTAGCTAGTTAGCTTACTTGCTTTATTTGTTTGTTTGTTTGTTTGTTTGTTTGTTTAGAGACATGACCTCTCTAAATTGTCCTGACTGGTCTGAAATTTGCTCTGTAGCCCTCGAACTTGTGATCCTTCTCGAGTTTCTGGGTTTACAGGGCTGTAGTCTTAGATCTCCCTATATATTTCTGAAAAGTAGTGACATATGCTAGGTGTAGTGACAGACATTTGTAATCTCAGTACTTTCAGGGTTGAGGAAGGACATTTTGAGTTTAAGACCAGCTTTTCTACATAGTGAGATCCTGTCTCCAAAAAAAAAAAAAAAAAAAAGAAGCAAAGTGAAAAGTATACGCCTAATTCCTTTCAGCAGCGGTGATGGGGCCCAGCATGTGCCATCCATCCCTGGAGTTAGTTTAGTGTGTGGTTAGCCCCGCTGCACACTTGCATGGCAAGTAGTGACAAGGTGGGGCACTCTCTCAGTTATTGAAAGGCAGATCATCTAATATGATATTACTTGAACCAAGTTTCTCTACTTCTCTCTGCCCTCCTAAGAACATGTGTGTGTGTGTGTGTGTATAAGAGATGTAATAGTGTTTATAGTTTATATGTATAGAGGCAAAAGGATGGGAATGGTACAGGACACTGTTTTTTGTTTTTGTTTTTTTTTTTTGCAGTGGTGGAGACGAGATCTGTTTTTGACACAGGGTTTCTCTGTGTAGCCCTGGCTGTCCTGGAACTCAATCTGTAGACCAGGCTAACCTTGAACTCACAGAGATCTGCCTGCCTCTGCCTCCCCAGTACTGGAATTAAAGGCATGCACCACCACAGCCCTACTAATAGTGGTTTTTGTAAGATGCAGAATCTTCCAAAAAAGTAGTTAAGTTGCCAGGTGGAATGATAGCCCAGCAAGTGCCCAGGTTACGTGGGCTGCCATTGCTCATCTGCCTGTAACTCTACTGAGCTGAAAGCACTCTGCATAATTGGCAGTCTGCTCTCTTGATAGGTAGTGTGACAGCGCCTTTTCAATTTGGGGCTTAAAAGTGACTATAGAGACTTCAGAGAAAAATTTTTTTTTTGTACTTGTTATTTTCTGAGCTAGTGGTATATCTCAGTTATAAAACATTTACCTAGATGTGAGAGGAGGCCCTGGGTTTGATCTTCAGTGATGGGGGGGGGGGATATAAATTTCTACTTAGGAATAATTCTACTACCATAAATGTTCTTTAAGGTTGTACTCAAACTTCTTTTTAATAGTGTCAGTAGGCAAATAGTATGTTGTTTCTGGTCTTCACAGCGATGCTTATTGACACACAGTAGAAATTAAAGTTGTGGACACATTTTAGAAGCTGGTGTCTGGTCCAGTTTCAGCTCAACACAGTCTTTCCTTTCCCTGTGTTCTAGAAGTCAGGATGACTGCTGCTTTAAAATAATCATGCTCAGTGATAGGTTGTTTATTCTGGCTGCAGTGGCAGCGAGAGAGGAGGATGATACAGCTCTTGCTTGCGAGGAGATACTATTTATAAACAGCATCTCTGGAAAGACCATTGATCACACTAGTGATTGAGTGTCGCTGATTAGAGTGATTGGATGTTGGGTTCATGGTGGGGTTGGGTTGAAGGGAGGAGAGATTAATTTTACCTTTCTGCTGGAATAGCTGTGAAATAAAGAGTAAATTGTTAATCTTTTATTACTCCTCTTTTTTATCATTCCTCCTCCACTGGAGCTCCATTAGCGGTGGCAATGGTCATGAAAGTGATGATTTATTCCAAATGGTAGAGGATGTGATCATGGAAGCACTAGTATAAATCATGAAAGTCTTATAAACAAGGACTGGAAGTCCGAATGCATGTCAGGTAGCTTCTGTCAGTGCCTGAAGGGAGTCAGGTGGAAGCTTAGAGTAGTAAGGCCTGTGATATGCAGGCCCCTAGTTGGAAGGGCAGCTGCTGCTTACTCCAAAGGTGGTTGCTGTTTGAAGATTTGAGCAATGGTGACTAGCCTTCCTAGTTTGTAGTACATGATGATCTCCCAAAGAGAAGATAGCACCTGTGTGGGACTGTCCTGCTGCTCCCAGTGTGCCATCACTCAAGCTGTTTTCTTTGTCCCACTCTGCCACTGGTCATCTTTATGTCTTGGGTGTTCTGAGTGGTTAGTGATGTGGGCCAGAGAGAAGCTTTGTTTCGTTTTCATCTCCAAGATGGGCAGTTTTGTCCAGGTCAGTCAGTGGCTTACCCTACATTTGGTTCTAGAGATAGTCTCAGAAATCTCCACAAAGGAGGAGATGGCATACACTGGTCACCTGATTAGCAGGTTTGAGAGGATTTTCCAGCTCTGGCTGGTCAGATTAGAGTAGTGGCTTTTTCCTGGTTCTACTTTTACTCCCACTCTTTCTATAATTTTCTTATGTTCAGTAAGGTTTTGTGTGTTCTTTCTCCCATATCAGTAGTTCATGTATGTACTACTGTGCCTGGTGAAGGTGGAAGTTAGAAGAGGGAGTTGGATCCCCTGAAACTGGAGTTGCAAATGATTGTGAACCACTGTGTAGATGCTGGGGACCAAACCTGGGTCTTCTGTAGGAGCAACAAGTGCTCTTAACCATTGAGCCATCTCTCCAGCCCCTCCTTTTTTTGAGAGAGTCTCAACTGTGCAGCCTAGATTAGCCTTGAGCTTGTGGTTTTCCAGCTTTGGCCTCCCATTGCTGGGAATACAGGTGTGTATCACTGTTCAGCTGAGGTTTGTTTAAAAAGAGCTGTGGACACAGTGTTATGTGCTGACCAAAAAGATGTGCTCATACTGTGTAGGAGAGTGAATTGGCTGAGGAAGACTTCATGAGGAGACACTGTCATAAAAACTGTTCAGGAGATGTTGACAACGTGCCATGCTGGGTGCCTCACAGCAAACCCAATTTCATTTTGCAATGGAGAATTGTAGGGTTTTGTTTGTTTTGTTTTGCTTTTGAACAAGATCTCAATGTGTAACCCAAGCTAGCTCTGAATACTGAGTTCTCCTGTCTATTACCACGTATAGCTACTGTGGAAAACTGTAAAGCAAGGCTCAGAAAGAATAGGAAACTTGGTCAAGAGCTGTAAATTTGTGGTACAGTGCTTACTTAGCCTGCATGTAGCCCTGGGTGCATCTCCAACTCTGGGGGGTAAGAGGGGAAAAAAGGAAGAAAAAAAAAAGTCTTGACTATAATCATTCAATTAGAAGTAAGGAACTCAGTCAAGTCTGTCTTGTACAACTCTATTATTGACTGTTTTTTTTTTTTTTTTCCTGGACCTTGCTCTATAGACCAAGCTAGTCTTAAATTCACAGAGATCTGTCTGCCTCTGCCTCCCAAGTGCTGATATTAAAGGTGGGAGCCACCATATCTGGCTTTTAATTATTGGCTTTTAATGTGAAATGAGCAAGAGTTTACAAAAATGGACAAGAGGAGAGCTGAACATTCAGCAAAGAATGGGCTATCATTTTCAAAGGCAAAGAGGGAGCAAACCATGACTTAGAGCTTGGTGTGTTTGCACACTTGTAATTCCCATCATCACTTGGAACACTTGGGGCACCAAAATTTGAGTTCCAGGCTGTCTGGGTTATAGAGCAAGATCCTCATTAAAAACAAACAAAATACCAACCAACTAACCAACAATCCAAGACTATCACCCAAAGTGAATTTGCGTTTACCTACTGTCTGCCTTACTGTCTCACCACCTTTACTCTTAGCCAGATTTTTTTTATTTCTCTGAGAACTAGACCCAGAAGAAGACTTGCTGAGATGAAGGATAAGTTCTTACTTGGCATGATGATCTCAAATTGTTACTCAAACTGATTGTAACTGTTTAGATACTCTCTAGCCATTTGGCCTTACTAAAGTATGGTCAGATTTACATTTCATCATTATTATTGTTTTGTGTTTTTGAGATAGCATCTTATTCTATTGTTAGTCCAGTTTGATTTATAACTCAGTATATAGCCCAATCTGCCCTTGAGCCCCGACAGACCTCTTGCCCCAGCTTCCTAAGTGCTAGGGTTACATTTTATTATTTTAAAATTATTATCTGTTGTCATTATTACTATTTTGGAGGTCTAAAATGGTATCTCACTATAATCTTTTTTGTTTGTTTGTTTGTTTGTTTTTGTTTTTCGAGACAGGGTTTCTCTGTGTAAGCCTGGCTGTCCTGGAACTCACTCTGTAGACTAGGTTGGACTTGAACTCAGAAATCCACTTGCCTCTGCCTCCCAAGTGCTGGGATTAAAGATGTGCACCACCACTGCCCAGCTATAATCTTTTTAATTTAATTTTTTAGACAGGATCTCACAATGTTGTTCTGGTTGGCCTAGAACTTACTGGGTAAATCAGATTGGCTTCAAACTCACTGAAATCTGCTTGCTTCTGCCTCCAAAGTGCTAGCTAGGATTAAATGTGTATATCACCATCCCAGTTTATTATAATCTGGTCATTTTGTTGATTATAAATGAAGCTAATAATCTTTCCTATTTATTTGTTATTTGTATTTTTCTATTTTATGAAATGCTTGTTCTACTCATATTTCTTGCTAACTTTTTCTATTTTTTTTCTGTTTTTTTTTTTTTTTTTTTTTTTTTTAGATAGGGTCTCTCTGTGTCACAGCCCTGCCTGTCCTGGCCTTGATTTATAGACCAGGCTGGCTTTGAATTTACAGAGATCCTCCTGCCTCTGCCTCCTGAGTGCTGGGATCAAAGATGTGTGCCGCCATGCCAAAGCCTAACTTTTTCCATTTTCATGTGTGTATGGTGTGTGTGCATGTTTCCATGTTTGTGTATGTGTGTTTGCTTTAAGGATCCTGTTTCTGCCCTCTGAGGCTGGAATTACAGGTGGGTTACCATGCCTACCTGGCATTTATTTGGAGTCAGGGGATTTGAACTCTGGACTTCACACTTGCATGGCAAGTGCTTCACGTACCTATCCATCTTCCTACTCCTCTCTTGCTAATGAAAAAAATTAAAATTATTTATTTTGTGTATTTGTGTGTATGTGCTATGATGCATATGTGGAAGTCAGAGAACAACTTTAGAAGCTTGTTCTCTGGTTTGACTATATAAGTCTTGGGCATCACACTTGGATTGTCAGGGTTGGTAGCTTGAAGCAATCCCTAAGGTTAAATACCCAGGCGTGACAGAGCAGTTCACATGGGTGATCTATTCTTAGTGTTTTGAGAACCTCCATATTGACTTCTGTGTAGCTGGACTTGTTTGTATACTACCAGCAAGGCATAAGGAAGAATTCCCTTTTGACCACATTCTTATCAGCATCTCACATTATTTGTTTTCTTAATGACTACCCTTCTGATTGGAAGAAGATGCATTCTCAGTGTTGATTTGCATTTTTCTGATGGCTAGTAAAGTTGAACATTTTTCATATGCTTATTGGCCACTTGTAGTTTATCTTTTGAGAACTGTCTGCCCACTTATTGATTGGATTGTTTGAGACCATTTTTCCTTCTTTGTGTTAGAGCATGTGTATTGTACATGTTTGTGTGGGTACACAGGCACAAGTGTCTTTTAGAGAGTATAGGTCAGTGTCATGTGTCCTTCTCCATCCCTCTCCACCTTGCTTTTTGAGCAGGTCTTTTACGGGACCTGCTCACCTGTTTGACTAGGCTGCCTTAGCCAGCAAGCCCCAGGGATCCTCCTGTCCACTTCTCCAGCACTCAGGTTACAGGTACCTGCTGCCATGCCTTTTATTTGGCATTATTTTTATTTTATTTGCATTTTATCTGTGAATCTGAACTCAGATCTTCATGCTTTTCTGATTGTGCCATCTCCCTGGCTCTGGGCTGTTTATTTCTTGTATATTTTAGATGAAGCCCTTTGCCAGATGTCTAGCTAGTAAATATTCCCTTCTGGTCTGTAGGCTGTGTCTTTACTCAGTTAACTAGTTCCTTTGCTTCCAGAGGCTTTTTCAATTTCATGAGGTCTCATCTGTTTGTTATTGCCTCCTTTCTTGTGTGACTAGAGTCCCATTGAAAGTTCCTGCGTATACCTGTGTCTTGAACTCTTTTCCTCCAACAGTTTCAGAGTTTGAGTTTGAGGCTTTATGTTAAAGTCTTGGTCTGTTTGGAGTTAGATGGGTTTTTTTGTGGGATATGGGAGATGGGGTTTTAGTTTCATTATTCTGTATGTGGATATCTGGTTGGTTTTCATTTCTCTCTCTTCTTCCCTCCCTCCTTCCTTCCCTTCCTCCATTCTTTCTTCCCTTCCTCCCTCCCTACCTTCCTTCCTTTCTTCTTTCCTTCCTTTCTCCTTCCTTCCTGTGGATATTTAGTTGGTTTTCTTCTCTTCTATTTTTTTCTTTTCTCTTCTTTTCCTTTCTTTTTTTCCTTCCTGAGACAAGGATTCTCTGTATCCCTGGCTCACTCTATAGATCAGGCTGGCCTCAAACTCAGAGATCTGCCTGCCCCTGACTCTCAAGGCATGTCACTATGCTTAACTTGGTGGTTTTCATGACTTTCATTTCTTGGGGACCCCATCTTATATAAAACATGCAAATTTAGCTACTTTGAAAAGTTCATGTTATGTGTGTGGGTGTTTTGCATACATATATGCCATGACTACCTAGTGCCCTTGGAGGCCAGAAGAGGCTACCAGATCCCCTGGGACTTGAGTTATAGATGATTGTTAGCTGCCACATGAGTGCTGGGGATTAAACCTGTGTCCTCTGGATGAGGAGCCAGTACTGTGAACTGGTGAGCCAGCTTTCCAGCACCCCAAGCTGAGCTACTTTGAAAGCATGTTTTTCCTCAATGACTTTCTGTGTCAGAGGTTTGTTTGTTTGTTTGTTTGTTTGTTTTTTAAATATACGATTGAACTGTAAAATTCCTCAATGGAAGTAGTAGATTTTTTTTATAATTACTAGTGTTTAATTATATTGGTAATATGCTAAAATAGTCTTCTGAAAAAAATCAAAGCAGTACAGATAAAGGTTTGATTATACCCTAATTTCAAAGCACTTTCTCTTTAGATAACTATGAGTTTGGATATACCTGCCTAGACCCTTTATTTATTTGGATTAAAATTTAAAAAATTGCTGGCATAGTGGCTTACACCTTTAATCTCAGCACTCGGGAGACAGAATCAAGTGGATCTCTTAGTTTAAGGCCAGGCTGGTCTACAGAGTGAGTTCTAGGACTGCCAGGGCTACACAGAAAAACCCTGTCTCAAAACAAAACAAACAAAACAAAGCAAAACAAAAAATTTAAGTTTATTTATTTAATTTTATGTGTATGAGTGTTTTCCCTGCATGTATGTGTGTGTACCTTGTGCATGCCCATGGATGGCTGTGAGCCACTGTGTGGTGCTGGGAACTGAATAATTTCTCCAGCTCATTTGTTTATTTATGATTTTTGAGGTAGACTTTCTCTGTGTAGACCTGGCTGCTCTGGAACTCACTGTATAGGCCAAATTGTCCTTGCCCTCACAGAGACTGGCCTGCCTCTGCCTCCTGTGTGCTGGGATTAAAGGTGTAGACCACCATACCCAACTTTAGATGCTTTACTTGGTGTATACGTATCTACATGTGTATCTGTACAAAATAAATTAACTGTGCTTATCAAAATGGATGACTCCTAGGTAAAACATCAAAGTACAAATTATAGAATGATGTATAAGATATTAATTACATATAAAACATAGAATGGTGTTATATATTATTTAAAGGTACATATTAATGAAATAAGCAAAAAGTTAACAAATTTCAGTTTTACAGTAGTAGGAGTTATGGGCAAAACAAGATTTGTTTGGGAAGTATTCAGAGTCTTCAGTTGTACCACTAATCTGGATGCTGGCTAGTATATGACTGTATCCTTTTGTATGCTAAATATTACATACTTAAAAAATAAAAATGTTATTTTTTACAAGGGTGGTTTGTCTTTTGTTTACACACACAGCAGTAGATAGGTAAGTAGTTATACACTATAATTTTTTTCACTTTGTAGTAGTTGTGAACTATTTTCTTTTTTTCTCTTTCTTTTTTGAGAGGACTCACTACATAGATAAGGATAGCCTCAAAATCATTCATGAATATTAGTGTTACTTGGGTTAACTACTATACTGGCTCTAAGGAGTTTTTAAATAATGGAAAGTGGCAAATTTGTTGTTACATACTCCTAGGATACTCTATGCTAAGAAAAAAAATGTTTTCTGGGAAAGAGTCTCGTGTATGCAGGCTGTCTCCAGTGTGCTGTTTGTGAAGGATGACTTTACCTTTTCTCCTCCATCTGTGTTTACTACTGTGAGGCTTAGATTACAGGTTCATCACCATACCTGCTTTATGTAAGTGGTGCTGGGCATTGAACTTAGAGCTTTGCTGGGCAGTGGTGGCACACGTCTTTAAGCCTAGCACTTGGGAGGCAGGGGCAGGCGCATTTCTGAGGCCAGCCTGGTCTATAGAGTGAGTTCCAGGACAGCCAGGGATAAACAGAGAAACCCTGTCTCAAAAACAAAACAAAACAAACAAACAAAAAAAAAAACAAAACAGAACTCATAGCTTTGTGCATGCTAGGCAAGCACTCTACCATATGAACTACATCCCTAGTCTTCCAAGAGAAATTCTGCTTTTCAACATTTTCACCTTGGGAAATAATTAAGTATTTTCTCTTAGTGCTATTCTGGGCAGCAAAGACAATCCTATAGTTCCTTTGGGAGCAGTTAACAATAATACATTAGTTCTTTTGCCTCAGCCTCTCATGGCAAGAATTACAGGTATATGCCACCATACATGGCTGGCATTTAAATAATCCCCCATCTTGTGGTTGAAGAGATTGCTCAGTGGTTAAGAGAACTGGTTGCTCTTTTAGAGGACCCAAGTTCGATTTCCAGCACCCACATGGTGGCTCATAACCATAACCATCACCATCTGCAACTCCAGTGCCAGTGGATCTTCTGCCCTCTTCTGGCATTTGCTGGTAGTGGATGTGCACATGGTGCACAGATATACATGCAGGTTAAACATTTGAATACATGAAGTAGAAGGGAAAAGGCAGGTGTTGTCATGTGAACCTTTAATCCCAGCTCTTGGGATGCAGAAGCAGGTGGATCTCTGAGTTTAAGGGCAGCTTGGTCTACAGAGTGAGTTCTAGGACAGCCAGGGCTACACACAAAGAAACTCTGTCTCAAAATGAAACCAAACAACCTATCAAACAAACAAATCTGAAAGGGAATATTAACCAATCTTTTCTCTTCAACTGTCTGGTAGGTTTGTCAGGATGGTGGATAAGAATATTTACATCATTCAAGGAGAAATTAACATTGTTGTTGGTGCCATCAAACGAAATGCCCGATGGAGCACCCACATACCACTGGTAAGTGGGGATGGGCAGACGTCAGGCCACTGAGTTATGGACATCTCATCCTTGGTTAAAGCAATCAAAAGAGAGAGAGGGAAAGAGAGAGAAAGGGAAAAAGAGAGAGAGAGAGAGGAAGAGAGAGAGAGAGAGAACATGATGAAAGAAGAAAGGGGATATAAAAAGAAAGGAATAGGACCTGTAGTGGATTGAATAGATGTGACCTCCAAGACTCATATGTTTGAATGTTTGGCTCATAGGGAGTGGCCTGATTAGGAATTATGGCTTAGTTGGAGTAGGTGTGGCCTTGGAGGAAATATGTCACTGTGGAGTGTCTTACTGTGTGAGACTTTGAGGTCTTATATAAGCTCAAACTACACCCAGTGTGACAATCTTCTGCCTGTGGATCGAGATGTAGAACTCTTGGTTCCTCCAGCACTGTGTCTGCCTGCACAATGCCATGGTTCCTGCCATGATGATAATGGACTGAGCCTCGGAAACTGTAACCCAGCCCCAATGAAATGTTTTCCTTTATAAGAGTTGCCCTTTGTTGTCTCTTCACACCAATGAAACCTTAATAAGACAGGTCCTGGTAAAAGGGGGAGGGAGAGAAGAGAACAGTAGAATCTATGTGACATGAAAGCACAAAGGGAACAATGGCTGTAGTGGTGTATTCCTGTAATCCTAGCTCTTGGAAGTAGAAGCAAAAGGATCATACATTCAAGGCTAGCTTTGACTACATGGTGAGTTCAAAGCCAACCTGGGCTGCGTGAGACCCTGTGTTAAAAACCAAAAATAAAGGAGTAGGTGGGTGTTTAAGTTTGTAGGAATAGCTCAACAGTTAAGAGTACTTGCTGATTTTCCAAGAGACCAAGTTTGGTTCAGAGCACTCATATTGGGGAACTCGCAACTCTGTCTTCAGTTCTGGGTGATCCTATACCCTCTTCTAGCCTCCTTGGGTACCTGTGTACATACTATATACTCATGAAGAAGTACACACATATACTGAATAAAACTAAACTAAATCTTTAAAGGGCACGGGATAGGGAGATGGCTCAGCAGTGAAAACACTTGCTGCACAAGCAGTAGGCCTAGAGGTTGGATCCTCAGAACTCATCTAAAGGATTAGTGGTTATCAGAGCTGGTGAAGTGGCTGAGTGGGTAAAGCTTGTAATTCCAGCCTTGGAAGGCAGGGACAGGAATGAATACCTGGAGCAAGCTAGCTAGTAGACTAGCCATATCAGTGAGCTCTGGGGTTGTTTGAAAGCTCAGCCTCTGAAAATAAGGTGGAAGATAAATCCGCCTGCCTCTGCCTCCCAAGTGCTGGGATTAAAGGTGTGCGCCACCACTGCCTGGCCCACTTGCTCTCTCTTGCTATGTCTGTCTTGCTATCTCCACTATTCTCTCCCATTCTTCAGCTGCCCTAGCCCTGCCATGTCCAGTATGTTTCTCTTTTCTCTGACTCTGGACTCTTCCAGGTGCCTCTGAATATTCACTTTCTCTTATCCCTCCTCCTCAAGAAATGGTTATGTCAACAATTTCTTTATGATAGCTCCTCACATACAATTATAAAGTTAGCTTGTTGTTTTGTGTATATATGTACATATACATGTCTGTGTGTATGTATATTTTGTGAAATTGGTGTGAAAAACTTTTGGCACAATTATAAAAGCAAGTTTAGTGCTTTTAAACTAGGATTTTACCTGCTAACCCACCTCTCCAGCCCTCTAATTAATATTTTTGAATAGACATGGGAATATTCCAAACATACTCTCCAAATAGTTTATATATTCTTATCAAGTTAGAAAGTTCTGCCCAGTAGTGGTGGTGCATGCCTTTAATCCCAGCACTTGGGAGGCAGAGGCAGGTGGATTTCTGAGTTTGAGGCCAACCTGGTCTACAGAGTGAGTTCCAGGACAGCCAGGGCTATACAGAGAAACCCTGTCTCGAAAAACCCAAACCCAAACCCAAACCCCCAAACCCCCAAACCCAACCAAAACCGAAACCAAACAAAACAAGAAGGTTCTAATATATATCTGTATTATGTATATATATATGGAATAAAAGTATAGACATGTGAGTTTGTATACACAAACATTTAGATAAATAATGTTGACAATTTTTTTAAATGTCAGTCCTTTTTTGTGTGAGAAATTTTAGAACACCCTGGGGCATCTAGGTATGTAAAATGGGCATACAAATAAAACATATACTGATAATACATCATAAAGAAATTTATTTAAAGATAATTTTTTGGGAGCCGCTGAGATGGCTTAGAGTGTAGAATTGCTTGCCACCATACCTGATGCCCAGGTTTGCTCCCCAGAGCACAGTGGAAGGAGAGACGCAGCACTTTCAAGCTGGGCCCCGACTTTCACACATCAAAGCTTGAGTGCCTGTATTTATAAATACGTGAGCAAAACAAATAATGTTTTAAAAACATTCTTTGATATACATCTAATTTTACTTGTTTATTAAAGATGAAAGCAGATTTGCATACCAATCAGGTATGTGTACTTACATATTCTTACATAGCGAATTAAACCATGGCTGAGTCTTTGCCACAGCAGGATGTAGAACGTTGTCACTATTTTTCAGAGTTGATAGTTATTTTGATTTTAGTTTGTAATTTTTAATGCTGACAGTGCTATTTTGCATAAATCTGCGATATATAAAGGCAGAAGTATGTTTAGGAACATTTCAGAAATTATTGGAAATCCTTTTGTAAACTTAAGCCAAGCTTCATTTCATGATTTTTTTTTTAAACAGTCCTGGCTGGCTGTCCTTACTTTGTAGACCAGGCTGGCCTCAGACTCACTGCTTCTGAAGAGATCCGACTGCCTCTGCCTCTGAAGTGCTGGGACTAAAGGTGTGTGCTGACACACCTGTCTCATGATTTTTTTTTTAAATGTCAGTAACACAAACAGTAATTTTAAAAGCAAACATTCTAACATAGTACAATACAAAGACATACTAATTTGATACCTACATGCTGAAGAGTGACAGTAGAAAATATCTTTAAAGTCTTTTTTTCTATAACTAAACTTACATTATGCTTCTAGAAGAGCAGAGAATTTTGTATGTACAGTGAATGTACTGCAGCTCATCAAACATACCAGTTTGAAATCTGAGGTGATGTGTTTCAGGCATGCTCATTGCAATGCAAGGTGTGGCATGTGCAGTGCAAAGGATATGTTGACTAGAACAGTGGCTGCCAGTGGTAAAGTAGGGAGAGGCAGCATGGGGGATACAGCTGAAACACCGTGGACTCGTTACTCATGGGATTCTGAGTTAAATTTTGGTCATTCTGTATTCAGAAACATTTTGCTGTTGCTAAAAATTTCAAGGCCCCCACATTTAGTTAGGTGACTCCTGTATGGGATGTGATTCACAGGAGAAGCTGGGTTGAGGCTGGTGAGATGTCTCAGTGGGCAGGCATCTGCCACCAAGCCTGAGGACTTGAGTTTGATCCTCAGGACTACATAGTGGAAGAGAGACCTGACTCCATAAGTTGTCCTCTCGTTACTGCATGTGGACCATGGCATGCCACCTCCACCCCACATGCACATGCACACATAAAAGAAACTGGTTGTAGGCTAGCACTGAAGAACTTATTTTAGGTAAACTCCCAGTGCCTCTGAAATAAGAGAGTAAGGAGCCATGGCTAAGTTTCTTTCCTCAGAAGGAAAGTTACTAAATTTTCTGGTTGAATTTACAGAAAGAGTTTTGATCTTTTGTTTTCTCTTTTCTATCTTGGACTAATCATTTTTTTTTTCTTGACCTGTGATTCTGAAGGATGAAGAACGGGATCCCCTTCTGCACAGTTTCAGTCACCTGAAGGAGGTCTTAAACAGTGTGACAGGTAAGGCTGCATATGTAGGAAATGGTGCAACGGGTAAGGTCCCATGTGTAGGCAGAATTACTTGGCCTAGTAAGAAATACATGTATTTGATTTACTGCAGGGATTGACAAAATTTTCATATAAAGGATCATATGGGACAAATAAATAGAACAAAGAAAAGACCATATAGTAACACTTCAGGCTTGTAGGCTGTGTGCAGCTCTGCCAGCTGCTTATCTCTGCCCGTGGAGCTCACCAGTCACTGGTAAGATATATAGCGGAAGTATATATTTTCTTTTTTAAAAAGTATGTGAGTCAGATTTGGCTCATGGTTAAAGTTTGCAAATCTTTTAGTCTTCCTATCTTCTTAGGTTCCTTTGATTTTTATTTTCCTAATCAAATCAAGCTTATGTAATATTCACATTTAGATTTTTAAGCCATTTACATATTTATTATCTTTGTTCAGTTTTCCCCAGGTCTGTGAATAAGGCATGCAAAATGTCCCCTGTTGTGAAGGAAAGCGAAGTGGTATAGCTGAAGGGCCAGTGGCACAGCTCATTTGTAGAGTGCACATCTCTCACAGATAAGCCCTAGATTCAGTCCTGATGCCCATATCCAGGATGGGCCTGTGATCTCAGGTCTTGAGAGGAGAAGTCAAAAGGTTCAGAAATTCAAGATAATCCTTTAGCTACATACTAGTTTTAGGCTAGCCTAAGCTGTAAGAGACCTATCTCAAATGAAACAGACAGACAGACAGACAATACACCTAAAGTGATTTAGCTAATTCATTCTCAGAGATGGAATCAAGTAAATTTTAGGCTGCTGACACCTGGTTTAGTGCTCTTTCTCATGTTTTATGTTTCTTTGGTGCATTTAATTAGAGGAGATTGTATATATAAAGTGCCTTTTATTGTGTGTGTGGGAGAAGAGAGTAATGAAAGGAAAAAATCAATACCTGTGATTTTGTTGTTGTTATTGTTTTTATTTTACTCTTGTGGGTTTTTTGTTGGGAATACAGACTAAAAGGGAATGTTTTAGAACTGTGTTCCTATGTTGATTCTAAAGGGCTCTTGTAATGTATAGGCCTGGAATCCTGTCAGCTGGTGGTATATCTCAGACCATAAATAGTATTTAGACTTAAAGAAATTAAACAAACAATAAATGAAAAATGTCTTTATTTTATGAGAAACACAGGAGAAAGTTTGGAGAACATTTCTTAGTTGTTTCCCTATCATGAATCAAAGTTAACTATAAAGGAACAACTTTTACTTTGAAAAGGCTTTAAATGTATAAGCCAGGTCTGGTGGCTAACACCTGCAATCCAAGTACTCCGGAGGCTGCGACAGGAGTGTCATGAGTTCGAGGCAAACCTGGACCACATAGTAAACAATACCCAGCACACACAGGGCTGAGACTTCCTTCCTCTGTCACCTCACACACACACATAGCACAAGGGGCTTTGTGTGTGTACACTGAGTTTTAGGAGAGTCTGGGCTACAAAATGAAGCCCTGTCTTAAACAAGCAAGCAAATAAACAATCCAGGCATGGTGGTACAGGCCTGCGGCAAGAGGATTGAAAATTTAAGATCTGTCAGGGGTATAGAGTTCAGGGCCAGCAGAGACTTTGCCTTAAAACAAAAGCATTCAAATGGATCAGAGACACAGCTCAATGGCAGTGCACTTGCCTCACATTTATAAGGCCCTGGGTTCAATCCCCAGTGGCAAACAAACAAACAAACCAAAAAGAATGATCTAGAAACATCAAATATACGCAGTGGCTTAGTGGCTAACCCGAGTTCTATTCCCAATACTCCTGTCAACAAACGGCTCATGATCACATGTAATTCTTGAGTGATGACATTACAGGCATGTGATATTACCAGTCTACCAGTCCTGGCTCCAAACTTTTTTTTTTTTTGTAAGCATGTGAATTTCCTGTACAAGGAAGTAAAAACTGTGTCTCCAGTAAGGCGGGCTAAGTTCATACTACTTATTCTCACAGATGTGTGTCTTTAGAAAGTATCTGTAATCAGGAGTCACACAAACTGGGATGACTGCATGCCCTTCAATTAAAAGTACAGAATTTTTATATTGTTACTTTGACTTAAAAAAATGTCAGTGAAGAGGACCTGATTGTTGCCCCTCAGTCATTACGGGCTCTTGGGATGGTTTCAGGAGGTTCTTCTGAAGGAATTAAAACAAATGTATGCTTTCTAGGGCTGTGAGGGGTTTCTTTGAGGGTGAAGAAAGTGTTTTATGGTTCTGTAACTCTGAAATTGTATATTGAATTGTATACTTTACAAGGATAAATTTTATAGTATGTGAATTATAGCTAACAATTTGTTTTTCTTTAATGTGATCAGGGTTTTGCTGTGCTTCCTAAGCTTGCCTTGAATTTCTGGACTCAAGTGATGCTTTTGTTAACTTCCTCAGTAGCTGAGACTATGGGTGTGTACCACCCAACTTTATAGTTCATTTAAAACAAATCACACATAAGCTACAAATTTGATGAATTCACATTTCTCAGGGCTCAGAATGCTGGTGGGAAGCCTTTGAGTGCACTCATGGCTGAGCTTTGGACCCATTGCCCAGCAAAGGCAGCATAAGGCTCTGCTCAGCCTCTTGGCCCACTTTGTCCTTTTATGTCTCTCTCATTAACTCAAGGAAGCACATGGCTTTTATATTTAAATTTATTCAATCTGTAATCTTTGACATTTGAGTTAGCTTTTAGTACAGTTTTGCATTTATAGTAATATATATTATGTATTTTCTCTATCCCCAAAGAATCCCTTTTAATCTTTTCCGGATGCAAATTTCAGGCTGTCTTGTCCCATCTCCCCTCTCTTGCTCTCTTTCCCCTCCCCCCACAGAGTGTGTTTGATCAGGTGTGGCAGGAATATCCACTGTCAAGCTGCGCCCTTTATATTAGTCAATATTATCCTTCTCCCCCCGCCCTGTCTGTCTGCTCCTTTGGGCTTTCCCAGTTGATTTATAATTTTGGAATTCTCATCGGAGTCTGTAATACAGTTTGTTCATTATTTAACCAAAACCTGTTTAATGAGCAGAGAGAGGCAATGTAAATGTTAGACATGTTGCAGTGATGTACCTTTGTGCTTCTTAGAACGGGTGGGTAGTTAACTCTGTGCTGCCTGCAGGGCTGGGGTATCCTGGGCTTAGGGGCAAAAGGGCCACTGTGGGAGTGGGAGTGGCCCTTTTACCCCTAAGTGGCCCAAACCCTGCCATAGCTTCACATTCCAGTGGTGCATTTCCTTTCACCATTCTAGTAATCTTACGGGGCACTGGCAGAATACTAGAGTTATGTTCAAGCTAGAACCTGTGGTAAGATCTGGGGCCTGGGATGGGTCAGGTACCATAACAGAAAGGTCAGGTATCAGGGCTTCTGATACTGCTCTTGGTTTTAGGTCTGAAAAGAGATGACAGTTGAGAGGAATAATTCTAGCTGACATGGTTTGCGATCTTTGGTTATTTTTTTGTCAGACTAGATAAGTCTTTGCAAGTCTTAACCTCATTTAGTGTACCTTTATGGAATGAGCTTTATTCAGTTATGATTTGTGGTGTTTGGCTGTGCTTATATTTGTATCCAGATTTAGGCTGCCCTTTTTCTTGGTCTTCAAACACCTCCTCCATATGTTTGTGCTCATGTGTGGCCAAACGTTTGTAAATTTACATCTTTACAAAGGGAGTCTTTGCTAGAAAAAAATCTTAGATTTTCAGCAGAAAGAAATATTCTAAAACTATTATAACAAAAATTTCTTACAGGATTTGTTTTTATTTTGGTGCTAGGGATTACACTTGTAAATGTTATGGAAGTACTCTACCACAAAGCTACATCCCAGCCTTGTTTTTTATTTTATTTATTAACTTATTTTGATAAAGTTTTACTTCATAGTTCAGGCTGGCTTTAAAATCAGAATTCTCTTACATCCACTTCCTAAGAGATGGGATATAGGTGTTTGCTGCCATGCCCATCTGGGACCACTTCTTAATGGCATTAAAGCCTTCA
Source organism: Arvicanthis niloticus (assembly GCF_011762505.2). Lineage (NCBI taxonomy): Eukaryota > Metazoa > Chordata > Mammalia > Rodentia > Muridae > Arvicanthis > Arvicanthis niloticus. Next base: position 152,556,793 of record NC_047658.1, read on the forward strand.
GGGCCAGACTTGAAGAAGACTTCCATATATATAACTGAGAGTGAGAAGAACCAAGGTGTTTGTATATGGTGAACAAAATGTTGTGTTTTTGTAGCTACTGGTGTTACAAGACCAATGGCTGTCAGACCACTTTGAAACGACTAGTGGTCTCTGATCTATTCCTTATAGTAATGTTTACGAGGTGTGGAGAGGACGTCAGTGAACGAGGACAGTTGGCAGCCACCTTCCCTCCTTCTCTCCCTGTCTTTGACTTGGTCTTACTATTTATTTAGTACAGGGTTATTCTCCCAGTATGCTATGATTACAGGTTTGTGTTGCCATGTCTAGACTGCTACCATTTTTTTTGTTGTTGTTGTTGTTCATTTGAGTAACAAGTCAAGGAAAATGAACAAACATTGTATTTTTTCAAGTTGGCTTTCTCATGTGAAGCTGTTATAGCCAAAATTTAGATGTTTCTAAAGGCATCAGTGGATTGCATAGAATACATCTTAGGGATAGGATATTTCTTTACTGAGCTAACTGGGATAGCAGGAACTCTGACATACTTGAGTTTATAGGGAGAAGCAGGTGCCTGGTGAATGCGTTAGGAGTTTATTTAAATATAGTTTATCTTGGACAAACACACCTGTAGGGTACAGTCTGTCTCAAGCTTTTTGAATTCAGAATCTGAGCTAGGAGGTTTGAGTACATCTACTCTCCAGAGGTTTCAGAGAACATTTAAACAGAGTCTGGAAGCCAATCTGGGAGGAACTATGGGAGGAACACCTGACTGGCCCAGGCCTCTTAGAAATAGCTGCCTAGGTAGAAAAGAACTGCTCAAGGATGTCTAATTACCTTAGGAGTAATTGTCGGGAAAAAGATCTCGATACATTATATTAAATCACTAGATTTATTTCCTGTATTGATTGAATGTATACATTCATTTTTTCTATAGGTGTCTATAGTTTCAGGAATAGCAGAATAATAGATCATGGGGCAGCATATGAAGAGCCATAAGTGAGCCATTGACTTTGCTTCACTTGGAACTGATGTGAACTTTTTGTTTTGTTTTGTTTTGTTTTGAGGCAGGATCTCACTGTGTAGTCTTGGCTGGTGGATTTCACTATGTAGATCCAGGCTAGTCTGGAATGCAGATGTCTCTCTACTTCTGTCTTCTGAGTGTTGAGGTTAAAGCTGTATATCACTATGCCTGGCAAGAATTGAACTTTTAAATTGTCCAAGGTATAACAGAAAACTATTTTGTTTCTTTTTAGAGGAAATTAGAAGCCAAGTTTTTCAGACAAATTTATATTATTGAATATTGGAAGGGGCAAAGTTGGCCAAATGTATGTATTTCCTATACCACTTATTTACTTTCTTGATTTATAATAAAATATAAGGTCATATATATAAATGTATGTATATATTTGCATACATACATATACATATAAAACACAAGATTGATGAGCATGTTAGAATGTGGGTTCATAGCTGGGCACAATACTATGTTTCCAGCTGTTTGTGAAGTAGAGGCAGGATTGCTGAGGTTCAGTAGTTCAAATCAGGATTGAGCAACAAATTGAGACCTTGTTAAAAAACAAAGGGAATGAGATCCTGCCTCAAAAATAAGGTAGAGAACAATGAAGATGCCCAATAGTGACTTTTGGCCTCCAAGGTCCTGTTCATGTCACAATGAGCTGGAGTAGACACGAATATGCACACTCATGGTGGGGGTAATAAAGACTCTTGAGAACAGATAGCTGGGTCTGCTGATGTGTGACTGTTATAACACGAGAGACTGAAGCAGCTGGGTCATGAGTTTGAGGCCAGCCTGGATTATATAACTCCAGGAAAAGATGGATTAATTAGAATTAGTGAGAACCTGTCTCAGAAGGAAGAAGGGAAGGGAGAGAAGCGAGTTCTTTTTTTTTTGGTTTTTTTTGAGACAGGGTTTCTCTGTATAGCCTTGGCTGTCCTGGAACTCACTCGATAGACCAGGCTGGCCTTGAACTCAGAAATCCACCTGCCTCTGCCTCCCAAGTGCTGGGATTAAAGGCGTGCGCCACCACCGCCCGGCAAGCGAGTTCTATATAATCTTGCTTCTTGTAGGTACAGCTCTGCCTTTATTCTCTGTAATTTCCAGAATCAAGTCTGACTGGTAGGAATTCATGTTTTTTACTATATATAATTATAAAGAGGGATGATGATGATGATGATAATAATAATAATAATACAAAGGGCATTGTTAATATCGTAGTTCTCAGAAACAGAGACAGAGGTTTCTAAGTACTTTGTAGCATAGTCTGTGGCATTGTAGCAGGGTGGTCTCAGAGTGTCAGCGTCAGAGTTGTTGGGGTTGCTGTCATTGCCTTTGTCTTCTTTAGCACTCGTTCTCTTGAGGGCTGTTGTGTCTCCTGGGTAGATGCCCAACTTGCTGTGTCAGCAATCAGTTGGTAAAAGGAGGGAAAGCCAGCTGCTCTTTTGTTTTTTTAACAGGGAGGTAGTAAACTCCCTTTCTTCCACCCCAACTCAAACTCTGGGCAAATGCCAGAAGGATTTAGAGAAAGCCAAATGTTTGAAATCCAATCAATGTGTAGTTTTAAGCAGGAAAGATAATGAAAAGTTTGTTTTAACTCTACCCCTCTCTACCCACCTCATGTTTGTAGGACTTTAATTGATCACCCTAGTTTCTGAACTAGTATAGGGTATGGAAAGAATGAATACTTTTCTCCCCCTCCTTATAACCATTAAAAGAGAGTTAGATATATAGCAAAATACAAATTAGAACCCTTTCACTCAGACCACTTTAGAAATCCATGGCAGGTAAGGAGCTCTGACACCTTTATGGTCTCACTTCTGCCTCAGGAAGTCAACATGCAGCGATTACCTTTTTTTTTTTTTTTTTTGTCACCTTTGTTTGTTTTATAACCTTTTGGACTTAGATGGACAAGTGCTCCTGGATGCCTGCTGGCTAGCTTCTAATGGAAAGCCTCTTCTGGAATATCAGCCTTCTGTTAGCCACTGCTGCAACTGTAGGTCAAGTTCTGAAGGGCTGCCACATGTGCACAGAGCACACTGACGTTCCCTTGTTTCATGCTCATTGAGCAATCACTTGTCAGCTGTGGAATTCACATTATTGCCTCCAGGTTCTTGCCCAGTGTGAGCTGTGGGTATTTTGGAAGTAGTCTGGCAGACTGTACATTAGAGGACAATAAATTGTCATTTGATTTGGTGGGAAGAGCCAGATGTAGTGTAGGAGGAAGGACTTTCTGGGTGACTATCACCCATGCAGTTGCTTCCACATGTCCCATATCCCAGAAAGCAGCTTAAGAACCAGAGGATAAGGGTAGCTGGGGACATGATGGGATAGGTAAAGGAGCAAGAGCGTTTCAGTGTTATCTAGGATTGGCCTTGGATTGGGAAAAGTCTTTTAATAGGGACAAACAAGATTTCCCTATATTGGTAAGTATTTTCCATTAGTTATTTTTGTTTTTAAGTAAAACAATTAATTGGCAGAAAAACAAAACAGAACTGGAAAAACCTCATTTCACATGAATGTTGTTCTTTTTTTGAGTAAACAGCAGGTTTAAGGAAACTGGCACCTGAGGCTGGAGAAGTACCTCAGTGGTTAAAAGTGCTGGCTGCTACTGTGCTCTAGAACTCAGTTCCCAGTACCCACATGGCTGCTCACAACTGTCTGTAACTCCAGTTTCAGGGGAGCCATGGCACCAAGCACTCAGTGGTGCACATATGTATGTATGCAGACAAAATGCACATTCACATAAAAAATAGAGATAATCTTTAAAAAAGTTGGCACCAAATTGAAGTAACAAAACAGGAACTGAGGTGATGTCATAACTGTCTAACTAAGAGCTAGAGCAATAGTTTCAGATTGCTTCCCATAGTGAATTATAATGTGACAGTGAGGTGTGTGACATCTCTTCCCCAATTTTAATTAATTATTTTATTGTTATTTTGTATGAATGTACAGTAATGAAGATATATATATCTATATATATATATCTTCACCATATATATATATATATATATATATATATATATATATATCTTCACCTGGGCTCCAGAGACCAGATGCAGGCTGTCAGGTCTGCAGCAGGTGCTCTTTACTGAGTGCTTCACTTTTCTGACTCACCTTCTAATTATTATGTTTTATTTTATTAAAATTGTCTTAATTTACACTTATTTAGTATGTCATAGACAGTTATGATTTTCTAACTCTGTCATTCATCTTGCATTTACTAGTTGGCATTCTCTGTGAACAGTTGCTTTCTTCTCTAGCTGGAGAATAAACCAGAAGTTTTCCCTAGAAAGGCATGGTAAACACTTAATTCTTGGTTTTTATAAGTGTTCAGAACAGGAAGTTCATATAATGACCATTATTGATGTCAAATTTGGTTTTTTTTTTTTCATTATTTGACTTATAAATATTTAATTAGTTAAAGTTCATAAGTTATCAGGTATTACTAGTGTTTAAATTGTTTCAAGTTTGACCAATGAAACCATCTTTAGACTGGTTACTTTGTTCTTTTAATATGACTCCTTTGAGTACTTTATGCTTTCTGATAAAGCAGGTAACACTAATGGGAGGCGGGGAGATAAAGTAGATGCTATTGCTGTTTCACATGTTATTAATAAGGATAAATATTATTTTATTTCATTTAGAGCCTGGGTTATGGGGCTAAGGAGAAGACCCATTTGGTATAGTGCTTGCCATGCCAGTCTGAGGATCTTTCTACCCAGGACCCAGGTAGAAAGCTAGACACAGTGGCATGGATCAGTAATCCTAGCTCTAGAGATGTGGAAACAGGATTCTTGGGGTAGAAGGGTCAGCCAGTTTAACCAGTTGGTGAGCTTCAGGTTCAGTGAGAGACCTTGTCCCAGAAAAAAAAAGAAGAGATAAAGGAAGAAACCTAGTGTCAACTTCTCACCTCCATACATGTGCACCCTCCACCACATGTATACAACACAGACACACACAGACACACACAGACACACACAGACACACACAGACACACAGACACACACAGACACACAGACACACACACACACACAGACATTAAAAAATAGAAAGAAAGAAATTAGAAAAGGATTATAGTCCAAACTGTCTTTTCGTTGATAATACTCAAAAAAGTTTAGAAGCCTGGCAGAGAGTTTGGTTCCTTGTCCCAGAACGATTTTGGATTTGCAGCGTTATTTCTTGGGCAAGGAATCCAAAAGAGTGTTGTCAGGATGTCCTTTCTACTATTTATTTATTTATTTATTTCCTCCTCCTCTTCTTCCTCCTCTTTCTCTTCTTCCCATTCTTTCTCCTCCCCCCATTACCCTCTCTGGTATAAATCTACACCTATGTATGCTTCATTGTCAATGCTGACTCTGGTGGAGGATCCCAGTTCTCTCTGCCCAGGAAGAAAAGTCCTTGGTTCAGCTCACCTGGACAGAGATTGTAGGGAAAACATTTGCAGGGAAAATGGACTTCTGTTGTCAGAATCCAGATAAGGCTCATTAATCCTCCCAGTTGAGCACCAGCTTAGCATCTTAATCAGTCTCCTTTCAGGGCTTAAAGATTCATTCTGTTTTCTAAATTCTATGAAGAAGAAAATGAATAGTGCCTGCTTTGATGGAATTGTTATATATGTAGGGAATGGGAGATATTACCAGGGTCCTAGGTAGACTACAAGCTCAAGTAATAACACAAAACTAGATTGTGTGTGGACTGAGAAAGATAAGGGAAATGTATGTTGGCATAGTTTTTCTCCAAAAACCAGTGGTAAAGAGGAAGTTGGCTTGTTTCTACACCAGAGATTATTTCACCCCTATTTACCTAATTGATGCTTTTAAGACATTTTTATCAGTCCAACTGATAGTAATATACTACATATATTTTAGAATCTTGTTTTGAAAATTTTGTTTGTTTGTTTGTTTTTATTGTTCATTGAGACTTATAGTACCTAATGCTAGCCTGGAACTTACTCTGTAGCTTTAGTCTGGCCTTAGACTCATAGCAATCCTCCTGCCTCATCCTTCCCAATGTTGGGATGACAGGCTTGTACCATCATAAACAACTAGCAATTTCAAACTTGCAAAAAAGTTGTAAAATTAATACTGAGGTCTCCCATATGCCCTTTTTTTAGTTGATTTTATTGTCTTTTTCTCACTATACATATGTGTTGATAGTTATTTTTCCTAAATTTTTTGAGAAATTAATCATATACACTTTGATACTTCAGTGTATATTTCCTAAGAACAAAGATATTTCACTTAATCTAAGTAAAATGGTCAAGTTTAATTAATGATTCAATAATTTACCATTAATCTTTGTCTAAGCTAACGTTTCTATTGCTATGATAAAGCACTGTGACAAAAAGCAAATTAGGGAGAAAAGGGGTTATTTCATCCTGAACTCTCAGGTCACATCCATCACTGCAAAAATAAGGGTAGGAACCTGGAGGCAGGAAATGAAGCAGAGGCCATGGAAGAATGTTCCTTATTGGCTTGCTCAGGACCACATGCCTATGGGTAGCATTGCCCACAGTGGGCTGGGCCTTCCCACATCAATATTAATAAAGAAAATGCCCCATAGATTTGCCTCTAGGAAATCCTATGGAGGCATTTTCTCAGTTCAGATTTCTTCTTCCCAGTTGACAGAAAACAACCAGGATGATTGATCACTTATCAGTTTGACACACAAACACATCACTATTAACTTCTCCTTTGTTACCTGTCCCTAAGATGTCATGTTTATATTAATATCACAATATAAAATATTTTAACTTTTAAAAAAGTCCCACAGTCTTTAAAAATTCACTTTAAAATTTCAGTCTCTCTAAAATATCCAAAGTTGCCTGTCAGTAGTGGAGCACACCTTTAATCCCAGCACTTGAGGACAATGACGATGATGATAAATAAAATAAAATATCCAACATCTTCTTAAAACTACAGTTTTCAGAGAGACTCTGAAAGTTCACAGTTCCTCAACTATGGGCTACTGTAAAATAAAAAATAAGTTATATGTCTTCTTACTCCAAGACTTAAGAACTAGAATACATTCAAATCAAAGCAAAACTCTAAATTCAACAGTGTGAAAAGTTCAGTGCTTGATGTCTGGGACCCAGTCAAGGTCCTCTGGGCTCCACAGAATCTTGGTAAGTCTGGTTCTCTAGCTCTGTCATCCACAGCACCTACAGCTTGTCTCTTGGCTAAGGATGGTTCTTCTCCACAATTGCTGCTGCCCTTGGTGTTCCTGCATCTTCAAAATGATGCAACTATGCTGAGCCTTCACTAAAAGCTTCTGAACTGGACTTTGACCCTGCCACAGGCTGCCAAGCCCTAGCTTCTCTCCATGACCACTTTATCCCTGATACTTCTACTTCAGCTGAGCCTGCACATTCACAGTGTTAAGTCTCAGCTTCTCTCCATGACTGTCTCGCCCCACTTGACTAGCAAGGAAGACACGAACAACCAGATCCTTCTCAACAGCCTATTTTGTAGAAGCACTTCATTATTCATCCAGGAACCCTGAGCACCCAGAGTGAGCTGCTTATATACCCAGCCCTGGGGGGTGGAGGGGGTGGGCGTGGAGGTGCGCGATTGGTCAGAATTGCAGTGCTTCATTTACATATCCCACTTGGGAGGGGTTGGTGCCAAAACTGAGTTGGCCCAAGGATGACCGCATGTGCAGTGCACTTGTTTACCAGTAGATCATACCAGAAGCCGGCGCCATTTTGACCAGCTGAGTCGGGTCGGAGGCCTACACATGACTCCTTCATTATCTTCAAAAGCAGTACCACCTGGGCAACTCTTACATATTATATAACCAAGTTCAGCTCACAGCCGTACCTGACCCTGAAGAAACACTTCCCAGAAGATTTCCCCTCAGTGATGCTGATCTCTTCTTAATCACAGCCAGTTCTTCAAACCACAGATGACCAGAACAACAGATTCTTAGTTTAAAATATCAGTTTCTTAAATAGAGTCTTAAGGAACTGTGAAAGTGTCCATTAAAATTTCAGAAGCCAGGCTCCATTTTTTGCAGACTTTATTTCCACCAACATCTAGCCCAAAGTTCTGAACTCCTCCATAATCATCCCAAAACAACATGCTCAGTTCTCTCATGGCAGCGCTCCTCTTCTGGTACTGATCTATGTGTTAGTTACATGTTTATTGTTATGATAAAATGCTCCCCAAAACTTGGGGAGGAAAGGGTTTATCATATCCTACAACGCTCAGATCATAGTCCATCACTGAGGGAAGCCAGGGCAGGAGCTTAAGGCAGGAGCCAAACAGAAGCTATGGAGGAATTCTTCTTATTGTTCTGCTCAGCCAGAGCAGTAATAGATAGTTCTTATACCATCTAGGACCAGCTGACCAGGGGTGGCACTCAGTGGGCAGGCTGGCCTCAAACTAATAGAGACTCTCTTGCCTCTGTTTCCCAAGTGTTGAGATTACATACGTATGCCACTACACCGGCTATGATGTTGATATTTTCTATAATTACAGGTCAGGTTCATATATCTATTGTCCATCTACTATTTGTTCTTTCCTCTCACTTTCTCTCTTTTGATATTTTTTTATTTTTTTAATGTTTACTCAAACTTAGATTCAGGTTATGTGTATTTTGCATGAGCTACATGTCACTGCTAATATACTGACCCTTTTATGTTGTTATATTCATAATTGGCATTTATAAGTGATACTAGTTTTAATCATTTAAGTGTTACATGTATTATTTATTGTATGGGTACTACTTGCTACTTAGAACTAATAAGCCATTTATAGGAGTAAATTTTGAGTAGTCTTTTTTTCCTTTTTTTGGGGGGGTGGGCAGGGGAGAAGGCCTCAAACTCACTTCATAGTTGAGGATGACCTTATATTTCTGATCTTCCTCACTCAGAGTGTTGGGATTACAGTACATGTACCACATGTACTGGTTTATGTATTGCTGGGGATTGAACCCAGGATTTTTTGTATGATAAGCAAGCACTTTGCCAACTGAGCTAAATATTTAGCCTCTTTGTTTTTTTTTTTTTTATTTGCTTTTTTGGGAGACATACTATGCTATTCAGGCTGGTTTTGAATTCATGATCTTCCTGCCTTAGTCTTCCAAGTGCTGGGATTATCATAGTACACCAATATGCCCAGCTGTGATGCTGTTCTTTTGGAGGAAAATAAATTAGTGATTGAGCAGCATGAGGAATCATGGGTCAACTCTCCAAAGTTTTACAGCTCTTTTAAAACACTGGGCAGGGGCTGGAGAGATGGCTCAATGGTTAAGAGAACTGTCTGTTCTTCCAGAGGTCCTGAGTTCAATTCCCAGCAATCACATGGTGGCTCACAACCATCTGTAATGGGATTGGATACCCTCTTCTGGTGTCTGCAGACAGCTACAGTGTACTCATGTACATACAATAAATAAATCTTAAAAAAAAAACTGGACAGAACCTTACAAAATGTTTTGTTGTTGTTATTTGTTTTTAAATAAATGATAAGGCAACCTTAGAAGCAGACACCAGCTGATATGTGGCCCCCAACACATAAACAGAAGAGGACTGCTGGGTCTGTGTTCAATCAGAGATGATGCACCTAACCCTCAAGAGACTGGAGGCCCCAGGGAATTTAGAGGTCTGGTGGGGTGGGGTATGGGGGGTGGGGACATCTTTGAGGAGACGGGAGTGGGGAGGAGGTATGGGATATGGAACAGTTGGAGGGTGGATGGAGGGGGGAAGAAATAAAATCTGGAGTATAAAAATTAAATAAATAATGATAATAATAAATCATAAAAGTGAGACTTCACCAGAGAAAATAGAAAGGCTGATGAAAATAAGCTCCAGGGTTAAACTATTGCTCAGAATGTCTGTTAGGCAAGTGCTCATGTTGAGCACAATGCACTGCAGCTGGTTTCCAGGAAAAAGCTTCCTAAAGAATGTGCCTTACTGTGATGTGTGAGTCAGAAGCAGTGAAGCTTCCTATGTGAAGCCTGTTTCTGCACCTTATGCGTTTAGATGTGTAACTGGCAAAGGTCTTAGAGATGCAGATGATCTGTGAACTAATATGTTGAAAATGAATAACAGACTAAGAGCTGCACAACACCGCACAGTGTTATGCTGTCTGTTCTCACTCACAACCTCTAGGTAATGACTGAATATTTAGGGAGATGGGACATTCTCCCCTCCTTTTCTTTGGTAGGTAGAACAGAAGCTATTTTCCAGTGAAGCAGTTTACCAAATTGGTAACTTTTCTGTAATATACTGCTAAATGTAAAAGGCTACATTGAGTTGATGTTTAGTCCCAAAAATATTAAAAAATTTAAGTGTGTAATCCCAGCAGTGGGAAGTGGATCAAATCAAGGCTGCTCCCAGCTGTATAGTAAGTTTGAGGCTAGCCTAGATGCTTGAGACTGTCTCAGAAAAACAAAAGAAACATAGTTTTGACCTTTCAAAAAAGATTTGTCTTGAGGCTGGGGAGATGGCTCCAGCAATGAAAAGCACTGTCTACTTTTCCAGAGGACCCAGGTTTGATTCCCTCACAGCCACTTCAGTCCTGGGGGATCACATACCCTCTTCTGGCCTCCACAGGCACTTTTCATACATGGTGCACAGGCATACATGCAGGCAAAACACCCATACATAGAAAAATAAATATATTTAGAAAACAGATTTGTCTCAAACAGGCTTGACTGAGTGGGATCTTGATCATTTCCTAGGATTATGCTAGCATCACCCAGTGGCAGTTTTTCTCAACTTAACCAAAAGCACAGATACTTGTTTTTTTAGGTCAGAGTAACAGCAGCCATGTGAATCCCTTCTTTTTCTATCCGTCCGTCTATCTATCTATCTATCTATCTATCTATCTATCTATCTATGGTAGTAGTGGATTAAACCTGGGAGTTTTGACCAAGCTAAAGGTATACAAACATCTACTACTGAGATGTATACCCTCAGGCCCACCCACTCTCTTTTTAAATAAGTGCAATGGCTATAAATTCATCCTCCTATTTCTACTTTTAATCTCAGAACATTTAAAAGTGTGTAGGGTGGGATGAAAAGATGGGCCATTGGTTAAGAGTGCTTACTGTTCTTGTAGAGGACCTGGGTTTGGTTCTTAGCACCCATGTGACAGGTTCCAATCTTCTGACTTTTATGGGCACTGTGCACATATGGTCCACATACAGACATAAAATTAAACAAAGAGTGTTTTAGCCAGGCAGTGGTGGTGTACTTTAATCCCAGCACTTGGGAGGCAGAAGTGGGCAGATTTCTGAATTCAGGGTCAGCCTACAGAACCAGTTCCAAACACAGCTAGGGCTACACACAAAGAAACCCTGTCTCAAAAAAAAAAAAAAAAAAAAAAAAAAGAAAAAAAAGAAAAGAAAAATCTCACCCCCCAAAAAGAACATTTAAAAGGGTTGAGTTGAGTTCCTAGAGAAATTGTACATAAGCCTTTACAGATCTGTAAGATCAGAAATACCCCTCCCCTTGAACTTGAAATGATTAGAAAATCATTTCCTAGTCTCTTTTTCTGTCACCTTTCCTCCCATTTTGCCTACATTTTCCCTTTACTTTCTTATATTGCGTTTACGGATCTCACTAATATACTTAACTGTACCGTCTTAGACACCAAGTATTGCTCTTGAGTATCTTTGCTATCAAAAATGGGCTACAGATATGAGCATTACTTTTGTAAACTTCATCAGGTATTGGTCATATTTTGTTAAGAAAACCTGTCCATTTAAAAGCAAAGAGAAAGATAAATACTGAAAGAAAAGCAGATAGAGAGGCAGATAGTAAAGAAGAGCAGATAGAGGCAAAAGCCAAGAACTTGGGATAGGGACCTGCAGTGGGAGAGAAGCAGTGAGTACACAGAGTCATTAAACTAGGAAGCAGGAGTCAGGTCTAGTTTGGGTTTTCCCTTTCAGTGAGTGTGTTATAAAGTAGAATGAAGTGGGGTGCATGAAACATTCTCAGGCTTTATTCATTGGATCTGCCTACTCAGAACTGAAGAGATCCCTCTATAATAAGGTGACTTGACAGACTGATCCTACTGGGTTAAGGTGAAAGAAAATATTAAGTGATGTGTCTTGGCTGGCTAGCATCAACAAGGTTATTTTTAACTTTCCTTTTCAGTCTTTTCATTGTTCATACTCCCTCACTAGCTACTATGAGAGCAGTTAAAATTAGCAACTATATAAAATGAAGTTCCTCTTGTCTCCCCAGTCACTTCCAAAATAAACAGGGAGTAATACTGTCCTTATTTTGTCTCACTTTACTCTGAAGGCTAGCAATAGAGGAAGCATGGATTAGTGTGTAGTGATTTCTAGGTCTGTCCTCTGGACGAATTCCCCTTTGAGAGCTCCAGTTGAGTGACAGGACCATGTGGCAGGCAGGAGTGCAGCTGGAAGCCTATCATGGGTACATTTGGGTTGGGTAAATATAGTAGGAGCAGGATGTCAGTGTGGGAGATGGATTGTTCTGGGAAAGGAAGTGTTGTCTTTCCTCTGAGAAACAATTTCCTGTACTTCTGGGACCTTTGCTTTCTTCTTCTTCTTTTTCCCTCTGAGGGCAGAAGAGGAGTTGGCAGGGATTGGATACACTTGCTGATTCTGTCTCTGGTTGTCTGTCTCTCCCTACATTTGAAGTTGGGTGTAAAAATCAGATCTATTTCAAAAGTTAGGAAATACACCCAATAAATAGCCGTATCCATGACTTAAATTTCATTTTTTTTTATACTCTTACAAGCCCTTACCTGCTTAAAGTTTCTTCTAAAAAGTAACCATCCATTCTTTCCCCAAACCAGAGAGGTTGAGAGGCAAAAATAACCATACAAAGAAAATGAACTCTATTGAAAGTCAGACATGAAGCAGCAGCTGGCAGGAAACAGCTGGGGTGTTTCTGGGAGCTAGACTCTACCACAGGCCTTAACTCTTCAAGCTCTTTGTTATCTGAGCTGCGAAGAAGGCTGCCTACTTACCAACACTGCATAAAAAGCTAAATCTATGAGAGCTTATATGTTACAATTGAATAGAATTTCATGAATTATAAATCATTTTTGCATTTAAAAATTCTTTGACTGGGGCAAAGCTTAGTTGGTAGAGCACTTGCCTAGCATGTGTTGAGCCCTTGCTTCCATTCTCAGCACCACAGCAAACAACTGGTGCACCCCTGTAATCCTACTGAAGGTAGGAGGCTCACAAGTTTGAAGTCATCCTTTGCTATAATAGCAAATTCAAGGCCAACCTGGGCTATGGGAGCCCTTGCCTCAAAACAAAACCCACAAAATTTATGAATAGTGTTGCTAAGAACGTGTGTATGTGTGTTTTAGTGCCTGTTTTCAGTTTTTTGGGGTATATACTTAGGAATTGGAATTGCTAGGTCATGTGGTAACTCTATGTTTGCCAAATGTTCATCCTTCTTTTCCTTTACATTCTCATAAGTACAGAAGGATTCCAATTTCTCTATATTCTCACCAATACTTGTTGTTTTAAGTATGATGGATGCAGTGGTTTGAATAGAAGTGGATTCCCATAGACTCATGTGTTTAGTGCTTGGTCCATAGGGAACAGTGCTATTAGAAGCCAAGGCCTTGTTGCAGTAAGTGTGGTTTTGGAGTAAGTGTGTCTCTGTGGGGTTGGCTTTGAGGTCTATGCTCAGGCTACATCTAGTGAAACACACAGTCCCCTTCTGCTGCCTTTGGATCAAGATGTAGAACTCTTGGCTCCTCTAATAGCATGTCTGCCTGGATGCTGCCATGCTTCCCACCATGATGATAATGGACTAAACTTATGAAACTATAAGTCAGCCCAAGTTAAATGTTTTTCTTTACTAAGAGTTGCTTTGGTCATGATGTCTCTTCACAGCAAAACAAAAACAAAACAAAACAAAAAACCCAAAAAACAAAACAACAACAACAACAACAAAAAACCCCCTAAGACAATATGAATGACAATAGAAAAGCACCCTACCCTTGAGTTATGTTCCCAGCCCTGTTTGTTAAAAATTATTACCATAACTTCAAAAGATTTTGAGACCTGATTGGACTTTGATAATAAAGCTCTTTCCAGTTTTGTTCCCTTAGCAACATCTTTCTTGAAGTAACTGGGCTGTTCTTTGGAGCCCAGTGTTTTAAGGTTTTAGTTTTTGTGCTTAAGAATTAAGAATGTGTATTTTGAGGTAGGGGTATAATTCATCTGATAGAGCACTTGCTTGTTATGCTTGAGGCCCTGGATTCAATCTCTTGCACTGAAAAACAGTAACAACAAAAGATCTTTCCACAATTTACAACAAATATAGTGATCATAGTTTAGATGAAATGTTCAGAGGTGGTTGAAATCTGTCTTGCAAATAACAGAAAAAGTTGCTGGATTTGATGGCACACTCTTTTAATCCCAGCAATCGGGAGGCAGAGGCAGGCAGATCTCTGTGAGTAAAGGCCAGCCTGGTCCACATTTGATATCCAGGCCAGCCAAGTCTGTATAGTGAGATCCTGTTTCTAGAAGAAAAAAAAAGGTGACAGTTTTAGTTTGTGTTTTGGGATGGGGTGTTATTTTTGGTTTATTCTGCCATTAGGTTCCTTGACCACGTCATAGGCCAAATCTTGTTATACTACAGTCTCAGTTTGCTTGTAGGTAGATTGCCACTTTATCTGCCTGCTTATAAAATCAATGTCTTTCTCTCATTGCAATAGTGACAGGGATCAAACTCAGGATCTTGCACATGCACATGCACTGAACTAACGTGTACTGTCTTGGCCCTAGAATAACCTAAAGAGGGAGTTAACTCCTTTTCTGAAGTTTGATTGGTACCATATTTCAGTTGTTACTACTATTTGGGTGGTGGTGGTGCTGCTGGGTAGTGGTGGTGGTAGTGTGTGTTGTCAAAGGTCAAACCTAGGACCTTACATATTGGGTTAGTGCAGTCTTGCTACTCTGTTACTAGGCTATATCCTTGGCTTGTACCACTGCTTATATTAAAATTCTAGCCAGGTGTAGTGTTGCATGCCTTCAGTTCTAGCACTTGGGAAGCCGAGGCAAGAAGATTGTAATAAGTTCAAGGCTAGCCTGATTTAGGCTAGTCAGGGCTACATAGTGAAACCTTGTCTCCAAAAAGAGAGAAAGAGAAGAGGGAGGAAGAGGAAAAAAGGAAGCAGAGGGGCACACTGGAACTACTGGTTCCTTGCTTTTCTTTAGAAATATGTTTTTCCTTTTTTCTTAGCAGTGTTCTTCCCAATTTACATGTCAATAGATTTTTTTAACCTTTAGAAAGATGTTTTTTTAAAGTACTTTGTGTTTGTTATGTACTTTTTAAAAATACTGCAAATCAGAATATATTCAGTATTTAATGCCACTATTGGTTGCTTTTTTTGTTGTTTAGTAAATTTGAGCCAGTGTCAAACTACACAGATGGTAGTCACTGTACTATCCCTCCACCAGTACATTTGGTGTTGGGTTACGAATGCATTCTAACCATTTGATCAAAGTCAGGCTTTGAATAAGTCAGGTGTGGTGAATGACAGGTATGTCTGGATTTGGTCTTGAGAGATTTGGGGATGTGGAAAGCATAAGAACCACTACCCCCTTTCTGTAATGTACTGTGGTTTGTAATAGGTTGAGTTGTAACATTCATTAAACCACTCCTCACATTCCCTGTTTTCAAAGCTTATCAGGATGAGTTTGATTTAGTTATTTGGAACCAAAAAGGCAGTTCGTGGAGCTAGGTTCCGAGCTACGAAGCTGTAATATATCAGAGATCAGACGTGGGTCCCAGTGGGATTATTCCTTGGGCTTTATTTGCTGGAAGTATACACAGGAGCCAAGTGGTATGTATGGAAAGCTTTGCTGGGATGCAAATTGGACACATTTTGTTGGGACCTGTAGGGGATTTTCACTGCTTCATAATTTTTCAAAGGTTTGTTATACAGCAGACAGCTACTGCCTCTTCTTTAAATCTGTAAATCCCCCTCTTTTTCCTGTTCTAAAGGTCAGATTTTTTTTGACAACTGTGTGCAGGAACAAGATTTGCTAAATCCCTTCATTTTTATTCATACAAATATCAGAATTCAGTGAACATCAGTTATACAGCATTTAGAGGTAAGGAAAACTCAGGGAGAATCTTGTGAATCTCAACTTAGTGTCAGGCATATGTCTCTGGGGATAAATTTGCTGCTTCAACTTTAACCCCTAACTGATCTGATAAGAGACAGCCTTCTCAGTGTGGCTTCCTTGTATGTGAAACCTACCTTTAATTAATCCCATGTCTGGAGAGGTAGAAGATAGGTAATCTAATTAGCGAGAGGATATTGTTTTGGGCTTTTCTCTCATGGAGTCTCTTTGACTCTGACAGTGCTTAGATTAGTATTGGGAAAGATAGGTAATTCCTTCTAATGAAGCCATTTTTTTATTCTTAACTTTTAGTGATACCTTAGGCATTGCTCATTTTTAGTTTGAAGATGATTATTTCTTATTCCATTTATTGTGTGTGTGTATGTGTGTGTGTGTTTGCAACAATGTATGCATGGAGGTCGGGGACGACTTGTGAGATACAGTTCTTTCTCTCTTTCCATTCAGGTCCCAAGACTTGAACTCAGGTTGTCAGGATTAGAGGTAGGCACTTAGCTGCTGAGGCATCTCCCCAGTCCAGATGATTCTTTCTTACCTAATAGTTCATCAAATAGTCATATTATCATACAGTGTAGTTTTCTATCACACTTTAGTTTGATATTATGTTGTCTATTGCTATATAGCAAATTACCCAAAAATATGGCAGCTTTAAAAAATTTTTTTCAAAAGTTTCTGGAAGTCAGGAATTTGGGGGTTATTTAGCTAGTAGATCGGTTCTTTTAAGATACCAGTCAGGCAGACAGCCATTTGAAGGCAGAACTGAACTGGAAGGCTTGTTACCAAGCTTACCACTGCCATTTTCCAGAGGCCTCAGTTCTTCATAGTGGAGGCTTCTCAGGGCTGCTAACCACATGGAAGCTGGCTCACCCCTAGGTATATAGTCTAGGAGTGACAGAGTGAAAACAGAAACTTAAAAAAAAAAGTATGTCTTTTTGTCATCACTGGAAGTCAAACTTAGAGCCTCATGTTTCCATGCTAAGCACATGCTTTATCACTAAGCTGTCCCCCCCCCAAGCCATACTTTTTGATAACTTCATGCATGCATATAATGTTTTGATTTGATTTTCACCCCCATTTTCTCCCTTATTTCTGACTACTTCTCCCTCCCAACTTTATGTTCTCTTTCTGTTTTGACACAGGGTCTTACTATGTAGTCCTTTATAACCTGGAATTTACAGAGAAACGCCTGCCTTTGCCTCCCATGTGCTGTGATTAAAGGCCTATGCCACCATACTTGGTCTGTGTGCTCTTTTAAAAAAGATTTATTTATTTTTTATTTTATGTGTCTCTGTGTGCCTGAGTGTATGTATGTCTACTACTTGTGTATAGTTGCCCTCAGAAGCTGAAAGAACGCATTAGACCTGGAACTGGAGTTAATGATTGGATGTGAACCACCTGATATCAATGCTGGGAACTTGGGCACTGGAAGAGCAGCAATTGCTCTTAAGTGATGAGCCATTTCTCCAACCCATGAGCTCTTTTAAAAAACACATTGAGTTCTGTTAGTGCTGCTATGGGTGTAAGGCTGTCTTCTGGAGCATGGGTAGGATTTCCAGGGCCACATCCCTGAAGAAAGCCAACTGTTTCTCCCAGCAGCCATCAATGGCCAATAGCGCCTTATCCAGGAGTGGAACTTTGTCCTTCCCTCACCCATGCTTGGTGCATACAGTCCAAACTGCTGTGAGTTCAGGTGTCAGGAAAAGTTTCACTACCTTTGGTTCATGAACCCCCTCCCCTTCCTTAAAGATCCTGGAGCCTTGTAGGAGGAAGTCATACTTTTTTTCTTTAAAAAATATTTTTGTTTCAGGCACATGCTTTTAATCCCTGGACTCAGGAGACAGAGGCTGAGAGATCTATAAGTCAAGGCCAGCCTGGTCTATCTACAGAAGAAGTTCCAGGACAGCCAGGGATACACAGATAAAGCCTGTCTTGATCCCTTCTCTCCACAATATGTGTGTGTGTGTGTGTGTACATATTTATGTTTACTTATTTTATGTATATGAATGTTTTGCTCATGTGTATGTCTTTGTACACATGAGTGTCTGGTGCCTGTGGATGTCAGAAGAGGAAATTAGATCCACTGGAACTAGAGTTATGGGTGATTAGGAATCTCCATGTTGGTGCTGGGAATTGAATTCACGTCCTTGCAAGAGCAACAAGTTTTCTTAAATACTGAAACATCTATCTAGCCCTCATACTTTCTTTTTATATTCAACTTAAAAAGTAACATATCGTCCTTTTTGTCTTATTGTATTGGTCACATAGACTAACTGACCTGATATGTCTGAGAAGGGATTACACAGAAGCATTAGAAATCATTTTGGAGGCTGATATCACAGTAAGATAAATTGAAAATTATATATGTTTACTGACATTTAAAGATTAGTATATCTTTGTGGATTGTTTACTTATTTGGTGCACGTGCGCGCGCGCGCGCACACACACACACACATATGTGTGTATGTATGCCATGGTAGGTGTGTGTGGAGACAGTTGAAGGAGTCAGTTCTATCTTTCTTTCCATTATGTGGATCCCAGAGTCATCCATCTTAGCAACACTTTACCCACTGAACCATCTTGCAGGCCCTGCAGTCTTTATTATATGAAAATTACATCCACCTTTCATTTCCCTCATTTTGTGCCTCTTTTACTCTTTCATGTCTCTGAAATTAGACATGGTGCTTATTGCAAATGTGTGTGTAAATATTGCTTTATGTGTCAGTTGCTTCAACCCTCTTATAACTTCAGCCTCTTGTTCTTTAAAATGAGACTAGTAAACAATATCTGTCCACGTTCCTTCTCCTTTTTGGTAGGACTTTCATGGCAACTAGTCACAGGAGCCTTCAGCTCATAAGAACCTACATTTAGACTTAGGTAATCCTTAGCACCTCTTCAAATCATTTGCCACTGAGCCTTTAAATTTTGGTGCAAATGAAGTAAACTGAACAGTTATGGGGATACTGGCTCTTTTTTGACAGTTGTGTTTATTTGCTTTTGAGACAATCTTCTGTATCCCAAGCTTCCCTTGAGCTCAATTTGTAGCTGGACTAACCTTGAAATTTTGTGTCTGTGTATGGTGTATGTACCCATTTTTGGGTGTGCATGTGTTTACATATGTATGTTTGTATATAATGAAAACTAGAGGTTGACTTCAGGTGCCTTCCTTGATTGTGTGTGTATGTGTATATGGTGTGTGTGTGTGTATGGTGTATGTGTGTTTGTGTACATGTGGGTGTGTATACGGTGTGTGTGTGTGTGTGTGTGTGTGTATGTGTGTGTGGTGTATATCTACATGTATGTGTGAATATGAACACCCATGCACACCTACAGAGTCAAGGGGAATATGTTGGGTGCCCTGCTTTATCATTTTCCACCATAAGGTAAAAGTTTCTCATTGAACCTGGAGCTAGCAAGCTCTGGTGATAGTAATCTTGTCTCCATCCTGATAGTGCTGGAGTTGTAGGTGCACACATAATCACTCTTGGCTCAGATACTCATGCTTGTTCAGCAGACAATTTCCCCAGTGAGCCATCTCCCAGCTTCTTATTTAAAAAAAATTGGAGGAGAGTGTCTCATAACCAAGGCTTGCTTTAAACCTTAAGTAGCTGTGGGGAGCCGTCAGAAGGCAGCTATCATCCTTGCAGCCATCTTGAGCCATATACC
Source organism: Arvicanthis niloticus (assembly GCF_011762505.2). NCBI lineage: Eukaryota > Metazoa > Chordata > Mammalia > Rodentia > Muridae > Arvicanthis > Arvicanthis niloticus. Next base: position 152,576,564 of record NC_047658.1, read on the forward strand.
CTGACAAGAGACTTGTTTACAATAGCCTACAACAGCTGAGCACACTCTGATAGCATCTTGTTTTTAGATAACCAGGATTTTCCCTTGGGTGTGTGAGACTTAAAGGTGTGTGACTTAAGGTCATGACTTAGAGATCAGATTTAGAGACAAGACCTAAGGGCATGACTTAAAGGCGTGGCTTAGAAGTGAGACATATAAAAGGCGAGAGACAGATAGAAGAAATTATTATTATTAGGTAGTAGGCACTTAGCACTTGGAAGAAGTAACTTGGAACTTGGAGGCACTAGGAACTAGGAACTAGGAACTCAAGACTTGGGACTTGGACTAGGAAGAGAGACTGAAGAATAAACAGGATTGAATCACACAATGTCTGGTCTCCATTCTTCACGTCCATCCTCACTCTCTCTCTTGCTGAACCTCAACCCGCAGACTGGAGCAGCTTGGGGCAGTGTGAGCTCTAACAGTTTAACCCCCAAGACTTTTGGCAGTGCGGTTTCCAACATTGATAGAGCGGTCCTCAACATTTTGGCCCCCAAGCGTGGGGCAGCTCAGGCTGCAACATGTATCCAACAAAAGACATCCTCCTTCTTCTGCCTCTAAAGTGGTGAGTTGACAGGTGTTTTCTTCACCTTATTCTCTTTATGCTATGCTGAGGATCAAACCCAGGGCTTTGTGCAAGCAAGGCAAGCACTCTACCAATGAGGTATATTCTCAACCCAACATGAATTCTTTTTGGGTATTATCTTGGAGCTCCCTAATAGACATTAAAATCTTTCTTTTTTCTTTCTCTCCTCTTCTTCCTCTTCCTTTTTTCTTCTTCTTGAGACTGGATCTTACTACATAGCCCAGGCTGGCCTCTACCACAGAGTAGTTGGAAGTGCTAAATGCTGCGTGTGTGTTGCCCCAGGAATTGAATCTAGGGTCTCATTTATGCCTGGTAAGCACTATACAAGTTGAGCTTTACCTTCAGCCTGCTGTGGGAGTGTTTTGGGTTCTTACAAAGAGGTGCCCAGACATCACTTAGTTTATTGAAGTACAGAAATAAAAGGTCATGGATAAGGCTTTTGCTCAGAGTGCTCATGGTAGCAGTGAGTGTAGAGAATAGGCAGTCCAAGATGTAAGAAGGGCAGGTGAGGACAAGGCTGACACCAGACCTATAAATACCTTAAGGTCTCATTTAGTGCTTTGAAATAGTAATTAGGTCATTTTTATTGTCTTCTCCAAGTTATTTATTGGTTGGCTCTGAAGACAAGGCATTAGAACTTTTGGAGAAAATGCTACTGTCGGTGACTCATAGAGACCGGATAGAGGACCGGGGTGTAGCTCAGGTGGTAGAGTGCTTTTCTAGTGTGCACAAGGCCGTGCAATCTGTAGTACCTCACAGATCAGGTGCACTCAGAAGCTGGAGGTAGAGGAGGCAGGAGGTTGGAAGTTCAAGGTCTTTTTTTTTTTTTTTTTTTTTTGCTACATAGCAAATTCAGAGTCAGCCTGGGATACATCAAAAAGTGCAGATTCTGGTCAGTTTTCTCTCTTTTGTTTGTTTTATTTTTGTTTATTGAACTAGGTCTTATTGTGTAGTCAGACCAGCCTGTAACTCAGCTGGCCACAGCTTTCCAAGTGCTAGGATTACAGGCTTGCCCTACCAAGCAGAGCTCTGTGCTGCCAGTTCCAGACATAAACCAGTTCTGTTACAGTGAGTTGACAAGGTGTAAATGCTGAGTGTTGGGACTTAACTGGAGATAATATCCAGCTTTCTAAGCAGTGAAAGGACCTGACTTGGTCATGGCCCTTTTTGATAGTTGATAGGCTGACCACACAGCTGGTGACCTCTCAGTCATTCTCTCTGCTCACCATACAGCACCATTCAGCCGCTGTCACACTCAGACTCCTAGAATGCATCCTTTAAAATGAGTAAAAAATTTTATATGTGCATGTCTTTTTGTGTAGGTATGTATGCATGGGTGTAGGAGCCATTAGAGCCCAGAGGTCATAAAGTCACCCTGGAGCTAGGGTCAGTTGCAGGTGGTTGCCAGCCACTGGACATGGATACTTGGGACTGAATCTGAGTCTTCTGCAAGAGTTCCAAACTGCTACAAAATCCACATCTCCAGCCTCTCCTAGATTTTTTTAAAAATGAGGTCCTAGTTTCTAATATTCTTATTTTTGGGGTAGGAGTGAGGGAATAAGGGTCTTTTTATTTTCTTCTCTAAAATAAGAAAATTGGACCAAATTATAAAATTCCTAAAGCTGGAAGATTCTTAGGCTGTATTGTCCTCTCTCATACAACTTTTGAAATATTTTCAAGAGGATTCTATTCCATATGAGTGTCATTATGGTGTGCTTGTAATAAAATGTTTGCTGTTGAAATATTACAGAGTATAACTTAAAGGAGAAAAGATGTACTGTCTGTGCTTCTCAGTATTTGGAGGCAGCCTAAAATCCACAGTTTTCTTTTGTATTTCTCTTGTGCATGTTGAGCTTCCTGAATCAAGATCCAAAAGAAAAAATGCTGTGAAATCTAAAAATGTTTGAGCAATGACACGGCTCATATAGAAAAGTATCCACCTCACTTCATGTGATAGGTTGCAGTAAAAATACATGAAGTATTATAAATGTTATATAAAATTATATTAGCTGTAGCATATATATGTATATATATGTATATATAGCATGCATATATACATATATATATATACACACACACACATACATACATACATATATATATGTGTCCCATCCCCAAGGTATCTTACTATGTCAATAAAAGTATCCCAAAATCTGAAAAAAATTGAAAGATTTCTAGTCTCAAATATTGTGACTAAAAGGTATCCAATCTGTAATAATGTATTTCTATTAAAAAGAAGTAAATATATACCAAACATGATGCATCCGTGCTTCAGCCCAGCTTTTTAGCTGACTTTTAGTCTGTGGTTCTTTATTCTGTTCTGGTTAATTTGACCTATAGAGCAAGAATAAGGCCAGAGAGATCATGGTTTGAGCAAGATTACATATTTCATTATCTGAGAAAGCTAGAATTTAGGTCTACCAATTCTTTGTCAGTTGTTGATGCTTCTGAGAAAATTGCTGATCTGATTCAAATGAGAAAATGGGGGTTTGGAGACTGGAGAGAGAACTCAGACTTAAGAGCATTTGCTGTTTGGTACCATTCCTAGCACCCACCTTGGTGTCTAACTACCATTGGCAACTCTAGTTCCAGAGAATTCGACACCTTTTTCTGGTCTCCACTGGCACACAGCATATATATATATATATAAAATCTAGATACATATAAACAAAACCAAAACAGTCATACACATAAAATAGGTTGTTTTTGTTTTGTTATCCTTTAAAGAAAATGAGGGTTGGCAGTTTTTTCCTTAACTAGGTATTTTAAACTTTGTTGTTGGAGTGGTTGTAGGGATCAAACCCAGGGTCTAGTGCATGTTATACTCATGCTGTACCATTGAGCTACATTCCTAGCCTGTCTAGCTTTTGTTTTTAGAACACTGGCTAGAAATTTGGCTTTTCTCATTGATTTGTAGGGTGATATATGGATAACACAGTTTTAAAGCCTAGTAGAAATCCCAGCCTAGTGAAGGCTTTATTTCTTCAGAGGACAAAGAATTGTTGATGGGTAAGTTATAAGTATGAAAGTTAAAGTTAGGCTAAGAAAAGTGTGTATGTGTGTGTGTGTGTAGAGACAGACAGACAGAGAGAGAGAGAGAGAGAGAGAGAGAGAGAGAGAGAGAGAGAGAGAGAGAGAGAGAGAGAATATGAATACAAATGTATCTGTATGTATATGGAGGCAAAAGAGAAACCCTGGTGTCCCTTGGGCAGTCCATATTGTTTTTTGAGATAGAGTCTGTCACTTGCCTGTAATGTGTCAAGTAAGTTGGTTGGCCAGTGAGTCTCCAGGGATCTACCTATCTCTGCCTCCTTAGGCTTGGGATTATAACCACATGCCAACATACCCATCTTCCTTTACATGGGTTCCAAGGATCAAACCAAGTCCTCATGTTTGCAAAGCAAGTGCTTTGTTGACTTCCTAGAGCTTCTCTCCACCTCCTACTACTTTTTTGTAGACAGTCTCATGTATCCCAGGGTAGTCTTGAACTTACTAGGTAACCAAGTGGTCCTCCTCCCTCTAACTCAGTGGTTCTCAACCTTCCTAATGCTGTGAGCCTGTACTACAGTTCCCCATGTTGTGTTGACCGTGAACCATAAGGACAGCACAAGAAAACTCACAGAATCAACTAACCTGGTCTCATAGAGGCTCCCTGAACCAGAAACCAGGGACCCTGCATGGGTCTGACCTAGGCCCTCTGTGTATATGTTATGGTTGTGCAGCTTGGTCGTCTTGTGGGACTCCTCTAAGAATGGGCGTGGGGCTGTCCCTGACTCTTTTGTCTGCTTTTGGGATCCTTTTCCTCCTACTGGGTTGCCCAGTCCAGCTTTAATATAAGGGGAGGTACCTAGTCTTATTGCATCTTTATATACCATGTTTGGCTGATATCCCTGGGAGGCCTGCCCTTTTCTGAAGTGAAAGGAGGAGTGGATGGGAGAGTGTGTCTAGGAGTGGAGGAGAAGGGGAAACTTTATTTGGGATGTAATATATGAGAGAAGAACAAATAAGAAAAATTATTTTTGTTGCTACTTTATAACTAATTTGCAACTGATATGAATCATAATGTAAATATCTGTGTTTTGTGATGGCCTTAGGTGTGACCTCTGTGAAAGGGTCATTCGATCCCAAAGGGGATTAAGATTAAGAACCACTGCTCTTAACACCTGAGATTACAGCTGCATGTTCTTATGCCTCATTTACGTGGTACTAGAGATCAGACACAGGGCGTTGAGTGCACTAGGAAAGTACAGTATGAGCTGAGCCACATTCCCAGTCCTCTAACTGCATGTGGACTTTAACTTTTGTTTAAAACTTTTGATTCTTTCCTCTAAGTCCAAAGTACTAAGCAAGCAGCATAATTTATAGACTTGCCAGCTCTGCAGAGCGGTTTTGTGTGTGTTGTTTGTATGATTCTGTTTGTGCATATGTGTACACGTGTATGTACATATATGTACAGGCTGAAGGCAAACAGCAAGTACCATCCTCAATTTTATCTATCTGACCAGGCTGGCCTCAAATTCACAGAGATCTCCCTGTTTCTGCCTCCTGAGTCCTGGGGTTAAAGATGTGTGCCACTATATTGGTCCTCATTTTGTTTGTTTGTTTGTTTGTTTTTGTTTTGTTTTTAAAGATTTAAAAAAAATTGAGTATGTGTATTTATGTTTAGATTGGTCTGTGTATGTGAGTGCAAGGGTCCATGGAGGAAAGAGGGTGTTGAATCCCTTGGAGTAGAGTTCTAGGTGGCCATGAGCCACCTGGTATGGATGTTGGAAACTGAACTTAGGTCCTCTGCAAACAGTATGTATTCTTACCAGCTCAGTCATCTCTCCAGTTCTTTCTCACTTGATTTTTTGAAACAGGGTTTCTTACTGAACTTGGAAGCTCATTGATTGGGCTAGACAGGCCAGCCAAGTGAACTCCAGGGTTCTGCCTGTGTTTCATCAACACTAGGGTTAGAGGCATGTATCACTGCACCTATTCTTTACATTAGGACTGGGGATCCAAACTCAAGTTCTCAACTTGCATGGCAAGTACATGATCAACTGGGCCGTCCTTGCTCCCATGACAGACCCTTTGTAAGGTGCTTTGCTATGGCTAGATTTTGCTTCCAGGGCAAAATTGGGATTTGAACAGTATCATTTTATATATTTTATTTGCAGCCTTAATTTAAAAGTTGGTTTTGTATTTCTGTGACAAAATACTTCAAAGAAGCTAGAAAAGGAGGAAATATTCATCTTGACTCATAGTTTCAAAGATTTCAGGCCATGGTCATTTGGCTTTTGTGTTTCTGAGCCTGTACTGAGGCAAAGCATCATAGTGGAGAGGGTGTGGTAGAGCAGAACTTTTGGTCTTGTGGCAGCTAGTAAGCAGAGAAAGTGAGGAGGAGCCTGGAGACAAGACGAACCATCTTCCAAGGCCCTTGCCAGTGACTGACTTCCTTTTACTAGGTCCCACCTCCTAACAGGCCATGCAGCTTTGACCATGAACCCTTTGACCAATGGACTAATCCATTGGTCGGGTTTGCTCCCTTATGGTCCAGTTACCTCTCATTAACACCTGCAGCTGAGGACCAAGTCTTCATCACATATGAGGGTTTGAGAAATACAGAGCCAATCTGTAACGCCTACTAAACTAGACCTGACCATCAAAGAGCTAGATCTGTACTGACATAGGTTCACAGAATAAAGATCATTTGAAGCAAGAGTTATAGAAAGCACCAGAAGAAAGCAGATTGAGTCCTGAGGATAGATTTGACTAGTCTTTCTACAATACCAGTCTCTTCCTCTTTTTTTAACCTTCCTTTTTTTTCTTCTAAATATTCATATATTTTCCGATTTAGACCAAAAGGTTGTCAAAGAGAAAGAAATGACCTTTTAAAATTCCTTTGTGTGGAGAATTTGAAGTTATTTTGGAAGCTGATAACCTTTTGGAACCATACTGGTTCCCTAAAGAACCTCCTCATTTTTTAAAGCCTGTTAGTGGTGGTGCATGCCTTTAATCCCAGCACTCAGGAGAAAGAGACAAGTGGATCTCTGATTTGAAGCTAGCCTGGTCTACAGATCAAGTTCCAGGATAGCCAGAGAGCTACGCAGAAAAACCCTATCTTAAAAACAAAACAAATGAAAAGGAATCCACTAATTTTTTGTTTTGTTTGATTTCTGAAACAAGGTCTTCTTTGTAAGCCTGGCTTTCCTGAAATTCACTCTGTGGCACAAGTTGGCCTTGAACTCAATCCTATTGGTTCAGCTTCTAGAGCTGTGCAGTTACAGGCATATGCCAGTATGTGGCTGTAAGAAATATTTTGTAAAGAAATTACTCAAGAAAACCACTGAAGCCCATATAATATATATATTAATATTTACATGTAATATAAAATACATAATTTTAATATATTTTTCCTCTAGGTGTCTAAATGATTGGAACAAATACTGCCTTAAATTGAGTTGAGTAGGGCTGAAGAGACGGCTCAGCAGTTAGGAGCATCTGCTGCTCTTGGAGAGGACTTGGGTTTGATTCTCAGCACCCACAATGGGTAGCTCAGCACAGGGTCAGAAACACAAGTGATCATGTCATCCATTTCCAGGGGATCTAGTATCCCCTCTGGTCCCCACAGTACCTGCATGCATGTGGCATACCATCACAGCAACACACACTTAAAAAAAAAAAATGAGTTGGGTACTGAAATCAAAGAGTTGAAACCAATAGTTTTAAAATATATTCTAGGGGCTGGAAAGATGGCTCAGTGTTTAAGAGCATTGCCTGCTCTTCCAGAGGTCCATTGTTTGATTTCCAGCACCTACATAATGGCTCACAACCAACTGTAATTCTAATTCCAAAGGCTCAGATAACCTCTTCTGGTATCTGTGTACATTGTACACATGTTGTACACAGATAAACACTCAGGCAAAACACTCATACTCATAAAATAAAAATAAATAAATCTTATAATTTTTAAAAATTTAAATATTTTTAGGCTCAGCGTGGTAACATGTACTAGTAATCCTGTGATTTAAGAGACAAGAGGCAGAAAGATGAGTTCAAGCCCAGTCTGGACTATGTTGGGAGACTTTGTCTCAAAAATAGAAAGTTAAAGCTATTCTCTAAAATTAACTATGAGTTTATCTCTATTTATTATTTATAGATCCAGCTATACAGGTTGGCATCATGTTGTGTAATAGCATCAAATTTCTTTTTAATAAAATGTCTTTTATACTCTTAGTAGGGATCAGGCCATCTAATAACTTTATTAAGTGCTGACATATTTTTAGTAGGCACTTTCTTTGGCAAGAGTCTATTGGTCTTATGTAATATAGATGGCAATATTTTATGTCAGGCCCTTTGCATATATCATCTCATTTAATCTTTTCAAGAATATTTCAGCTGGGCAGTGGTGGCGCACGCCTTTAATCCCAGCACTTGGGAGGCAGAGGCAGGTGGATTTCTGAGTTCGAGGCCAGCCTAGTCTACAGAATGAGTTCCAGGACAGCCAGGGCTACACAGAGAAACCCTGTCTCAAACCCCCCCCCCCCCAAAAAAAAGAATATTTCAAAGACCAGCAAGGTGGATTAACAAGTGAAAATACTTGCCATGTAAACCTGACAAGCTTAGTTGTCACATGGGTGGGTCCATAGTTGAAGGAGGTGATTGACACCCAAAAGTTGTCTTCTGGCCTCCATGTTCAAGCTTTGTCTCCACACCCTCCTTCACAACCACATTTGTTTACAAAGAAAATATTTCAAGATAATACTGTGAACATTTATAGTAGGAGAAATAGGGTCCAAAGCAGGGAGAACCTTTCGGTCACATACTTAGTAAGTTTCAGAATGGGGCCTTTTCACATACAGTTCCTGGAATTACTTCTCTTGAGGGCCTGAAATTACTGGCAGAAGACAAACTAGTCTCAGCCTTATTTTTTTGGCAAATATGAAATGCTTTTTCTATGGTTCAACGAAGTTCTTGATGTTTCAGTCAAGATCCTAGGCTACTGCCTCTCTTCTGAGAGCCTTGGAAAATAGGTTGAACCTGGCAGAGCAAGGAAGAGTGTATAGGTTCTAGACTAGAGGTGTGCACATCTGGTTTTGAATAGCAGTCTCCTCTAGATGACTTTCAGCACACTGCTGAACCTTAGCCTCAGTGCCTCGTCTGTAAAGTGGGGACTGTGTGGAATACAGCTTAGCAACGAACTGTTGATATATGTTTAATCTTGGATAGAGCTCAGAGCCAATCAGAGTGACTGACTCTGGCCATATGGTGTTTTGACCAGGCAAAGCTATAGGAAAGGGGCTTCCCATGAAGCCTGACTTCAACCCTATGGTGGAAGGAGAGGACTGACTCTGGCAAGCTGTCCTCTGATCTCCACATCTATGCCCCTCCACACAAATAAGTTGAATTAAAAAATTTAAAAATCTAAACAATAAATAAGTAAATAAAAAAAAAGGTTAACTTGTACTTAAACAGCAACATTATGCTATAGTCAGCAGCAAGTAGCAAACAATATTACTGTCTGCTCACACCTGACCGCAACAGCTTTTCTGACTTCTTGCCTGCACAGATGTAGAAGTGAGACCTAATGTGATTCTTTCTTATGACGAGGTTCTCCATAAACCCTGATATTTGTGTACTAACTCAATTTTAACCTCACAGCCTATATATATTTCGATAGCTCTAGGATAAGGATCGGTAAAAGATAATGACGACCAAGGGATGATGAAGGGACTTTTAAGGGAATAAAACTGTTCTACAGCTTCCTTTTGATAGTGTTTACTTGAAACTGTGTATGTGTTAAAATTAACAGAAAATCTGTTCCACCCTTCAAATCAATTCACTGTGTATTAATTTATAAAGCAAATTACACAAGATGTTGTAGTATAGTCCCAGCTACTTAAGCAGCTAAGATGGGAAGGTCTCTTGATCCCAGGAATTTGAAACTAGTCAGGAAACAGTGAGATCTCATCTCACTAATAAATAACTGAATGTGGTAGCGTTCATTTGTAATTGTAACTCTCAGATTCAGATGGTGGAGGTAGAAAGAGGAGGAGCTCAGAGTTATTCTTGGTTATGTAATGAGTTCAAAGCCAGCCTAAGTTACTTGAGAGCACATCTCAAAAAACAAAAATCACAAAAGGGCTTGAGATATAGCTCAGTTGGTAGTTTGCCTAATATGCTTGAAGTTCTGGGTTCAATTCTTAATAAGACATAAACTAGATATGGAGGTGTTAGCCTGTAATCTTAGCACTTGGGAGGTAGATCGGTGGATCAGAAGTTCAAAGTTGTCCTTGGCTACATAGAAAGTTTGGGGCTTGCTCTAAAAAATGTTTTTAAATATAAAAATAATCAACCTATCCATTAAAAATGAGTATATTAAAATAGACAGTGATAAATTTTTACTTTTTAAATCTTTTTAGATTTATTATTTTATTTGTATATATGTTTTGACAGTATGTATGACTGTGTACCATGTGGGTGCCTGATACATGTGGAGGTCAGAAGAAGGTGTTAGATCTCCTGAAATTAACTGGAGTTACAAATGGTTGTGAGCCATCATGTAGGTACTAGGGACCTGGACCCTTTCCAAGAGCACCAAGTGCTCTAAACTGCAGTCTCATCTCTCCAGCCTATTTATTTATTTATTTATTTATTTATTTAAAAACACTTTAGATTTATTTGTTTTACAGTTAACTTTTTATAAGGTCATTATAAAAATAAAAATAAGATAATGTAAGTAGAGTAATATCACAGTGCCTACCTAGCAGGTAGTATATGTTAAGTATTTTTGTTATTTTTGACATTATAAGTATTTTAAATATAGCAACATTCATTGAGAGGATGGAGGAATAAAGTTCCATCCCATCCACATGAATATAGTCAGTAAACAGAAAGGAGTAACCATGAGTCAGGTGGAATATGTTTTCACATGACTTGGCAAAGGCCTTGAGGTCTGGAAGGTACATGTAGCATTTCTGAAATGACAGTTGGCTTCTGTTGAGAACCGCACTAGCCCCACGTTGGGGCTGCCAAAAAATGTCGCGGCCCAAGCAAAATGTTGAGGCCCGGGCCGACCCACGTTTGGGCGGCCACTGTATCCCGGCCCAAGCTGCTGCTCCGGTCCTCGGGTCGGTGGTTCAGCAAGAGCGAGAGTGAGGACGGACTCAAAGAATGCAGACCAGACAGAGTGTAATTCAATCCCGTTTATTCTTCAGTCTAAGTCCTAAGTCTTGAGTTCCTAGTGCCTATTCCCTAGCTCCTAGTCCCTCCACGTTCCAAGTTACTTCTTCCAAGTTCTCTTCCAAGTGCCCTGCTACCTGTCTTCTCTCTGCTGTGTCTGGTTCTCCGATCTAGTGTCTGATTCTCTGTTCTGTTCTGCCTTTTATATGTCTCACTTCTAAGCCATGGTCACACCTTTAATCATGCCCTTAGGTCTTGTCTCTAAATCTGATCTCTACACTTCTAAGTCACTCTTAAGTTACACACCTTTAATCTCACGCACCTTTAATCTCAAGGTATCTAAACCAAGATTATCAGAGTGTGCTCAGCTGTTGTAGGCTATTATAATCAGAGTCACATGTCAGGGTATATGGCTCAAGATGGCTGCAAAGCTGATAGCTGCTTTCTGCTAAAAGTCTGCCCCCAACTTCTCATTGTTCTTCAACAAAATAGTAATTTTGGTTTCAAAAGCTTCAGCTTCTATCCATGGCTTCAGATTAGTCTGCAGTCTGGATTGAACAAACTGATTAAAGAAGGAGCTGGAAGTGTTTCTCATACTTAGAAGTGTAACTGGCTTACATAACAGCTCCAGCTCCAGGAGCTGTGCCTTTCTGCTAACCATAGCCTTTGAATTGGATAGGGACAACAGGAGGCCAGCATTATTCAAAGCTGTCTTTTTTTTTTTTTTTTTTTTTTTTTTTTTTTTTTTTTTTTTAGTTAAGGCCATAGTGACATTATAGTTATAACAGCAATGAAAAAGAGGTTGTAAGGTAAAATTTTAAAATATTTACTTTTAATCTTTTTTACTCTGTCTGTATATGTATGTCTGTTTGTGAGCATGAGCAAGCACATGGGTGCTCTCTAAGACCAGAAGTGTCTAAGTCTCCTGGAGTTGGAGTTACAGAAGTTGTTAGCCACTCAGTGTGGGTGCTGGGTTCTGAACATGGGTCCTCTGCAAGACCAGTACCTAACTCTTAACCATCGAGCCATCTCTCTAATCCCATAAAGTAAAATCTTGATTTATTCATCCAGTAGAATGGTTGCCTTGTATAGAAGCTCAGATTCTGAATCAAAGCAAACTGATCTAAGAGCATGTGAGTTATAGAATCAGTAAACATTTGCTGTACCACATTTTGAGAGATTCTTTATATGCTTTGTCTAGGCATTTTTTACTTTATTTTTTTTTAGTTTTTTCCTTATAGGCCCTGCATATATATTATGTTTACCAGTGTTGTATTTTTATGAGATTTCTGTATGTGTGAACACGAGTGTCCCTGTGTCTATATGTGTTTCTTGTGCTTTTTCTTTGGCTTTTTTTGCTTTTTGTTTCATCCTATTCTGATTTGTTTTCATCTTATCTTATTTTTTAAAAAATTATTATTAGATAATAATTATTAAAATTATTATTAGATAAATACCTGTTTGTATTCTAAAAAGAAAGGAAGGAAGGAAGGAAGGAAAAATATAGATTTGAGTGGGTGGAGATCTGAGTCAAGATCTGTTAGGAGTTGGGGGGGACCATAATCAGAATTTTTTATATATATATATATATATATATATATATATATATATATTATATATATATAATTCTGATTATATATATATGCATACCAAAGAGAATTGTGCTAATATATATGACCTTTTAATGGAAGGAGCTGGATTAAAGGCTTTTGAAAATAGTTGTATTGACGATTGTTCTATTGGTTGTGGGGCACACACCAGTGGGATATGCTGAGGAGGCAGAAGCAGAAGGATCACAAGTTTGAAGCTAGCCTGGGCTTCACCTTTAAAAGGGAGCCTGCAAGGAAGCTCAGTAGTTAAAGATACTTTCTGCAAAGGCTGGCAACTTGAGTTGGATCCTCAGAACCCTCAAGGTGGAAGGAGAAAGCCAATGTCAGAGAATTGTCTTCTCACTCTATATGTGCATTCCCACCCACCAGCACACAGGAGAAATAAACAAAATTTCTTGAATGGTTTTGTTGGCTGGTAGGCAAGTTTAAGATTATCCCCAAATGATGGAATATTTAATGTATCTGAAAAAAATCAGAATATTTCTTTGCTAAGGAAATAAGATCATCAGTAATTCTGCCAGTGAGGAGGCTCAGAGTCAGGACATAGACTCTGGAGGCAGAGGTAGGCAGATCTCTGTGAGTTTGAGGCCAGGTTCTCTGGAAAAGCATTTAGTGCTCTTAACTGCTGAGCCATCACTCCAGCCCCAAATTTTATCTTGAGAACTGTTTATATAGAAAATTCAGGGAAGCCAAACATGGAGGATCATGCCTGTAATGCCCTTCTTTTGCATAGTTGCCTCTTGGTCTTTACTGAAATAACTTCTCTTTTCTCCTGACAGTCTTAGTATCTTTGTCAGAATCAATTGACCATGACCCTAGTGTGAAACTGCTTTACCTGTGACTTAGTCTCACTGTGTCTCCCAGGCTGGCCTGCAACTTGAAATCTTCCTGCCTCGGCCTCTGAAGTGCTAGGATTGTAGGAGTGAGCTACCATGCCTGGATGAAAATCTTATATTTGTTTCCTTGTTTGTTTGACATGAGGTTTCATACAGTCCAGGCTGGCCTCAAACTCACTATTCAGCCAAGGATGGTCTTGAACTCGTGGTCCTCCTGCCTCGACCTTTCAGGTTTGGGATTACCGAAGTGCCATCACACCTGGCTTTCTGGCTAGAAAATCTTGATGGCTGTCTGCTGTTCTCGCTCCCTATAGAATCATTCAGAGTGTGTCCATGTGAATGCTGCTGTGCTTGAGGAGACTCCTCTTAGCATACACTTCGGCAGCTCACAGCATGCAGAAACCTAAACCCCAGCTATTAGGTCGTTAGTGAATGCAGTAACTATCTCACTGAACTCTGTACCCAGTATTCTGAATTCTAGCCAACATTGTTTTGTGATACCATTTGTGTTATGTAATTATTAAATAAGTTTATGAGGTAAGGTTGGGTTTTTTCTTTATGTTACAGATGTGGAAATAGAGGCTTAAAAAGTTTTTAATTTCCTATAATCACATTAGAACTAAGATTTGAATCTAGTTTTTCTGACTTCTAAGTCACTACCTTCAGAGGAAAAAAGAAAATATATATTCTCCACCTGAATATATGATTTGGTTCTTTTTTATTTAATTTATTTTTTAACTCATTCATTTTATATTCCACTCACTGCCTCCTCCCAGCTATCCCCTCCCAGACTCCTTCTCCCATACCCCCCTTCCCTTGAGTGGACGGGGGCCCCCTGAGTTATAAAGGAAACTATGGGACTGGAGAGATAGCTCATGGGTTAATTAAGGGCACTGGCTGCTCTTACAGAGGACTTAGATTCAATTCTCAGCATCCACATAGTGCTTTATAACTGTCTGTAATTCCAGTCCTAGGGGATACAGTACTTTCTTCTGACCTCCATGGTGCCAGTCAAAATGCTTTTACACATAAAATAAAAAAATAATTTTTGAAAAAGAAATAAACTAAGTTCAGCATAGTGGTACATGCCCTTCATCAAAGCATTGGGAGGCAGAGGCAGGTGGATCTCTGAGTTTTAGGCCAGCCTGGTCTATAGGGTAAGTTCCAGGGCAGCCAGGGCTACACACAGAAACCCTGTCTCAAAAATAAATAAATAAATAAATAAATAAATAAAATAAGCATTGTAAATATATACAAATTGAGCACCATGGTTTATGTTATGTACTCAGGGGTAGAATCTTAAGCTATATTTCAGATTTTACTTTTCCTAGTATATATTTCAGTCTAGAAAGGGGGTATATACTGTTTTCTGAATACTTGGTTTACAACTAATAGTTTCACAATCATAGTCATTATTGTACGAGACTTTTGAAGACAAAATTATAAGATTGCCAAAAGTAAGAATAAAAATTATAGCTTTGTATGGTAACACACATCTGTAATTGGAGCACTAAAACAGAAACAAAAGGATTGCCTCAAGTTTGATGTCCGTCTGTACTACATGATGAAATAAAGGCCAGCCTTGGCTACTGTATGAGACCCTATCTAAAAACAAGAAACAAAACAAAGCCCCAAAATTCCTAACAAAGCAGACCTTGACTACTATTGACTACTGCTGTTAAAACCTTGACTACTACTGGGTGATGGCAGTGTGGTGCACACCTATAACCCCAGCACTCAGAAGCGGAGGCAGGCCAAAACAGCCAGAGCTATGCAGAGAAAAACAAAACAAAACAAGCTGGGCAGGCAGATGTGGTGCATACCTTTTCATCTCTGCACTCTTGAGAAACCCTGTCTCAAAAATCTAAAAAAACAAAAAACAAAGCATGTACACAGCTCCACTTCCCATCTTGACTACTGTGTATGGTTCTAGTTATAGCTAGAAACTTTTTGTTTTACCTTGAAAAAAGTTTTTCTTTTACTTTGAAAAATTTTGTTCTGCAAGTGGAGCTCAGGGGTCAAAGGTTTGCCAGCGTATGTTTGATTCTTCTGCGCCATAACCTTTAGAAACCTGAAAAAAATCAGAGTCATAAGAGTTTTAGAATATTGTAATTCAAGATCATCTTTGTCACATATTTTAATTTTTAAATTATTTATGTGGTGGGTGTAGGGATGGATTGCATACCAAGGCATGAATATGAAGGTCACAGTTCTCTCCTCCTACCATGTGGGTCCATGGGGTTAAACTCAGGTCATCATGCTTGGCAGCAAGCACTTTTATTTGCTGAGCCTTCTCAGCAGCCCAGTTTGTTTGTTTTTTTCCTTAAAAATACTCATTTACTTATTTTTATGTGTATGGGTGTTTGCCTGCTTGTATGTATGTGTGCCACATATATACCTGGTGTCCTTGGAAATCAGAAAAGAGTGTTGGATGCCATGAAACTAGAGTTACAGACTGTTTCAATCTGCTATGTGGATGCTGGGACTTGAATCTGGTCCTTTGAGAGAACACCCTAAACCATCAGTCTAGCCCCCAGGCTTATATTCTTGAATTAGATCTAAAGCTGGTCTTGTTTCTTCATTTAGTAAGTCACTGACCTGCAAACTGGACCACGTGTCTGAAGTGTGGACAGCAGGTAAGTGCTGACATTTTGATGGCCACATCATATTTCAAGGATCTATGAGAAGGTCTATAATGACCACACAAAGCTAGCCAAGAATCTCCTTGCCATGAACAAATGGGAGATGTTACTAAGTTTAGCTGACATTAAGCTATAAATTATTTGAAAGGTGGAAATGGACTCTCCTTAGAGGCTATGGAGAATTTTCATTTAGTATCAGGCACATGTGCTGTAGGTGGTTTTGTCCTAGGAAATGTATTACCATCTCTATTCTGTTCTTAAATATTTTCTACTATATTGGGAAAATACATATGCATAAAATATAGTAGCTATGTTTTCCTTATATAGTAGAAATATAGAAAATATAGCTACTATATTTTCCCAGTATAGCTACTATATTATAATACAGTTGACATAGCTCCATTAGGACCTGTACTTTAGTAGTTCCTGTTGGTCTTAGGTATCAAAGCCTCACTTACCCATAGTAATACATCTACTTATGACAAAGTCTGGTCTGTAATCTCAGTACCTCAGTTGTCTTTTTCACATACTTATTGACACTCCTCAGTTAGTGGTTAAAACCCTCCTCCACATTATGAATACAGCCTACATACTTATTCCTCTCTTCCACTGGTTTCCTATCTTTTACCCATTCTGAGCTGTTTGGCACCACTAAATGTGAATGTATTGGTGTTCCATTGAACACTCAAAAATGTCTAGCATATAAAAAATTCAGGTTTTAAACTGCTGTTTGTAAGTCAGAATTCAATCTTCATTTGGGTTTGTATCCAGAGTATGCTAGAGAAATATATGAAATATAGCAGTTTTGATTTTTAAGAGGAATAGGGGAACTGAGAGTATAGCCAAGTCTTAGAGCACTTGCGTAGCATGCAGAGGCCCTGGGTTTGATACCCAAAACTACCAAAAAAAAAAAAAAAAAAAAAAAAAAAAATGAAAGGATAGTGTGGAAATATTGCTCATTGGTTGATACTTGACTAGCATGTGAGCTGGAGTTCAATTTCCAGTCCAGCAAAGAAGAGAGAGGAGGAGAAGGAGGGAGGGAAGAGGG
Organism: Arvicanthis niloticus; assembly: GCF_011762505.2. Taxonomy (NCBI): domain Eukaryota; kingdom Metazoa; phylum Chordata; class Mammalia; order Rodentia; family Muridae; genus Arvicanthis; species Arvicanthis niloticus. Next base: position 152,593,489 of record NC_047658.1, read on the forward strand.
AAAAAGACAGAGACAGACAGACAGACAGAGCAGAGCAGAGAGAGAGGAGAGCAGAGAGCAGAGAGCAGAGAGCAGAGAGCAGAGAGCAGAGAGCAGAGAGCAGAGAGCAGAGAGCAGAGAGAACAGAGCAGAGCAGAGCAGGAGATTGAAGCAAGATTGCAAATTCCCAGGCAGCCTGGGCTGACTAGAATTGAAGAACTATATGGTGAGAATCTGTTCTTTAAAGAAAGTAAGGGAGTGAGGGAGAGAGGGAAGAGAGAAAGAAAGAGAGAGTTCTAGTGATAGTCACAAACTTGGAGTTGTGTGACAAAACTTTTCCTGGAGAAAACCCAACACACACATCTACTCACCCCTGATAGGAATCCCATGACAGAATGAATATCACTTGACCTGGCTAGTTTTATGTCAACTTGACACAAACTAGAGTCATTTGAAAGGAGGGAACCTCAATTGAGAAAATGCCTCCATAAAATCTGTCTGTAGGGCATTTCTTAATTAGTGATTGATGGGGGAGGGCCCAACCCATTGTGGGTGGTACCATTGCAGGCTGGTGGTCCTGTTCCTCTAAGAAAGCAGGCTGAGTGTAAGCCAGTAGGCAGCACTTCTCCATGGCCTCTGTGTCAGCTACTGCCTCCTATCCTGTTTGAGTTTCTGTTCTGACTTCCTTCATCAATGGACTACTATGTAGTCAGCTTGGTCTGAGAGTCTTCTTTGGCACTTGCACTGCTCAGCTTTTCTTTCTCTCAGAGGGACTCTCTACTTTTATTGCTTACTCTGCCAGGGAGCAGCTGAGTGAATCTGATCAGGTGCAGGGACTTCCTGAAGTTTCTTTTAGTAGTTTACTGTCCTTAAGGAACTTCCCTGCAGGATGCAATGTTTTAATCTCATAGAAAACGTTTATACAATGCTTAGCATGCAAAAATGTCCCCATAGAAATTGTAGCTTCTGTAAGACAAAGGACACTGTCAATAGGACAAAACGGCAGTCACCAGATTGGGAAAAGATCATTACCCATCCTACATTCAATAGAGGGCTAATATCCAATATATACAAAGAACTCAAGAGGTTAGACTCCAGAGAATCAAATAACCCTATTAAAAAATGGGGTACAGAGCTAAACAAAGAATTCTCAACTGAGGAAACTAGAATGGCCAAGAAGCACCTTAAGAAATGCTCAACATCCTTAGTCATCAGGGAAATGCAAATCAAAACAACCATGAGATTCCACCTCACACCAGTCAGAATGGCTAAGACCAAAAACTCAGGTGATAGATGCTGGCGAGGATGTGGAGAAAGAGGAACACTCCTCCATTGTTGGTGGGATTGCAAGCTGGTATAACCACTCTGGAAATCAGTCTGGCAGTTCCTCAGAAAATTGGACATAACATTACCTGAGGACCCAGCTATACCACTCCTGGTCATATACCCAGAAGATGCTCCAACATATAACAAGGACATATGCTCCACTATGTTCATAGCAGCCTTATTTATAATAGCCAGAAGCTGGAAAGAACCCAGATGTCCTTCAACAGAGGAATGGATACAAAAAATGTGGTACATTTACACAATGGAATGTTACTCAACTATTAAAAATAATGAATTTGAGAAATTCTTAGGTAAATGGATGGAACTAGAAAATATCATCCTGAGTGAGGTAACCCAATCACAAAAGAACACACATGGTATTCACTCACTGATAAGTGGATATTAGCCCAAAAGTTTGAAATAGCCAAGATTCAACTCACAGATCACATGAAGCACATGAAGTAGGAAGACCAAGTGTGGATGCCTCAGTCCTACTTAGGAGGAGTAACAAAATACTCAAGACAGCAAATATGGAGACAAAGTGTGGGACAGAAACTGAAGGCGGGGCCATCTGGAGACCATACCATCTGGGTATCCATCCCATGTGCAGTCCCCAAAGTAGACACTGATGTGAATATCAGGAAGTGCATGCTGATAAGAGCCTGATATAGCTGTCTCCTTAGAGGTCTGCCAGAGTCTGATACATTCACAGGTGGATGCTCACAGCTAACCTTTTATCTGATCAAGGGGTTCCCAATGGAAGAGTTAGAGAGGAGACTGAAGGAGCTGAAAGGGTTTGTGGCCCCATGGGGAGAGCAGCAATACCAAGAAGCTCTGGTTGGTTTAGGATCAAAACCACCAGTCTGGGAGCACATAGGGAGGAACCCACGACTCCATCTGTACATGTAGGGGAGGATGGCCTTGTTGGGCATAGGTGGGAGAGGAGATCCTTGGTCCCATGAAGGCTGGACACCGAGTGGGGGGGGGGAATTCAAGGGTGGGGAGGTGGGAGTGGGGGGGTAGGTGGAGGCACATCCTCATAGAAGCAGGAGGAGGGGGATGAGATGGGGGTTCCTGGGTGGGGGCGGGGAATGGGGTAAGGGGATAAAATCTGAAATGTAAATATAATATCCAATAAAAAAAGAAAAAAAGAAATTGTATATATTAATGTTTTAGGCTAGATAGATGGCTCAGCTGTTAAAGGCTAAGCTCACAGAAAAGACAAACAGTACTAAGCGATAACAAAATGTGGATGGCCAGCTAAGATGCTCACATTCTGAGGGTGAATTGTAAATTGGAATGTAAATTGTAAGTTGGCTACTTCTGTAAGAGATGAACTGCTATGAGATGAATTGCTTTAAACCAGCAAATTCTGTGTCTAGGAGTATGCCCAATAGTAATTTGTATATACATTTACCAAAAGATGTATATGAGAATGTTTATAAGAGTGTTGTTCATAAGATCTTCAAAAAAGTAAATTATCCAGATGTCCATCAGAAATAAAAGAAATAAAGTGCAGTGAATTCTTACAGTAGAATACTTCACAGCAATAAGAATTAATATGGAGTATATCATATTATAATACATATGAATTTTTCCTGTGTTGGTAAATGTTTCCAATGTGTAGTGAAAGAAAACCAAAACAAAACAAATTGTATGATAACTGTTTACATAGATTAGGGCTAAGGATGTAGCTTAGTGTACAGGTACAAGTCTGTGGGTTGTCCCTCTAGCACTAAACAAACTAGAGAACTGTTTATATAGTGTAGTCAAAGCTATCCCAGGGTGTTAGAAGTGACAATCATGATTGCTTTTAGATGCTTTTCAAGTAGAAGAAATCATGATTGGGTTGTTTTTTTGTTTTTTTTGGTTTTTTTGTTTTTTTTTTGTTTTTTTTGTTTTTTTTTTTTTGTCCAGTAGTTTAAATTTGAAAAATAAAAGTGAAAATTCATTGAGCTTAGAGGATATTATATACTTCATCTTAAACATGTTTGTAAAGGAACTGGAGCAATGGTTCAGTGGTTAAGAGCACTCATTGCTCTTGCAGAGGACACGGGTTTGGTTCCAGCACCCACATGGCAGCTCCTATCTGTGATGCCAGTTCCAGAGACTCTAATCCTCTGTAGGCACCTAAACACGTAAGACACACATATATACACTCAGACTAAATTTCTTTTTGAGATAGAAATTTTCTCTCATTTTTCTCTATGTAACCTTAGCTCCTGGAATTTGCTCTGTAGACCATGCTGGCCTCAGAGATCCACCCGCTTCTGCCTCCCAAGTGCTGGGATTGCAACCATGTTCCACCACCACCTAGATGACTAAATTTTTTCAAAAAACAAAAAGCAAAAATTTACTGATCTTCCACAGGATCTAAGTCCAATTTCCAGCACCCATGTCAGAGAGCTCTTAACTGTAACACCACCTTCTGGCTTCTTCGGACAACTATATTAAGTGTGACATATACATGCATTCACACACATATGCACAAGAATACACAAGCATTCATACACACACATACATTTGTACACACATACACAAATTCACACATACATATGCATATAGAACACAATGTATACACACATGCATACACATGTACACATGTTCATACATACATATACATACATACAAAATAAATCTTGAGAGGAAAAATCTTCCTTAAAAAGTATATTATTGCTGGGCAGTGGTGGCGCACACCTTTAATCCCAGAACTTGGGAAGCAGAAGCAGGCGGGATTCAGAGTTCGAGGCCAGCCTGGTCTACAGAGTGAGTTCCAGGACAGCCAAGGCTATTACAGAGAAACCCTGTCTCGCAAACAAACAAACAAACAAACAAACAAAGTATATTACTTTCTTGATGTCCCTCTTAGGAGTTCTTTCTTAATTTTCCTTAATTTATGTTTTCTTTATTCCAAACAAAACAAAAACAAACCCTCTTTTTCTTAAAAAGTTGGGGAGGGGGCTGGAGAGATGGCTCAGTGGTTAAGAGCATTAACTGCTCTTCCGGAGGTCCTGAGTTCAATTCCCAGCAACCACATGGAGGCTCACAACCATCTGTAATGGGATCCAATACCCTCTTCTGGTGTGTCAGAAGACAGCAACAGTGTACTCATACATAAACTAAATAAATCTTTAAAAAAAAAAAGTTGGGGAGGGGCTAAAATTTGGAGATTTTAAGCTGGCCTCAGTCACTAGCTAGAATACTGCTCACAGGTAAAGGCCATCCTGTCTTATGACACTGAGTTCTAAGCCAACCTGGGTTTCAGAATGAGACCCTACATCAGAAAAATACCCCTACTCCCATCTAAGAAATTATTTTAAATTCTAGTTAATTTTGTGTTTCTAGGTTATGGGAGAATCTCCTATTTTTGGTTCTTGGTTTGTATTTGTTTGATTTAGGAAAAATATGACTAACTGTATTTTACATAACAACATACAGGTCTCATCTTTTCTCTTGAGCTTGAAGAATTATCTTGGATACTGTGGAACGAAAAGGACACCAGTGGATAGTTAGAGGATTTAGGGGACTTTGTAGCTGATAGAAGTGGTGAACTGGAAAAGTAATAGTGTATCTGCTTTCTTCATTCAGATAAAATCTACTCTTGTTTTTTGATGTCAGAATAAAAAGTGTCAATGGCTAAAAAGAAGCTTGACAAAGTGGGAAAGATGTGTTTCATGCTTTCTGTTCTCCAGAGGTTACATTTTTCAAGCCAGCCTCCTAAGTTGAAACTGAAGCTGTGCATCTGCCTGCTTGTTTTTCTTATCCCTCATTTTTATTGTTTAGATCTTCCTGTTAATATAATACACTGCATTAGTATTGCCTGTCTGCCATTCCTGTATTAGCTGTGATTCCTATTAATCTGTGTTAGGTTTCTCTGGTAGGTCGTTTCTATTATTGGCATCCCCCAAATAGAGGTGTACATACAGATTTGTGTTCCAGTGGGTATAGAAGATTTACTGAGGACTAGTAAACTCTTGCAGCAGCATTAGTCTAGAGATTTGCACATAACTATGGGGAGTTACTGTTCAGCTCTGGTCTTTAAACCAAGACTTTTCTTTACTAACTCCAAGCCACATTTGCAGTGAGATTGAGGAAGGAGCTAGTTTTCTATTTATTAGAGGTGACATGGGCAGTGGGGCAGTGGCAGAGAGGCCATGTTGCTCTTGCTAAATATACATCCCTGACAGTTGGATAATAGGTTCCAGGAAGTTCAGTGGAAAATTAAAACAAAGCAACATTTATAGCTGATTGAACTTGAAAAGCCATTTTGGTGTTGAATGGCAAATATGTGGACTTCAGCATTCCTAGAGCCTGATGCATCCTGCTGGATGGCCCTGTCTCATGTACATGATGGCCTGGGGACTCAGCAGTGTGCAGGGTACTCTCCTCTGGAGGGTGCTTTGGGAAAAACAAAACCCTTTCTGCCAGAAGTCTTCTTTGCTAGAGTTATGTAATTCAGATTGCCCTATCAGGGAGCACCTTTCCTCTGATGGTTAGTGGCCTATCTTGTTAGAAGGACTGGAATGTCTTGCAAGAGACAGGGGATCTCTTACATACTATAAATACTCCTAGTCACCTAGTGAGGCTGGAACTGCAAACAGATTATTGTGGTGTATTCACATGACTTTAGTATGGTAACACTTTGATATTGTCCCAACTTGTCCTGAGGGTCAACTCTGCTATGATGAGAAGGCTTTGGATTCACATGAGAGATGATTGATTTCCTTGGAGCCCGGGGGTTGGGGATAGGGAGGCAGGGGGGAAGCAGTAGGAGATGGGAAGGGAAGGAAGAGTTACAGGAAATAAGTGAAGAGAGACTTGAGCCTTTTTTAACTGTCAAGAAAACTATTTTGCTTTGCAGCTGCATCCATTACAAGGGAATCTTGGTGGCTGACCTGTAGTCTATGCATGTTTAAGGGTCTTGGAATAAACTCATTGTGCTCCCAAATCATGATGCTGTCCTGTAAGTAGAGACCGCTGTTTGAATTTGGCTTCCCTGGCAGATTCACCTCTGTCCTTGCAGCTCTGTGCCTGGTACCATAGAGGAAGACAGGTCTTCCAGTGATGTGACTAAGTTGTGTCCTAATGCATCCTCAGTCTGCATATTATACTGGCACTTGAGTTTGCTTCTGAGCCAGATTAAATTCTAAGCTATGCCTTGTCTGTAGGGATCTCAAGCTTGCCTAGATTTGCTTTGATAGTCTCTAAGTGGTGAAATTAGGGTCAGAGTATGAAGAAAGGCTGGTTGGCTCTTTGGTGTCTTACTGATACAGTTCTTCCTAGTGTGTGCTCACTTTGGCAGTCCAAGAAAGCAGTTGTGAATGTGGATCAAAGAGTGACAGAGCTGGCTTAGCATTTTATGTATACTAACGGAGAACCGAACAGTGAACAACGGAAAGATTTCATAACTTAAAAGCACATTCCATGTATGATATAAGTTGGGTTGTTTATCCACTTTATGGAAGGGTTATGACTGTGAAAAGCTTTGTGTTCTGAGTACACACAAGTAAATCCATATTGCAGCTAGTACTCTTCTTTTCCTGAAATAGGAAAGTGATTTATGAGGTGTGGGCTCTTACATGAAAGAAAACAGAAGTGGTTGCTGTGTGAGCCCATAAAACTCCTGTGCCATCTCAGTGGTGTGGTTTACAAGAAGAAGAAGATGAGCAAGCTGGCTGGCCCTCCCTCACTTGGGCTCAGCTGCCCCAAATACTTGTGATATTGAAGGTTATTTATGAGCTCTTCTGGACTGGCATTCAGTACTCTCCATCCTGGTAGGTGAAGATTTGCAAGCAGGATGTAGAAGCCGTCATTAATCTTCTTGGTCTTGTTGAGGATTTCTTTCCGACTAGAGCTACTATTGAAGAATGGATTGGCCTTTTCCACTGAACTGCAATGGCTCAGATTAATAGTAATCCCTTTAATGCCATAGTTCATGATATAGTCATTAGGTGACTTGGAACTAATCCTATCCTCCTAACTAGTGTGATTTATTAAATACACATAGAGATCGAATCTGAATACAGCTAGGCAGAATCAGCAGCAAATAAATACCTCTGTGCATCTGTATTAATGCTAGATGATTGGGGCACAATTGTAGTCTGGCTGGGGAAAAACAGAGCAAAAGGAAGCTGAATTCTCAGAATCAGTAGTATTTACCCATCCATACCCTTTAATTTATACAGCAAAACTGATATAAACTCTTATACAAGAGAGTCAGTATCAGTAACAAGGATTTTAAATTAATTCTGTGGATGTGAAATCAAAGAACGGGAAATCCTACATAAATACTTGAAAATTTTAAAGACAGGTTTAAATTAAGAAAAAAATCCTTAAACTTCATTATTTTAATGATTTCTTTTCTATGCTGCTGCTGCTGTTCCTCCTTCCTCTCTGTCTCCCTGTCTCTCTCTGTCTCTCTGTCTCTGTCTCTCTCTGTCTCTCTCTCTCTCTCTCTCTCTCTCTCTCTCTCTCTCTCTCTCTCTCTCTCTCTCTCTCTCTCTCTCTCTCTCTCTCTCTCTCTCTCTCTCTCTCTCTCTCTGTGTGTGTCCCAAGCTATCCCTGTAGCCCTGGCTGGCCTCAAACTCATAATTTTCCTGTTTCAGCCTCTTAAGTGCTAGGATTACAGGTATGAGCCATCACTTTTGGCTTCTTTTAACATTTTAAGAGTAACTATTCAAGCTAGAACCCAGTACTGATAATACAGGACTGTACTTCCAGCATAGGAAGCAAAAAGGATCCTGAGTTTGAGGTCAGCACAAGCTACATAGAGAGACTAGTGAGATGGCATAGTAGTTAAGAACACTGTTGCTCTTGAAAGGATCCCAGTTCAATTCGTAACACCATATGGTAGCTCACAAGTTTTGAGGTTTGGTTGGTTGCAATGTATTGTAATACTAAATACTAACTCTAGTTGTCTCAAGAATGAGGAGATCCTCATTTACACCTAGTGACTATGTAACCTTGCTCCTTAATTTAAAACTATTGATCAAATATAGATGCCTACAGCCTGAATCTGGGCAGAAGAGAAGTAGGGGCTTGGAGTCTGAGGCACAGAGAGGAGTGAAGAGAGGAGAAGATACTGTGGGGTAGGTGAATTGTGAGAACATGGCGGTGAGGGCTGGCCAGTTGGAATAAGAGGGGCCCATGCAGAACATGGCAAATTATAACTTGGGGTTATAGAGGGAAATAGAAAAAACAGCTTAGAGGGTAGACATCTGCCCAGCTCTAGTGCATTTAAGGCTAGTTATAAATATAAAGGTTTTGTGACTTTCATTTGGGAACTGAGTGATCAAAGGTGGGATAAACACTACAATTAATTTTTACTATAACATTTTGGCACCCACACTAGGCACCATTTCTACAAGTTATGTCTGTCTGGTTCTTCTTCCCAGCCCCATGCTCCCAGAAGTAAGACTCAGACTCAAAATATATTTACAAATACCTTGGCAATATAGTTAGGCTTTTCTCTTATTAGATCATAACTTAAATTATCCCATTTATTCTAATCTATATTCTGCTATGTGGTGGATTCCCTGTGCTCAGGTAACATATGTCTGTCTTCCTGGGTGGATCTCCTGAACCTGGCTGTATTCCAGAATTCTTTCTGCCTCCCAAGTCTCACCTTCTATTCTACCCTTTCCTATAGGCCATACATTTTTAATTAACAGATGATGCATCCATACAATACAGAAGATATTCTTTCTTCACACGTGTCTAAAATTCCAGTTCTAGAAGATCTGAAACCATATTCTGACATTCTCAAGCACTAGGCACATGCATGGTGCACTTAGAGATATCCAGATAAAACACTTAGACACATAAAGTAAATCTGAAAAAAAATCATGTTTTATTTGTTTTTTGTTGCTGTTGTTTTGTTTGCCCTGGCTGGTCTGGAACTTGCTATGTAGATCAAGCTATCTTCAAACTTAATAATCTGCCTGTCTCTTCCTCCTGAGTGCTGAAATCAAAGCTATGTGCCACTATAAAAGTAACTATTCAAATGAATTTTCTATAACATCTAAGTTCTTAGTAATAGTCGGCCCAGGCACTTGCCACACTGGGCTTACCTAGTAAGCTACCTTTTAGTAAGTACCTTTTATAGCTTCAAAGCTTGCATTTTTTTCTTCTTGAGAGGAGTGAGAAAGTAGAACAACCAGTCCTGCTTTATGATAACAATTCTCTCTCTGATATCTTTGCCCAAGCTAGCAGAATCATAATTTCTTTTGTAAATAATTGAGGTTTATCATTTTCCTTTCTCAAACCTCCTTTTCTTCCCCCTCTTTGCTCTTTCAGCAGAGATGGCATTAATATGGAAAACATCTACCTAGCTGGCTTCGTTTAATCAGGCAAGTCTGACATTTGTGAAACCTCTCATTAACATTTTCCCCAAAGAGCACAAAATGGCCTCCTGTCAGTATACAGCCACCTCAAAGTTTAGGCTGCTTTCCATAGCCATTGGCAGGCAGCTCTCAGAGACGTTACTTCTTGAAACTCTCATTTCTGGCCAACAGCCACTGGTCACATATGTGGGGACTTTCTGTTCGAGTGCTGCCCTATTCATTGTAAACATTGCTTAACCTGGGAATAACAAGATTTTATGTATGTATGTATGTATGTATGTATGTATGTATGTATATATGTATGTATGTGTATATGTATGTATATATATTCATCACACACACACACACACACACACACACACATATATATATGAAATCATGGTGTATATGTCTTCAGTACTTCCATGTTTCCATTTTCAACTAATTCAGAAGTACTAGTTGAATGCTACTATGTTCATAGCATTCTGTACCACACTATAGCTAACAAAAGCAAAGAAGCTTTCCTTGTCCCTCTTTGTCCTCCAGAATCTCATAAACATCAATTAGGTATAAATTAGAATATGCTATAGCATGCTAGATTAAAGCAAGAGCATTATATGGAAATATAAGAAAAAAGAGATTAATTCTGAGAGTAAGAAGTCAAGGCTGATCCCTTCATTGGAACTGAAAGCATGAGCTGTAGGAAAGCCAGGCTTAGATTCCGAGGCCATCAGTTTTATTATCATGGGAACAAGACCTGGTGTGTTAGTTACTTTTTCATAGCTTGACCAAGATACCTAAGAGAAGATCATAGGGGGCTGGAGAGATGGTTCAGGGATTAAGAGTACTGACTGCCCTTCAAGAGGTTGAGTTCAATGCCCAGGACCTACATAGTGGCTCATAACCATCTGTAATGGGATCTGATGCCCTCTTCTGGTGTGTCTGAAGACAGCGATGGTGTACTTATATTCATAAATAAATAAATCTTTAATAAAAAGGAGAAAATTATAAAGGAAAAAAGGATTTATTTTTGCTGTAAAGATTTCTAGTCCTTGTCTTTAACTCCGTGGTTAGGTAGAATCTCACAGTAGTGGAGAGATGTGGAGGTGGAAAACTTTTGACCTCATAACTGATAGGAAGAAGAGAAGGAATAAGAGACTGAGAGTTGGATCAATTCAAAGACCTGCCTCACTGCTTCCTCCAGCTATGTCCCACCTCCTGAACTTCTCAAAGAAGCACTGTCCTGGGGACCAAGCAGTCAACAAATGAAACTGTGTTTCTCATTCACATCGTTATAAACCTTTGTACCATGAATCAGCGATTAGGGACTAATTTACAGTAGGGATGATGGCACATTATAGTAACAGTAGTATGTACTGTTTTACTAAAAGGTAGCGCTAGCCTCCTTTTCTTCATTCTTTTTATCTATTCCATTCAAAGACAAAGTCCCTTGTTGTTTTTGTTCATTTTTTCTTGTGTTTTTTTCCCCTTCAGGCAGGATCTCATGTAATTCCGTTTGGTGGTGAAACTGTCATGCAGCCTAGACCGGACTTGAACTTCTAATCTTGGTGCCCTCTCCCTAGTGCTGGGATTGACAAGTGTGCACTACCATAGCCAGCTTGTATGTTTAGATTATACTCTTAAAATTAAATTCAATCCTCTTTTCCTTCCCTCTGGATTTTTGTTTGTTTTTTAGTTCTTTAGCTTTTGACTGAAGATGTAGACAGCTTATATATAGTAATTTTATTTCTTTTTCTTACGGTTTTATCACATTGTTAGTGAATATTCAAAAAGTATTAGAAACAGAACCATCAGTTAGGTCATGAGTGAGCCAGGGTTTTAAACCTGTGGGACTTGGTATATAGCACAGTTTTGAGGCAAATGCTATGGACGCACAAGCACCAAGCAAATGCAAAACTTCAAAACCATAATAATAGGCTCAGCCATATATGGAAGCACAGCCTTCACCAGATATTTGTGGATTGAGACAAGAGAGTCACGTGTGTGGAGGCCCAGCCTGGACAACAGTTTTAATAAAACAAGAAATCTGCGTGCCAGTTAACAAGTGGCAACACTTTGTATGTCTAATGGTAAGAGGTCTTGGTCACTGAATTTCAGAGGTAGAAGGTCATTTCTTGAAGCTGGAAAAGGGACTTAGTCCGTTAAGTACTTGATGCCTAAACATTAAGACCCGAGTTCAGTCTGCAGCCGCCCTGTAAAAAGCTGGCATGGTGCTGTGCACCTGTAATCCTAGTGCTGGGGAGGCACAGACAAGCAAATCCCTGAGCTTTCTGTCTAGCCAGCCTCGTCCTGGTCTGTGAGCCCAGGTCCCAGTGAGAGACTTTGTCTCAAAAAAACCAAGGTGGCAGCTCCTGAGGAATAAGGCCAGAGCTTGCTCTCTGGCCTTCACAAGTATGCACATGTGCCTTTGCCCCCAGACTAACAATTTAAAACTAAAAGAATTTTTTAATGCTTAAGTAAATATAGGAAGAGTTTATAGCTTTATATTTTACCTGTTATCTGCATACATTTTACCCTTCTCTACATAAAGGCTTGTTTTACGATTTCAAATGACATTTTTAAGTTCTTCCCCATTTATGTCTATTTCTAATTAAGCTTATTCAAATATATGCATATGTGTTTTATGTTTTGTATGTGTTCGTGCTTGTACGTATGAGTGCAGGTGACCACAGAGTCTGGCAGAGGGCATCAGATCTCACGGAACTAGAGTGACAGGCTGTTGTGAGCTATCTGACTTGGGTGCTGGGAATCAAACTCAGGTCCTTTGGAAGAGCAGGAAGCACTTGTAAACTGCTGAGCCATCTCTCCTTTGTGTGTGTGTGTGTGTGTGTGTGTGTGTGTGTGTGTATGTAATACATATAACATTTTCTCCATTATTATTTTATTTTGTTTGTTTACTTTGAGATGATTTCTTCCAGCTAAGTTTCTTCTTGCTTTACTATTATTGGCCACCTCGTGTATTCCTGCAGTTGTTTTTTTTATATGCTTAGGACAAAAGGGCTACTAGCTTTGTTTTTAATAAAACACTAATTGTTTCAACTGTCTACTGTTGTGTAGTAAATGACTCTAAAATTTTGTATCCGAAAACTACAACCATTTTGTTTTGCAATTCTTTAGGCTATCTAGAACTCAGACAGTTTTTTCTAATTGTCTTTCTTAGGTTTTTTTATAGTAAGACATTTTCTGTGGTGTAGTTTGTATGTTTGATACCATGTGGCTTCTTTTTGATAATACTTCAGTCTTCTGTGATTTTTTTTTTTCCCTTATGATGTCTTTTTCCTGCAGGGTCAACTTCGCACATAACAATTCATAAGTCCAAAATGAGGGAACAAAAGCTTCAAGGCTTTCTAGTACATAGGCATGAAAATCCTAAATCCTGTCATTTCCGGATTTAAAGTCTGCTTCTTGTTGGGTACCATAATATACCCTTTGGAATACTCCCAAAATAGCATTTGTTAATTTGCCCTTCCCTTCTTCCTTTTATTTTTCCTGGTATCTGTATAGATCCTACCATAGTCTAGATTCCTGTAAGACTCTTCCATCTGGCCAACTGCTAGTACCAAATAGCTATATTTATTGTTATGAGCAGAACTCTGTTTGAAAAAGGTAACCAAAGGAAAACTTTTTTAATGTATCCATCTTCCCATTTGCTATCCTGGGTGAAGCATAACTCCCATGGACAGAAATACAGAGTTCATTTGAGCATAAAATAGCAGCAAGGAGACAGGTGTGGATGGGCTTTGTTGTAAGTTCTGCCTACTCTCCAGGAAGACAGCCTCCCCCTCACCTCCCCAGCAGAAGCCTCTCTCCTTCCTTCATTACATACAGATCATCGTGAGACTTCCATCGTATGCTGGTCCACAGAGAAATGAGAGACTATATACTTTTTCTTTTTCCCACATAGTACTTTTTCCTATCCTGAGCTTGCTAACCTGTAGCTTAAGTATGCATCAAGTTCAGATGTATAGTCTTCCTCCCTTGCTGTCCCTCACTTAGTTAGTCTGAAGGAAGGCAGCAGCTGAGGGAATGCAGAAAGCATGGGGGTGGGAGGCTGTGAGGGAGGAGTTTTTTCTCACAGCACTATGGATGTTGCTCAACCAAATGGTGTGAAATTGAGTCAGAGCCACAGCATGTGTTTCAATTTTCCAGGGAATTTCCTCTTCCTAACTGGAAGTTTAACCCTTTCTTTTGTTTAATGCCAAGAGCTACCTAAAAACATAAAATGAGTTACATATAAAAAAGAAAAAAAAAATGCTAAAATCCCACAAGGCCTCTCTTTGAGCTCTGGATCTCTGGCTCATTTGCTGCCAAATGGCTGAGGAAAAGGGTATAGACTTTGAAGTTAGGGAAAGGTAAGTTCAAATCCAATCTCTAGCAAACATGTCTTACATGGTTCTTTTGAGAGTTAAATGAGATAAAGTATAAACATGCCTACCACAGTGTATCCTTTGCACATAGTGCATATTTGATACACGTTTGTTTCATCTACAGTCTACCTTCTGGAATTGTTTTCAGATAGTCTTGCTATGTGTATACCAGGCTGATGTTGAACTTCCAGTCTCCCTTTGCCTTAGCTTCCCAAATGCTGGGAATATAGGTGTATATCTCACTTGACTACTTACTACATTTTCTAGGGAAATGGTTGTGGTTCCAAGGTCACACCAGTGCAGGCTGGCAGAGCAGAGCAGTGGCAGCTCTGAGCCAGAGTTCTGACTTATTCATCAATGCTGTGGCTGCAAACTAGGATTTTTCTTTTCTTTTTTTTTTTTTTAAATGTTTTTATTATATTTACTTATTGTGTGTACAGGTGTTAGGCACACATGCTAAGGTGTGTGAAAGCTTGCTAGGGTTGATTCACCTTCCAGGTGGGTCCCAGGGATAGCACTGAGGTCATTAGTCTTGGTGGCAAGTACCCTTACCCACTGAGCCTAAAATCAGGTGTTGTGGGCACACAGGCCTATAATCCCAGATATTCTAGAGGCAGAAACTGAAGGCTCACAGCTCAGGCTCATGCTTAGGCCTCAGGCAGCTGGAGGCCTCCTGGGCTACTTTAGACTGTCTCAAACAACAAAGATAAGAGTTTAAGGGATTCAGAGCTTTCTTCTGGCCTTTATGGGCACCTATGCTCATAATACATACAATTAAAAAATAAATTTTAGGGCTGGAGAGATGGCTCAGTGGTTAAGAGCACTGAGTGCTCTTTCAGAGGTCCTGAGTTCAGTTCCCAGCAACCACATGATGGCTCACAGCCATCTGTAATGGGATCTGATGCCCTCTTCTGGTGCATCTGAAGAGAGCAATAGTGTACTCATATGCATAAAATAAATAGATCTTAAATAAATAAATAAATAAATAAATAAATAAATTTTAAAAAGAAAGAAAATCACTTATTTTCCCAAAAATGTTAAGGGGCAGTGAGGTGGCAGTCCAGTCAGCTGTTGAGCCTGTGTTTTGGGAAGCAAATTTGTCTCTCCTCTGTCTTCATTCTTATTCCAACTAGGGAGACTCACCCCAATGCTCCTGATACTTATTAATTAATTAATTAATTAATTGATTAATTTGTTGTTGGATAAAGGGCAAACGAAAATCTAACTTGTGTTAGACACATTCTCTACCAACACGTGTGTGTGTGTGTGCGCGCACACACACACACACACACACACACACACACACACGCGCATACCTTAATTCTCTTTTTGTTTTTATTAGGTGTAATTAACAAACAATGAAATGTACAAAATTTCAATATTCAGTTCATAAGTTTTACTATTATATAAACCATATATCTACTGTTTACTAATTTTAAGAAAAGATACAGCTGGACATGATGCTGCAGGCCTATAGTTCCAGC
The DNA here is from genome assembly GCF_011762505.2 of Arvicanthis niloticus. Lineage (NCBI taxonomy): Eukaryota > Metazoa > Chordata > Mammalia > Rodentia > Muridae > Arvicanthis > Arvicanthis niloticus. The sequence continues at coordinate 152,608,987 of NC_047658.1, forward strand.
ACTTGGGAGACTGAAGCAGCTGGATTCCAAGCTGGGGATGAGCTCAGGCTGATAGTGAGTCCCGGAAGTCTGGCAACATAAGAGACTTTGACTCAAAAATGGTATCAGAAAAAGATACAGAACACTTTGATCACTCCCCAGGTTTTCCTCACATCCTCTTGATTCACACTCTACACCCTGTACTTAAAAAAAAAATCTGTGTTCTGTCACAATAGATTAATTTTGTTTTGAGATTTCGTGCAGTTGGGGTGGTTTGTATTTCATTTCTTTAAGTTTAGAACTTCAGACTTGCTATTAGATCAGTATTTATTTTGCTTTTTTCTCCTAGACAGTATTTAATAACTATATGGCTAGATATTGCCAAAAAAGTATAGCTAATCTCTTATCAAAAGACTCTTCCATTGTTTCCAGTTAGGGTTATTACCACTATAAATAGTTCTCTATATTTTTATTAGCTGTTTTAGCTTATCTTGGATAAACAGGTAAGAGTAGAATCATCACATCAGAAGGAGCATCAGTTTAGTTTTAAAAAGAAACAGTTTTTCCTTCCCCCTCCCCAGCTCTTCTTTCTCTTCCCTCAGGGAGTGGGCTCTTTAATTGGAGGACTTGGCAGGAGAGAAGGAGCCACATCACTAGGGTCCCTGTTGCCAGAGCACAGTGGCCTGAACTGGACACTTAAAAAACTGAAACAGGTGTTTGAAACCCTACTCCAGCTTCTGCATTTGATGCCAACCCCCCCCCCCCCCACACACACACACACCCAGAGGCTGAGGCTTTGCCAGGAGCACTCAGGGCGAATCAAATGTATGCTGGATTAGAGGCTTTTATGAAACCAGGACGCTAAGTGTGTATATATAGTAGCATGTTTAGTTTAAAGCAGGTTAAAAACATTTTTATGTTACAAATACTATTTAGTGAGGGGCAGGAGGCTGTGTGCAGGTAAAAAGTCTTCCCTTACAGTCGCTTCTACCTCTCTGCCTTTTATCCTCCAAGTTGTGTGCAGTTGAGTCAGCGCGTTCCTTAGTAAAGTTAATGTTGCCAAAGGCCCCTAGCCAGGTAGATTTGGTACCCTGTGTGTCAAATATGGGGATACATTATGCCCTGTAAATTTTTTAAGTTTTTTTTTTTTGTTTGAATTTTTTGAAACTATATAGCTCTGGCTGTCCTGGAACTTGCTATGTAGACCAGGCTACCCTTCAACAAACAGAGTTCCTCCTGCTCTGCCTCTTGAGTGCTGGAATTAAGGACATGCACCCCAGTCTTGACCCAATTCTTTATTTTTTGGATACTTTTGTTTTAGCTAAGCCTTAGGATTTTAATCCTCATATGCTAGTAGGGAAAGCCTGAAATTGAAGGTAGGGTCTGAATAAAGCTAGATGACTTAATATACTGTGTTCAGTTGAGTTGAAACCAATACAAGTATAATTTTACTTCCTGTCTCTCTCCTTCCCTCCCTTTCTCCTCCCATCCCTTTCCCTTTCAACAGAATCGTACTGTGTAGCTTTGGTGGCCTGCAACTGAACTCTGTAGACCAGGCTGGCCTGGAACTCACAGAGACTCATCTGCCTCTGCAGTTTAAGTGCTGACTTTATAATCTGCTTGCTTGTATTTTATTTTATTTTGTTTTGTTTTGTTTGTTTTCAGACAGGGTCTCTCTCTAAATCTCTGTCTATCCTGGAATTCACAATGTAGACCAGGATGGCCTTGAACTCACAGAGATCCACCTGCCTCTGCCCACCAAGTGCTTAGAATAAAGGTGTATACTACTGCATCCAGCTATAATTTGTTTCTTAAAGGGCAGCTTCAACTGAAGATTTCAAAAGAAAGTTTCAAACTCTGAATCTTTTCTTATACTTGATTAGAAAAGCCCAAGAAGAGAGGAATTTAGGCTTTTCATGCATGCCAGCCTGGCCTCTCCACAAACTCTTGAGAGAGAGAAAAAGCAATTCTGAAAGCACTGAGTTCTACTTTCATAGACATCCATTCCCTTGAGTTGACGCAGAGTGTATTCAGACGTTCATATAGAGCTTGCTACTGGCCATATCATGGATGCTGGCTTTGGACACTAAGCAAGGATTTAGGCTAAGATGATTGTAACCTTTTTTTTTTTTTTATTGAATTATAGTAAGCAAGATTTTTTTTAATACATACGTCTGTGAAATTTAACAGTGGATTTGTGTAACTGCCTCTACAGACAGGACATAAAATAGTTTAATAGACTTTCTCTGCCTTCCCTTTATACTCACACGCTTCAGCCACTAATCTGTTGTCCTTTACATGGTTTTATCAATAAGCTCATATGAATGGAATCATGTTATACAATGTGTAATCTGAAACTGGCTTCATTCACTTACCCTGATGCCTTTGGGATTTACATGAGCTGCTGTGTGTCAATAGTTCATCCCTTTTTACTGCTGAGTAATAGTCCATTCTGTATATGTAGCATACTCTATCCACCCAACAAAGATGTGTGGGCTCTCCAGTTGACTACTAGAATTGCTGTGAACATTTGATGTGGGTTTGTATTTGAAACAGGGTCTTACCATGTAGCCCAGCCTAGATGGGATGAAACCTGATACCCTGCTGTTTTAGCACTCTTGAGTGCTGATAATACAAGCCTGCTCCACCATGCCTGGCATGGTTAGATGTTGTTGTTGTTGTAACTATGGCTGGTGTCAAACTTACTATGTAGCCAGAGATTAAATTGAACTTCCTTTTAAAAATTATAAACTTTATATGTACAGATATTTTGTCCATATATCCATGCACCATGTTCATGTAGTGTCCTTGGTATCCAGACGAGAGTGTCAGATCCCCTGGGACTGAAGTCACAGACAGTTGTGAGCTGTCATGTGGGTGCTGGAAATGCAATCTAGGGTCTCTAGTAGAGTTGCCAGTGAAGTCTCTTAACCACTGAGCAAGCAATAACCTCAGCCCCAGTTACCTTGAACGTATAATCCCCCTGCCTCTACCTCTTGAGGGAGTGTTAGGATTACAAGTGTGCAATACCACACTTGATTATGTGATACTGAGGATCAAACCCAGGGATGCAAATATTCTACCAATTGAGCTACATCCCCTATGTTTAATTTATGTGTTTCTCTGTGTGATATGTTTGTATAAGCATGTGTATTCATGTGTGTGAGCACATGTGTGTGGAGGCCAGAGGCTGACATCAGGTAAAGACAGCTTCAGTTGCTCTCTACCTTATATGTTAGGGCCGGTCTCTCAATGGAACGCAGAATTTGCTGATTTGGCTAGGCTAGCCAGCCAGCTTGGTCTGGGGCTCCCTTGTTGTTGACTCCTGAGTATTATAACTACAGGCAGAGACTTGCCTGACATCAGGAAGTGCTAATGTCCAAACTCAGGTCCTCACCCTTGCATAGGAAGTGTTTTACTAACTGAACCATCTCTTCATCCTCTGTATTTGTCTGTTCTTGGTTTTGTGTTTGTTTGTTTGTTTGTTTGTTTGTTTATTTTGAGACAGGGTCTTATAATGTAGCCCCAGTAGGCCTGGAATTTACTATATAGACTAAGCTGGTCCCAAACTTGAAGACATTTGCTTGCCTCTGCCTCCCAAGTCTTGTGATTAAAAGTGAGCACCACCACATCCAGCTGTTATTATTTTTGGCCAAGTTCAGTTTATGAATATTTACCTTTTTGGGGTTTTTTGTTTGTTTGTTTCAAAACAGAGTCTCACTATGTAGCTTTGGCTGACATGGAACTCACTATATAGACCAGGTGGTCTTGAACTCAGAGATGAAAGGCACAGATTATGTTTTGATTTTATATCTGAATTCACTTGACCTTTTCTCCTATCCCTTTTTCTTTTTCTGAAAGATTTATAGATGTGTAGTTTTTAACTTCTGATCTTTCAGTTGTTTTGAGACAGGATCTTGTCATGTAGTCTAGGCTGGCCTTAACCTGGCTATGTGGCCCATGCTTGACTGTGCTGCTTCTGTCTCCTGAGTGCTGGGATTATAGCCAGAAATCATCATGCTCAGTTCTTACCAAGATCTCTGCTGAACTGGTATTTATTGAAATGAAAGGTTTAAATATTTTGTGTTTCCAACATTTCTCATTGAGTTGTCTTTTTTTTTTATTGATGCAATATAATCTTTTTTATTAATCATTTTGTTTGATTATATTTCAAATGATATCCCCTTCCTGGTTACTCCTCCATAACCCCCTATCCCATTCCCTTTCTTCCTCCTCCCCTTTGCCTCTATGAGGGTGCTCCTCCACCCACTCATCCACTCTAGCATCTCCCTACACTGGGGCATCAAGCCTTCACAGGACAAGGGCCTCCCCTCCCAGTGATGTCAGATAAGGCCACCCTCTGCTACATAAGCAGCTGGAGCCATGTGTACTCTTTGGTTGGTAGTTTAGTCCCTAGGAGCTCTTGGTGGACCAGTTAGTTGATATTGTGCTTCCTATGGGGTTGCAATCCCCTTCAGCTCCTTCAGTCCTTACTTCCCCTAGCTCTTCCATTGGGGACCCCAGGCTCAGGCCAATGGTTGGCTGTGAGTATCTGCATCTGTATTGGTCAGATGCTGGTAGAACCTCTCAGGGAACAGCCATACCAGGCTCCTGTCAGCAAGTACTTCTTGGCATCAGCAATAGTTTGGGGGTTTGGTGTCTGCAGATAGGATGGAGCCCTACATGGGGTTGTCTCTGGATGGCCTTTCCTTCAGTCTCTGTTCCATGTTTTGTCCTTGTCTTTCCTTTGGACAGGAACATTACTGGGTTAAAAATTTTGAGATGGGTGGGTGGCCCCATCCCTCAACTGGGGGCCGTGCGTATCTTCTGGAGGTGGATTCTACAGAGTCTCACCATATAGTTCTGGATATCTTACAGGTGTTGAGACAAAAAAGTGTGCACTACCACACCTGGCTCTAAGTGCTTATTTTGGAGTAGTTAATTGTTAACATGTAGAAACAAGGTCGAGTTTTGTTATGTTGATCTCATATCCTGTCACCATGCTCAACTTGCTTATTTTGAAAGATATGGGGACATTTATATGTGGTGTGTGTGTGTGTGTGTGTGTGTGTGTGTGTGTGCGCGCGCGCTAAAGGAGTTTTATTTTAAATTATATTTTATTTACTTTTCTTGTTGCATAGGCCAGTAGTTTTAGATCTGTAAAAGTGGACAATTTGCTATTCTCACTTTTAGACTGAATGCATTCAGTATTTTACTCTAAAGTATAGCAACTATCAGTTTTTGTGGGTGTTAATTATGATGTATGGAGGTTATATTTTGTCAGATACCTTTCTTTATCAGTTGACATGATCATATATTTTTCTTCTTGAGGATGTTGATATGTTAAAATGATTTTCAGATACTGACTCCACCTTGCAGTCTCAGGATAGCCTCAGTTAGTCTTGGCATAGTGTTTTTGTGGAATATTGTTATATTGAATTAGCTAATCTTAAATGTAAGCTCCAAGTGACATTGAAAAGTCCTTGAAAGAAGCAAGAGTGATACTGTCCAGAGGCTTAGACGAGTCCTGGGAACATTCAGGAAGCTCTGGATATGCTTCTGAGGAATAATACAGGTTGTTATCAAATCAGAGATGAAGTAGTAGCCTTTAACACCACATTCCTCATCTGTCAAATGAAGTAGTTAAACTCTATGGCTGCTAAGATATGTTTGTTCCAGTATTTTAGTCTGTAAATCATGGCTTTGTAGGAACTTAGCCAGTAGAAAAATAAAAGGGCTAGATTTTATTTGTTTGGTTGGTTTTGGTTTTTCCAGACAGGGTTTCTCAGTGTACCTCTGGCAGTCCTAGAACTCACCTTGTAGACTCTGTTTCCCAAGTGCTGGGATTAAAGATGTGAACTGCTACCACCACCATCACCACCACCACTACCACTGGCAATTTTATTTTTTTTAATGAGCCCACCAGGACTCTTCACTGTCATCCATCTCCATCACTTTCTACAAGGAAAAGGAGAATCATGGTGTGTACAGTTAACTTCCCCAAAAGAGTTTTCCTGATATAAGTGGAGGTGTAAGTCCCAGACTCAGCACTGATGGCCAGAGGCACCTTCTGCCAGTGTTGTGCAAGGCAGGGCGTCTGGAAAGACTTTACTGATTTAAAGGTTACATCTTTGTACATGTGCAATTAATAGACAAATTAGAATGTCAACAGTTAATCTCAGTACAGTGTTTAGATGAACTTCCAAAGTAGAGCTTCTCAAAGTATTTGCTAGTGGTTTTGTCTTTATGTTTTTTGTCAATACATTACACCTGCAGAGTTTTATAAAACATAATAATATTAATTATGAAATTAAAATCATATTTTTAAAAATATAAACTTGGTTTGGTTTAAGACAGGATCTCCCTGTGTAGTTCAAAATACACGATCACGCCTTAGCTAGGTTTATAGATATAAACCATCATACCCAGCTTATTACTAAATGCTAAGCTGTCAAATTGTTAATAGCATCTCTCAATTTCTGTCTTTCTCATTGTTTCTTCCTTTCTCTCTCTCCTCTCTCTCTCTCTCTCTCTCTCTCTCTCTCTCTCTCTCTCTCTCTCTCTCTTTCTCTCTTTCTTTCTTTTTATTCTTTAATCTTTTCTTACAATCCAGACCTTATCCCCCTCCTGGTTTACCCTCCAGCTGTTCCACATCCCACACCTCTTCCCTCAACCCCTGTCTCCAAGAGGGTGTCCCCATCCCCCCACCCCATCCCACCAGACCTCCCCACTCCCTGGGACCCACGTCTCTTGATGGTTAGGGTCAGGTGCATCTTCTCTGACTGAGTCCAGACCTGGCAGTCCTCTGGTGTATGTGTGTTGGGGGCCCCATATCAGCTGGTATATGCTGCCTGGTTGGTGGCCCAGTGTCTGAGAGATCCCAGGGATCTAGGTTAATTGAGACTGCTGGTCTTCCTCTAGGGTCGCCCTCCTCCTCAGCTTCTTCCAGCTTTTCCCTAATTCAATCAGAGGGGTCCCCAGCTTCTGTCCATTGGTTGGATGTAAGTACCTGCATCTGACTCTTGAAAGATGCTTGTTGGGCCTTTCAGAGGGTGGTCATGATAGGTTCCTGTTTATAAGCACACCATAGCATCAGTAATAGTGTCAGTCCTTGGGGCCGCCCTCTGAGCTAGATCCTAATCTGGGCATGTCACTAGACCTCCTTTTCCCAAGCAATAGTTTTTAGCCTGTACTAGTTTATAATTTAGAAAAAAATATATTTTTCAATTGACATTCTAGAAAATATTCCAAATCCTAGAATATTATAGGAAATCTAAGCCCTAAAATATTTTACAAATGAGATAACTGGGATGAAGTAATTTGTATAATGGCACAAGCCAGTTAGTGTTAGAATTAAGACTAGAACAAGGATCTGTTAAAAGTCAGGGTAGGACTTAGCCTTAAGTTCTGCAACTTAGTAACTGTCTCACTTTGGTTATTTAACTTCTCTAAGTGTCTCATTTTATCAAATGAATGAATAAAGATAGGTGTGGTGGTGTAAGCCTTTAATTCTAGCACTCAGGAGGCAGAAGCAGATGGATCTCTGAATTAGGGACAAGCCTGGTCTACATAGTATATTCCAAGCCAGCCAAGGATCTATAATGAGACTATCAAAAGAAAACATTTCAAATTCATGGGGCTGGAAAGGGGGCTCAGTGGTTAAGAGCACTTGCTGCTCTTCCAGAGGACTCAAGTTTCCAAACATCCAAATCAGGCAGCTTAGAACAACCTGCATCTCTAGCTCCACAGGATCTGATACTTTCTTCTGTCCTCTGTAGGCATATATACATATACTCACATATAAACAAAAGCAAAAATATGTATTGTTTTAAATACATAAATATATACTGATTTAGGAAAGGTAGAAAAGGCTACTTTAAAAAAAAAAAGTTTTGTTTTTTCAAGACAGGATTTCTCTGTGTAGCTTTGACTGTCCTGGTGAGAGGCCAAACCTATTCCATCTTGGGACAGGTGTCCACCTTGAGAGAAACTTCACCCATAGTTGAACTCAGGCTGTACCCAAGTACTAGGAAGAACCCCTTAGCTTGTCCTGTCAATCAAAGATTAGTCTGGTTGTTTCTGAAATACTTTTAGACTGTGATTGTTCAGGGTTTTGCTTCAAAACACCCACCTGTCAGCCTACAGTAGTCATACAACTAGATACTTGCCAGGCTGAAACCCCCTTGTTTGCTCACCATTTCCTATAAAGCCTTGTCCCACTGAAAGTTCCAGGCTGCACCCTCCCGTTCTACTGCTTTAGAGACAGTTGTGTGGCCCAAGTTCGAGCTTGTAAATAAAGACCTTAGTGTGATTTCATGGGAGTTGGCTCCTTGGTGATCTTTTGGGGTTCATGAACACTTCCTGGCACAACATTGGAACTCACTCTGTAAATCAGGCTGGACTTGAACTTGGAGATCTGTATGTCTCTGCCTCCCAAGTGATGAGACTAAAGGCATGCACCACCACCATCCTGCTAATAGTAAATTTTTTATAAATTATTTATTTATTTTGGTTTTGGGGGGCAAGGTTTTTTGTTTTTTTGTTTTTTTGTTTTTTTGTTTTTTTTGTTTGTTTTTTTTTGTTGTTGTTGTTGTTGTTTTGTAGCCCTGAGTGACCTGGAACTAGTTCTGTAGATCTGCCTCCTGAGTGCTAGGATTAAAGGTATACACTACCACTGCCCAATTTTTTTTTTATATTTACTTAAATTAAACTTAAAAAATAAGCTATTTAACAGTGTTAAGAACTTTGGACTAGGACTCTAGGCCTAAAAACCCTAAATAATATCTTATTGTACTTATTGTACACTTTATTTCATGTATTTGCCCTGTATATACACAAGATGGGAAAATGGGTGCAAGTTGCCTATCATAGGGCTTAGTATGTAGTAGTATTTATAATAAATGTTAGCTGGTATTATTTACTTTTAATTAACTTTAATTTTGTGTTTGTTTATTATTTTGTTATATAGGGTTTTACTATGCAGTTCATCCTGGCCCTGAGCTCTCCATATTCTCATGTCTCATCCAGAGCCCTGGAATTTCAGACTTCTAGATCTTAAAAGGAATAGAAGTTAAAGATAAATTTCAAGATACCAGATAACTTGTGACTCTTTTAATTCCTATCCATTCCAAAATATACATATATGAGAGAGAAAGGAGCTGGGTTTTGGTTTCTTTTTGAGATCATTAGTCTCAGGAGAATACTGGTTTCTCACTCCTTAGCAGGATTGTGTTTAATGTGAGTGCTGCATCCAGTACTTCCAGAGCTATTCATGGCACCTTCTTGATTGGACTGTTCATGGCTTTTTTAAAAGAAAGAAAGATAATAAGAACAGCCACTATTTAGTACCTTGTGTCATCGCCACACACCCTGTACCTACCCAGTAACCTATCTTTTTCTCTTTGTAATTTTCATTTTTGTAGATTAAAAATGAAACTCTAAAAGAATAAAGAGACATACAGTTAAGATCATAAAACTAATGAGTGTCCAAAGCTGGAGTCATATCCTGGTCCATCTGACTCCAAAAGCTATCTGTGCCACTTAGTCATTCAACTTACTGCCTCCTATGAAACTGCAGCAGAAAGAAAGGGCTCTGGTGATTCTCTCTCGAGATTGGCCTTCCTGAAGACTAGATTTACTTGGATATTTTTTAGAGTCCTTCAGAAGAAAAGTATCATGATGCTGTTCATAGTAGGCATATGGAATAATTTCACAACCAAGGAGATTATGTGACACCATAGAGGAGCAGCCAGAATTCCAGCCTTGGAAAGTTGCAACATTAAGGCACAAACAGTCCAGTAAACAAAGAGTGCAGATTAGGTGTAGGGTTCTCTGAAAGTGACTGGTGCTTGTTCTTGGATTGGAGAAACAGTTTTAAGGAGGGAAATACAAGTCCTGCTAGTGAAAGAAGTTGTGGGGTTCTCTTAAAATCAACTACAAGTTCAATTTCTGACTAGTCAAGGCCACAAATTGTAGAGTCTCAAAGGTCATATTAACCCAAGGCAGAAGGCAAACTTCTTGAGGTAACTTACTATATTATCCTTATAACTTGTTCAACACTACTGAACAGGAAGCTTGACTACCTGTATTAGGATATTAAAACAAAGAAGTCACACTTTGCTCCTAGTATAAATCTGAGAATCTGCCCATGTCCACCAACTCTCCTGTCTTCTCAAATAATGGGTGACCTGACCAAAGTGGAGATGAATCTGACACTGTTTTCTCAGGTCAGAGCCTTCATGTAGCTTCAAGCATTGCCTTTTGACAAAAGAGGACACTTCTAGCCTGCTCTCCTAGTGCACCCTCCCAGGAAGGGGGTTCTTAGCTGCAGTAGCCTTTTCTCATTTGGCCAGCATTGGGCTGACACATTCCTAAACCAAAATGCACGCATAAGCTGCTTTCCCTGGTCGTGAAGCTCTTCACTCCTGAGTGACTCTTATCAGGGGCAGTTGGGCATTCTCAATTGGATTACGCTGACAAGGAAAAAGGCCTGGGGTATGTTATTTCAACACCATTTAGCTTCAGAAATGCCTGTCTCCAGCCTTTTGCCCTCAGAGTCTACTTCTCTCTCCTTGCTTTCTATAGGGTCATCAGCCTGCATCGTAGTTCTTCATCCTGCACATATTGACCTAGGTTTCTAGAGGCCTAATCATTCACAAGATGGATCACATTGAAGAAACCTGTAAATCATCCCATGATAGAAACTGAAGGGTTTTTCAAGAGTGAAGATAAACCAGGTAGTGGTGGTACATGCTGGTTTTCTATGAATTTGAAGCCAGCCTATCAACAGAGCTAGTTCCAGGACAGCCAGGGCTACATAGAGAAATCTTGTTTCAAAAAGCCAAAAATTTAAAAAGGAGAGAGAGAGAGAGAGAGACCGACCGACCGACCACATGTGATGGTGTATGTCTGTATCCCAGCACTCAGAAGGGAGTCCAGACTACAGAGGGCTACATGAAGAAACTCTCTCAAAAAACATGTAATGGTTAATTTTTTTTATTAAATTAAAATTTTAAAGAAGATTTCAGGCTGGAAAGATGGCTCAATAGTTAAGAGCATGAGCATCAGGCACACGTGGAGCACAGCTATGCATGCAGACAAATATGCCTGTAAAATGGAAATAAATCTTTTAACAAAAGAATTAAAAGAAAGGCAAGTTAGGGGCTTGTCCTCAGACCTACAGGCATCTGTGCATGCACACACACATATACACATGCAAGCTCATGCACACAAAATAAGTGAATAAATTAATTTTTCAAATAAAAATTTTAAAGATTTATGTGTATGTATTTGCTTGGGTATAAATGCCACCTGTGTGCAGGTACCCATAGAGGCCAGAAGAGGACGTCAGAACCCCTGGGATGGAGTTAAATCTCTCAAGCCTCCAAGACAAATTTATTTATAAAGTAAAAATAAAAATATTTTAGAAAGTATTCACTTTTTAGTTTGTCAACTGACAAAACTTGGGTTTTGTTTTTTAAACATTTTTGTTACTTTAGAAATTCTCTGTTTTAGTTTAATATAATTTGTTAATTGATTGGTCCTGGGGATTGAAGCCAGGACCTTGCAGGTATTAGGCAACGGCTCTACCACTAAGCTACATCACCAGCCTTAACTCACTCATTGTTGAGATAGGCTCTCACTAAATTCCTCCAGCTGATCTTGAACTCTTATCTGTAGCTCAATCAGGCTTTGAATTTACAAACTTCCTGCCTGCATCTCTTAAGTAACTGAGATTACAGGCAAGAGCCACCTCCAATCTGGTTGCATGGATAGACTCTGATTAAACACAAGTGATCCCCCAACTTGCACATTTAAGGATTAATGTCCAAAAGTCTGAGAATTAGAAGTCATAAATTTACATTTCATTCCAACTATCATTGATAATTTGCAGGCCATGTTCACGAGTACCCAGAAATGATAGAGTCAGAAATGACATAAAAACTCATTCTTCGTAGATATCTGCCACAAAACGTTTCAAGATAACCAGTGAAGAAAAGGCCTCTTTTTTTTTTTTTTTATGCTAAGATATTTCAATTGTTGGGTGCTGAAAATTCTCAAAATAATTCTAAGTTTTTTTGGGGGGGTGGGGTGGGGTGGGTGTACTTCAACTCAGCATTTAGAATAAAAATATTCTGTGTTCTCCCATAGAGGGCCTACCAGCATTATTTCTAAAACGTACAAAGCTTCAGTCTTCTCCAATTCTTACAGATTTTCTTCCTTCATCCTTAAGGTAGACTAGGGGTCTAGCTTCACCTCTAGTTCTTCATGAGGAGACATCAGGTTTTCCTGTCTCAGAGAGCATGTTGGTTGGCAAGTTTCAAGGAGGACAATGACCGAAACTGGGATGGGGTTGGTGTTTCCACAGATCTTGGTTCTGCTTATTCCTGTTTTTTTTTTTTTTAATTGGATATTTTATTTATTTACAGTACAGATGTCATCCCCTTTCCCCATTTCTCCTCCCTAGAATCCCCTATCCTATACCCCCTCTTCCTTTATGCTTTTATACCATTTTGATTACATGCATGTAATAAGGTCAGTTATAGATTGAGGGTCTAGCAATACAATAGATGCAAATAGTCGAGGAACAAGCAATACAATAAACACAAATAGTCAAAGAAAAATCAAGGCATTAAACCCGAGTTACATGAACACTCCTGTGATCACTGTTTCTAAAGGCTTATCAGGATGACCAAACTGAGCCTACATCCCTATCCTAGCCCAAGGTCATTTTCATGTCTGAAGCCTATTTCCTTGTTCTAGTCTAAAATTTAGAATCCTGTCTGAAATTACTTCTTTGTTCTGGCCTAATATTTAGATTCCTGCCTGAGATTACTTCTTTGGTGTAGCCTACAATTTAGACTACTACCTGAAATTACTTCTTTGTTCTAGTCTAATGTCAGATTTCTGCATGAAGCCTACTTCCTTGTCATTGGCCAATGTCATATTCCTGTCAAGCAGCCCCTTTCCTTGTCCTTGGCCCATGTCAGCTTCTTGCCAAGCAGCCCCAAAGGCTCTCCACCTCTCCCCATTTTTATTTTGTTAACAACACTGAGCCTGTCTTAGGTCATTCTGACAAGAATACTTTCCTTACCCTTCATGGAATATGCATTATCAAGGGCAATGTACTTCTTCTGTCTTAGGTTGGTAAGGCTCTGTGCAGAATCTTACCCATCCTTGGCAAAGTCTGTTAATTTAATAACTTTGTCTTTGTGTCTGTTTTCAGGGTTAAGCCATGTACTTTGTCTGCCAACATGTTGATGTTGTTAAAGATAAGCTTTAACACAATGGGCAGGAATAAAAGTATTCCCAGGATAAGAAGGGCTAGCCTGATCAAGCTATGTATGCCATTCCTGAGGTTTGTCCAAAATGGAAATACTGAGCTCAGGCCATGGATAATTTTATCGGGATTATCTGCAGCATCAAAGGTCAACAGAGCAGCATTCTTTAAATTCATTATCTCATTATGCAAAGTTGACACACCCAGAGAGGTGTTAGGATTATGCCAAATATCCTATAGGTATCTTTAAACGAAAAGGCCTCTTGTATGTGCTCTCTGGCTGAACCACTTTGTCAGACAAAGGGTCCGCCTCTTTCTGTCCTTGCAGCATAACTTTGCCTATGGGGGAGATTAGAGGATGTGAAACACAATCCAACCACACATGAGCCAATAATGGACTGCTTTTGGTAAACCTCTGTGCCTGAGGTACTTGCACTGTTTTCTGCAGTTAAGTAGGATTACCCTGTCCTGCTTGAGATCACATTTAACTTCCTCTTTAAAAAGATAAAGCATGCTGGAGATGACTCTGTGGTTAGGAGTACTTGTTTCTCTTGCAGCAGACCCAGGTTCAGTCTCCATAACCCACATAGTAGATCAAAGCCATCTGTAATTCCAGTGACAGGGGATCTGATACCCTCTCAGACTTCTGAGGGCACCAGGCTCACACATGGTGTGCAGTCATACATGTAGCCAAAATGTGTATACCTAAAAATGAGATTAACCTTGAAAAATTAAAAAGATAAGACCTTAGGGGTAGGGCACACAAGGAAAATACTTTACTGTCTGTCAGTACAATGCATGAATCCTTGTTGGGACAGCAATAAAGGTTGGCTCACTGAGGTCATCCCTGCTGATGACGAGGGTAGCTACTACTTAGAGGTGCTACCTGTCACTTCATGCAAGTCCTATTCCATTGACTGGGAAGAGAACTTCAGTGCCTCTGACTTCAACAGTAAACTACATGGGTTATTAAATATTTTCAAGGTAATTGTGGTGCTGTATATTCTGTAATCTGAGCTTCAGGAGGTTGAAAAAGAAGGATTCATTGAGTCCAGGAGTTTGAGACCAGCCTGGGCAACATTAGTGAGACAGGTCATACTTAGATCATTTTATTATCTCAGTAACTCTAAGAAACAATACCACCATGTCCATTTTTCACTAATAAGGAAGTGAAGTCTTCCATAGATTGAGATACCCAAGGTCATACAATAAAAGGAAAACAGAATTTGAATGTAGATCTTGTTAACTCCAAAGCCAGGGTGCATAAACTCTGCATTATATTCTTCAAAGGTATATCGAGCTATTTCTTTTTCTTTAAGAAGTAATTTTTAAATGATTTATTTTTATTTAATACACATTGATGTATTGCCTCCTTGTCTGACTGTGTTTGGGTGCCAGATCCCTTGAAACTGGAGTTACAGACAATTGTGACCTTCTTTGTGGATGCTGGGAATTGAACCCGGATCCCCTGGAAGAACAGGCAGTGCTCCTAACTGCGGAGCTATCTCTCCAGCCCCAGTACCAAGTTATTTGTATAAGGTGACTATGACTAAAATGACAAATAAAGTTTTATAGCTCACCTATCCTAGGATTTAGTTTCTTCAGTTCATCTTCTCCTACCAGTGGCTCTACAGTTATTGATTGGAATACTGCCCTCTAAATTAAGCCTTAGGTTTGTCCAGGTTCACTCCTAATCCAGGAGGGAAAGCAAGGCCCCTTTAACAAGGCCAACAGTCTAAATGAGGCCCATAGGGACTGTCCTCAAATATCAGCTTGAGGACAGACTGAGCCATCTCCCTCCCTGGAGCACAAGCTTGATGTGTGAGCTTGAAACAGTAGGGTTTTGGGTTTTTTTTTTTTTTTCCTAGAGGGAACCGGTGAGCAATCCGTCTGTAACACAAGGCAAGCTAAAGCTGCTGTAGTCCTTACTCTGCATGCACTATTACCACCAAGCCCAGACTCAAGCAGGCAGTTTCAAAGCCCAGGAGAAATTAAAAACTTGTGTTGTCCTACTTTATAGCATACTGGTGTACCCCAGCTTTATGCAGCTGTTGTACTTGGAGCAGCTTTTTCAATCAAAATTCCTCTTACCTAGTAAAAAGTTTCATTCTTCGGTATCAGCAAGAAGAAAAGAGACTTTCTAAGTTTATTATCAATTACTACCCTGTCAGGTATCTACAGAGGACTTAAATAGGAAATTCAAAAAGAAAACTCCAAACTGATATTAGCAAAATCTCTAGCTAATGAGCCTGAGAGGTCAGTAGCCAAAGCAAAAAGAACTGGAGTATCAGGACTGCTAAGCAACCTTTCTACATCCCTTAAGCATGAAAAACCCCACTTACTCCCTTCTCTTCAACAACCAGAAACGTTATTGCAGCATCATGAGTTCCTACTGCTACCAATACTGAACAGTCTTGAGTGCTTCTGCTACCCTCATGTAAGACCTTTGGGATAAAGGGACATTTCCATTTTACCTATGGGGACACAAAAACAGCAAAACTGTAATGCGTGAGCTGACACGTGTCTGTGGGGAAGTAGTAAACATAGCCCATGAGAGCAGCAGCCCTTTGAATAGTCACATGTTACTCTGAAAAGTGCTCAGAAAACTTCCAAGACGGCTGAACCTGAATATACAGTCTTGAAAGGTTTGGGGAACATTGCCATGTGAAACAAGGAGCAATAGCTAGGCTGCCAGCACATGTCCCATCAACTGTGTCCATCTGACTGTCTGTAGTACAGAGCTGCATCTCTCTGGTAATGTTGCATTCCAGCCCAAAGTGTACTGTTAATATTTTTGACAGCTACATGCAACAGATAATGACTTTTTAAGAAAATTCTTTATGTTTGGGCCTAGAGAGGTGGCTCGTGGGAAAGAGCTCTTGTCTCTCTTGCAGAGGACCTAGTTCTGTTCCTAGCACCCACATAAGTGGCTCACAACCATTCCTAACTCCAGTTTCAAGGGACCTGATACCTGCTTCTTAACCTCCACACACGCTAGGCATGTACATGGTGCACATACATACACAGGCAAAATACTCATATAATAAAATAAATCCAAAAAATATTAAAAAGTGTTTTAGTTCCAGTTTGCTTAATGAGACCCTTTCTCACACAAAACAAACCAAACAAAAACAGACAAAAGAGAGCCAGATATGGTTTCACAGCCCTGTCATTCTAGCACTTAGGAGTTAGAAACAGGAGGATAAGGAGGAGTTCAAGGATAGTCTAGGCTACATAAAATCTTGTTGGCGGGGGTGGGGGGATCTAAAAATGCCTAAGGTTCAATAAAGTGACTCTAAGCATCACACCAAAATATCATCCATAAAATAAATATTGACAATTGGGTTTCATGGGATAGTAGTGGTACACTCCTTTAACTTCCAACAACTCAGAAGGTGATTTGGAGGCTAGATTAGTCTACAGAGTGAATTCTAGAATAGTCAGTGTTATATAAAGAAACTCTGTTCAAAATAAATAAATAAAAAGAAAATATGTCTGCTGTATAGGTATGTAAAGAATGGAAATAATTGTATCATCAATAAAGACTGAAATTCAGATAAGAAGTCTCTCAGCCATGGTGCTCAGCCTTTCCAACACCTCAACCCTTTCACACAGTTAAGTTCCTCATGCTGTGCTGACCCCAACCACAGTCATTTTCTGTTACTTTATAACTGTAATTTCGCTACCATTATGAATTGTAATATAAATATCTGTGTTTTCTAATGGTCTTATGCAACCCCTGTGAAAGGGTTGTTCTACCTGTAAAGGGGTCACGACCTACAGGCTGAGAACCATTGCTCTAAATGGGCAGGTGGTAGTAAACTGGAGAACCTGATGTCCTTCAGCCAGCGGATGAATAAAGAAACTAGAACATACATGGAGGATAGAATAATACTCAGCAGTAAATAGGAACAAACCACTGATATGCAGCAGCTGGAGTAAGTATCTCATGTATACCAAACATGGTCATGTTTTAGATTACTGACAGACCAAGGTAAACATGGTACATTTGTGTTTCTAAAGCAGCAAGAGAAGATGGTTTTAATTTGTGTGTGTGTGGTCACCTGTGCATGCAGATGTGCATACCACGCGTCAGACATCTTCCTCCATTGCTGTCTACCTTATTTTTGGGGATGGAGTTTCTCATTGAACCTGAAATTCAATTTTCAGCTGGGCAGGCTGGCCAGTGAGCCCTGTGTCTGTTCTTCCCACTGGAGGTAGAGGCTTTTACCCAGGTGCTAGGCTCTGAATTCAGGTCCTTCTACTTATGCAGCAAGCGCCTTAGTCAGCCATTCCCTCCCCCCTCCCCACCCTCCCCTTGTCTAAGTGTACATTTTAAACGAACCTTTAGAAAGTGCTCTATATTCCACTCTTCCTACCTTAACGGCTGTTAACATACGTGTGCATGCTTATACACACATTTCTCTTTAGTTTTTTTCTGTAAGTCATCTATCTCTAGGTGGGCCCAATGGGGAATGAGAAGCAGGTTTTGTACAGCTGATGTGATCACTGTACAGACAGCCTTGGAAAATACTACCCAATCTGCCAGTTAATTAAAGCGTTAATCTGGGAAGCAGCCGGCCCAGAAAATGTTTACTCAGAGAGGAGGAAAGGTAGGGACTGAGTAGGGAGTGCCCTGTATTTATTTGCTTGAAAATGAAGGTTCATAAGGATGATCGATTGTGTGCACTCACACACACACACACACACACACACACACACACACACACACACACACCTACTGTCCCTCCCTTCAGTCTCTAAGGTGGGATAGCCTTGATCATATTCCTAAAAGATTTTGGCCTATTTGAGAAAACTAAAAGGACTCTGAAAGATCAAACCTCAGAAAAGTAGAAAGAAGTGAATTTAACCCTCAGCAAAGTCAGGTAGGCAGGACATCCAGAGTAGTGTGTCTTGACCTGGACTGAAATCTGCTACAGAAGAAATATGTGCTGGCAATGAGATACGGTAGATGTGTGGTTTGGGAACTGTAGAACCATGTAGATCCCAACTCTGCTTATTGTGTGATTTACGGTCAGTCATTACCTTATCTAAACCATATTTTTCTCAAAGATGCTTCTTCATCTCTGGACAGTTAGCTGCCTTTGTGCTCTGGGAAAGAAGGAAGGAAGGAAAGAAAATAAGGGAAGGAGGGAGGGAGGGAGGGAGAGAGGGAGGGAGGGAGGGAAGGAGGAAGGGAAGAAGTAGTTAGGACTTTCCAAGATTACAAACTGTCACTGTGACTGGAGGCTGCTCAGCCTTTTGCTCATTTCAGGGTTCCTTTTCATCAGGGAACTGAAACCAGGTTTCCTCTCTCCCAGGAATTTCTTTAGTTATATTAACTGTAACAAGGTAACACTCACCTGTGTATCACTGAAGAATTGATGAAATGAGTGGAGAAAATTAACTCATGCTGTTTGGTTATATTAAATAAGTATTGATAGTTCCTTTTCTTTTTTGTTTTTATTTGTGTCTTGAAACTATGTATGTATGTACTGCTATGTAGCCTTGGGTGGCCTGGAACTGCTGTATAGACAAGGCTCCCTTCAAACGTGTAGTGATTTTCCTACTTCTGCCTCCTGAAAACTGGAATTAGAATATGAACTGTCACACCCGGTGCCCAGCTGTTGTTAATTTTGATTGTGCTCAAAGACTGAGAGTGTGGCTCATCGGAAGAATAGCTGTATACACAGTGTCCTGGACTCAGTCTCACGCATAGACACAGCAGTAATGAAACAATATTCTTTGTGACAGAAAACTCACCATTTTAATAATCTTATTGTTAACTTTTTAAATGTTCTTTTTAAAAAATATTAATCTTTTAGAGCTAAATCCTAAACCTTTTATAGATAAAATGGTTAGTGTCAGGAACTTAATTCAAGGTATTTTAGGGGGAAGAAGGTTGACCCAAACAAAAAGACCTCTTCATTCAACAGACAAAAATGACCTTTTGCCAGGATTAACTTTTGTTAGTGTCTTTTCATTTTTTGATTTGTGTTTGTTTGTTTTACTTGCAGAACTCTCAGAGATTGAGCCAAATGTATTCCTTCGTCCATTTCTGGAAGTCATTCGCTCTGAAGACACCACTGGTCCTATCACCGGCCTGGCCCTCACCTCTGTCAACAAGTTCCTGTCCTACGCACTCATAGGTAAGCGCTTAGGCTTGGTGGACTCTGCAACACTTCATTTTCTGCTGCACAGGCCTGAAACCAACTGGTTTTCCAAGTTGTCCCTTTTCTAGTAGAGACATAGGCTTACTTACTCTTCATCATGCTAACTGACTAGGTTGTCCATGGAGGGGGAGAAGAGAGGAGAGAGTGCCTGGGACTCTAGTTTCCACCACACTTTGGAGAGTTAAGAGTGTGGTGCCCTTGTAGTCTTAGTTTGCTTTTTTTGTAAATTACTTTTATGTATTTGTATACAAAGGAGTGAGCATGTTTTTAAAATTACACACAACAGGGAAGCAGGGAGAGAGGACATGCATACAGAAAGGTATCCACATGGGGATCAGAGGACAATTTGTGGTATAGGTTTTCTTCCACCATCATGTGTGTCCCAAGAATAAAACTCAGCCATTAGGCTTGACAGCAAGTTCCTTTACACACTGTTCCCTCCCTTTGGCTGGTTTGCCTTATTTTCCAATTTGTGGTTATTGGTCTATTCATTTTATTGTATGTGTATGTGTGTGTACCTGAGTGTATGTACATGCATGCAGGTGCACACAAAGGCCAGAGAGGGTGTCGGATTCTCCTGACACTGTAGTTGCAGGCATTCATGAGCAGCCCCGTCTAGGTGCTGGGAACTGAACCTGAGTTTTCTAGAAGAGCAGAGTATTCTTAACTGATGAGCCATCTCTCCAGCCTGATTATCCCTTTTTTTATTTTTAAATGGGAGGGAGGGGATTTGTACTACATATTTTCTGTATTTTACTTAATAGTGTTTATTTGATGTACACATAGAGTTATAGAGTTGATTTATTCTTTTCATTGTAGAAAAACACACATATGCACATATATAATTTTACCTTTTAACCTTTTTTTTTTTTGAAGACAGAGTCTTATGTAGCAATAGGGTAGCCCCAGATTCATTATGTAGAAAGGACACTGTGATTTTTAGGACTTCCTGCCATTACCCTCCCATACTGGGATAATGGCCCTTTTGCTCCCACATCCAGTTTTATAAAGTGTTACAATCAAAACAGTGGCTTCATGCATTCTAGGCAAGCAGTCTATATCCACAGCCCCAGTTAATCAAATTGAAGTAAATAATTCAATAGTTTTAGTTATGTTCACAGCATTGTACAACTATTTCTAAGAAATATTTCTCAAACTTCTTCATGCCTCAAACAGAAACTTTAATTATGAAATAATTTCTTATTTCTCCTCCTCATTCATCCTTGACATAATGGTGTTTTTTATTTAATATTTACCTTATTATCTTTTTGAACTCATTATACATAAGCTGAAATAAACATCTGTGTTCCTATGGCCTTATTTACTAATTTTATCTCTGTGTGAAGTATTATAAATGCTACATTTTGTAGATCACTCCCCAGTGGGTTAGAGCACTGATGTCCCTGCCAGGAACGCTCTGGCATTTCCTTTTCCCCTTGCCATCTCAGCCCTGGGTATTACCAGTTTTCTGTTTTGTGTGTGTGCCACTTTGGTGGGGAAAATCTGTATGTTGTTTTATTTCCTTGAGGTTGAAGCATTGAGTTTCTTTGTCTCTCTTTTGGATTTGTTTTAACAGTTGTAAAGCTCTTTGTATAGTAGGGTTAAGAGGCCATTATTGTAAAGTCTTGTTCTCAGTCTCTACCTGTTTTGCACCCAGTCTAGAGTGGATCTCTGATTTTTTTCCAATAGTAGGGCTTGAACCTAGGTTCTTATACCTGCTAAGCAAGGACTCCACCCCTGAGTTGTGTCTCCCTCGGTCAATTTGTGTAAGATATGCATTTCGGTTCCTTTTCTTAGTTGATCTTGTCACTTAGAATTTAAAATTTTCCCCCTATTACAAACCCATGTGGCTCTTTCTGAGCTGATAGCGCTCCTGCAAACATGGTGAACGTCCCTAAGACCCGCCGGACATTCTGCAAGAAATGTGGGAAGCACCAGCCCCACAAGGTGACCCAGTACAAGAAGGGCAAGGATTCTTTGTATGCCCAGGGAAAGCGGCGTTATGACAGGAAACAGAGTGGCTATGGTGGGCAGACTAAGCCTATTTTCTGCAAAAAGGCTAAAACTACAAAGAAGATCGTGCTGCGACTGGAGTGCGTGGAGTCCAACTGCAGATCCAAGAGGATGCTGGCGATTAAGAGGTGCAAGCATTTTGAATTGGGAGGCAACAAGAAGAGAAAGGGCCAAGTGATCCAGTTCTAAGCCGATTTTTGTTATGAAGACAATAAAATCGTGACCTTTTACCCTCTTTGTCTTTGGGGAGGGAATAATAAAGCTTTCAGAAATTAAAAAAAAAAAAAAAAACATGTGAAAAAGTGAAAAGCAAAGAAACAGGCAGCTGTGTTTCTTTCAGAATGGAGAGACAAGGTGGGATGAGGCTCGGGCTCGAGCCAGCCAGAAGCATGTGAATGGCCTTTAAGTTCAGGACAAGAAAACTTTATCTTTTCTAGAAAATTGGATTTGCCTAGCTAATGCATTCAGGATTCTGAGCCTTGGGTGTCAACCAGGTTTTGAGGTAAGGTCTCATCCTCTCCAGGCACATGCGCCTCAGCTTCATTCCTTCCCTGCAAGAAAGCCATCAGGCCCAGGAGCTGCCAGCCTTGACCTGAGCACCACCTGCAGGTCACATCTCTTCACAGCCTCCAGCAGCTGCCCTTCTGGGTCTCTCTCTTTGATCTTTTCTCCTTCCTCTGTCCCCTTCCTGGACTTGGCAAAGAGGCTGGTCATTGGAGACCTCAGGCCAGCTGGTCAATGGAGTTTCCTGTGGTAGGAAAGGAGAATGTTGGAAGGGATGATCACTATAGTCATGTACAAGAGCCATAAAGCAAAAACACCAAGGCTGGCAAGTCTCTCTGAAGCTGGCTACCAAGTAACTAGAGGATGAGGACCTGAAGGAGTCTGGCAAGATACAAGGTCTAATGAGTTCAAGCCAAGGAATCCTTCATTTCTGCAACCTCCTCACAGAAACCACCCATTGCCCTCTGGGTCCTGCAGCCCAAGGCTTCTGAGATTATTTTCTGCTCCACAGACTGGCCTTTAGTTTGGTTCCATGCACCTGCCAGGTCAGAGTTGTAGCACTGACTGTCCAGCTTCCTGGCAGGCTCCACCTGTGATTCTAAGGACCTGTCACTATTACCTACCTTCTTGGAAAATGGACTTTGCTACTTTGTTCAAGGTGAAGTAATGAGAATACAAAAAAGATCAAAAGAATTTAAACCACTTTATCAAGAAATTACTGAAAGAGAGGAAGAAATAGACTCCCAGGAGCCTTGAGATATGATCAAGACTGCTATTAACTGAACTCTGACATGCCATTCAACCCTAAGAAAGACCTAGCTTTCCTGTGGCCCTGAAGGCCTAAATAAGGACTTTCAAGCAGGACTGCAAGAATGTTTAGGCAGGGGCCGTAAAGAATGGGATTTTCCCTGCTGATTGAGGGAGCCGGGAGGATGCTAGGAGGGGACTGGATCACCACGTAGCCTCTGAGTCCTCAAACTCCTTCCCTTTTATATGTTTATAGCATGTTTATAGAAGCCCTTTGGTACTTAGAAGAGGGGTGCTGCAAGTAGGACAGAGTCTTGGACATGTCAGAGACTAATGCCAAGATGACAGAAGAGAAAAAGAAAGCAAAAGATACAGTTAATGAAAGTCTTCTGGCTCATTGTTGCAAGAGAAATGCTCAGGTTTCTTGGCAATCCCCCAAGCTTTAGGCTCAGGAACTCTGTTAATTTCAGGTACCAAAAAAGGGAAAATTTCCAGGTGTGTGGCACACACCTTTAAAGTCCAGCACTCTAGAGCAGAGACAGAGGGACCTGTGAATTCAAGGTTAGCCTGGTCTAGTGAGTTTCAGGCAAGCCAGGGCTACATAGTGAAACCTTGTCTCACAAATGAAGAAAAAGGAGAGAGGGGTGGCAAGGTCTGTGTCCTGACTCCTACAACTCCGGTCAGGAGGGCTCTTGCTCTCCATGCTCCCTCAGCCTCCCACCGCCGGAGCTTCATCGTGTGCTGCCTTTCCTCCTTCATTATGTTCGTGAGCTCACTGTTCCGGACTAAGCAGTGTTGCTGGAGGCAGCTTCTTAGCCTGCTCCTTGTGGCCATTTGACACAAGGTTAGAAGCAGAGCTTATCCCTCCACAGGATTTGTTTACTGTCAGCTCTCACCTCCTTTCCACAGCTGAAATCCTGCCTGCTCCCAGGCCCCAGCCTCCAGTCCTGTTCAGTTTGTTTCTTTTTCTCTCCTACAGCCTGGTTAGTTAAAGAAGGGACAAGATTTTTTTTTTTTTAAACTGGGTGTGTTTGACACATGCTTTATAATCCCAGCACTTGAGAGGCAGAGGAAGGAGGATAAGAAATTCCAAACCACACTTAGTCTCATAGTGAGCTCAAGGCCAGCCTAGAATCCATCCTGTCTTAAAAAACAAAACTAACTAAATAGATGAAAACAAGTTATTTGGAGCAGGTGGCAAGGTCTTTCTATATTATAGTCCTGGTTGGCTTCAAACTCATATTTCTCCTGCCTCAGCCTGGCAAGTGCTAGGATTCCAGGCCTATGCCACTACATCCATTGCACCATACCAGTAAGGCCTTAGTACCATGATTCTTGCTGAGTGTTGTTTTAAATAAGAATGAATGTAAAGAACCTTGGATCTGCTGCAGTATGCCACCCGCGAGAGCAGCGAGCGCAGCGCTGCTAGCACAAACCATCTGTTTGCCCTCAGTCCCTTAGTTCAATTGCACCAGAACACAACCAGAACAACCAAAGAGAAGTCATATTAAAAGATGGGAAGAAAAAAACTGTAACCTTGGCATTCAAAGGTCTGGCTCTGCCTGCTCTCTGCTCCTATCTTAAGACCCTTCCACTACAAAATGAGTAGCTTACCAGTAGTGATTCCTCAAGTGTGTCCCTAGAGCAGCAGGATCTTAGAAATGCAGGTTCTTAGGCTCCACTGTATCCCTACAAAATCAAAGCTCCTAGGAGTTCAGCTGGTAAAGCATTTACCACACACACATGAGAACCTTGAGTTTGGAGCCCTAGCACCCAGTGAAGAGCTGAGCACTACAATTCCAGCTCTGGAGAGTTGAAGACAGGAGGGTCACTGCAGCTCGCTGGCTTCAGTCTAGCTGGATCACTGAGCTCCACGTTCAGGGAGAGACCCTGGCTCAAAAAATAGATACGGTGGAGAGTCACACACACACACACACACACACACACACACACACACACACACAGAGAGAGAGAGAGAGAGAGAGAGAGAGAGAGAGAGAGAGAACAGAAAAAGAAGCTTCTAGAAGTGAGCCAGGCTGTGTGTGTGTGCTTAATAAAAACAAACACTACAGGTAATTTTGATACATAGGAAGTGCTTTTTTGACACGGTGGAGGAAATTATTTTTTTTTCCTTTTGAGACAAGTTTTCTCTGTGTAACCCTGGCTGTTCTAGAACTTTCTCTGTAGACCATGATGGCCTTGAACTCACAGAGACCCACCTGCCTCTACCTCCCAAGTGCTGGGTTTAAAGAAGTTTACTACCACCACTAGTATTATGGGTAAAATTCTTAGGTTGCTAAAAAAACAAACAAACATAAAAACAAAACGAAATCAAAACAATAGGTTAGGAGACTCATGAAAAAGCCAGCGTCTTCTCTAAGCAATTTATAAATAGGCCATCTTCCCTTTCCTGTCTTCTTGACATAATTTAATCTGTCCCTTTTGCTGGAGCAGATCCAACTCATGAAGGCACAGCAGAGGGCATGGAGAACATGGCAGATGCTGTCACTCATGCCCGTTTTGTGGGCACTGATCCTGCCAGTGATGAAGTTGTCCTGATGAAAATCCTTCAGGTAAGTGGGAGGGAAGAACAATCAGGCTAATGGCCAAGGGCTGCTCTACTGGCTCTACTTCCCAGGCCTGCCAGCAGCAGCGTGAAGCTGCATTTTGATTCCACTGAGGCTTTAGAGACTGACTCTGTTTCCAAACAAGGAGCTCAGGTACCCAAAGGAAAAGCTTTTTCTAAGGAAAATAATTAAGAGCCTTAAATGAATTGGTATCAAATACCAGAAACCCTTAATACATCGTATGCCTCTGGTAGACTGTATCTGTGCCACCCATCTGTTAGGTCTGTGGGCTAGAGTTCCAGTGAGTTATGACTATGTGGAGCAAGAAAGGACTCCCAAGTTAGGCACATGGGAGTCTCTATCTTGAGTTTTTGGTTTTGGGGTGGGTTTTTTGTTGTTGTTGTTGTTGTTGTTGTTGTTGTTGTGAGTCAGGGTTTCTCTGTGTAGCCCTAACTGTCCAGGAACTCACTCTGTAAACCAGGCTGCCCTCAAACTAAGAAATCCACCTGCCTTTGCCTCCTGAGTGCTGGGATTAAAGGGAGCGCCACCACTGCCTACCTCTATTTTGTTTTTTTAACATAGGATTTCTCTGTGTAGCCCTGGCTGTCTGAGTTCTAGAACTCAATTTGTAGACCAGGCTAGCCTCAAATTCAAGATCTGCCTGCCTCTGCCTCTAGAGTGCTGGAATTAAAGGTGTGCACCATCACACTTGGCTTTTTTTTTTTTTTTTTTAATTTTTAAAATTTTTGTTTTTGTTTTTGTAGGGACAGGGTCTCATATAGCTAAGGAAGACCTTGAATTCTTATTCCTGTTTTGATCTCCCAAGTGCTGATATTACAAGCATGTGACACTTTACCTAGCTTTAAGATCAGCTTACTTCTTGCTAACTTAAAAAAAAAGAAAAAAAGAAAAGAAGGGCTGGAGAGATGGCTCAGCAGCTAAGAGCACTGACTGCTCTTCCAGAGGTCCTGAGTTCAATTCCCAGCACCCACATGGTGGCTCACAACCATCTGTAATGGGATCCGATGGCCTCTTCTGGTGTGTCTGAAGATAGCAATAGTGTAATTACGTATAATAAATAAATTTTTTTAAAAAAGAAAGAAAGGAAAGAAAGAAAGAGAGAGAGAAAGAGAGAGAAAGAGAAATAGAAACCTTGAAATTGGACATGGTCATGCATACTTGTAATTGGAGCTTGTAGGAGACTGCAGCAGAAAGACCACAAGTTGAGCCCAACCTGGACTAAATAGCATGATCTCATCTCAAACAAAACAGGAGGTAAGGAGAACCTCACCCCTAAGCTGGGCATGTGGCTCACTGGTAGAGCACTGGCCTAGCATATGTGAGTTTGATCTTCTGAGGAGATAGCTCAGTTAGTAAACTGTGTGCCTTACAGGCATGAAGACGAGTGTTAGATCCCCAATACTCATGTGAATCTCCAGGCACAGTGGTGAGTAGACACGGAATCCCAGAGAAGCATAGGCAAGAGGATCCTGGTATTGTTGATCAGCCAGTCTAGCCTAATAGATGAGCTCTAGGTCCCTGAGAGACCCAGCCTTGAGTGAAGTTGGTCCACATTTCTGATGTTGATACCCATGTATTAGTGTGTCCTCCACATCCCCAAACCACACATGAACATGCACATAACACAGGCATTGATGAGAAGAATAAGAAGTAGAAGAAGAGGAAGAGGAGGAAGAACAAGAAGAAGAGGGAGGAAGAGGAGGGGGAGGAGGAGGAAAAGAATTAAAAATGTACTTGCTAGGTCCATTTTGTTGTTATTTTGTTTGCTTAGTTGGTTGGTTGGTTTCTCAAGACAGGGTTTCTCTGTGTAGCCCTGGCTGTCCTAGAACTTGCTCTGTAGACAAGACTGGCTTCCAACTCAGAGATCCACCTGCCTCTGCTTTCCAAGGAGAGCTCAGCTCTCTAGGTGTGTTTTCAAATAAGCTTTACTCACCCTACTTTGTTTATCACTGTCTTCTCTTTCTTCCTTGTAGGTTCTCCGAACTCTGTTGCTAACCCCAGTGGGTACCCACTTAACAAATGAATCTGTATGTGAGATTATGCAGTCTTGCTTCCGGATTTGCTTTGAAATGAGGCTCAGTGGTAGGTGCTTGAATACTGGGTCTTTCATCTTCCTGGGGCAGGTGTATGAACATGTATACAGGATGCTGTCTCTGAAGCCCAGAGAAATGGGATTTATCCATCATCCACCTTGGGTAACCTTAGGGGGGTTGTTCTGAAGCTAGAATAGAGTTCTCAACCCAGTATTACAGGACAGGAGTTGGGATGAATCTTAGGCGGACTCACTTCGAGAACCAAATCTTCTCCTTTAGGGTTTCTGGGATTGACACCAATTGATAACCCAAGAAAACCCATCTAAGTGTGTCCCCTTTTTCCTGACTCCGTAGTACCACCTAGTGGTCTGGTAAAGTTATAGCTCCAGGCTGAGCTGGAGCTGGTTTTAATAAGTTTGGCATAATCCTTGGTAAACACAGTTTGGAGGGGAGTCTGCTCTGAGAGGTCTCCTGATAATAGCACAGCAAGTAATGACACCTGTGTTATTTGTTTTTGCCTGTGCAGAGTTATTGAGAAAATCCGCAGAGCACACTCTCGTAGACATGGTGCAGCTGCTCTTCACAAGGTAAACCTGCTGCTGTTTGCTTCTGCCCGGCTGCCCAGGCCTCTTGAGTCTGCCTGCTTCCACACAGCCACTTTAGGGACCTGGCCAACCCCACAACCACATCAGAGGCCACTGGGACTATAGATAGCAATAGTTCTCTGGGTCCAGGGTTACTGAGCAAGGGAGAAGGGAGAGAGAACTCCCGTGGCCTCAGAGAAGCAGAGGGTTATTTAATCTCTGCTTCCCAAACTTGTGTCTGTTTCTGTGCAGGTAGCATCGGGGAAAGGGAGTGTGGAGAAGATGCCAAATTAAGCAGGCTGGAACAGGTTGCTGAGCGCCCTAAACTTAGCCTGATTTCTGTACAAGAAGGCCAAGGCTAGGGTAACCAACAATTGTAAAAGCTGACTTATTGGCCTTTATCTTGGCTTGCCTTGGACTTCCTGATTTTAGCATTTAAAAGTTCCATATCCTGGCAGACCTTTTAGTCCCAGGGAAATTTTGATTTTTGATTTCCCTAAGAAGGACTCCCTCATTTGGAGCCAAGAAACCTTTTTGTCCTAGATTATATTCTATACTTCCTTTCTAAAGACACACTTGGGAAGAATTGAAGCAATGACTTTTAAACCAATGAGATTTCTTTCTGCTTTCAGGCTTAATCCCTATTATTTGTACATTAGGCTGTTCTTGGATTCTGCTACTGAGAGTTTCTTACTCCATGGACTTACTGCCTTTAAAACATCAACCTGCTTTTACCACTTTCTGTGCCTGACTATCTCTTGGTTTTCAGTGGTGCTCTTCAAGGATGAAAAGAACCTTCATACTCCAAGGGTGCTTCATCACCCTGTCCCAGTGACTCCTCTGTCTGTGTCTTACATATTCCAATTCCTATAGCTCTAAGGCTCTAAAGGGGATGAGATTAGCCCTTATGAGATTAGCTTCTCATAAGAGTAAACTAAGAGACAAGAATACTGTGTGCCAATATACCACTGCTGTAACAGGTCTAGAGAAGAACATTGTCATTATCCCCAGTGACAGTCATACTATTCTCTATCTTATAGGTTACCTCAGTTTAAAGAAGAACCCAAGAGCTATGTGGGAACCAACATGAAGAAGGTGGGGTCTGAAAGTTCATCTGCTGTCCCTTGTCCAAACCACCTTAACTTACGAACTTCAGTACGACTATTGCTTAGTAGCAAAGACATGCTTTCACTTAGATGGGTCTACTTGTAATCTACAAATAACTGTCACTCCTATAAGTCAGAAATATACCTCCCATGTACCTCTCCTTCCTCCACCTTTCCTCTCTAACCTACCTGTCTTTGTTGACCTACCACATATGCTAGTGAATCAGTCCTTAAGGAAACTGGACACAGCTTACCAAGCTAGGGTAAAGATACATGTTGACATAGATGAAAATCTGGCCATCCCATTTGGCTCAGTCTTGTCAGCAAGTAAGAGTCCTAGAGAGGCTGTGTCCCAAATCCCCTCCAATGCTGAATAAGACTGGGCTTGTGCTTGCCATAGTCTCTGTTGAAATCAAATCAAGCTGTACTCCAGACCAAAGGGTTCTCAGATTGCTAAGAAAAGAATGGTGATCAGGATGGCCTCCTTCTATCTATCTTGAGCTGAAACTCTGGACTTCTCAGACCTCTAATGGGGTTCTGCCCGTGGAAGTGACCCTTGACTATTTGGTGCATGCACCTGACCTGCCCTTGTTCCTTCCTGTTTATCCCCATTCCTGCTCTGTGCCCTGTTGGCGCCTGTCTGAGTTTATTTTACTCTGTTTAAATCATGCATTTGCCTGTCTTTCACAGATTTCTCCATGTCTCCTCAACACACTGGAGCTAAGTAGTGGGGAGCAGACCAAAGCCCCGAACCAGTTAGAGAGGGCACTACTCCTTAAGAATCTCAAGGTCTCTCTCCCTCTCCCTTCCTTTCCCCCTTTTGATTGATTGATTGATTTAAATGTTCTTTTTTTTATATATGTAACACTGGGTCCCAAATCTCTTGTTCAAAGCACACCTTACTCTATAACACAGCTTGGCTTTTGAAAGTTGCATGTGTTTATAGCTTTGCAGTACTGGGAATTCTCCTGGGATTTCTGGCTGCTTGGAAGCAGAGTGAAGTCTTGAACATCACAAAATGAGCCTAGAAAATGTGGGTTCTGCTGTCATCTTGTGGGGAGGCTTAAGACCCACCATTTCTAGGGAAACTACAGGGACCCCAAGCAAGATCTTTCTCCCCTCCCCTGTCTCAGAGCTGGAGTAGAGAGCACAGTCCTTGTGTAAATCTGTATACATGGCTATGTTGGTGATGGAAGGTCTTTCATCCTGTGAGAGGTTTTTTTTTGAGGGGGGAGTTGTTTTGTTTTGGGGTTTTTTGTTACGTAAAAAGGATCATTGCAAAGTTTAGACCTCTAGATTGATAGAAAGGAACTAGGGATCAGGACACTGGGAATTTTCTAGAATCAGCAAAGATACCCTCTGTCCTTTAACATTCAAAATATAGGTGAGTTTAAGGAAGGAATATGAGCTAAAGACCACCTGACCCTTGAGATACCCATGCCTTTGAAAGATAATAAAAGTAAGGGATAAAGGTTGTCTACATTATTCATCACAAGGATGTGCATGCCAGAGGTGTGATTGTGAGCATTTCTGTGACTGCAAATGAATTAACTCTGTGAACGAGTGTTCCCTAGCAAGGAGTCTCTGTCCTATTTGATTGCATTGTCTCTAATTTTTGTTTGCAGAGTTACCAATTTCAGCCGTCTTCAGTGACTAACCTGTATGTTGTCAGGACTATTAGCCTCAGACCTGCACTGCGTTTATAAAGCTACTGTTGTCTTTTGGAATGTAGACTTGTACAGATAAAGTGGTATAGGGTTCCATGGACACCTGCCGCCTACTATCCACCTTACAGCCTTACGACACAGCATGCAGCAACAGTGAAGCTTTCATGAAAACTGCCAGCCTTCAGGCTCCTGTACCAGTCAGAATTCCTTCTTCAGTCAGAAGGAATACTCACTGAAATAACCTAGTTGAATCTATATTTGCAGAACATAAAGTAGAAGATGGGAAATACTAGTCTGTATATGGAAAGAATGTCCGTTACTGACTGTCATTCTTAGTGCAGTGAGACTCCTACAGTGGAGCCTCCTGGAAAGGAGGGTTTCTTATAAACCTTTAGTTGTGTGGACTTTTGAAGCTTAGTGATGATGACCAATAAAGCCAAATGGTCCTTGTTTTCTTTCATTGGTCTTTTGGGTTTCTTGCCTTCTGTTTGGCTTGTGATCTTAGATCATTTTCTACCATGAACTCCAAGTTTACTTACTGACAAGAGCATCCTGGTTCCTGTTTAGTCACAGAAGCTCATGTTTAGGCATATGACTGCAGGTGTTTTGGAGATGAAAGAACAAGAATATGGATCCAATGAGAAGCTGGTATTGTGATAAAAACTGGAGAAAGGCTCAGTTTGGGGGGCCTCCTTTATTAGGAGAATAGTTGGGGAGGGAAGGAAGGGGGTAGGAAGGAAAGAAAGAAGGAAAGAAGGAAGAATGGATCTTAGGTGATCAGAGGGTATCAAAGCTTTGAGAGTAAGGGAGCTTGAAGAAGGAATTTTATCTCCAAATATCAGAAGAAATTGAATAGGTCCTTTTAAATTGTATCTAGTGGTGCTGGGATGTAACTCAGTTGCAAGAGTCTTTGCCTAGCATATACAAAACCCTGGGATTGAGCCCCAGTACCATGTAAGTGGAGTATGGGGGGCACACACCTGTAATCCCAGCTCTCGGGAAGAAGAAGCAGAATGCAAAGCTTAAGGTCATCCTTGGCTACATAGTGAGTTTGAGACATGCTCAGGGTACATGAAATAAAATAAATAAAGTGTATCTAGGAAGAACAACTGTAAGAAGAACAAGAGGTTTTATTGCTGTATCAAAATTGGGAGCAGCAGTATGGCACAGCCCTCCACTCTTAACTCTGCAAATAAATCGGTGTATCACTCTTTTCTCTAAAAAATTAACTTTGACCATCCATTTTAATGCAGAATTTCCAGAAAAAGAGTTGTCCTTATGGTCTAAGTCCCAGTCCATGCCTTAGTGGGAAAGCTTTGAATCTTGATAGGAAAGGGTAGGTGCTCATACCTAGACAAGAGCTGGAACTAGGAGCTGCCCAGCAGTTGACTGTGGAAGAAAGTCATCGCATGGGTCTGTAGTCTAAGGTTCTGGGCAAAGCCTGCCTTACCTTTTCAGCAAGAGACTCATGCATCATATACAGCACCGGGAACCCAGGAAGCAGAGTGATAAGTGTGACAGCTGGCTATATCGATGACTAGTCCAAATGCAAACGTTACCTTCCATGTGGAAGCCTCTGTGCCAATTCAAAAGGCTGTAAATGGAAAGGCATGCGGGTATGTTCTGATGGTCTAGATTATTTAATACTGATGTGGAATGTAAGATGTTTCCTAGATACCAGCAGACTGAGTAATGAGATATTTCTAGGAATAACATCTTAGTTTAAATACTCTTAGTCTAGATACTAATGACGTATGATATTTCCAGCTGAAAATGAGAGCAGGAGGCATGAGTGACTCATCCAAATGGAAGAAACAGAAAAGATCCCCTCGACCTCCACGTCATACAACCAAAGTCATCCCAGGTTCAGAGCTGCCCACCCCAAATGGAGCCACCTTATCCTCTAACCTTACTGGTGAGTGCCCTGGTTGCTTCTTATAAAAACACATAGGGAAGATCCTTTCTTTGTTCAGGGATTTAAAATGGAAAGCTGGTTAACTGAGGGGTTTTGGTCTTTCTGCAGAGAGCAGAAAGGGAAACTCCAAGTCAAATCAGACTATGATCATTTAATGTCCCTACATTAAACAACTTCAGTTCATTCACTTTTCATAGATTCTTACTACTCTAGAGGCATTTATATATGAGCATTCAGTCTAAGCAAGACCCTGGTACTGTAGAGGATGCATTACTCAAAAAGGCTCTCTTTGCCTTCAAGTTTGATTCTTTTCCTTGTCAGGTGGCATGCCCTTCATTGATGCACCCACATCCATCTCCTCTGCAAGTTCAGAAGCTGCCTCCACAGTGGTCAGTCCCTGTACAGATAGTGGCCTGGAATTATCCTCCCAGACTACCTCCAAGGAGGACCTCACTGACCTGGAGCAAGCTGGCTCCCCAAGGGAAACCACAACCACAGAGCCTGGGAGCAATGCGATTGGAGTTTCTGATCAGCTTGACCCTCAGGTAGGACTGATTTCTAAAGGCCCCTCTTGAGTTCTACAGGTCACTGTAAGAACTGGCTCATTCTTTTGGGGGTTTTGTACCTGAGCCTTGGCCAAGAAGGTTTGGCCAAGCATGGTGGTACATGTCTTTATTCCCATCACTTGGGAGGCATAGGCAGGTGGATCTCTGAGAGTTCAAGGCCAGCTTGGTCTACAGAGAGAGTCTCAAGGCAGCTAAAGTTGCATAGTGAAACCCTGTCTATTTAAAAAAAAAAAAAAAAAAAAAAAAAAAAAAAAAAAAAAAAAAAAAAAAAAAAAGATGAAGAAGAAGGGAGGTTGATAAAGGTAGTTCTTTCCTGTGTCTTAGTTAGGGTTTCCATCGCTGTGAAGAGACACCATGACCAAGGCAACTCTTATAAAGACAACATTAAATTGGGCTGCCTTACAGGTTTGGAGGTTCAGTCCATTATCAAGGTGGGCAACATGCAGCATCTAGGCAGGCATGGTGCTGGAGGAGCTCAGAGTTTTACATTTTATATAAGACAACCAAAAGACTCTCACAGGCAGCTAGAAGGAGGGTCTCAAATCCCACCCCACAGTGACCCACTTCCTCCAACAAGGCCACACCTAATAGTGCTACTCCCTGGGCCAAGCATATTCAAACCACTAAATCCTGTTTCCAAGAATTATTTTTGCTGACCATATGACATACACTACGACTAAAAAGGAGCTCATGAGATTTATCAATGTCAATATAGGTAGCATCTGAAAAAAGGGAGGAGGCGACTCTTACAGGAAGGTAATCATCTAAATCCTAAGCCTTGTGAGAGCTTTGCACCTGTAAAGTTCTGTCATCCTAGACAGTGGTTTCTCAGGTGGCCCTGGGCCATCTTATATTGATGTATAAATCAATGAGCTGTAGTCCATTGAAGACGGCTTGGAAGCTATAAACTTCAGGGGAATAAATTCTAAGTTGTTTTTGCCTCACTTTTGTTCGTATATCTGACTGCTGTTGGTCATAGCAGGAAGGGGCCCATGTAGAAAAGGCCCAGTCAGCATCGGTGGAATCTATCCCTGAAGTGTTAGAGGAGTGCACATCCCCTACTGACCACTCTGACTCTGCTTCTGTCCATGACATGGATTATGTCAATCCTCGGGGTGTGCGCTTTACCCAGTCCTCCCAGAAAGAAGGTAGGTACTCTCTAGAAGGCTCTGCCCATTCATGTACCCCATCCTACCAGAAATTCTGTCGGAGCCTAGAGCAGCTTGGATGAAGGCAACTATCACCTGTGAATCCATTTTCTAGACAGGAAATGGAATCAAGCTATAAAACTATTAGCGCACATAGAACTTTTCCCTAAATCATTCAGAGAGTTAGAGACTATAGGAGGAGACAGGGAATACAGTAAAGCTTAGGACTTTTAAGAAAAATCCTTGGTTCTGATTTCATCTATTAAGAGATAGGTAGTGGATCTTTTCCTTGGAAGAAATTAATTTCCTGAAATTGCCACAGATAAGGGCTGGAAGATGGCTCAGTGGGTGAGGTTGCTTCTCTGAAAGCATGAGGATTCCATGTAAAGAGCTAGGCATGGCTACATGTGCCTGTAATGCCATCATTGGGGTTTGCAGACATGTGGGTCTGGAGAGTTTGCTGAAACAATGAGTTTCCAGTCAGTGAGAGGCCTTTTTAAGGCAATAAAACAGAGCAGTAAGAGGAGGGCATCTGACATCCTTTGTGTCTTCCATATACACATGCTCAGGTGTATTTGCACACCATACCACACCTGCACATCCATGCACCAAACACATATAACACACAAACACAACACACAAGGTTTTGCCATGGATAACACAGATCCATATGTTATCAAACAGCTGGGGTCTGTCTTAATCTTCTTGTTCCCTCCCCACCTTTGCAGGCACAGCTTTGGTTCCTTATGGTCTTCCTTGTATCCGTGAGCTCTTCCGCTTTCTTATCTCTCTCACAAACCCACATGACCGCCATAACTCTGAGGTTATGATCCACATGGGACTGCATTTGCTGACAGTGGCTCTTGAGTCAGCCCCTGTGGCCCAGTGCCAGACCCTCTTGGGTCTCATCAAGGATGAAATGTGCCGACACTTATTCCAGGTAAGACTAGATTGCCCAGAGACCTTGGCTGTTTTTTGAGATTGAGAAGCCACTTAGAATACCATGACTAGTGCCCTTTCAGTTGGCCAGAAGCCACAGAAAAAGGCTTCCAGTAGCTCTCCAAGGACTTGAGGAAGGGATGGCTAAATCAAAACCCAGTTGTGGTGGTACTTCCCTGTAATGCAGCACTTGGGAGAGAGAGGCAGGAAGATAATCCAAGGTAATTTTCAGCTACGTGGTGAGATTGAGACCGGTCTGAGCTACATGAGCTCTTGTCTCAGAAAAACAAACAAAGACCAGCAAGATAGCTCAGTGGGTAAAAGAATGTACCGTCAAGCCTGACATGCTGGGTTTGATCCCTGGCACCTAGAAGATGGAGAGAGAGGGGAACATCTCCCTTGGGATGTACCTTTTCACGTGTGTCCCTGCTCCACTCCTACACACAAATAATAAATGTAAAATAAAACTTTTTAAAACAAATGACAAGAAAAAAAGAGTTCCCTAAGACTGCAGGTCTTCTGAAGCAGCCTCGCTAGTCTGCTCTCCTGTGTCTTTGTTGGTTGAATTATACTCGACCTCAGAAACCTCATGGCTTCTCACTCTCCGATCCCCAGCTACTCAGCGTAGAGCGACTGAACCTTTATGCTGCTTCCCTGCGAGTATGCTTCTTACTCTTTGAGAGCATGCGGGAACACCTCAAGTTCCAATTAGAGGTAAGTTTCTTGACCTTGGAAAGTAAAACGAAAACAGGAAACTACATGGCATTATCAAAGGGGCCAGCTCAGTGAATCATGCTTAAGATAGATTTTTATTTATTCTTCTCTCACACAGTACATCTCAACTACAGCTTCCCCTTCTTTCGTGCCTCCCAGTCCCCCCTCATCTCCTCTGTCCCCCAGATCCACTCTCCCCACCTTCCCACTCCCATCTCAGAAAGAGCAGGCCTCCCAGGGATATCAACTGAACATGATACAAGATACAATAAGACCAGGCACAAGGCTGGGTGAGGCAACCCACTAGGAGGAAAAGGGTCCCAAAAGCAGACTAAAGAGTCAGAGACACCCCCACTCTCACTGTCAGGAGTCCTTCCAAAATACTAAGCCAACAACCATATATGCAGAGGGTCTAGTACAGACCTATGTAGGCTTTATGATTGCCACTTCAGTCTCTGTGAGCCGCTGTGTGTCCTGCTGAGTTGATTGCAGAGGCCATGCTCTCCAGATATCCTCTACCGCTTTGGCTCCCACAGTTCCTCTTTCCCTCTTCCACTGCATTTCCCATCTCAGGGGAGGGACCCAGTAGAAAACCTGGGTTCTCTCCATCTATTTGGCTTTGGGGCTCTGTATCTGCTCCAAGCCAGAAGCAGCCTCTGATGAGAACTGTACTAGGTACCAATCAATGAGATCTATGTGTAGATTATCAGTAGGAGTCATTCCATTGACCTTTTTGGGGCGGGGCGGGGGGGGGGTGTTTAGTTCTACCATGGAACTATCCAGCCTCCAATTCCTAATCATCCAGGCAGTCTTAGGCATGGGCTCCCTCTCATGGGATGGGCCTCAAACAAGTCATTGATAGACCATTCCCACAAGTTCTGTGCCACCACTGCCCCTGCATATCTTGCAGGCAGGACAGATTGTAGGTGGAAGGTTTTGTGGCTGGGTTGGTATCCCAATCCTGCCACTAGAAGCCTTGCCTGGTTACAGAAGATGGACAGTTCAGGTTCTGTGTCCTCCATTACTAGGAGTCCTCTCTAGGGTCACTCTTGTAGATTCCAAGGAGGTTTTGCTACACTGGGTTTCCATATCACCACTACTACCCAGTGCGCTGCAGCTCCAGCCATCTCTCCCTGTACTGTCTCCCTCCATCTACCCCCACCTGATCCCTCCTATTCCCATTCCCATCTGCCCCCAGTCCACTCACAAACTATTTTTTTCTCAGAGAGATCCATTTGACCCTCCCTCACACACTCCTCCACCCCAGAGCCTTCTTTGTTACTTAGCCTCTCTGGGTCTGTGGATTACAGCATGATTATTGTTTATTTAACAGCTAATATTCACTTAGAAGTGAGTACTACATATTTGTCTTTCTGAGTTACCTCACTCAGAAAGATTTTTTCTAGTTTCATTCATTTGCCTGCAGATTTCATGCCATTGTTTTTAACAGCTGAGTAATACTCCATTGTGTAAGTGTACAACATTTTCTTCATCCATTCTTCAGTTGAGGGGCATCTAGGTTGTCTTCAGGTTCTGGCTATTACAAATAATGCTGCTATGCACATTGTTGAGCAGGTGTCCTAGGATGGAGAGTCCTTTGGAGATATGCCCAAAAGTGCTATACCTGGGTCTTGAGGTAGACAGTTCCCAGTTTTGATGTGTGGATTTAAGTCTGAGTCTTCAATTCAATTCCATGGACAACTGTCTATTTTTATGTGAATACTATGCAGTTTTTATTACTAGAGCCCTGGAGTACAGCTTAAATCAGTGATGGTAATAACTCTGAAGTTTTTTATTGTTTAGAATTGTTTTGGCTATCCTGAGTTTTTGTTTTCTCATATGAAGTTGAATATTGTTCTTTCAAGGTCTGTAAAGAATTGTGTTAGAATTTTGATTGGAATTTTGTTGAATCTTTAGATTGCTTTTCATAGGGTGCCATTTTTGCCGTGTTGACCCTACTTATTCGTGAGCATTCTTCAGGTTGTTTTCTTCAAAGTCTTTCACTTATCTGGTTAGAGTTACCCAAGAAATTTTATATTATTTGTGGCTATTGTAAAGGGTGTTGTTTCCCTGATTTCTTTTTTAGCCCATTTGTTGTTTATATATAGGACTTGGGGGTTTTTTGTTTGTTTCTTGGTTGGTTGGTTGGTTTTTGTTTTGTTTGTTTTAGTTAGTCTTGTATCCAGCCACTTTGCTGAAGGTGTTTTATCAACTGTAGGAATTCCCTGGTAGACTTTGGGGGGGGGGTCTTTCTCTTATAATCTTTAAATAATGCTACTTTGACTTCTTCCGTTCTAACTTGTATCCTCTTATCTCCAGTTGTCTTCTTGCGCTACCTACAACTTCAAGCACCATATTGAATAGATACAAAGAGAGTGGACAGCCTTGTCTTGTTCCTGATTTTAGTGGAACTGCTCTGAGTTTCCACTTAGTTTGTCGTTGGCTCTAGGCTTTTAATTATTTAAATAAAATAAATTGCCTTTATTATGTTCAGGTTTGTTCCTTGTTCCTTGTATCCTTGATCTCTTCAAGATTCTTAAAGGGGTGTTAGATTTTGTTGAAGGCTTTTTCAGCAACTGATGAATGACTGTGTGGTTTTTTTCTTTCTTTCTTTCAATTTGTTTATATGGTGGATTACATTGATTTTCATATGATGGACCATCCCTGAATCTCTGGGATGAAGTCTACTTGCTCATGGTGGATGATCTTTTTGATGTGTTCTTGGATTCAGTTTGCTAGTATTTTATTGTGTAGGAGAAGCTAAGGTGGGAGGAGTAAGGGAGGACGAGGAAAAGGAAGAAGAGGAGCTAGGAGAGGGAGGAGAGAGAGAGGAAAACATGGAGGCGGATGTTCACGTGTCTCCGCCAGTCAAAGGTAGTTGGTATATCTAGGTTGGGTATTGGGCTACACTTCTGATTGTATGGGCATCTTGTTATTGATCTTTACCAAATATATAAGCCTTTGGATAATCTAAGCATTAGAGTCTTACCTGTACCGAGCTCGTGTTGTTGGCAGGATGGTCTGGGCAATGCCCAGCCTTGTAGAGACAGTATGGAAGACTGGTAGAGCCATCTCCCATGCTGGCGTCTCGTGGGTGGCAGGCCTGGTATCTCTGGCTGGCCGTTTCTAGCTGCAGTGCCCACATGGCCTCCGGCCACTGAACATGGCGGCTGAGCTAGCCAGAGCCTCTGCAGCCTAGACAGTCGGCTTCTCTGGCAGGTTTTTTTAAATAATTACTACAACATTACTGAGTATTTCCTTCAACTGTTTTTTTCTTGGCTTTCTTTAAGGGATTTACCCCCCTCAATTTTTTTGTTTTGTCTTTTCCTCAATTTCTTTAAGAGATTTAATCATGTCCTCACTAAAGATCTTTATGGTCGCCATAAAGATAGTTTTAAGATCTTTTTCTTATGCTTCAGCTGTGTTGGAATACTCGGGGCTTGCTGTGGGAGGCTAGCTGTGTTCTGGTGGTGACATACTGCCTTGGCTGTTGTTGATTGCATTCCTATGCTTGTGTCTAGGCATCTGGGTTTGTGGTGATTATAGCTCTAGGTGCTGATTTCTAAGTTTGTCTTTGTTGGGTGAATGTTTTGTTCCTTGGTTTCTGTTTCCTCTCAGGTTTTCTGACCAGAGTGGCCTATTGTTGAGCAGGAGTCCCCACTAGAGTTGTGGGCTAGACTTCTGGCCACTAGCATGGTCTCTGGTCCAAGTGGAGGCTGGGACAAGAAGAAGTGGAGGACTGGGTAGAGGGTGGGAGGAGCACAGAGAAAGTTGGTGGGCAGGATCCAGGGACAGGCAGCCTACCTGGACTTCTGGTGGCTGGAACATCCTCTGGTTGAGCAAGGAGTCTCTGCCCACATTGGGAGCTGCAACACCATGTTGAGGAGGGGAAGGGTTATTGGGGATAGGGTAGGGGACTCTGAGAGAGTAGGGGAGGTGCACCAGTGGCTGGTCTGTCTCAAGATATAGATTTTTATGAGCTTCCTGTAGAAGGTATTTTTGGCCTCCATACTTTGTATCATTGCATAGCCTTCATAGAATAGTTAAGAGGATCCCAGACAAAAGTATTTGACTATAATATACAAGAGCCCATGACAGCATGACAACTGGGCATGACAGCTCATGCTAGCAATCCAAGCACTTAGAAGGCTGAGGCAGAGGATTGCTGTGAGTTGAAGGCCAGCGTGAGCTACCAAGCAAAACTTTCTCAAAAAAAGGGGTGGGGGAAGAATCCAAATACGAGGACTGGCAGATGATCTTAGCATGAATAGGACAGCTTTTCTATATAGGAGTTCTTATAAGTCAAACTAGCATTGCTGCTAAATTGCCAAAAGGAAGTCTGAATAAGACTAGGGTAGGCTTTATAGACAACACATTTTAAAAAGGAGAGTAGACAACTTCTTTGAGATGAAAATAGGAATAAGAGCCTTATGGGAAACAAAGAGGGGAATCTATTATTGAGGGGAGGGGATCTTTTGGTATCTCTTAATACCTGCCTCCTGTTCAATGTCGTTCCTATCCTATTTCCCCTTCATCTTTTCCTCAACCAAATGGCTATCGCTGGGTTGTTGACAGATGTACATCAAAAAGCTCATGGAGATCATCACTGTTGAAAACCCCAAGATGCCTTATGAGATGAAGGAGATGGCGCTGGAGGCTGTTGTGCAGCTCTGGCGCATCCCCAGCTTTGTCACCGAGCTCTACATCAACTACGACTGTGACTACTATTGCTCCAACCTCTTTGAAGACCTCACCAAGCTGCTGTCCAAGGTGCTGAGCACTCTCCCTGGCCTCTAGGAAGTGTCACGCAATCTTCCCATGGTAGCAGTGATGGTACAGAGAGTGGGGCACTGCAGAGGTGGGGACAGGAGTGAGGAGAGCATTTGTAAGGGGGATGAGAAATCATTAGTTGTTGGGTTTTTGGAAAAATAATCAGGTGAAGTATATTCCTACCTCAAGTCTAATGGGTCTGTTTACTTTCCAGAATGCCTTTCCTGTGTCTGGTCAGCTTTATACAACACACCTGCTGTCTCTTGATGCCCTGTTGACAGTTATTGACAGCACTGAGGCTCACTGTCAGGCCAAAGTCCTCAACACCCTCAACCAGCAGGAGAAGAAAGAGACGGCCAGACCTGGCTTTGAGGCAGTGGATAGCAACCCAGAAACTAACAAGTGTGAGAAAAGTGTCTTATATTGTTCTTTTTCTCATTTTCTTTTTTGTCTTTCCTTTTTCCCACTTCTCTTCCCTTGCCCTCCTTACTTCGTCTTGAATTTTTCCTATCAGGACTAGCTAGTGTCCTGTATAAGAACACACAGCTCTTTTTGGCTTGGGATTCAACCTCCTTTACAATACTGCTTGACTTCCTACCCATAAGTCTTCATATCTTTCCCTGTTATCAGCTGAGAGAGCAGCCAGTGATGGGAAAGCCACAGGCATGGCCTTAGATGCCCTAGGCCTCCATTTTCCAAGTGGAGGATGGTTGTCAACAGAACGTGGAAGGCCAGGGTGCAGTGATCTGGAAGAAGCTGGTGACTCTGGGGGTAGGTACCCAGTGTCCATGACTCTAAACTCCTTCAACTAGAGAGAGGGCTTAGAGAGAAGGAACATGGGGAGGTATGGGAAAACAGAGTGGCCTAAGACCATACCAGGAAGAGAGAGCCCTAGCAGCTCACCTTGTTTTAAACCCCAGAGAAAGGAAAGAAAACAATTAGAGCCCTAGAAGGTAGGATTTCTAGCAGGTAGGAGGCCAAAGACAAGAAAATGTATGAGATTGCTTCTTTTTGCTGGGAAGAACATCAATAACCGTACAAAGGTCTTATGTGTTTTTCCACCTCCTTCCATCCTAGCTGACAAAAAGTTCACCAGGAAGCCACCTCGATTTTCCTGTCTTCTGCCAGATCCACGGGAACTAATTGAAATTAAAAACAAAAAAAAGGTACATGCATCCATACATTCCCCCAGTGTGTTTAGTGACTGCCCACCCTTGTGTGGGTGTCCTCTGTAGAACTGGTCTATCTCAGAGGATGCACATGGGGTGGTTTTAGCGGCTCCTTATACAGCTTCCAAGATTAGTCTCTAGGTTTTTCTGGGACTGCACAGTTTCTCCCTCTCTTTGAAAAGCATTTCCTTACACCTGACCTGTGCTGTTGTTGGCCCCTGAGCAAAGCTACTTCAGCCAACAGCCAGATACTCCTAGCGGTGGTGACAAATGTACTGGAAGCTGCTGTCATTTTGGTCAGCAAAGGTTATTGATCATCTCCAGGTCCAGCATAGCGATTGGTAATAAAAGATATTGATATTTATTCTGGTACTTTAGTAAAGCCCAGATAATGGTTCGTTTATATTGGTTTTTGTTTCCTTCAGTTGGAAAGTCTAGGCGTTGTTGTCCTCCCTACTTTTTTCTATTGTCTTTCTTTCCCTTTCCCAGCAGCAGCAGCAGGTATCCACTGTAAATAGCTCCTTGATTAGGAGAGGGATATTTTTGGTTTTCTTAACATAAAAACTTGTAGTTAATCCTTTCTTTTTTTATTATCAAATCATAATTTTTACTTTTTAACACAGGGGTTATAAACACAAAAATGCAGGATGTGGGGAAGGGGATGACACAGGAGCATAGGTGTTCAGGGGGAGTACAGATATCTTTCAGAACAGGGTATCAGCTGGGTGAAGGTTCAGGGGTCAGGTCACTATGAGTCTGCCTATGAGTCACTTGTCTTTATCTAAGTTGGTACTATCCACCAAGGCTGCCTATTTACAAGGTCTATGACTACTCAGGCTGGTAAATTTCCACAAAAGCTGCTTGTTTACAATAGCTTATAGCCATCTGTTTCAGTGTTTTTCCACAGAAACCCAAGACTTTATGTTAGCAAGCATGTATGTCAGGCCTGTTGCTGATTTTAGGCTTATGGCTGATTTTAGGCCTTCAGTGTATAGGCAGGGCTGCCCCTGATATCTCCTCCCTTCTCC
Source organism: Arvicanthis niloticus (assembly GCF_011762505.2). Taxonomy (NCBI): domain Eukaryota; kingdom Metazoa; phylum Chordata; class Mammalia; order Rodentia; family Muridae; genus Arvicanthis; species Arvicanthis niloticus. The sequence goes on from NC_047658.1 coordinate 152,651,909, forward strand.
AAATATAGAAGGGCCGTGGTGATTCTAATCTTGCCAAGGCAGGGATAGAGACCTGACCTCCAGTAATTAAAGGGGACCTTGTAATGGCTCCAGTCCTTCTGTCGTTGTCCAGTGAGGCATGAGGGCCATACCCATCCCGATGTCTTTTTCCTGGAAAGGGGATACTTTTGATATCAACCCCTATGCAGTCAAAGCTTGTCCCTCAGGGAACCCAGAAACATATTTTTAACTTTCATTTATATTCCCTTGCAGTGCTTAGCCTCACAGCCTAAGCAAGAATTCAGATCACCAGTCAGAGGGGGTTCTGGGTGGCCCCTCTCTGCTTGGTCTAGGGGCGGAAGTCCCCTCTTTTCAGTTGGGTGGAGATGGGACTTGGGAACACCCTGGATAGAGTAACAACCTCATCTTGAGTCTCGTGGTCCTCCACAGCTAACTTATGATAATGTATCTGAATAGATTTTGCTATCAGATTTTCTATCTGTTGTTTCACAAAGTTAGTCAGCCTATTTAGTTAATCCTTTCTTATTGTCAGATATACGCATTTGATTGCAAGTCTGTGACTAGATATACAGGGAGCAAAAAGATCAGTTTAGTTTGCTTTATCCTTCAAACCCAAGCAGTACCTTAAATGCAAGATAATCTCAAAGGAGAAGGCATCTCAACCCAGCCATGACATGATGCTGGCTGGCTTTAGATGCCAGAGGTGGCTATAAAATTGAAGAGAACTCACTAATCTGCTTCCTCTCTGTCTCCTCAATGTCTCACTAGAAGAGAGGAGGTTGCCCTCTATATCTGTAGCCCTCAAAAAGGAGTGGAAAGGTACTCCCAGTCACTGCCAGTGAGATGGGAAAACAGGAAAAGCTAAGGCCAGTACAACCTAGTGTTAGCCATGGAATTAATTAGAACCATGTTCAAAGAACTCATTAGGTGAACAGCTATAGGCTTCGATAGACTATGGCCTGCCTTGTCTGACTTAAGGGCATAGCAACTTTTGAAACCTCTAGTCTTTGTCTTCTAGCTGCTGATCACTGGTACAGAGCAGTTCAACCAAAAACCAAAGAAAGGGATCCAGTTTCTGCAGGAGAAAGGCCTCCTCACCATCCCAATGGATAACACAGAGGTAGCCCAATGGCTCCGAGAAAACCCTCGGCTAGACAAAAAAATGATTGGAGAGTTTGTGAGTGACCGCAAAAACATGGACCTGTTGGAGAGTTTTGTGAGGTGAGGAAGAAATAAGCAGTGTGGGGATGGGATGTCACTCAGTGATTATGCATCCTTTACCATGCATGAATGTCACACTCGTGGGATGTCGTTCAGTGATGGTTGCTCCTTTAGCATGCATGAGTGTCACAAAAAAGAAAGATATGGGGGAGTGCAGGGGAAAGAAGAAAGAAGAAAATGTCTAGGGGACAAGGCATTCTTCCCTCAAAGGAAGTCTGCCAGTCCCTGCTGGTGACCCCTCACATAACTAACATTCTTGCCTCTTCCTATGATATATATCTGTTGAACCTGAGAAGGACTCAGGCTTTAGGAGCACCCCCCAACCCCCGTGTTCCAACGGAAAGCACTGCAGAGTAGGATAGAGCAGGGTTCTGATGGTGAGGTGTCTGGAGGAGAATTTCAATAATGTGCTAAGTGCTGAAGTTAGGGACTCTGTTAGAAATGGCCAGGATGACCCTCTCCTGTGCCAGAGCCACCAGCCTCCTCTGCTCCAGTAAGAGAGTGTTGTGAGACTGTGACTGACAGCCTAATCTGTACAGTTTCAATATCTTCAGCCTCTCCGTTGTGTTTTCTTCTCTGTAGCACCTTCAGCTTTCAAGGTCTGCGGCTTGATGAAGCTCTCCGGCTCTACCTAGAAGCCTTCCGTTTGCCTGGGGAAGCACCTGTTATTCACAGGTTGCTGGAGGTATTCACTGAGCACTGGAGGGTAAGTCTTGGTGTCAGAAACCAAGTCAAGGATCCCTGATCAGGGTGAGAGATTCCTTGTTCCCTCAGCTAAAAACTCTCAGCTGTTGCCTGCTAGCTAAGAAGGCTGAGAGCCACACCAGTGGACTTTCCATGGAGCCCCTTCTATTAAGGAGTTGACCATTCTGGGTAGTGCTTCCCTTGTATACCAACACTGACCAGTGGGTTGGTAATAGTAAGAACTTAATGGGCCAGAAAAGGACATTAACACAGATGGAGTCTTTGCTTTTTCAGAGTTGTAATGGCTCCCCATTTGCCAATAGCGATGCCTGCTTTGCTCTGGCCTATGCCGTCATCATGCTTAACACTGACCAACATAACCACAATGTTCGCAAGCAAAATGCACCCATGACCCTGGAGGTAAGCTTGGGTTCCAAACAAAACAGAAGATGCAGTACAGTTTTGAAAGTAACAAGAAAGATAAGGAAAGTTTCCAGTCTGTGTGGGAGACAGAGTTCTGTCAAGGGGATCAGGGAGGGATGACCAATTCAGAAGAGGGACTGGGATGGAGAATGGGTTCTTTCACTTAATTGTTTCCAAAGTCCTATTATCACAGACTTAAGGAGTTCCTTGGGTGGTATACAGCATTGACACAAAGGAAAACATACTGACCTATCTCTAGGAGTTTCGAAAAAACCTAAAAGGTGTGAATGGGGGCAAGGACTTTGAACAAGACATCCTGGAAGACATGTACCATGCCATCAAGTGAGTATATATGGAGAGTAGTGTAGTCTCTGTTAAAGAGAAACTCACTGCTTTCTTTTCCTGTTTTTAGAGTCACATCAGACTGTACCTGGATTTAGCTTTGAGACTTACCTGGGCATCCTTATCTGTGACAGCTCATTTCTTATTTAAAGAAGCCTGAACAGTAATGGGACTCTAGGATTCCAAGCTTAGGGTCTATCCACATTGGCCCTCTCATGTTATATGTTTAAATATGTGTTTGTACTAGGGATTGAACCCAGATCCTCATGTAGGCTAAGAATATGTTTCATTACAGAGCTATATCTCCAGTCCAAACTATTCCTCTTAAATGAGGTATCACGACCTTACTTCCTGAGCCCAAATTACCTGGCTTCCTGAAGAGTTCACAAATCTATTTTCTGGTTGGTAGAGAAATCAAGATCAGCACTAGAGGGTAAGGCTTGAGTCAGAGATAGGATACCTAGTTGTTTTGTTATTATCTTGAGACAGAGCCTCAGATAGCTCAAGATTGCCTCAGACTTGCTATGTATCTGAGTCATCTCCTTGCCTTAGTACTTAAGTGCTAAAATCATGGGTATATACTGCCTCCCTCAGCTTACTCCTTATAATAAGTCAGGAAAAGTGGAAGTTTATGCTCTCATCCATGTGAGATCTCAGAGCAGATCTGAAGGTTTGAGATGGGACTTGAGATTATGAATGTATTCACGATCTCCCTGGCCCCTGTGCTAGGGCGGAAACGGATCACTTAGCTGCAGCTGTGATGGCCTCATATGAGTGCAAAATACCTCTATAGGTGAAACCCCTTTCTTAGTTTGGAAGCTGTGTGTTCACAGGAGTATGCCTAGCTTCTCCCTTCCTTCTGACAGGAACGAGGAAATTGTGATGCCTGAGGAACAGACAGGCCTGGTTCGTGAGAACTATGTGTGGAGTGTGCTGCTTCACCGAGGTGCTACCCCTGAGGGCATATTTCTTCGAGTACCTCCTGGCAGCTATGATCTTGACCTCTTCACTATGACCTGGGGCCCCACTATTGCTGCCCTTTCTTATGTCTTCGATAAAAGCCTTGAGGAGACCATCATCCAGAAAGCCATCTCAGGCTTCAGGTAGCCCAGCTTTGGCTGTGGTTCTCCTATTCTTGTATTTCACTAAGTTAATGTGGGTTGCCTCTGACTCCTGATTTACTTTCCTCAGGATAGAATTTCTCCTGATTTTCTGGAGGGAGGCTGGAACCTGGGAAATCTCAGTCTTAAACAGGCTGGAGTTAAAAGTTTCTTTCTGTGACCCATTGGGGAAGAATCAATGCAAGTCTGCTTAGGAACTTAGAAGGGTTGAGTGGCCTTTCAGTGACTGTTTCTGTGATGGGGTGACATTACAGGAAGTGTGCCATGATCTCCGCCCACTATGGCCTCAGCGATGTGTTTGACAATCTCATCATCTCTCTGTGCAAATTCACAGCTCTAAGTAGTGAGGTGAGTTGGAGCAGGAACTGTGCTTAGAGTTCCAAAGGAGAGTGAGCCTCAACCATGAAAGTCACATCCACCATATCTACCCTTTTGAACAAGCATAGGCCAGTTCTATCTTACAAGGTCTGGAATGTCACCTCATGTAATGGGATGGGGGAGGAGATACCATAGAAAAGACCTTCATCAAGTTGACCTTCCCCACCAATATTGTAGGGGATTTAAAGCAAATCCAACAGAAAGATTCTCAGGAATCTGAATAGGCAGAATGAGCTGAAAAACTTTTCTTTCCAGACATAATCCAACCCTGTATCTTTAAAACCTCTTTTCCAGTCTATTGAGAACCTGCCCAGTGTATTTGGAAGCAACCCTAAAGCCCACATTGCAGCCAAGACAGTATTCCATTTGGCCCATCGTCATGGCGACATCCTTCGGGAAGGCTGGAAGAATATCATGGAGGCCATGCTGCAGCTCTTCCGAGCCCAACTTTTACCCAAGGCTATGGTGGAGGTAATTCTTGATAGAATGCTCAGCATTAACAAGGCAAAGGCCTAGCCTTCTGTGCTGTGGCTAGGATAGCACCACACCTGATGCTTTCCAGTGCTCACTAAGAGCACCTCAAATGTAATGCTACAGATAGAAGTTATAAAAGAAGGCTGGTAGAAGCCAGTCTCTCACCTCTTAGAGGGGACACAGCAGTATATGGACTGTCTACAGGAGGAAATCCAGAGAACTTTGCTTGGCCAGGAAGCACAGGAATGCAAATGATATACACAAAGAAACAATCTTTTATTTTTTTGAGACAAGGATTCACTAAGTTGACTAGGTTGGCCTTGAACTTGCTCTGTAGCTCTTGTCTCAGCCTCCTCAGTGTTGAGACTCCAGGCCTATTCCACCTGGCAAGATAATTTCTTTTAATTATTTTTTTTAGATTTATCTATATTTGGGCATTTCGCATAGTCAGGGATGATGTACATACCTAGTGCCAATGGAGGCTACAGGAGGGCATCAGATCCCCTGGAACTGGCGTTACAGATGATTGTAATCCACCATGTGGGTGCTGGGAACTAAACACAGGTCCTCTGCAATAGTAACAAGTGCTCTTAATCACTGAGCCATCTTCCACACCCTAGAAATAAATTACTCTTGCTCTACTTTTTTCCAGGTAGAAGATTTTGTGGATCCCAATGGCAAGATCTCTCTACAGCGAGAGGAGACACCTTCTAACCGGTAGGCCAGACCAGTGGCTGAGAGCCTAGGGAGAGGAAGTAGTCAGAATGTTGGTGCTCACCAGGACACATATCCTTTTTCTACAGAGGAGAGTCAACAGTCCTTAGCTTTGTAAGCTGGCTGACATTAAGTGGTCCTGAGCAGTCTAGTGTTCGGGGCCCATCTACAGAGAACCAAGAGGCCAAGAGAGTGGCCTTGGACTGTATCAAGGTAATTGCCTGTTTGTCTCCCATAGGAATTCCTAAAAAGATGTGACCCTGTGAGCTGAAGAGTATAATCATTTATGGATTTTGTCAAGGACAGTTCTGCCTTCTCTTCCTGGCTTTTAGAAACTCTCTTCCTTTGTTATAGATCCCTCTTTCTTGTGTCCCTCTAGCAATGTGACCCAGAAAAAATGATCACAGAAAGCAAGTTCCTCCAGCTGGAATCACTGCAGGAGCTTATGAAGGTATAAAATGAAGAAGTCTGAGAAAGGCAATGGGGGGGGGGGGTACAGCCTTCAATTTCTATTGGGACAGAACCAGTGGCTTCCCTTCCATTCCTACTTTCCCTGCTGGTGTCTTCTAGGCGCTGGTCTCGGTGACACCAGATGAAGAGACTTATGATGAAGAAGATGCAGCATTCTGTCTGGAGATGCTGCTAAGGATCGTGTTAGAGAACAGGTAGGAGGGGACAGGTCAGAGCAGTCTTTACAGACCCCATACTGAGCTTGTGCTGAAAGGCTGAAAGCCATCTTGCTAGGTAGGAGCAAGAAACAAGTGAAGCTCTGAGCAGTGATGGGGAGCTTGTGCTTGACTGCTTAAGGCAGAGTACCCATGGACTGTGAAAGGCCTAGCAGACTTTTGGCTCAGTGGCTTGTCCAGTTGAGACTGTCCTTACCCTTTATGATTTTAGGGACCGTGTGGGCTGTGTATGGCAGACTGTTCGAGATCATCTATACCACCTGTGTGTTCAGGCACATGATTTTTGCTTCCTCGTGGAGCGAGCAGTGGTAGGGCTGCTACGCCTAGCCATCCGGCTGCTCCGGAGAGAAGAGATTAGTGGCCAGGTAAGCAAGTGCATGTAGGTAGCTGGGCACATACACAGGGGACTAATGCCACAGTAGCAGCTGTGGACATTTAGTGTAATGTAACTTTAGCCAGTGACTGAGTCAGGGCTAGGACAACCTAACAGTGGCACTGAGGGGGAGCCTAGAATGCTCTTAGCATAGCTGGTAGCACCTAGCTATGCTCTTTAGAGTCTGCTTATAGGGTTGGGCTGCTGCTTATTCTTATAGTTAGAGCCCTAAGGGTAGGATCTCAGGGTTCAAGTATGGAAAATAAGCACTGAATGACAATTAGGTTCAAAAGTCACAAGACTTAAGACATACACAAAAGCTATATTTCTAAATGATAATATGAACATATGAAAGTTGAAATTAACAAATGTAGTTTCAGGGCTGAAGAGGTGGCTCAACCATTTATACCACTTGCTTTTCTTGAAAAAAACCAAGATTCAGTTCCCAGCACCCACACAGTGGCTCCAACTATCCACACTTTTGTTCCAGAGGAGCCAACGCCCTCTTCTGACCTCTGCAGCTTCCAGGCATGCATATGTTGCATATACATACATGTGGGCTAAACACGTAAAGAAAGGAGACTGGCCATGGTGGCACACTCTTTAATCCTAACACTTAGAAGGCAGAGGCAGGTGGAGCTCTGCGAGGCCAGCCTGGTTTACAGAGCGAGCTTCAGGACAGCCAGGACTGAACAAAAAAATTCTGTTTGGGGGTTGAAAAAAAAAAAAAAGAGGAGGAAGTTGAAGATACAGTTTTAGCCAGACATGGTGGTGCATCCCAGAACTAAAGAGGCAGAGGCAGTCACAGCCAGATCTCTGGATATGAGGCTAGCTAGAGTCACATAGTGAGACCCTGCCTTTAAAAAGAACAACTCCAGGCTGTATGTGTATGTATATGTGTGTGTGTGTCTGTGTATCTGTGTGTGTCTGTGTCTGTGTGTGTCTGTGTATATACACACACACAACCTAGCATTGAGGTACACAACTTTAATTGCAAAGCAGGACAGCAAGGACCATGTACAGGTATTCTGGCACAATAAATAAATGAATAAATAATAAATAAATAAATAAATAAATAAATAAAGCTGCAATTCCATACTAGATAATCAGGCATGGTGACTCACTCATATAGTAACAGCATTCAGGAGATGGAGACAGACAGATCACCAGGAGAGCATGACCAACCTGGGCTACTTCGTAAGTTCTAAGGTAACCAGAGCTACAGAGGAGACCCTGTCTCAAAAAAAGAAAAGGCCAGACTTGGTGACACAAGTTTTTTTCTTTGTTGTTTTGTTTGTTTGCTTCAGGACGGGATCTCACTATATACCTCTGGCTATCTCAGAACTCACCATGTAGACTAAGTCAGCCTCGAACTTACAGAAATCCTGGGAGCACAGATTTTTAACCCTTGCAATAGGGAGGTGGAGGCAGAGTCAAATTGGGAGTTGAAAGCAATCCTCAGCTCCATAGTCAATTCAAGGGCAGAGGTGGTAATGAACACCTGTAACCCCAGCACTCAGGAGCTCAGAGAGCAAGGATCATTGTGAGTTTGGGGTCAGCCTGGTCTACTGAGTTCCAGGACAGCCAAGACTATACAGAAAAAAAAAAAAACAAAAAACCTTGTCTTGGGGGGGAAAAAGACCTGTCTCAAACAAACAAACATAAAAGCAATACCACTTACAAGTACTCCAAATAAAGTGAAATTTTTAGACCCCTTTCAAAACATAGATACCATCTATATACTAAAAACTAGAAAATGCAGTGGGCATGGTGACAAGAAAGGACCTTTAATCCCAGGACTCAGGAAGCAGAGATAGGCAGATCTCTGCAAATTCCAGGCCAGCTAGGGCTACATAGTGAGACCCTGGCTTACAAATAAATAACAGGGCTGGTGAGATGGCTCAGTGGTTAAGAGCACTGACTGCTCTTCCGGAGGTCATGAGTTCAAATCCCAGCAACCACATGGTGGCTCACAACCATCTGTAATGAGATCTGATGCCCTCTTATGGGGTGTCTGAAGACAGCAACAGTGTACTTACATATAATAAATAAATAGTTTAAAAAAAAATAACAAATAAATAACAAAGTATTAACCAAAGACCCCTAAATCAAGAGGCCATATCATGGATTAGAAGACTCAACACAATTAAGATGTCAGTTCTTCCTTCAGTCAATATATAAGTGTAAAGCTCTCTATAAATATCCCAACAAAGATTTTGGGGGACATAGAAAGCTTATTCTAAAATAGAATGAAAGGCATAGACCCTACAATAGTCAAACATTTTGACAAAGAATGAAATGGGAATAATATTCTACTTTGTTTCTTGTGTTATATTTGTAATTTTTTGCATGAATGAGGAAGTAGCTGTGTGCCATAGCTGTACATGTGGAAGGAAGAAAACAATTTGCAGTCCTGGGAATCGGATTTTAAGTTACTAGGCTTGGCAGCAAGTGCCTTTACCTGCTTAAGCATCTCACTGGCCAGGGTGTTTGTTATTGGTCAGGTTTGTTGTTGTTTTTGAAACAGTCTACTATGTAGCCCTGACCTGATTGGTTGTTTTGACTGAGGGTCTAATGTCTACCTCAAGATAGCCTCATTATCTTTCTGCCCTTGCCTCCCTAACCTGGGATTACAGTGGTATACCTTCTACTCTGCCACTCTAGCCAATATTAAACTTCATGGTAGTCACGATTATGTAGGATCCGGGGCCAGAGAGATTTCTCCAAGGTTGAAAGTACTGGTTCCTCTACCAGTGGGCTCTGGTTGACCTTTAGCACACATGCAGTAGCTGTCAACCCTCTGGAACTCCCAATTCCAGGCATCTGGTGCCCTCTTCTGGTCTCCGCGAAAACTGCATTGGTGCACAGACTGTCAATACATACAGGCAAAACACCCAGACATATAATAAATAATTTTAAAAATTATATAGTATTGATAAATAAAAGAAAGGAAAGAAGGAAGGAATCTATTGAACAAAATAGATGATCCAAAAATAGGCCCAAACAAATATGTTCAACTGAATGGTTTTTGATTGTTGTTTTACTTTGGGTGTGGTGATTTTAATAAGAATGGCCCCCATAGACTCATGTATTTGAATGCTTGGCCATAGGGAGTGACACTGTTAGGAGGTGTGGCCTTGTTGGAATATGTTGGAAGAGGTGTGTCACTAGGGGGTGGTTTTGAGGTCTCAGAATCTCAGGCCAGTTCGCTTCCTGCTGCCTGCCTATCTCTATGTAGAACTCTCAGCTCCTTTCCTGCACCATGCCTGCCTGCAGGCTGCCATGCTTCCTGCTATGATGATAATGGACCAAACCTCTGAAACTGTAAGCCAGCCCCAGTGAAATGTTTTCCTTTATAAGAGTTGGCATGGCTATAGTGTCCCTTTATAGCAATAAAACCTTAACTAGGACAGTTGGTTTTGTTTTGAGATTTTTTAAAGGTCTTTTTATGTAGCCCAGTTGTTTCATCTTCTTGTCTCAGTCTCCCAAGTGAACTTTGACTCAAACCTTTATTTTGCAAAAAAAATTAAACTGATGATAAATTTAAATACATAATGAAGGGGCTGGAGAGATGGCTCAGTAGTAGAGAACTCTGGCTGTCTTGCAAAGCACATGGTTTGGTTCCCAGCACCACATAGTGTCTCACAACCATCTGTAATTCCAGTTCCAGAGGATACAGTCCCTTCTGAACTCTGTGGGCAGTAAGCATGTACATGGTACACATAACATACATGCAGGCAAAACACTCATATACATAAAAATAAATCTTAAAAAATTAAATATACATTGTAAAACCTTTATACACATAAGAGAAAAATCTTAGGCTCTAAAACTTAAGATTATTAATGTTGTTTATAAGTTTATTACATACTCCATTTTCTTTTTAAAAAATCAAAAGCTACCAGGCAGTGGTGGCACACACTTGGGATAAATCTCTTGAGTTCTAGGCCAGCCTGGTCTACAAGAGTGAGTGCCAGGACAGCCAGGACTACACTCAGAAACCCTGTCTCAAAAAAAAAAAAAGAAAGAAAGAAAGAAAAAGAAAAGAAAAGAAAACCAATAACAGCAACAACAACAAAATTAAAAGCCTGAACACAGATACCCCACCAGCAGGGAGGGGTTTGAGCTCTTATCTCTCACTTTAGACCTGATCACAGTCTAATACAAACTTATTTGGGGAAGCTGACAAGATGGCTCAGTGATTAGAGCACTGGCTTTTCTTCCAGAGGTCCTGAGTTCAATTCTCTGCACCTATGTGGTGGCTCACAACCATCTGTAATGGGATCTGACTCCCTCTCTATTCTGGCTTGCATGAAGACAGAGTACTCATATATACTAAATAAATAAACAGATATTTAAAAAAAAAAAAAAAAAAAAAAAAAACTAGGCTGATTTTGCTTCTGTGTGTGATCCTAAATTATTCTTTTCCCTCAAGTGTTTGCACACCAGCTACAAAGTGAAGCTGCTAAGGGTATATAAAGATCAATGAACTCTTCCTGTTCTCTGTACAAGCATCTATTACTGCACAAGCTTCTGAAGGGACTGCAAAGCCTTGACAGTAGCAGGAAGCAAAGAACACCTACAGAGAGATGAGGATGCTGGTCCCGCCGGCCCCACCAGTGCATGGTGGCTACTGTTGGTTGTGACTGGCACATCTCCTACAGACTAGGTCTGTGAGGGCATGGTACATGAACTGACTGAAGACTTACTTAGCTAGTTAGGTTTCAGTTTTTATTTTTGTTTTCTTGAAACGGTCTCACTGGATAACCCTGGCTGGCCTAGACTCACTATATAGATCAGGCTGGACTCAAATTCATATAGAAATTTGCCTGTCTTTGCCTCCCAAGTGCTGAATTTAAAGGTGTGTGCTCTCACCCACCATGTCCAGTCCAATATGTTTTTTTAACTTGATATTAAAAGCACAGTCCATAAGAGGAAGGATTGATAAATTAGACTTCTTTAATGCTCAAAACAGTCAACGTATGAAAGCTTGTTTGAGAAAGATAAAAAGATAGAGCAATAGAAAATGTTTACAAGTCATATATTTGAGAAATACAAACAGGTAAAAGTTATCTCACAGATATCTCACAGATAATATCCAAGTGGCCAGTAAGCACATGGAGTGGCATTAGCCTTTAGGAAAATGCAAAAATAACACACCAGAATAGCTAAAATTAAAAGTGATAATACCAAATGCTGGCAAGGATACAGAGAAACTAGATCATTCATATATTTCTGGTGGGAATAAAAATACAGCTACTCTATTGGCGCTTCATTATAAAACTAAATATTCACATACCGCACAATCCAGCAGATAGACTTTTGGGCGTTTATCCCAGAAAAAAATTAAGGTTTATTTTAGCTTTAAAATGTGTATGTAAATATTTTTGAAGCTGTATTCATCAAAGCCAAAAGCTGGAGTCAGCCCTGCTGACCTCCAATAAGAGAATAAACTATTGCACACATGTACCATGGGGTACTGTTCAGCCACTTAAAGCAGCAGAGCCGATGTGTAAAGAAATGGGTAGACCTCTAGATGGGAATTCAGTCTCAAGAGATAGATAATCCCATGGATAACATTTTGGGATTCACAAGAGTTTTAGAAGTTGAGAAGTTGCTAAGGGCTGGGAGTGGGACAGGAGGACAGCGTTAGGAAAGTGCTGTCAGGTGGCAGCATGGACTCCAAGTGGTGAGGACTTGTGGGTAGACAACCACACACCGCTGACAAAATTGTGTAGAGCTTGGTACATACACACACATGAATTCCCGTAGAATTAGGGAGTACCTATGAAAACCAGTGAGTTATAGTGAAGCCTGACTTTGCTGCCATGTTATACTTAGTTCTGCATCATATTGCTTTAGGGATAAACTGGGCAGAGTACATAAGGGACCTCTTTATGTGTTGTCATAACTATACCGACATAAAGAAAGTGAAGCATAGCCAAGGATGAAGTTAGCTGCAGAGCGCTTACCTAACACACACAAGGCCCTGGGTTCCATTGCCAGTACTCCAAAACAAGAGAAGCCAAGGCCAGACCAGGAACAACTGAGGCCAAGGCAAACTCTCCTCACTAGTCTAAATGGCTAAAGGAAATGGTGAGGGGGAAACTGTATCTATGTCCATCCCACTTCCTGCTCCCAACCCTACCTAGGTCCTGCTCTCTCTGCGCATCCTGTTATTGATGAGGCCCAGCGTGCTGTCCAGAGTCAGCCACCAGGTTGCATATGGGCTGCATGAACTCCTCAAGACCAATGCTGCCAACATCCACTCGGGTGATGACTGGGCCACCCTCTTCACCTTGCTGGAGTGCATTGGCTCAGGCGTGAAGCCTCCAGATGCTATACAAGCCACAGCCAGGGCTGATGCTCCTGATGCTGGTATGCCCTTTCCCAGGGAAATAAGCAGTTAGGACCTAGCAGCTGCCATGGGAAAACAAAACATGGATTATTACCACTCAGCAAATTAAACACACCTGGTTTCTGCCATCTGCTTCTAGATCTTCCTGTGCCTGTTGGCTACCCACAGGCTAGATAGCATAAAGGCAAGTAGGCAGTGCAAGAGGGCTATTAAGGCAAGTTTTTACTGTCAGGAAGACCATGTTACAGAACTGTATGTCCTTACATCACCACCTTTCCCTCACAGCTGCTACTAGATGTTATCAGAAGCCCAAATTAGCTTCTTGCCTTATTTGGTAAGGAAAAATGTTGTCCAGGCCTCAACCTTTTGGTGATCGGGCCAAAGTAAGCCAGACATGAGAAGAAGCTAGGCCTCAGCACCTTTCTTCTGAGTCTGTTGTCCTGTTCCGTGTCCCAGCTCAGCTCTTACTCTGCCTTTTCCCTGCCTGACTCAGGAGCACAGTCAGACAGTGAGCTCCCATCCTACCATCAAAATGACGTCAGCCTGGACCGAGGGTACACTTCTGACTCAGAAGTCTACACTGACCATGGCAGGCCTGGCAAGATACACCGGTCAGCCACAGATGCTGACATGGTCAACAGTGGTTGGTTAGTGGTGAGTCTACTACCATCCTGGGCTTATCAAAACAAATGTTCTTAGTTCTCAGAGAGGATGTCTGGCTTAGAATGGGGCCCCAGCTTATATCCTGTGTATTTTATAGGTGGGGAAGGATGACATTGACAACTCCAAACCAGGAGCAGGGCTCAGCAGGCCAGGCCCTTCACCCCTGGTCAATCAGTACAGCCTTACAGTGGGCCTGGACCTGGGACCACATGACACGAAGTCCCTGCTTAAGTGTGTGGAGTCACTCTCCTTCATTGTTCGGGATGCTGCTCACATCACCCCTGACAACTTTGAACTCTGTGTCAAGACTCTGCGCATCTTTGTAGAAGCCAGTCTGAATGGTGGTAAGTTACCTATTGAAGGGCCAGTTGGGGAGTGGGTTAAGTGGAGAGGGGAGGAAGGCTGGGTGTCTTTGCCCTAAGACTGTGGGAATGTGACCTTAGTCTGGCTCTGTTCAGGGTGCAAGTCCCAGGATAAACGCAGCAAGAGTCATAAATATGACAGCAAAGGGAACCGCTTCAAGAAGAAACCCAAAGAGGGCTCCATGCTTCGGCGGCCCCGGGCATCCAACCAGCATGCCCCTCGGGGTGGACACAGTGATGAAGAGGAGGATGAAGGCGTGCCTGCCAGCTACCATACGGTGTCTTTACAGGTCAGTCAGGACGTAAGTATGGCACCCTTTACTTCTTCTCCTGTACCTGAGACTCAGAACTTGGGTGGGACCAGGGAAAGTCAAAACTCAGAAGAAATATCCATTGTGTATTGTCCACTCCCTCAACCCCCTCCTCCACAAGGTTCCCTTATCTGAAACCAGCTCTAAGTCTTTGCTTATAGTGCATCTGTTTGGAGACAGGATCTCACTATGTGGCTCTAGTTCACCTGGAACTCCCTGCGTGGACCAGGCTGGCCTCAAACTCACAGAGATCTAGCCTCTGCCTCCGAGTATCAGAATTAAAGGTGTGCAACATCATGCCTGGCATTAAATTAAATTAAATTAGACTTCTTTGCTTATTTTATGTGTAATATATGTGCATGATACAAAATTCAGAAGATATGAAAGGATAGACTGATAAAATTGAGTTTCCATTCATTCCTATATCCAGCCACTGAGTTCCCCTCACAAGAGGCAGCTATATCTCTAGCATTTTGTCTCTCCTTCCATAGTTATTAAGTGTCTTTTCAGGCTGATTGTAGCTGACTAGATAAATGGAGAAACAGTTAGTTGCCTTTCAGAGTAGCCTTAAAAAGATGATAAAAGGGCAGGAGAGCTTGCACAGCAGTTAGGAGTGCTTACTACACTTGCAGAGGGTGGATGACCCAGCTTCAGTTTCCTAGCAACCACAGCAGGTGGCTGTAGCTGCTTATAACTCCAGTTCCGGGGACCCTAATGTCCTCTGACCTCTACAGGCACCTGTGTATACACAATATACCTGAAGTCACTTGGGTGCACACACATACACATAAATTTCTAAGAATAAGTTAATCTGGGGGCTGGAGAGATGTCTCTGCAGTTAGGAACACTGACTGCTTTCCAGAGGACCTAGGTTCTATGGCGCTAACAACCATCTGTAACTGCAGGTTTAGGGGCTCTGATGCCTTCTGTTGACCTCTGTAGGTAATCATGTACATGCTGCATAGACATACATGCAGGTAAAATACCCAGGATAAAATAAAAATAATGAAGTATTTTTAAAAATAGAATAAATACACTCAGGAGGCAGAGGCAGGTGGATCCCTGAGTTCAAGGCCAGCCTGGTCTACAGAGTGAGTTCCCACACAGCCAGGGCTACACAGAGAAACCCTGTCTTTAAAAAAAAAAACAAAAAAAAAAAAAGACTAAATTTTTATTTATTTATTTATTTATTTATTTATAATTATTTATTTATTTTTTCGAGACAGGGTTTCTCTGTGTAGTCCTGGCTGTCCTGGAACTCACTCTGTAGACCAGGCTGGCCTCGAACTCACAGTGGGAGGAGAGAACCAGTTCCCACACACACATGTGGCACATACACACAAGCAAAATACGTATTTTGGTTTTAGTTATAATGAGATTAACAAAATAACTGCATCAGCAAATGTGAGATAGGACTCGAAGTGTCTGTCTCAAAGGCAGAGATGGCTCAGCACTCAAGAGCACTGGATGCTTTCCCAGAGGACCTGGGTTCTATTCCCAGTACCCACATGGCAGTTGACTGGCCTCCAGAGGCACAGCAGACTCAGGATGCACAAACAAAACACCATACACATAAAAAAATAAATTTAATTCAAAAAAAAATAGAAAGTACCTTTCTCACTGCAATCCCATGGTATTGTCTCCGTGCACATGTCTTTTAAAATGTTCTCTGCTGTAAGTAACTCTTGGTGTCTTTGAGAAACTGCTAGGACAGAACAGTGAGCTCCAGTTGAAGAGAGGAGTTTGTGAGGGCTGGGTACAGCATAGTTGTGCTGAGGGCCTTTGAAGACTCAGGCAGGGGTAGCGGGGGAAGGAAGAAAAGGACTGAACAACCTTATTCACATCCGGCACGCTTTCTGATCCCAGTTGCTAGACCTGATGCACACCCTGCACACACGGGCAGCCTCCATCTACAGTTCATGGGCAGAGGAGCAACGCCACCTGGAGACAGCGGGCCAGAAGATTGAAGCTGACTCTCGCACCCTTTGGGCCCACTGCTGGTGCCCTTTATTACAAGGTAAATAAACCTGGGTAGTGTGCAGGGTCGGACAGGTGACACTGAAGCTCAAGGAGCACCAGGCCAAATGCTTGGAAGATCCCGACCCTGCTCTCACTCTCAGGTATCGCCTGCTTATGCTGTGATGCCCGGCGCCAGGTGCGGATGCAGGCCCTGACGTATCTGCAGCGAGCCCTTCTGGTACATGACCTACAAAAGCTAGATGCCCTGGAATGGGAGTCCTGTTTTAACAAGGTAAGACTTCTTACTGCTCTTAAGAGAAAGTTGAGATCACAAGGCAGCAGAAAGAGTCAGAAAACCTAAAGAGTTCCTGCCATCCACCTGCATCAGATCTTCTCTGCTGTCCTGTGCCTTGCCCAGGCCAACTGACTGGACTAATGTGACTTTGGATATTTACCTAACAGGTGCTGTTTCCTCTACTGACAAAGCTTTTAGAAAATATCAGCCCTGCGGATGTGGGCGGGATGGAGGAGACCCGGATGCGGGCTTCCACGCTGCTCTCAAAGGTACTGCTCACTACACTGCCTGCGCCTACTCAGCCCATCCCTGCCTTTTCCACAGAGAAAAGCCAGGTCTTCTCATGGGGCCCAAAGATGAAATGTAAGTGCTCAGAACTGCCAGCTTTAGAGACAGCCCAGGGATTCAGGAGGGTTCTGGACTTCAGAGTAATCTCTGATTGAATACTTGCAAGACAGGGCCAGCTTCTCCCCGCTTCGGAGACAGCTGCAGAAGGTTCCTCCACTACCCTGGGCTAAAAGCAGCTGGCTGGTGGGTTCTAGGTCTTCCTGCAGCACCTGTCTCCACTGCTGTCGCTGTCCACCTTTGCCGCCCTGTGGCTCACCATTCTGGACTTCATGGACAAGTACATGCATGCAGGTTCCAGTGATTTGCTGGTATGTTCTGCCTTCACCCAGTTCCCACTGACTACTTCCTCTTCCACACGCTGGGAAGACTTGCTGTTTGCCCCTTGCTGGCTGCCTCTGTCTTAACTGTGCTCCACTCATGGTCCTGTTACTGCTGTAGTCAGAAGCTATCCCCGAGTCTCTGAAGAACATGCTCCTGGTGATGGACACAGCAGAGATTTTCCACAGTGCAGATGCAAGAGGAGGTGGCCCCTCTGCACTCTGGGAGATTACCTGGGAGCGCATCGATTGCTTCTTACCACACTTACGTGACGAGCTCTTCAAGCAGACCGTCATCCAGGGTAGGGGCCTGGTCTCAACTTGCTCCAGTCACTGGAGTGTGGACAGAGTGACGATTTCCCACTCGCCATAGCAGTACATGCCTATAGTCCCTGGTATTTAGGAGGTGAATGTAGGACAATACAGACAATATTTAGGCTATCTCTGGGTACACTATGAATTTGAGGCTAGCCTTGACTACTCTGAGACACTGTCTCAGAAAGGTGGAAAACTGAAGCCTGGTAGGTAGCCAGGATCCTGTGGGAAAGAAACACTGAGAGTTGTCGTCTGGATTCTCTGTCTCAGACCCCATGTCCACGGAACCTTACAGTCAAAAACCTCTGGCCTCAACTCACCTGACTCCTGCTGCTGGTGACCCCAGGATGCCTGGCCATCCACCTCCCCCAGAGATGCCCTCAGAAGTGGGGGCTTGTGGTGAGTTTCTCAGAGCTGGCCATCTGGAACAAGCCTAAGCACTGCTCAGTGTAGTTTGGGATTACTGCCAAGAGGGGGCTGGGAGACTGGGAAGGAGTCACAGTGAGAATTCTGTTTGTCTGCTCTTCCTGTGGGAAATAGCAGGACCAAATACACTCTGATGAGATAGATACCTGCCTAAGGTTTCAGGCTTGGAGAGAGGGCTGAGTCAGGGCCTGTAGTGAATATACAAAGGCTGCCTATCAGGGACGCAGGAAACATCCAGACCAAAACTAACCTGGTTAAGGAGAACTGTGAAGGAGTTAAAAGGTAGAGACAGGGCACCTAAGTACTAAAATGAGTTTGTTTTTATACTGACAGATGAATGCATTTTGTTATACCTTTATTGTTTGGGTTTGTATTTAGAGGCAAAATAAAAACATAAGCTTTTATTTTTTTATTCATGTTTTAATTTATTTTTCTACATGACATGAATTTTAAGAGGAAGCTTCCAACATTATAGCCTGAGAGAGGGATAGGGAGGAACATAGATTTGGTAAGTCCACTAAGAAGCTTGAGAGTTGTCTCATGCCAACCAGAAGGCTGACTACAACCACTATTGCTCTCTCTTTACAGACTCAGAGAAGCCCGAGAGTACCCGAGCTCCCAGCAGCAACTCCCCTGGATCACCAGTGGCCTCTACCCCCAGCAAACTGAGTCCTGCCCCAGAGGGACCTCCCGCACTGGCCCAGCCCCCACTAATCCTACAACCCTTGACCTCCCCACTGCAGGTGGGGGTACCACCCATGACTCTGCCCATTATCCTCAACCCTGCACTCATTGAGGCCACCTCTCCAGTGCCTCTCTTAGCCGCACCCCGCCCTACAGACCCCATCCCCACCTCTGAGGTCAACTAAGGCAGGTCCCTCAGAGATCAGGACCATTCCTTCCTATCAGGCGTTCAAGGCCCTGCTTCCAGTCTCAGGGGCCACAGAAATCTTCAGGCCCAAAGCAAGCTGCTGTTGCTACTACTTGCTGGGGGAAATGACAACTTTTATAGTCCCTGCTGGGATCCACTCCAGGCTGCGAGACTCTTCCTGTGCTGTTCATTCCTGGGCTTCCAAGCTGAGAGTGGATGCAGGCAGAACCTGTAGCCTCTGCCTTCAGCCTGGCAGCCCTGGGGAGGCATAGAGCCAACCCTGCTGTGCCAACCCTGCAGTGCCTGCCTTGTGCCCCCTGCCAGGTTGGGCATTAGGAGCCAAGCCCAGCCAGTCTGCACTTTGTTCCTCTCCCTGTCCAGTCGCTCCAGCCCTGGGCCGCCTCCTCCCGTTCTTCTTCCTTCCTTCCTTAAACAGTTGGTCAGTTTGGAGTTGCTTGGCCCCATGGAGGGTGGACAGATAGGACTTGGTGGGGGATCTGCCCACAGGAGCATGTACATATGGAAATGATAACAATGGACTTTTTATGATATAATAAATGTCTTAGTACCAACTGATTTCCTACCCCTCTAGTTTTCTTTGCGTTTGTGTCAGGCACTGTGTTACTGGGATATCCTGTCCAAGGCTTGCTTGGGCCTTGGAGAAACAGGTAAAGTGAAGCTGAGCCTGTCACCAGTGAGGCCTGACCCACCTGACCCCAGCCATCAGCCAGAGGCTCCTCCCTCCCCACTGCCGTAAAGGAGCTATGTCAGGGGCTTAGGCAGTTTCATAAGTGCTTCAAGAGAGACAGTAAGAAAGCCTGCCAGGGTCATGGAGCAGGTAACAGTGGCCCACAAGTTTTCTTTCTGTGAGCCTCATGACGTGAGAGTACTGAGGGTCGTCAGGTTGGGCAGGTACAGAGACATCTTGCTCATGGCTGCAGTCATGTATTTCTGGACATAGGTTATCAGTCTGACCCCAGACAAGTTGGAACCTGCTCCACAACCTCCACTACTATCCACCCCAGTCACTCCAGTGTGACTGAAGGACCAAGGCACAGGATTGGGATTCAGGGAATGGCAGCGTGCCTCAGACAGAGCTTACCTGGTCGCCTGACTTTCGTGGGTTCCCTCTCCAGCCAGTCCTGGGGAACAGGAGTCTGGGACCTTGACTGACCAGCTAACCTTGTTCTTGTAGCACATGAGGCTTTCCACATGGCATTGATGCCCAGCTGTCCATTTGCTGCCTTGGCTTCCCTTTGCTTGGCACTTGTACATTTCCAGAATTTGGAGCCTGTAACTATCTCACTCGGGTATAGAAAAGAGCACTTGAGAAATGGGACCCACCTTCTGTGAGGAAATATTCGTTAAACCTGAACTGCTTTATCTTCTCATCCAAGTCCAGACCAGGCCAAGTTTCCACATGAATCAGAAGCCTTGCCCAACCCTGCCCCTGAGACAATCAGGAGCAAGTACTCAATGATGTAGAGAAGCCAGAGTCTACAGCCCGCTGGATGGCGGGGCCCTCGCCTCAGCCCCAGCATCTCTGCTCCCTTCTGAGCCCCGTGAAAGCACCCTGTTTCCCTGTGGGGAGAGCACTGTTAGTAGAGCACAGGCAGTCATTTCTGTTGAGGGCTGGAAGACAGAAGCCAAGGAGAAGCAGAACTGTTGAGCTCCCAGAACAGAGGTTCTCAACTTTCCTAATGCTGCAACCCTTCCTCATGTTGTAGTGACCCTAACCATAAAGAATGCTTGTAGCTACTTCATAACTGTAGATATGCTACTGATATGAATCATAATGTAAATAGTTTTAGAGATAGAGGGTTGCCAAGTGGGTTGCAACCCACAGGTTGAGAACCCTTCTCCTCCTAGAGCCAAGGATGGTCATGTCAAGCAGTCAGTCATCTGTACTTTGAAATCATCTTTCCTGTTTCTGAGGCACTGATTTTTCTTGGCTCTCATCCATCTCACTGGCCATGTGCCCTTTTCTGCTCCCTGTATTGACTCGTCCCCACAGCCTCTGAACATTTGAGCAGCCAGGGCACAGTCCTCAGCTCACTAACCTGCTCTCTGTTCTCTCGCCGTCCTCTGGCAAAGCCTCAAATACCGTCCATGGCACTGACTCTGCACCCAGCTTCAACTTCCCAAGGCTGGCTAATGTCTAACGCAGAGTCACTCTCCTGCCCTTCAGCTCCTACACTTGAATGACAGTCGCAGGCATTTATTTCAAGGTACCAATGTTAAGGCAGAAATTCCTTTTTTTCTAAAAAGATATGCTTATTTTTATGTATATATGTATTTTGCCCAAATATATGTCTGCCTATGTAGCATGTCTATATCTGTTGCCCAGAGGCCAGAAGAGGGTGACTGAGAACCCTGCTCATTCATGTTCATCACCCTGCATACGTAATCTCCTTCAGCAATCCTTAGAAATAACAGATGTCTACTTGATTTTCATCTGCAAACAGGGACATTGTTTTTCCAGAGAAGGTCCTCATTGGCAAATGGATGGGCATATTTCTGATGCATCTTCTCTAGACCAGTGTCAGAAGCCGTAATGGGACAAGCTAATAACTAAAGGGTGGTCTTCCTTGAGATGGCCTGCTTCAATTATCACATAATCTGTGACAGGTTCATTTTTATTAAGCAATGATGTGAGGGAATTAATTTTGGGAAAGATTCCCGCTATTAATATGCTTTTCCTGTTATTATTAAACATATATATCACTAAGTAATAGCCCACCCCTTTGGAGCAGATCTCTGCAGATCTATGAAGATGTACTGTCTTGTAGTGATGCTATATAGACAAATAGATGACTTCTTAAGTCTTAATGATGATCCTATAAGGATTTCTAAAATTATATCAGTGATTATTAAGCTCTTTTACAGTGGGACTGCTATTAGGTCCCTTTCTGATAGTCAAAACTGCAATGAGAACTCTGCCAGTCTCCCATGTGTCACCAGTTAATTGCTCTTAGATAGTAACCAGACTTTCTCCTACTCAGAGCACATTCCAAGAGGTTGTAAAACAATTAACCAAAGGTCATAAAAGGTAACTAACAATTTATTATAGGTGCTAGGACAGGAGATAAAATATTGACTGGGTTTATCTATACAAAACTTCACTACTAACTTAGTTATGGTTTTCAACTTACAATGAACCTGTGGAGCTGAGACAGGTGATAGATGTTTAGCCAAATAATTACTCCTAATGGATATGCATGTAAACATTCTCTGTTGTAAACTTCTATTTCAATTTATGATTTGATTTTTTTGTGTGAACTTGTGAAGAACTTTGTAACATATGACCATGTATTCTGAAAGATGTATAAGTACTGAGGACAAAGAGAAGAAAAGAAAAAAAGAATGTTTCCCTGTCCCTGCTTAGGACCTTTCTGCTTTTCCCCTTAGATAGCTTTCATAGGAAACTTTTTACAACTTAGTAATAAACACTATAATCAATTTTCTAAGTGTCCCTTTTTCTTCCTGTGACTTCCTACTAGCAGGCCAAGAGTTACGCAGCTCCTGCTGAGATAGTGCAAAGGCGATTTACTTAATCCTTTGCTGTGGAGGAAGAGGTGCTAAGGGTCAGAGACTGCAGTTGCTGGCCTCAGAGGAACACAGAAGGCAGGTCAGCTACAGCAGCAAAGTAACTTAGATAAGTTTTTATGATTATACAACAACCCTAAATATCTCCTAAGACAAAGCCTTACTCTTCGATGACGCTCTTCCCCCTCTGCTGCCTCAAGAACCAACAAAAAAGGGGCTGCCTCCCTTACCCGCCCCAAAGGCAAACCAGACATTACACTAGGGCTGGGTACAGAAGCAGAACTCCTTACATTAGAAGTGGGACAGTGGAGACACTTAAGTCCAGAGAGATGAGATGACAGAAACTGAGATCTCTGGCCCTATGCACAGAGGGTTGCTGGGGAACTGTTACAAATGCATGTGGGTTTGTTGTGCTTGGTCTCTCTTCATGCTACATGTCTGGAAGTTTCTATAATAGAAGGTTTAGGGGAACAAAAGATGGCCCAGCAGTTAAGGGTGCTTGTTGTGGCCTTTACCTCAACGCTTTGCCTCAACACTTTTGGGGCTAAGTGCTCTGGTCAAGAGAGAGAGTGGGGCTCTTGGGGCAAGAGACATGAAGAATGGAGACAAGACAGAAAGTCTGATCAAGTCTCTCTTATTGAAGGGAATTCTGAGGTATTTATATACACAAGCAGGAGAACACAGGTGAAAACACTTTACCAGTGCACCATACAGCTGAGGTCACTAAACAGCAAAACAAGCTATGTGGGATAAACAATATATTTATCAGAGTGTGCTTCAGCTGTAATAGGCTTTTGACAACCAAGTCTTTCATCAGGGTATATGGTTCCAGATGGCTGCAAAGTTGATCTAGCCGCTTTCTACTAAAGTCGGCTCCCAACAGGTCCCCCTTTTTTTCAAAAGGGAAGGCTGGGAAAACTTACGGAAACCGTGCCTGTCCTAGGTTGGAACAAAGGACCCCAGCCTCACTTAAGATGGTGAGGCCTCCCTTATTTTAGGGGCAAGGGTCTTGAAATGTTCCTTTAACCGTCATTGGCTATCCGGCTTAGCGCGTAAGTTAGGGGTTAATCCTTGTCAATCTTGATGACAGAGGTTTCAGAGTCCCCTACTTCCAGCCTGTAATATTGGACCTGTATGGGTTTCATTTGTTATCTGTTGCCGTACCAAAGCCATCAGTTTATTGAACAGCATGAACCCGAGAGACAAGAGACTTAATATCTAAACGGTTGATATAAAAGCAACACTCTTTAAGGCAACACACAACTTCCCCTGTTGGAGAAGTGAAAGGTCTAAGCCTTGTACCCACAAATTTATACCAATGAAATCCTTGAATTTTGCATCAGCTTAGTAACAATTATACAGATAAAGACAGCCTAATATTAACCACCTCAGTCCCCAAGTCCAGGGAATTGGGGCGCCGACTCCTCATTAACTTCTTCAAGCTGAACATGGGCGTTGACTTTTAGAAGAGGAATGAGGGGAAGGGTAAACTGATAAGCCTCTGAAGTCTGTCTTAACTGCATCCAGCTGGAAGTCCAGGGCATCAGTGAACATGCAGGTGATAAGAAGATTCATTCACCAAGGCTGTGTATTCTGTAATATACAAATCTCAAAACAAGTTTTAGTATCAAGATAATTATTTTGATTCTCTGAAATCTAGTGTTCTGGAGGCCTACCTCTGTCATGTCTGATCCATATAATTCTGGAAGACATAACTACTACCTTAATGACCTCATCAGAAAACTCATAGAAAAACCTTTTTTTCCAAATTAGCCTTTCCTTAAGCCAGTAACCAGAAAAAACTTTAAATATAACTATATAACTCAGAATCACACCCATTTTAAAAGTTAAATCAATTAACATTATCATTCTGTTTAGCTCTCTGTCTAGAGCAGCCTTCTATTTATTCCTCGTGTCTTTAAAGCCTTTTTCATCTGTTTTTACTCACTTATTTCTTGCCCCTTTTTCGTTACTATAACCTTTATCTATTTATCTGTTTGGCTCTCTTGACTCAGAACAGCCTGCAATTTACTCCTTGCATCTTTAAATCCTTTTTCATCTGTTTCTATTTACTTATTTCTTGCCCCGTTTTTGTCACTATGCAATCACTTTTGTTTCACTTCTGAATTCAGCCAGCTCCATCAGTCGACTGGTTCTCCAGCGCAGGGTGTCTTCCACTGTATCCTGCTTACTGGAGCCCCACGTTGGGCGCCACAACTGTTGTGGCCTTTACTCTACCTCAATGCTTTGCCTCAACACTTTTGGGGCTAAGTGCTCTGGTCAAGAGAGAGAGTGGGGCTCTTGGGGCAAGAGACACGAAGAATGGAAACAAGACAGAAAGTCTGATCAAGTCTCTCTTATTGAAGGGAATTCTAAGGTATTTATATACACAAGCAGGAGAACACAGGTGAAAACACTTTACCAGTGCACCATACAGCTGAGGTCACTAAACAGCAAAACAAGCTATGTGGGATAAACAATATATTTATCAGAGTGTGCTTCAGCTGTAATAGGCTTTTGACAACCAAGTCTTTCATCAGGGTATATGGTTCCAGATGGCTGCAAAGTTGATCTAGCCGCTTTCTACTAAAGTCGGCTCCCAACACGTGCTTGCTGCTCTTAAAGAAGACCTGAGTTTGGCTTCCAGCACCTAGAACCTCCTCTAACTCCAGGTCCAAAGGATCCAGTTGTAAGGGCCTATGAATCACTGAAGGAAGACCTCAGACTCATATAGTATGCAAAAAACAAAGAGCGTTTATTCTGCAGAAACAATCAGCATGCAGGGGTCAAGCATTCTCCAAAATGGTGACCCCAGACAAAGGCACACACTGGGGGAACTCTCCAGAAGGATTAGGTCATCTAAAATTTCATTGGTGGGCACTGAGGGAATCTCAGGTGATCAGTGGTCTACCTACGTTCCTACATCATGAATGTTCAATCCTGTGTGGTCAGTGGTCTGCATTTCTATGTCATGAACATCTAACTATGTGATGAAATAGGGCTGCCCAGCGCAGATGGCTCGTTCTGAGATATTTCCCCATTTTTGTGGTTATCCTCAGGCTGTTCTTTGGGAGGAGGTGTTTACGATCTTGTTCTGTATTTTATCAAATCTAACATATCTATGGGGTGCTCCCAATTACTTCATAACCTTGGGTATGTCCAGCATCTTCTGGCTCTTCTTGTGCAGTGACCAGATAAGCAAAGGTTGGTCTTCCAACAACCTTTGGCTGGCTTTCTTTAATTTAATCATGGTGGCACAGTAGGCTTGGCTCTTAATGCTTCTGTCTCTGAGTAACTTTCTGGTTCTTATTTATAATTTTTTCTAATTTTTCTCTTAAAGCTGTCTCCATTTTTTTCACTTTTCTTCTTTTTTTCTATCTATAAAGCCCTTTTCTTTGAGAAGGGATAAAAAGCCATTGTGGAGAAGTAGAATAAGAATTATCTACTACAGCAAAACATCCTTTCAACTGTATGCCCCAGGGGGGAAAAAAAATTGACAAAACAGACTTTCCAAACAAAACAGAAGTTTCTGCCTCATGAGCACTGGCAGATGAATGGGTTGGAGCTACAGCTCATATTGGATCTCATGCACACGATATGACTTTATTCGGAGAAGCGATCTCCTAGTTTTGAGAAAATCCAAACTACCAAATGTCTTGATTGTGGTAAGCAAAGTCATTGCAAAAAGAATTGTAGACAGAACCAAGCTAATCTTGATAGAAGGTCTGAGCCTTCTGGAATACACAGACGATATGGCAAAGGCAGCCACTGGACTATGAATGTAGATCAACAAGAGACAAACACAGTAACTCCTTGTCTGGGAACACACAGTGGGGAGTCTTATAGGAATATCAGATTCAAATCAGCAGCAGAGAAACTCATCCGCAGAACACTTAAACAATTCTGCTCTGAAGATAGATCTTAAAAACACAGTTATCAAAGTCGGAGAAACTTCAACAGATAAAGCAGAAAACCCAGAAGGAACCAAAAAACAAGTATTTTGCCAAACTTCTATAGATGATCAGAGGACAAAACTAAAGGTACTTATAAATAATATTGAAATTGAAGGAATGATAGACACTAGAGAAGATGTAACCATAATCTCACCAAAATCTTGGCCTTCAGATTAGCCTCTTCAGGAGGGAGATATTCAATTTCAGGGAGTTAAAACTTGATCCCAGATAAAGCAAAGTGTGAAGTGGCTTGAATGTGTAGGGCTTGAAGGTCAGATGGGAAAGGCCACACATGGCTGACAGAGACATGAATTTATGGGGAAGAGATCTATTACAACAACAGGGAGCACAGATTAGCATTTCTCCAACATCGGGGACAAACTAAATATGAGATATTCCTGATGAAGTTGTCCATAAGCAGTACACAGTGGAGGCTGACTCTCCTGCTTTATCTGAGGGAGCCACCAATGGCCTAGCCAGTAAGGTGGATGACTGACCAGCCTATTTGGGTAGAACAATGGCCTATGACAAATGAAAAATGACAAGCACTAGTGCAACTTCTTCAAGAACAGCTGGAGGCTCAACATACAGGAAAGTCCACCAGCCCTTGGAATTCTCCTTGTCATTAAAAGACATCTGTAAAACGGAGGACATTAACATATCTGAGTGCAATCAATAAAATCATTCAGCCAGTGGGCGCTTTACAACCTAGAATCCCATTGCCTGCCTTGTTACGTAAGGCATGGCATACTATGGGGATTGATTTAAACGGTTGCTTTTTCACAATTCTTTTGCAAGAGCATGATAAAAATTTGCTTTCACTGTGCCCACATTTAACCACTCCATGCCAACAAAAAGATACCATTGGAAAGTTCTCCTCAAGCAATGCTGAATAGTCCTACCTTATGCAGGTGTTTTGTACAAGGGCCACTGGAGATAATTCATAAACAGTTTCCTCAATCTATAATTTACCATTGTATGGCTAATATCTTATTGGCTTATTCAGATGCAAATACCTTGGAAAGAATATCTGATGAAATAAAGAAAACCTTGCCTTGTTGGAGATTACAAATTGGCCCTGGAAAAAAGTATAAACAGGAGATTCTATTAATTATCTAGGATATAAAATAAGTCTACAGTAGGTTACACCATAAAAGGTATAAGTTAGGAGAATCCAGTTAAGGACTCTTAATGATTTCCAGAAATTATTGGGAGATATTAACTGGCTTTGGCCTACAGCTGGCTTGGCTACTCAAGAGCTGAGTAGTTTATTTAAAACCTTACAAGACGATAAAGATTTAAATACCCCAAGAAAATTATCAGCTGAGGCTGAAAAGGAGTTGGCTTTGATAGACAGGAAACTACAGGATGTGCATCCAGATCATAGCAGTGCACAGATGGTCTGCATCTTCTCCTGTGCTCTACTCACACTCCCAGTGGAATTCTTATGCAGAGAGAAGATTATATTTTAGAATGGATATTTTTAAGCACACAAACAGTAAAAACTTAAAGACCTATGTGTAAAAGATTTCTGAATTGTTCTGAAAAGAAAACACGAGTCTTCATTAATGAGCAGGAATAGGTCCAACAGAAATTGTAATACCTTTTACTAATGCAGAAATTTATCTCACTATGGGCAAAAAAAATGAACATGGGCAAGGAGCTTGCAGTAATTTTTGGAAGGAATTAACAACAAACATGCCAAAAGTAAATGACTTCAAGTATGTAAAAAGAAATTATTGGATTCTCCCTCATATAGTAAAAGAAACACCAATTTCTAGAGCCCTTACATTCTATACTGATGCAGATAAATAAGGAATAGCAAATTATAAGTCAGAAAATATATAACGTAATTCAGATCCATTATGGTCCAGTTCAAAAATCAGAGCTGCAGGCCATTCTCATGGTATTATTAGATTTTCCAGAATCTCTTTTTTTGTTGTTGTTTTGTTTTGTTTTGTTTTGTTTTGTTTTTCAAGACAGGGTTTCTCTGTGTAGTCCTGGCTGTCCTGGAACTCACTCTGTAGACCAGGCTGGCCTCAAACTCAGAAATTGGCTTGCCTCTGCCTCCCAAGTGCTGGGATTAAAGGCGTGTGCCAACACTGCCCGGCCCAGAATCTCTTAATATAGTTACTGACTTTCAATATGCAGAAAGTGTTGTTTTGCATATTGAAACTACTGAATTTATTCCAGATGATTCAAAATTAACTTCACTATTTATTCAACTACAACATGTAATCAGAAACAGAAATCATCCATTGTATATAACACATATCAGATCCCATACAGGTCTACCAGGCCCTCCAGCACAAGGTAATGAGGAAATTAATCAGTTAGTGATAGGAAATGTGCTAGAAGCTTCAGAATTTTATTTAAAAAAAAAACCACATGTTAACAGCAAAGGTTTGAAGAAAATTTTTCTCTCACTTGGCAACAAGCCAAGGAAATTGTAAAAAAAAAAATGTCCTACTTGTTCTTTGTGTATCCAAACTCCATTTCCTGCAGGGAGTAACCCAGAAGGTACCCAATGAAATGATATTAAACAAATGGATGTGTTTCATTTTGCAGAGCTTGGAAAATTAAAGTATGTGCACCATACTATAGATACATAATCAGGATTTCAATGGGCAACTGTGTTACATTCTGAAAAGGCTGATTCTGTAACTATACCTTTATTAGAAGTTATGGCTATCGTGGGTTTACCTGTACAAATTAAGACTTGACAATGCTACAACGTGTCTGTAGTAAAATGAAACATTTGTTTACATATACAATAGAAAGTATATTGGGGCTGGAGCAATAGCTCAGGGGTTAAGAGTACTGTCTGCTCCTCCAGAGGACCCTGGTTCAATTCCCAGAACCCACATGGTAGCTCACAACTGTCTGTAACTCCAGTTTCAGGGGCTCTGACACCTTCGCAGAGACATACATGGAGTCAAAACACCAATGAACATAAAACAAAAATAAATTTTGAAAATTAAAATATATATAAAATATATATATCCAATCCTATAGGACAAGCAGTTGTAGAGATGTCTACGTCTAATCACACTTTAAAGGAGACACTTCACAAACAGACAAACAGAAGGGGTAACAAAGACCCACAGAGACAGACTACATAATGCTTTATTAACTTTAAATTTTACAAATGCCAGTGAGCAAAGCCAACAGCTGCTGAAAGACACCAGGTTATGGGGGAAGGGGAGCTGGAGAATTAGACCTTCCTATCTGTTTTAAAGAAGCCTCGAGTTCAGAACAGAAGGAAATGTGTTATGTCAAAGAAGAGTTTTTGTCTGTTTCAACAGGAGAAAAAAAGCTATGGATTCCATCAAAATTAATAAGGATTAGATATGACCAGGGGAGACCTACTAAAAATCTTGGCTGTAGATAAAGGAAAAAACCAAGAACAACCAAAAAAAAAAAAAAAAAAAAAAAGTTACATGAACACTGACCCCTCTACAAGGAAACAGCTCTGAGACTAGCTTGACATGAAGTCCAGCCAGAACTTCCGCTAAGCAATAAATCCTGTTGGCTACAGAGTCCTCAGGACTTATCACGCCATCCTTTAAAATGGAATGGTTGAAACTTTATATTACAGTTTGGTTATACAGTCTCAACTAACTGACTAAGAAATACAGATGCCTTACCTGCTTGACTAGAAAGAAATCATCTTTAGCTGCTCTGTGCACACACCACATTCTGTCAAAAAATGACAAGCATGACCAAGATCTGATTTGACATCCAGGGGGGTAAACCAAGGCAGGTAGCAAAATGTGGCATCAGCAGTCAGGGTCAGTGCTGAGAACAGCTGACAGGGGTTAGCACTAAGAGGGAACGACAGGGGTTGGTCCAGAGAGTGGCTGACAAGGGCTATTGCCTATGGCAGCCAGCGATTAGAGAAATTACTGAGCAGACTTTCCTCTGAGGGAATAAAGCCTGAGTTACTGGACTGACTCCCTGTGACCAGTGAGAAGCTCTGAACTCTTTTAACTCTTAGGGGCCAGCAAGAAAGAAAAGGAAAGAAGAAATGCACATGCACACGCACAAGCACACACACGCACACACACACACACACACATATACACACATGCCTGGTAGGTGGATGGAACAAAGTTTCAACAATCAGGTTCCAAGCATTTTATACACACACACACACACACACACACACACAATGAGAGGATGGAGCAAGTTCAAACACAGCCACACAAGCTTTACATACATACAGATTTGATGGATGGAATGACATTCCAACAACTTATTTTTTCTCCCATAGCTAGTACATCCCAGCAAAATATTTCAAGCAGTATAAAATTACAATGTGATTACATTCTAGTTTTCTTCTAGTGAATGACTATGAAAAACAGTATGTTCCCCAATACCTTTACAAGAAAAAAACATTGCTTAGTACAGGTAAAGAAAACAAATTATTCCCAAGAACCCACGTACATTCGTAACTAAGCAACTTGTTATAGATAAACAAAGTGTGAGCAAGCAAGGGAGTTTTCTCAGCCAGCTTCTCTTACAGGCAGATCACATTTGCAGGTACAAAGAAAAGATTAATTATTATTTATCTTTAAAAGTAATCTCATAAGAATCTAAAAAGATTCACAAATGTAACTTTTATATAAAAATCAGTCATATATGCTTTAAATCCTCAGAATGCATATCTACTCACCAGAAAATCTTAATAAGTCATATCAGGAAGCTGAGGGCAAAATGGGTACAAGAAATCAATCATCCCCAGTCCAGCCTCAGAGAGAGTCACGTCGGCCAGGGCTGCCATTGTTCTTGTTCCCAGACAAAGTCCCTCGCTTAACTAATAAGAGTGTGCCTTTCTGAACTTCAAATTGTTCCCTAAGATTTTCTACACAGGAGCCAGTAACAAACACATCTTAACCGAGCTTCACTGTTTTTCCAAATGTTTTCTAAGGGTGGGGGTCACTGTTGAGCTACAGCTCTACGTTCTTTCCAGGGTGATGACTGAATCATTATCGGCTGCAGCAGCAAAGCCTGAAAAAGAGCAAGCATTGTTAGTGTGTGTGGGCTTATATTTTTCAAAACCTACTTTAATAAAGGCACTTAAAAGCTTCAATGCCAGAGTCTCGTCAGCAAAGATCAGCAAGGCCGACTGTTGTGGGTGGGTATTTAAATCTCCAACCCGAACTGAACCAGTCAATGAAAACACAACTCGGTAATTATGAATATATTCTGTAAGCCTAGATTGGGCAGATGCCCCTATACTACTCTGTTCCCCAGCTATAAGACCCTTATAACTTGAGGGTTTTCCAGACCCTGCGTTTGTCCTTCTACCTCCTGCTTCCCCGCCGTCCTCCGTTGTCTTCTCTCACCTCTCTTCTCCCAAATCGTCCTCTCTCTCTTCTCTCCCCAGACTTTATTTCTCCACCTCCCCTTCCTCTGCCCAATCACTGGCTCCAGCCTTTATTTTACAAATTAAGATGGGCAGAAGGTTCACTAGAAATCACCTGTGTAATGACTCACGCCTCCTCTGCAGCCCTTCACAGGAAAGGGGAATTAGTATCAAAATACAAGGCCGGGGCTATCCACAACAGCGGACCAATGCCAAAGCATCATCCCCTGTCTGTTGGGTTTTACTTATGTTCTTTCCAAAAATCATGTGTCCTCTCAAGCGTCCACTCCATCAAAACATCACACGTCCTTTTCCCAAGCAACTTCCAGAAAAAAACACGATGTGTCTGTTCTCAACAAAACATCCTCTCATAAGACAGTTTCCAGAAGAACATCGTCTGGCGCATCTGCGTCTCCAGAGAAACCAGAAATTTCCACTTCAATTGTGAGTGCCAACGATGCTGCCCAGTGGAGGGGCTGGAAGCCCCCTTAGAGTTTTCATACGATTCTTAGATGTGAGAGCAACAAGCAGAGCAGAACTCTGTAACAGCATAAAGTCCTCAGGACACATGGTCCTCGGGGCCATGCCTCTCTGAGGTGCACCCGTAGCGGCTGTGCTAACCAGTGGGCCATGTTCTAAAGCCTTTTGTGTCCCTCCTGCCTGGCCTTCACAACATTCCATACATGTGTTAGCGCAGAAATGTGTATTACCTTCAAAAGTTTATATGTTCACAGAGGAAAACAACCAGACACCAGCGAGTTAAAGCAGCAACAAGATTTACCCTGAAGGATGCGGAGATGCCGAGACAAACTTATCCCAGCATCCCATTTGATCCAGCCTCACACTGTCTTGGCTACTGTTTCATCAAAACTCGCTTCAAGGACAGCTTCAAAACGACCAACCGCTACTGAACCAGCCCCTCAGACTTTCATAGCACACAGAGACTGAACCACAAATGCTACAGCTAACTTTCTTAAGACTGGCCAATATCCCAGTTTTCTTAGGGCCCCCAAAAAGAGATAGTGTTGCTGGGCAGCAGAAAGTAATTTTAAGAGAATGACGTCTCATTCCTAGGAAGTGGGGTGAGCGGTTTTTGGTTGTTCATTGGGTGATGGATGTTTGCCATCATTTTAGGGGGGTTGGGTGCAAGATGTTAATGGCCTTGGTCAGGGAAGATACAAAGTCAAGGAGGTCAGATTTATGGGTTTCTCTTTCTTTTTTTTTTTCTCTGTCGCTTCTCTATCCGACCAGCAGACAGGAACGACACAACTCAGAGTTCTTCTCAACGCAGTTTATTCAGGATCCTTTACCATCCTCTCTCTCTGGAAGCCCCTCTCTCTTCAGCCCCTTAACGGCCATCCTTTTATACCCCTGCCTGTCCTATTCAGCACCTGCCACGTGGGCATGCCTCATTGGTGCACCTCAAACAGCCCGATCCTGCGTAGCAGTGAGTCTGTGGCTCTGTCAGGGAAAGGAGGGCAGCGTGCAAACCGCCAAGAAGCGGTGCTCGAGACTTTGCAGGCGCCGTTATAGCTGGCTGCACCGTCGCACCCGCTCCTCACATTTCTCTTTCTCATATCCAATGTTAGGGGAAAGGGGATAAAAGGGGGGAATATATGAAGGATAGGATGGGGGTAGATATTAAATCTACTTTTAAACTAAAGAGAATCAACTAAACAAATACTTTACATTGGTATGATACAAATTTGAGGTTACTTTTGTTACAACATACTGTATATACACACACACACACATATATATATATATCAACTCTTGTGTAAGGTATTGTACTTGTGTAACTCGAAATGCAATGGGGCATTCTAGTCCTTTTGAAGGCTGCTATTACAAAATGTTGAGAATAATTATGAAATGCAAGCTAGTAGTCGATCAAACTTACGATAATGTTAGGTACTAGTATAATTAACTACAGAAATATGTCTTCTAGGTTGAACAGATAGTAAATAGCTAGAAATAAGCAATGCTTGCCTATTCAGATGCACAATAAGTAAATGGTCTTCAAAAGCCTCATAGATCTACGGAATATGGCATTTAAAGATGTTTTATTGATAAAAGGTTTGTTTGTTTACTTTTTGACAACGGGACACGGCAGCTCCTGGCAGCGCCCCCATTCCATTTCAGAAAAGATGATAAGCATCCAAGAACCTCCATGTGGAATCTGCTTCTCTGTGGCAAGCTGCCACTGGGCAAGAAACTGCCCTTGCCTCGACTGATGACAGCATGCTGTCCAAGCTGGGGACAAGCAGGCCACGGAAGAAGTTGACTGCCACGTTTTTGCCAGGACAATGTAGGCAAGTCCTTCATAGTTCCTGCTTCACAGAAAAGTCTGTCAGAGATTCTGGGCCAGAAGGCCAAAGACGATGCTCCAGCAGTGCAGAGAAACCTTGAGTGACAGTCCAGGCAGCCAGCCCCTCTGTCGTCTCTATGGTTTTGGTCCAGCCCCTCTGTCTCTCTATGGTTTTGGTCCAGCCCCTCTGTCTCTCTATGGTTTTGGTCCAGCCCCTCTGTCTCTCTATGGTTTTGGTGCCTCCTATTTACTCAGGCATATTTACTGCTTCTCAGGTCTGTGATGGGGTTGAAGACTACATAGTTACAGTCTCACAACTAAGCTTATTTAGGATTTAAATATAGAACATTGACGCTCCTGCAAACATGGTAAACATTCCTAAGACACGCCGAACATTCTGCAAGAAATGTGGGAAGCATCAACCCCACAAGGTGACCCAGTACAAGAAGGGCAAGGATTCTTTGTATGCCCAGGGAAAGCGGCGTTATGACAGGAAACAGAGTGGCTATGGTGGGCAGACTAAGCCTATTTTCTGCAAAAAGGCTAAAACTACAAAGAAGATCGTGCTGCGACTGGAGTGCGTGGAGTCCAACTGCAGATCCAAGAGGATGCTGGCGATTAAGAGGTGCAAGCATTTTGAACTGGGAGGCGACAAGAAGAGAAAGGGCCAAATGATCCAGTTCTAAGCCGATTTTGTTATGAAGACAATAAAAAAAAATCTTGACCTTTCACCCCCTTTGATTATCTTTGGGGAGGGAATAAATTAAAGCTTTCAGAAATTGATAATAAATAAATAAATAACTCTGAACTCACCAAGTTAGGATAAAGTACTTTCCCCACAGTTGCCAAATGCTAATGGAGTGTAATTTTTACCTGATTAGTTTTCATAATTGTTATTATTATACATAGTTTATTAAGAAAAAGAGCCCCTATTGGACTATAATGGGGAAATGTTGGGGGGTGGTCTTGTGCACTGTGTGTTCAGATGCGGAGTACTGTGTGCCCAGAGGTCTGGTTGCAGCTCAGATGTTTGATTGTCAAGCATCTCCTGTCTCAATGTTGTGTAAAGATTGTTTCCCATCACCTCTGACTGAGTAATAGAGAGCTTGTCAGCCCATAGCTGGGCAGGAGAGGACGGGGTGGACTTCTGGTCCCAGAGAGGATCTCTAGCGAGGACCAGGGACTGAGAGAAGGGACTCATCATGGGGGAGTCACCATGAGGACACTGGTGGGGTGGGAGCAGCCAGAGCAAGACAAAGTTGGCAAGTAATGGGGCACGCGGCTGGGTAGTGGGCAGCCATAGGGGTTGGAGCAGGGTTAGAGTCGCTGAACATCTGCCCAGCTGTAGAGCTGAAGCCTATAATACATAGAAGGTTTTTGTGTCCTTGTTTGGAGTCAGAGCGGGTGTCGAAACACCAGATTTACACTGTATGGTTCTCTGTGTCTGAGGCCAGCCCTAGTTTACATAGTGAATCCCAGACAGCCAGAGAGATCTGTTTCAAAAAAAAAAAAAAAAAAATCAAACAAACCCTTTTTTAAGAGTCTGGAGGAAGTGTATGAATGGAATAGCTGGATTTGAGAACACTGTTGGTAGCGTCTCAGGACAACTGCTTGAGACAGCCACCGGGAAAGGGAACGGTCACATATTTCCATTAAGTTCAGGAAGAGGGGCGTTATCTCAGACTCAGGAGATTGTCTATTCTCTCCTTCCTAGCTATGTGTTTGGTTGTGGTAAGCCTCTTCGAGCCTTAGCATCACCAACAGTGAACACAGTTGTCACCCCTAATCTGAAACAAATGGATATTTTCAGTTGGGAGAGTTCGTGTATTCAGGCTAGTGAAGCCCAACCTGTAGTCTATACAAATACCCTAAATGAAAAAAAAATCTGAACTGCTTCCGGTCAAAGCATTTAATATAAGGGTGGGGAGATAAGAATGAATCTGTACACGTCTATAATCACCTCCTAAACAATTGTTGTAGGTGAGCCCTGAGCGAGCCTGTACTGCGCTACAAGCCCAAGCGAGGTGGGCTTCAGGAACGGAGGTGCATTGCCACACAGGGAAGGCTGACAACCCGAAGCCCAGACATCCATGCTGGAAACTCTTGTCCTGACCATGTCAGCTGAAGTGTTCAGAGGGGAAGCCAGTGAAACGTCACTTTCGGGGAAACTTTTTAAAAAGATTTTATTTCTTATTTGTAATCACGTAGGTTTGTGGGTGTGGGTAGTCGAGAATTGAAGAGTGTGCACCTGAATTCACTCTCCCAGAGGCGGGGAGAGAGCCAGAGGATCCTGGTGGTGTCGTTTCAGACACTTGAGAGCCGTCCCACGTGGATCCTGGGACCAGACCTTCATCTGGAAGAGCAGGAGTGCTTCCGTGCTGTCTCCCCCAGCCTCCCACCTCCTTTATGATGGTAATAGCTGGCCTCACCCACGCAAGGCACTGCTGGCAATTTTCCACAGAGGAGGAAGTTTGAAATACACTTTGGACACCTTTGTGTGCATGTGTGTTGAGACAGGGTGGTGTCAAACTTGGGATCTTCCTGCTTGGTTTCAAGAAAGCTGGGACTGCAGGTGCAGATCGCCACACCTTTCAACTCAAATAGTCAAGACATCTGTGGTGGATGAATGAGGCCTAAGACTCCCAGCCAAACCTCTTCTTCTCTTCCTTCTTCTTTTCTTCCTCCTTCCTCCAATGGGTCTCCTAAAAGCCTTGGCCCTTGTGAACCTGCCACTTATAGAATAAACATCAGGAGTCTCTTCCGGAAGCCCGGAAACTAAGACAGTTGACCCCAGAGTTCCCTTGCTGCTCCAGAAAGACCACTAGATGGCGATCTGGAGCTGACCACAAGATCAGACTCCTTCCTCTTCCCCTTACTTCCCAGCTAAGAGGTCCATCTCCGGGAGGGTGACTGGAGTGTCAGGGCTGACCCAGTTTCCGTGGATTTCCCTTGCTTCGGAGATAGCCAAGCTCTAGGCATAGCAAGAGCCAAGTGGCCCAATAGACTCCCTATAGGGCCGGGGCAAGCCTGGAAGGGTGCAGAGATCCGAGCCGCGCCCTGAGCTGGGTCTGCCGTCCCTCCTCGCCGGTCCCCAGCAGAACTGGCGCTTGGTGACTCCCGGCGGCCAGCCCCGGGCGAGCCTTCCCCGAAAGGGGCGCGCCTGCGTCGCTCCGGGTTGGCTACAAGAGTCCTGGAGTTAAACTTTCAACCAATAAAAAAGGGCATGGGGAGTGACGCACGGGATCGTCACGGGAATTCCCCCCCTCGGGGGGCCGAAAGGGGCTTTCCCGGCCGGAGCCCTTTGGCTGGAGAGGAGCAACGACCGGTCCAGGGAAAGGCTCGGAAAGAAGTCGGAACCAGAGCCGCCACCACGGTGAGTGGCCGGGTTCAGACCCCTGAGGGTCCAGGGAATGGAGAGGGAGGGAAGGAGGACTTTAGCTGACAGTCTGGGGCTGGACGCCACCTCCAGTGAGCGCTCACAGGAACAGGACACCTTGCTGCACACCATCGACACGTATGCCTGCCCTTAGCTGGCCTGCGCACAGCCGACCGCTGTGAGCCCCGCACACGCACTCGCGGGCTGCAGCGCACCTGTGCACCCGCGCCTGCGCACGGACACCCAGACGTGCACGGACGTGTGCCCGCGCCGAGCGGCACAGGGACTCACCTGTGTGGACGAAGGCTCACTTGCACGTGCCATGCTGCCACCACTCACACAAGACATTAGGGCTGAAACGCATATTCCTGTAACGGGCACACGCGCGTTACACATGGCTTCGGGACTGCGGTCGCCAGGGAGGGCGGGATGCAGCCGGTTGCCCGGCCACCCGGAGCAGGTGCAGCGGGAGAATCCGGGAAGCTAAGACGGAGTCGCTAGAGACCGTGGAGGGGGAAACTCCTTCCCCCCACCCTGCGGCCCAAATCACACTCTCTGGGCAGAACCCCGGAGGCCCCACTGGAAGAGCCCCCGCCTACGGGCCATTCGGAAAAGGGGCCTCCGACGGCAGGAATGTCCCCACAAAAGCCCCTGGGTGAATCAGCCGTGTCCTCCACGCTGGCTGAAAATCCCAAGGTTGCTCCAGGCTTCGGAGAGGGGGCGAGGCGGGCTAGGCCCCGACTGAGCCCCAGGGGCTGCAGCGGCTGCCCGGGAACCAGGAACCGCCTGGGCCTCCCGCCCCTCCCGCCGCGGGGGCGGGGCCCCGGCGTCATTTCCAGGCCCGCCCCCTCCGGCTCCTCCTCCCCCTGGTATTTTCGGGACTTTCCTAAGCAGCACTAACTTTCTGCCCCTTCCCCGGCCCAGCCCCGCTCCGGATCTCGACCTCTACCGGATCTTACCCGCCACGCCCGGACGGGCGGCTGGAGGAGATCAGACCCTCCCCCAGATCTGAGCCCCCCTCCCCAGCCCACCCCTATCCTCCTGCCAACCCTTATCCTGATCTCTTCTCCTCTTCCCCCTCCCGCGTCTCTCTTCACCTTAGGCGGGCGTCTGAAACTCTGGGAAGCTGAACCGGGGCCCGGAGCAGCAAGACACAGCAGGGCCTAGCCCAGAGATATGGACAGTTGCTACGATCCAGTGAGTCACACTGCCTGACCCTGAAGGCGGCTGGTGCCCTCTGTATCTGCTTGTCTATTGGACACTTCTCCACTCCCCTACTTCTGCACGTCTTCAAATTGTCTGTCAGTCTGTGCTATCTGCAAACCCTGCCCAGAAAGGAGCTTCCTCATAGCTTGAGAAGGAGTCCAAGGAGTGACTGCAGAGGGCTGGGGGGGGGGGGGGGGCTTGATTCAGCTGCCACCTTCTCTGTCTATAAACCAGGGTCTGGATGGCATCACCGAATATGATGATTTTGAATTCAGCCCCTCCATTGTGGAGCCCAAGGACCCAGCCCCAGAGACAGGTCAGTAAATCTTTGGCCTCCCAGTGTCTCAAAACCTAGAGGAGAGTGAGCATGTCCCCTGGAGGCCCCACTGAGGGATAGTCTTAGAGATCCTGGCTCAGCAAGGCCCCTCTATTTCCAGCTAATGGCCCCTATCTGGTGATTGTGGAGCAGCCCAAACAGGTGAGTGAGCGACAGAGGTGTTGGTGGCTTCACATCTGGGGACAGGTGGGGTAGTTATAACTGCCGATGGATCGGATGGTTGATTGCTGCTGATATGTTGGGGGATTATGAGGAGGTGTTCAGGAGGGACACTATTGGTCATTGTGGTCAGTGAGGGCCAGTGGTTGCCAGGTGGGGGTGCCAGGGGGAGTTTCTGCCCCTGATCGCCATGTCTCTGCCATGGAACCTTCAGCGAGGCTTCAGATTTCGATATGGCTGTGAAGGCCCCTCCCATGGAGGCCTGCCAGGTGCCTCCAGTGAGAAGGGACGGAAGACCTATCCTACTGTCAAGGTGAGCTCAGATGACTCTGGAGGGTAGGGACAGTGTATCCAGGGCTGCCAGTAATGATCATGTGCCCTTCCCAGATCTGTAACTACGAGGGACCGGCCAAGATTGAGGTGGACCTGGTGACACACAGTGACCCACCTCGGGCACATGCCCACAGTCTGGTGGGCAAGCAGTGTTCAGAGCTGGGTGTATGTGCTGTGTCTGTAGGACCCAAGGACATGACTGCTCAGTAGGTGTCCCTCTCCCTGGCCCCCAGTGTGATGCTCACGGCCTGCCAGGCTTATAGGTCTCAGCCCACCTGTGTGAGTAGCACACGAAGTGGGGAGATTTACTTTGGCCCAAGAACCCCAGGGCTCAACTATAAAGAAGAGTTTCCTTGGAGAACAGAGCCAGGATGAGCAGGGGGCGGGTCAAGGGGAGGGGCTGCCTCAGGAGGAAAGAGCTTCTGGTCAAAGCCCTCTGACTCCTCCTTGTCGTCTCCAGATTTAATAATCTGGGTGTCCTGCATGTAACCAAGAAGAACATGATGGAAATTATGATCCAAAAACTTCAGAGGCAGCGGCTCCGCTCCAAGCCTCAGGGGCTTACGGGTAACACGGGGTGGTCCGGGAGGTGTTTCCAGAGGAGCTGGGAAGAGGAGCCCAGAGCTCACACCACCGTTGTCCATCCAGAGGCCGAGCGGCGGGAGCTAGAGCAGGAGGCCAAGGAGCTGAAGAAAGTCATGGATCTGAGTATCGTGAGGCTGCGCTTCTCGGCTTTCCTCCGAGCTAGCGATGGCTCCTTCACCCTGCCCCTGAAGCCTGTGATCTCTCAGCCCATCCATGACAGTAGTGAGTATTCTGCAGGGCGTCGAGTGTAGGTACCCAAAGAAGCACCTGAGATACCTTCAAGCTGTGGGGTTTAAACCTGGCCTTGCCGCGTGGGGGGCGGGGTGAGTGGTTGTAAGCAATTCTGAGTGTTGCTTCTGAGTTGATAAATGAGCAGACTGCATTTCCTGAAGTTTGATAATGACCGCGCCGAGCCTCCGATCCCATCACTGTGTCCCTAACCCGTCCCCTACCTTATAGAGTCTCCAGGGGCCTCAAACCTGAAGATTTCCCGAATGGACAAGACAGCAGGTTCCGTGCGTGGTGGAGACGAAGTTTATTTGCTTTGTGATAAAGTGCAAAAAGGTGAGGCAGAGGCGTCTCTGGGAGCTATAAACGTTGGCTGTAAGGCTTAGGGGCCAGGGCAGTTCCGGAATAAATGCACTGAGCCTGCAGGTTCTCCCTGTGGCTAAGCTTTACTTTTCTCTGTAGATGACATTGAGGTTCGGTTCTATGAGGATGACGAGAATGGATGGCAAGCCTTCGGGGACTTCTCTCCCACAGACGTTCATAAACAGGTACTGAAGGACTAGGGCCTGTCCTGGAGACAGAACTATGAAGAGGCCTGACTGACACCATGTCGCTCTCCCACCCTCCTCCCCAGTATGCCATTGTGTTTCGGACTCCGCCCTATCACAAGATGAAGATTGAGAGGCCTGTAACAGTGTTTCTGCAGCTGAAACGCAAGCGTGGGGGCGATGTCTCCGACTCCAAACAGTTCACGTATTACCCTCTGGTAGAAGGTGGGTCGGGCTACAGCATTGCCCAAGGCCGGATGGAGCGAGGCGGACATGGAGGTGGCCTGGAGCTGGCTCCTGGAGCCAGTTTGAGGAATCTAGGGTCTGACCCATATTGGGTTTTAACACCCCCGTTTCTCTTTCCCCCAGACAAGGAGGAAGTACAGAGGAAGCGGAGAAAGGCCTTGCCCACCTTCTCCCAGCCCTTCGGGGGCGGATCCCACATGGGTGGAGGTTCTGGGGGCTCCGCTGGGGGTTATGGAGGCGCTGGAGGAGGTGAGCAGGTGCCAGTGGCCGGGAGAAGGGTGGAAGAGATAAGGCGAAGTTAGGAGAGAAATCTGGGAGTCCTGACTGGCACCTCACAGCCTTCCCCTTGCCCACAGGTGGCAGCCTTGGCTTTTTCTCCTCCTCCTTGGCCTATGGCCCCTACCAATCCGGTGCAGCCCCAATGGGCTGCTACCCGGGTGGGGGAGGTGGAGCACAGATGGCTGGCTCTAGGCGGGACACAGATGCTGGTGAGGGGGCAGAGGAACACAGGGCGCCCCCCGAGACTCCCCAGGGCGAACCACAGGCCCTCGACACGCTGCAGCGAGGTATATCTCAGGAACACTGGGGTCGGGCGCGCGCCAGGCTGGGGATCTGGCCCGCACCTACGTGCCCTGTCGCCCCTAGCTCGCGAGTACAACGCGCGCCTCTTCGGTCTGGCGCAGCGCAGCGCCCGAGCGTTGCTGGACTACGGCGTCACGGCGGATGCGCGTTCTCTGCTAGCGGGACAGCGCCACCTGCTGATGGCACAGGACGAGAACGGAGACACGTAAGCAACCAGAGGGTGGGCGTCCATGGGACCACAAGTGGCTGGGATCTAGAGGTTCAGGTAGAGGAATCTGCAAAGAGCTGAACTCTAGACTTGGACAGATCTGGTCTCAGGTCCTTTCTGTTTTCTAGTTCTGTTCAAGATAGTTAATCTCCCCGCCATTCAATTTTATTAGCTGTGAAGGGGTACAACACCAAGGTGTGACAAAAGATTAAGATAGTGGCATTCAGGTTTCAAGGGGCCTCAGTAAAGGAGACCGCGGAGGTGTTGAGCTTTGAGGCAGATGATGCTCTGAGAGGGGCCTCTGAGGTCAAAGTCTCACTCTCAACCCCCCAGGCCACTGCACCTGGCCATCATCCATGGGCAGACTGGTGTCATTGAGCAGATAGCCCATGTCATTTATCATGCTCAGTACCTTGGGGTCATCAACCTCACCAACCACCTGCACCAGGTAAGGGGAAGCCTTTGGTGAGAGGTGAGAGGCTGAGGCAGGGAGTCCAAAGCTGGAGTGGGTGGCTCACTCTGCCCCTCTCCTCAGACACCTCTGCACCTGGCAGTAATCACTGGGCAGACCAGGGTGGTGAGCTTCCTGCTGCAGGTGGGTGCAGACCCCACACTGCTGGATCGGCATGGAGACTCAGCTATCCACTTGGCTCTCCGGGCAGGTGCTGCAGCGCCAGAGCTGTTGCAGGCACTGTTGCACAGTGGCGCCCACGCTGTGCCCCAAATATTGCACATGCCTGATTTTGAGGGTAAGTTTCTGACCTCCTCCAGTGCTGGGGACAAGGGTGGGGACCAAGCAGTGTATATGATAATAAACAAACATTGATGGAAGTTGCCTGGTCAGAGTTCATCCAGAGGCCATTTCGAGGGTCAAAGCTGCAGGCTGAGTGTTCTATTTCTCTAGGACTATACCCAGTACACCTGGCAGTCCATGCCCGAAGCCCTGAGTGCCTGGATCTGTTAGTTGACTGTGGAGCTGAAGTGGAGGCAGCAGAGAGACAAGGGGGCCGAACCCCACTGCATCTAGCCACAGAGATGGAGGAGCTGGGGTTGGTCACCCATCTGGTCACCAAGGTGGGAATGAGGACTATGAAAGGGGTGGGACTATGGGAGGACCCGGAATGATGAAGAGGCGTGTGGGAAGGGCTTGGCTAGCTGGACCATGCTGGTCACTGCTTGCGCCCCACAGCTCCATGCTAATGTGAATGCCCGGACCTTTGCTGGAAACACGCCCCTCCACCTGGCGGCTGGACTTGGATCCCCAACCCTCACTCGCCTCCTTCTAAAGGCTGGTCAGTTTCACCCTTGGTGTATGAACAGGGCAAGAGCGAGACAGGGGAACCTCCCAGCTCCCCATTGTTCAGTCCTCAATGTAGGGGCCTCCACTAGTCTCTCCTGAGGACTGCCTCCCTCCTCTAGGTGCTGACATCCATGCAGAGAACGAGGAGCCTCTGTGCCCGCTGCCCTCACCCCCTACCTCTGGGAGCGACTCAGACTCTGAAGGGCCTGAGAGGGACACCCAAAGAGACTTCCGAGGCCATACCCCTCTTGACCTCACTTCCAGTACCAAGGTGAGGCCATCCTTGCAATAGATGTACTGAGGTGGGGACTGGGTATCTCCTGGGCTTGAGGATGTGGGCCAGATCATGGGCTTAGGGAGAGCTGGGCTTAAGGTCCAGATGACAGTCAACACTGTTTCCCCAGGTGAAGACTCTGCTGCTAAATGCTGCTCAGAACATCATGGAGCCACCCCTGGCCCCACCCAGCCCTGCAGGTGAGGTTGCAGGGGTCTCAGGCACCTCCTTCTAGAGGTGATCTCCTTAGGGACTCTGGTGAGGGCTCCCTTTCTCTAGCCCCTCTTCCATCCATGTCCTGTAGACCTGTCTGCCTTGTCTATCAGGTTACCAGGGCAAGAAGCTGTGTCCAGGTATGTGTCCCAGCACACCTCTTAGCTAACTCACAGATCTGTATCTGTCCCCTCAGGGCCAGGGCTGTCACTGGGGGATGCAGCCCTGCAGAACCTGGAACAACTGCTAGATGGGCCGGAAGCCCAGGGCAGCTGGGCAGAACTGGCAGAGCGGCTGGGGCTAAGAAGCCTGGTGGACACATA
This sequence comes from Arvicanthis niloticus, assembly GCF_011762505.2. Lineage (NCBI taxonomy): Eukaryota > Metazoa > Chordata > Mammalia > Rodentia > Muridae > Arvicanthis > Arvicanthis niloticus. The sequence continues at coordinate 152,695,640 of NC_047658.1, forward strand.
CAGGAAGACCCCGTCTCCCAGCGGCAGTCTCCTTCGTAGTTACAAGGTGAGGTAGCCTGCACCCTGCCCAGAAGCTAGAAGCCTTGCCCCCTCAGAGTCCCCTCCCCGCAAGACTTTCTACCCCACACCGTAAGCACCACTCAGTCCTCCTGTCTCCTTTTCTTGGCAGCTGGCTGGTGGGGACTTGGTGGGTCTATTGGAGGCCTTGTCCGACATGGGCCTTCATGAGGGAGTCAGACTGCTGAAAGGTCCTGAGACCCGAGACAAACTGCCCAGCACAGGTAAAGAAAGGCACCAGCTTGGAAGGTGTGTCTGGGCTGAGGGTAGGAAGCCTGAGGCCTGACTTCTTCCTGTTCCCTAGCAGAGGTGAAAGAAGACAGTGCTTATGGGAGCCAGTCGGTGGAGCAGGAGGCGGAGAAGCTGTGTCCACCCCCTGAGCCTCCAGGAGGGCTCTGCCACGGGCACCCCCAGCCTCAGGTGCACTGAATGCTGCCCAGTCAGCTTTCACCTGGATCCCTCTGTACAGCATCCCTGCCTAACCGACATCTTATTTAAGCCTCAAGCCCACACCTCCATGGGCCAAATAAAGGGGAAGACCCCTTCCCAACTTACGGTACGGTAACCCCAATGTGACACCCATCCCTGTCCCTGAGTCAGAATAGAGACAGAGGCCCAGCCAGCAATTCAGAGCAGTTTTAATGAGGGTGGCTGTACAAAGGGCAGGGCCCACCAAGAAGGGAAGCAGGCCGTGCCACCCCAGCCTGTGGATGGGACCTCAACATGGGCACCCTTCCTCTGTCTCTGCAAAGAGAGAGGTGAGCCCTTGGGGAGAAAGAGGGGGACCAGCTCAGCCCCAACTCCTGGCCTCTGTCTGAGCTAGGCCCCAGGATGGAGGGGTATTGCTGGTGTAAGGGTGGGGTGGTCTCAGCAGAAAGCGGAAACTTTATCAGGCCTCCCCCACAAAAAAAAAAAAAAAAAAAAAAGAAAAAAAGAAAGGAAGGAAGGAAGGAAGGAAGGAAGGAAGGAAAGAAGAAAGGAAGAAATAAAGAAAAAGAAAAGGAAACCCCCATCAAAAATTAGGGGCATGGGCCCCTCCCACCCTACCCACCCTTCCTGTACGAAAAAGTGCAAAACATTATCACAAAAAGGGGGTCTCTGAGAGGCCCTCAGCCTAGGCTCTGAGGCCCGGCTCAGCCCTGCCCTGCCCCGGACACCGCGTCCGGCGCGGTCGGGCCCTGGACCAGGAGGCCCTCGTGGCTGGCCCGAGGCTAGCTGAGCTCAGCAGGGCCATGTCGTCATGCAGGTGCCCAGCGGGCACTGCCCCGTTGCTCCTCCTCCCTGCTCAGGGCTTTGGCCTTGTACTGCCTGCCCCAGCCCGGGCTTCTGAGCCAGGACGCTGAGCCCGGGGCTGGCTGGTGGGGTTGGGCTGCAGGGAAGGACTGGAGTGAGGAGGAGGGCATCCATCCTCCGTGCTCCCAGCCTGGGCCAGTGCTGCCTCTATGGCATCCAGCTCCTCGCTGGCTGCCTTCATCTTGACTCGAAGCAGCGCTGCATAGGTGCCATAGCGGGATTTCTGAGACAGAAGGCCAGACAATGAAAGCCTGCCCCCTCCTCTGGCACATTCCTCCCCACCTCCCAGCAAAGAGATGCTGGTTCCCAAAAGACAGCTTTGAGGGGTTAGTGGCCCTCTCTGAGCTCTTAGAACCACCTATGACACAGCTGACATTTCTGTAGCTTTTACTAGGGCTGGAGACATGGACTACGTAACAGACATGTCACCTGACCCTAGTGGGTATGGAATTTAGCCTTGATCCCCAGAAGAGAAAATGAAGACTTCTCACCTAGCCGGGGTCCATGCTTGGGTATCATACATTCCCTTATCCCTAGCCTGGTCCTCTGGGAGATACCAAGGCCCCAGGCCAGGATGCTTACCTCAAACTCCAGGTAGGCCTCCCTCTGCCGCTGCTCGTCAGCCTCCTTGCCTCGGGCCTTCTTTCCCAGGTGAGTAGCTCGGTGCTCTCGAAGTTCGTTTGCCATGGCCTTCAGCTTGGCTTCGTGGGTCCTCACCTGCTCCTCCTAACAGCCAGGGACGTCTGGTCAGTGTTACTAGTCTACAGGCCCTCCGTGCAAAGTTTATCAAGGGACCACCTCTCTCTTGTGACCCACATAGGACTCCTGCACAGATGTCTAACCACACATGGAGCCTGGAGTACAGCTTACCACCCCGCCCCCTTCCATCCCACTGTCCACAGCGGGACTGAGCCGTATGGGACTACCTGGGAGAGGCGGGTGGCAGCGCTGGGCAGCAGAGGGCGGCTGAATTTCTTCTGTGAACTAACAGCAGCTGGGAAGGGGGGTGCAGAAAACATGGCAGCCACCACATTGATGCGAGTGATCCAGGACTGCATTTGTTCCTGGCTCCTAGGGAGACAGCACAGGGACCCCAGGTTTCTGTCTAGGAATGCCAGTCCCAACCTGGAGTCTGGTCTTGGTTGGTTGTTGTTTGTTTTGAGGTAGGGTCTCAAGTATGCCAGGCTAGGCCCAAACTGGCTACGTTATCAAAGACCTTGAATTTCTGATTTTTTTGCCTCCACCTCCTAAGTGCTGGAACTATAGGTGTGTGCCACCAGGTCTGGCAGGTACAGGGAGGGTTGGGGATCAAACCCAGGGCCTTCTGCATGCTCTGCAGTCTCTACCAAATAAGCTACGTCTCCAGTCCATAGAGTGAGGCCTTACAAGGAAAGAGGAATCCAGGGAGCAGGGTCTGGAATGGTTAAGAGAGAAAAGCACTCACGGAGCCTGGAAGAGGAAGACCCGCCAGTCAGCTGTGCGCAGATAGAAGACGTGTGGTCTTTTGCTGTAATCACTGGCGCGGGTGGCCAGGGCGTGGTGGATGCTGATGGCGTTCTTCAGCTCCGCCTCAGAAAGAGCCTTCCCAGGCTGGTACTCCTCCTATGGGGGTGCCCATCTTGTCCTGCCCCAGTCCTGGCCTCGCCATCTCCAGCCACCTAATTCCCTCTGCCAAGCCAGTCCCACCACCCACTCCTGGCCCCGCACCTTCTGCAGATAGAGGATCATGCCCTTGAGGATTCCGTGGAAGCTCTTCCAGCCCCGCTTGCCACGAGGTGCTAGGGAGGGAAGGCAGGTCAGGGTGGCCTGCGGAAGGTCCATTCCCATCCATCCCCCAATCCCCTGCACAGCCACATACTCTTCCTGCAGTCGGGGTCTGCGTGCACCTTTCGCACCAGGGCCCCGTGCTTGTAGACAGCTGCCCCAGGCTCAGGAGTCAGGTCCAGGAAAGGGCTGGAGCTGCTGCCGCTGCCTCCGCTGACCCTCTTGATGACCTTGGGGTTAGGGTCGGCCAACTCGGACAGAGATCGTCGCAGCTCCTCCTCGTCTCTGCAGATGTAACTGTTTCAGAGAGTGCTGGCCACACTGCCACACACCCCCTTCAACCCAAGTTTCTGTCCTAGGATGCCTCTTTAGTGATTAGGAGCTGCCAGGGACTTCCTTCAACCAGAAGCTCTGCCGCTGGCTCCACAAGCTCCAGGGCTGTGTCCTCCCTGGTGTGAGAGCTACCTGGGGCAAGACCACACGGGGCCTTCCCTCCCCCACCACGTGGATGCTTCCCATGTCTGTTTCCGCACATGCCCAGTCCTCACACTCTTCTCCTGGACAGACACGTGTGACTCAGCTCTGTCCTAACCACACCTAACACCCGACTCTGCTCACAGTTGGTTATGTGGAGCCAAACGGACAAGATGAACAGGCTCGTGCCTGTAATCCCAACCAACTGGAGAGGTTACAGCAGAGTTGCCACAAATCCAAGCCAGCCTGTCTCAAGACCCTGTCTCAAAAATCTAAAAGCTAAAGGTGGCGTCCTAGGATGCGCCTTCCAACATGTTCCTTTGTAAATCCTGTCAAGATAGAAAACTCGGATTCTCTCACTGCCTTGCTCAAGAGTTTTCAATAGCCCCATTGCCTTCTACATGACATCTATGTTACTTCCCTCCCGCCCCTCTCTTTCCACTCACCCAGCCAGGCCTGTGACCTTATACCCCACTTCTTCACTAACTTCAGTCACAACTTTTTCCCCCAATATCAACTTCCCCCTTATCTCCTACAAGACACCAGACTTCAAGGCCTGCCTCCAGAAAGCCGTTCTCTATCCCCTCCCTTGAAAGGCACTGATCCAGAGTCTGGTTCAACAGACAGAGACTACTGTATCTACTGGTGTTTAGAAGGGCTCTTCCAGCCTGGGGCCCCAAACTGGATCTTCTCCTTTAGACAGAACTCTTGCAACACAATGAGAAAACTTGATTCCTTCCTTGTTCTGTGGCACTCCAAGGTAACCTCCTGTACCCCTAGAGTTACTCTGCTTTCTCCTCAGGCTGCCAGGGACCTCCTTTTATGTTTCAACCTCCCCTCTTCCCCTCCCTCCAACACCCCTCCACCCTACCTCCACCTCAGCCCAGCTTGTCATAACAACAGAGCTAGACACAAGACAGACCCCAAGTCTCGTCAGGCATTTCCAAAGAAGGAAGTAAGGTAGCCTTCCTGCTTCTTAGGGCCTCCCGTCCCTCCCTGTACCCGCAGCCCCAGTTCTCTGGCATCCCCAGGCTCCAACCCTAACCCTTAGCAAACAGCTCCAGCACTCACATGGCCCACTGCAATTTTTCATTCTTGATGGAGCTGTACAAGGCCTGGAGAGAGACAAATCAGGGAATGTGGATTAATCCTGTGGGAGGTATTTCATGCACACCAGTGTCAGAGCTCAGAACCTTCCTGCTAACTTGGGAGAGGAAATGGGGCTAAAAGAGGGACATAAGGACCGAAATCCAGCTCTGGAATAAAACACCAAGACCCAGGCCCGTCTCCAGCACTGAAACTGCCTGACGTGGGTCGGTTTCTACAGGGAGTACAAGGGGCAATTGGCTAGTCAGCACAAGGAGCCCTGAGCCACAGCTGGTACATAGTAACTGCCAGGTGCTGTTGCCTGTCATCAGGGGACTCTCCTTCTCAGAGTCTGGTAGGAGAAGTACAACCCTAAATAGAATCTGAGAGGAAGCCAGAGAAATCCTCCTTCCCCCAACCATGTGTTCTGGCCAGATTTCACAGCATAAACCCACACAGAGCAAATGGGGGAAACAGGCTCCACGGTAGAGTATGTATCCTTTCACCTTTGGTTCCCAACTTCAGGACAAAGTGAGCCTTCCCCCAACTCCACCAAGGCGACGCCAAGGGGCTCAGTGCTCAGCCGTCCTTCATACTACTGGTGTGTCGACCAAAGGCCGAACCTGTAGTTTCAGCTTCCAGTTACTGTCCACCTCAAACTGTGGGCCCGGAACCGACCACTTCCCCTCTGCAAAGTTGGCCTAGGAACATCTGAGGGCCATGCAGTGACAAGAGAGAATGGCCTTTACAAGTGGTGTACGAGACCCCTGTACTTGGGGATGGCTTAGAATATACCAGCAACTCCAAGTGTGGGGGCGCTTCTGCCAGGCTGTCTGTGAGTGGGTGTGTCCCCAGCATGTGCGTGTTTTGCTGTGTGGCTGTGATGCTGCCTGCGCGTGAGTTGGGTGCAGCGGTGACGTCGGCGCCTTCCCGATGCTGGGACACAGCACCCCCTCATCCTCCCAACACACCACAGACTCCGACTCTTTCTGCCCATAGTCATGGCCAGCCACAAGGCTACCCAGGCACTCCATTCCTGCACATCCTGTCTGCAGGTGGATGCACCCCAAAGCCTCCACCCCACAACACAAACCAGGCTAATCAACACACAGCTCTCAAACAACTGAGCCAAAGTCAGCAGGGTGTAGACCCTGAATCCTCTCACTTCCCAGTGATCCGGCCAGGAGGCTGGAGTAACTACTAAGATCCAACCTGCAACCCTTGTCTCCAGCCTTCCAGTTCTGCATTTTGCCCTCAACACTACCTCTGCCTACAACCACACCTTCCTTCCTCTGAAGGTCCTGAACCCTACCATAGAGCCCAGCGTCCTGTTCCCATCCAGAAAACCCTCCGCACCCAGAATACTGTGGTTGGTGAGGCAGGTCCACCTTGGCCCTCCCCCACAGCCCGTACCCATCTCTAGCTGCCCAGGAGTTCCATCCTTGTTGGGCCCTCCAACCACCTTCATCCTCACCCATGCTCTCCTCGAACGCTCGCTCTGCTGCCCTCAGCACCTCCCTCAAGCCGCCCCCTCGCTCGCCGCCCGGCCTGGCGTGGGCCGCGGGCCCCACGCCCTCACCGCCTTCTTCTTCTTGCGGCTCTGCAGGCGGCTGACCACCAGGTCGGTGTAGAGCACGGGCTTGAGACTGCGCGAGCGCTGCGGCCAGCCGTAGCACAGGGTCTCCGCGCCGCGGTGGGTGCGCCCGTAGCGCACCGAGCAGAGCGAACGCGAGCGCAGCCGCCCCGCGCTGCTGTGGATGCTGTTGACGCCGATCATGCTGGCCCGCCCGCTGCGCCGCGGTCCCCGGCCATGCCCCCGCCCGCCCTCGGCCCCGGCCCGCCCGGACGGCCGCGGACGGCTCCCCGACAGCCAGCGCGAGCGCTCGGCCCGAGCCCGCCGGCTCCCACCGACGCACCGAGCGCTCGGCGGCGGCGCCGTGGGCTCCGCAGCTCCGCAGAAGGAGGGGGCGCCGGCGGGAGGGGAGGGCGCGGGCTGGGGCGGGGACATCGCGCGACGGAGCAGCACGGCGCGAGCCCGGCGCCGTGGGGAGGGCCGGCGGCCAGCGGGGGCGCATGCGTGGGGTCTCGCCAGGGGGCCGAGCTCGCGCCCAGGGTAGGCGGCTGCGGGAGGCGTCCAGAGCACTCTTCAGCTTGTCAGAATTGAGGGTTAAAGGGACTAGCCAGCCTACTCCCCTACTCTCCTGGCCGGCCTTCGAACAGTCACGATGAACTCGTCCAACCCTTGGGCAGATCTCCCGATGTCCAAGCCAAGCCCATGTGCCACCGAGGTCACACATACCAACTTCCAGACGCACCGATTCCCATTCACCCTGACTTACTGATGTCCACCTCAAAAGGTACCGTCTACAGCTGATAAATACCCTCTACTGTCAAAGCAGACACAGCGGACTGAAAGACGCAGACCACGCTGCATCTCACACAAATACCCAGACTACACCCAAAGCACAAACACCTCAAGTCACATAGGTCCCTTGATTCCCAGACGTTGTTAAACACACACCACTCACGCAAACAGTTCAATTCACAGACACCTCGACTCACAGTGGACACGCCCTCTCACACATACCCTCAAACTCAGGTATCCAATACACCCCCACCTAGGAACCTGTTCTATGTCATCACATGTATAGAGTGGTCCAGAGACACTCCCCCCACTTCTTTAAGTTAGTCCAGGCCTCCCGAGGTAAAACACTCTACAATGGGGAGGAGGGACTGAGAGACAGGGTCGGAGGGCTCCTCCCTCCGGCACCTATCTCCTTCCTGGCACCTGGGTGCAGGACCTGCTTCCAAGGGGCCCCGATAGTCCCAGCGTTGTGCTCTGGATGCAAAACCCTGGGAAAACCTTTGTGCCTTCTCTGACCCCTCTCTACCTTAGGCTCCCTCCTGAGTAGTGGTGCCAGGAGGATCTTTGTGGCTCTTATACACTAAGTTGGAGAGCAATGTCCCCATGCCCACCCCAGCACAGCGCGCCAGCAGAGACACCTCCCTTCCACCTTCTGTGAGCACTGGAAGGGAACCAAAGAGAGCAAATGCGAGTCCAGGAACGCCTGCTCACGTGCTTTCCAGAGCCGGTCCCCTTTCCTCTCAGGAGTGCATACATGTGCGCATGTGCGCTGAGAGCCTGCCTATGGGGGCTGGGCGAGGGGGCGGTCCCCAAGCTGAGTCACCAGAGCCTAGATTCCTGCTGCCTGAGCTACCCAATAAGTCCCAAATCCTAGCTCTTCCCTTCCTACAACTCTGCTCCTGAGTAGGTACTCTGTCCTGCCCTTCCGGTAACGGCTACCGTCTGAGTCACCCCGCCCCCAACCTTGAGCAGCTCCCTGGGGAAATCGCCACCATCATTGAGGCCCTCCAGGTTTCCGATGAAGTCCCCACAGGTCATGCGCTTCCCAATGTTCTAAGGGAGGAAAACAAAGGTCTGTGAGGCCAGCTTCCCAAAGCCTTTAAGCTTCTCCTTTTCTGGCCTCCCGCCCGCTGTGCCCCTAACTTACGTGGCCATGGAGATCTGTGTTGAGGAGCATGAGGGCACAGGTCAGCGTGTGAGCGCCGTCTAGGGGAGAATTGATTGTCAGCTTCAGGCAACCCCAGGGGTTCTTCCCACAGCCGTCCATCACCTCCTTTTGCACCCTTTTGGCCTATATGTGTTTTACCACCCGAACTCCGTGAAATCATTCCATCTCTCCTCCAACCCATTTCCTCAGCATGGACCTCCCCTCTGATCTCTGGCTCCTCCTCCCTAGGTCCCCAGGTTGCTGGGGCAGTTGCTCCCTGCTTGTCCTCAATATCCCACATGCTGAAGGTACTAAAACAAAAGCAAGCTGAAGACATCACACACAGGCAGAGCAAAGCCAGTCAGTACTGAAACCACGCCTGGTCCAGCACATACAGATGAAACAACTTCATGCAAGCATATCTCCACCTGCCTCCCAAAACACCCTTGACCTAGCAACATGCCTGCTACACGGACAGCTCCACATGCATGTAGCTGCGTTTTACACTGGTGCATGTGCACATGCCTTACAAACATGGATATTCGTTCCCTCTGTGGCCAGATGGGACAACCCTGCTCCCAACCTGCTCACCCTCTGAGGACAGGGCTTCAGGATTACACTGGAAATATCGCTGGGAGAAGTGGGCCAGTACTCGCTCCCGCTCCTGGGTCTCACCCATTAAGGCCAGCTCCTTTAGAAACACCCTAAGGCAGGAGAAAGAAGATGTCACCCTCCATTCAAGGTCTCCTTACCAGGAAGTCCTGGTCTCTGAAGAGTGATATCAAGACAACCTAGAAGATGCATAGCTGGAGCTTAATGCCAAGCCTGGTCAGCAGGACTGTCCTTACAGGGTTCAAAACCCACCTGAGAGCCTGATCCAGAGCCATGCCCGTGAAGACAAAAAACTTGAGATACTCGCCAGCCACCAATTTGCTGAAGTCATTGCTGTGGACAGGGCATATAGGTAGGGGTCACAAGGTCACTTCAGTGGCATTGCCTAGAGACTGTGGGCATTAACCGGAGAGGATGAGGGGCTGCCCCGGGATGCACTCCTTGACCCTAGCCTCAGTCCCAGCCCAGGGGCATTACTTCTTGCCCAGATGCCGGGCCACATCAGCCTTCCTGAAGCCATCAAGTCGGTACAGCCTCTTGGCTAGGCGCTGTGCAGCCTCCAGATCTGCTTTCTGTCCATTGGACAAGGTGTCTGTGCTTCCCAGGGCCAGCCGCTCTGTGCTATCCAGCTCTGAGTCTGAGTCGGACACCAGTTGGCTTAGGGGTGGTTCACTGCCAGGGTAGATCAGCAGCTAAGAGTTGGGGCAGAGACCTTGGGAATTATCCAGACCCTCCCCTTGCTCTATACCCAGAAGTTGGGGAATGGTTAGAGGGACATGGAAATGTCTTTTTTGTTTTGAAAGGACATTAGTTAGCTTTCTCTCCACTTCCCACTTTTCTCCATGAAAGTTCTGCTTCAAATCTAACCCATGTCAGTCTTACTGCTGTAGGAATCCTGGCCACTCCCCAAAGCTACCAGGGGCCTAAGGTTACTCTTTGATAGTCTCCGTCTCTACACCTGCCCTCCTCGAGACCTCTCTGCACACACTCCTGGACACAGGCACCCAGGTATAAATGGAGTGCTGGGGAAAAGTGAGGTCAAAGATCAAGAGCATCAGGGATAGACACATCCTGCTCTCTTCATTTCCCGCCTTAGAGAGAACTCTCCTTGGCGTTCCCTGCTACCCATAGAGAAGCAATGTCTGGGGTTACAGTTTGGGGGGTCACACTGTACTCATCCTCTTCCTCTCCTTCCTTCCTCACCCCAGCTGCTCTACTCGCAAAGCCACCTGTCACCCCAGAGACAGAGGCCGGAAACTCCTGGTTGCTAGGCAACCCTGTCTCCCTGGCCACCCCCCTCCTGTTGCCATGGCTTCCATGACTGGGAGGGTAGCAGCAGAGGGGAGAGCACAAAGGTTAGGCTATGAAAGGACATTCCTAGAGCAGGGTGAGACATAACCTCTTGGAGGAAAGTGGAGGGAGGGGAAGGGAGGGGCTGCTGGCTGTGGGTCTAGCTCGGTGGGAGTGACAGGCTCTGTCTGGGAAGGAGAGGGCCCTCCAGGAGAGAAAAAGGATGTTCTCTGGGGATTCTTCCGTCTTGAATCATGGTTTCTCCAGTCACTGGATCTGAGCCCAGGGAGGGAGCTGCAGGGGGCCAATGGCAGGAGGCCTCCAAATGGGAAAACAGACATCTGTTAACCACCCGCTCTTGGTCAGGGATATATAAATGACTTTCTCATTCTGGGGCTCTGTCCCTTAATCAGCAGTTCCTGGGGGTCCTGGGATTGGGGCTGACCAGTCAAAGAAAATACTCACCTGCCCAGGGGAGCTGCCCCCAGCCCAAGGCTATCCTCAGAGTGGGAGGGACTAGGAAGCTCCTTCCTTGGGGCCAGCTTGGCCCCAGCATCTGACTCTTCCACCTCCCTTCTCTGGGTCCAAGGACCATCAGCAGCAGAGCTGGTACCAGAATCCAGTTCAAGAGGGGCAAGTGGGGCAGGTGCAGGTGGGTCAGGCCGGGGAGCTGGGGGTTGGGGGGGAATCTCAAAGGTGAAGAAGGGGCTCTGGGTTGGGCCAGGTGAGGCCAGGGCCTCCAGGGAGGCAAGGCTACTATAGGAGGTGCCCTTGGCTCGGTGGGACTCCAAGATGGCTTCAAACACACAACTGAAGGAGTCAGGCCCATCTGCTGAGGGGCTGGTCCCAGGCAGGAAGGGTACTGGTGACTTGAGAAGCCCAGAGTGAGGCATGTGGTCCCCTGGCCTGCAGAGTCAGGGAGAGTGTCTGATCAGTTCCCCAGAATCAGGCTTTGGCAGGATTTCATTGAACTCTTGCTGAGTGGTACAAGGGTTATCACCCCCTTTCCACAGATCCAAACCCCTTAGGAAAAGCCACTAGAGTAGAGGGCCCATGAAGTTCAGTGTTTTTGCAGTGTCCCAGCCCTGCCCATCCACAGCACCCAGTCCTGCTCCCCTTCCACAGTAATCTCCCTCTCCCCTCCTTTCCCTGATCCGCTTCCCTCCTGCCATCCCTTTTCTATTTCTGGCAACATCTTAGGAGATGCAGCTCCAAGCTGCAATGGGGCGTGAGACAGAAAGGAAAAGCCCCCACATTTCCACATACTCCTGCCAGGACCCAGGATCCAACCCATGTTCCCTGTCCTCAGGCTGTCCCCCATGCCCCCACTTTGGCCTCTGGCTTTTGGCCCCTGAGAAGCCAGAATTCTGTCTGGTCCGTGTGGCTGCCCTGACTCCTGGCCTCGCCAGTGCTGCCAATGCCCACACATTCCTAATATTCTCCCAGGCCTCAGGGTTTTGTCTAGAGTCCCCTTTCCACACCGCTGACGTTATCCTGGTCCTCACAGTCTGTCTTCACTACCCTGGGTTCTTGCTGGGGTCAGCAAAAAAAGAGCAAGCCACTTTCCCCGAAGTAGTCCCACTCACCGGGCCCCCTCCGAGGCCTCAAACACCTCATCATCCACATCTTCTTCACCACCTGCCTCATCATCTTCATTGCCACTGCCCAGACTGGAGGAAGGGCCAGGGCATGGGCTAGGTCGTGAGGCAGGTGGTTGGGCAGTGCCAGGGGGTCCCTCAGAGCTGGGCTGACTCTCAATGGCAGAGTCAGCCTCCTCCCGCTCAGCCAGCACCTCATCGATGTCAGTCTCTCGGTAGCACCTCAGGGGCACCTTGTCCAGGTCTGTCTCGGAGTACTTGGCCGTTCGCCCCACAGCCACCCCAGAGCCTTGCTTGGAGCCCACCCCATGTGAGGGGAGGGCCTGCTCTGGGAGCTTAGCACCTGCATGCACAGATATCAAGGTCAGGAGGTAGTCATGTTGGATAGCTTCCCCACGGTCTCACATAGGCTGGAAACTCTTCATCATCTACCACTATGTATCTGCCACACCCTTTACTTGATTCACATGCCTGTGGAACTCATCTCAAATCCAGCCCCTATCAAATAACTATGAAGAAAACCAGACTTTCTTCTAGTCCTAGGAGTAACCCTTGACATCTAACCATCCCTTCCTCCCCCACCCAGCTTCCTCCAGAGCCCAGCTCAACCCTCATAACACAGATGAAAAAGACTGGAGCCTGGAGAGATGTTGGCTGACTTAGGAGCCCAGGGAAGCCAAACAGGAGGAAGGTTTAAAAGAGGCCTCTTGGCCAGGCCTCAGCTGCTGGAGAGAAGGTCCTGCCCTCCTCCCCTGGGCTAAGTCCAAGCCTTACCTGAGCTGGGGGGGTCCAGGGAGCCATAGAAGAATTCCCACTTGGCTCGAGCGATTCTCTGGGCATGAGAGGAGACTTCCCGGGGGGAGGACCAGGTGTCCCCCTGAGCCAAAGACAAAGGCACAGGACCCCAAAATGAGAGCCAGACATACAAGGACACATGAATATGCAACAGCAGAAAGAAAACCACACGGGACAGAGATGAAGGTGCAGGGACACAATGATAGAGGGCAAAAAAGCTGATTTAGGACATTAAAGGATTTGGGTGACTATGAGACAAATCTCAGTCCAACAGGGACTGAGTTTTGTCCCTTAGTTTGGGCACTAAGGCCCCAGGCAGCCCAAGGCAGATTTCGTACCTGGTTTAGGAATCCAGTATCTGCATGTCCTCTGAAGTGCATGGCCAGGTGCTCAGGGGTCCCCCCCAGCCCATTAGGGAGGGAGGAGTAAAGGCCATCTGCCCCAATCTGGGGTGGGACCAATGACCCACGTGAGGGGTCCCTGCTGCCAGGAAGAACAGAGCCTCCTCCAGCTGGGAGTGGGTCTGATGTGGATGCCTCTAGCCGCAACTTCCGGTTGCAGCCAGGTCCAAGGGCTGTGGTGGGCCTTGGGGCAGAAATCCCGCCCAGGTCCCAGCTCCGACTCAGGCCTCCAGAAGCAGGTAGACCATTCAGTGGCCTCACACTGGCCTTCTCCACAAAACGGAAGATGACCACAGAACTCTGTGCCCCTGGTGGGGGCTGCCCAGTGGGTGAAGAGGGTCCCCAGGGTGAGGGAGCTATATGGGGTGAGGGAGGGGCTCGCAGAGGGGTACAAGGTGCTGTCACACGTCCCAGATCCCGGCCTCGAGGACCTGGGCCCACCACTCTTCGTATTAGGGATCCTGTGCTGCCATACATGCTGGCTGGGGGACTTTGGGGCACTGGGCCTTCGGGTAGCCAGCGACGAGGACATCGTGGTGGGGAGATGGCACAGTCGCCTTCTGAGCAGAAGCGCATGGCACCCTGGGCCATGCTGGAGCCGGGGGGTCAGGCTGGGGGGGCAGGGATGGCGAGGCCAGGCAAGGAGTAAGGGGGCTGCATGCTCTTCAGACAGGCCTGCAAGAGAGGAAGGGGAGCATGGGTGGAGTGCCTTGGAGTCAGACAAGCAGGACAGCAGAGACAGAGATGGGACAGTGGGTTGGGCCTTCTAAGGCCCAGAGACCCATCCTGGGAATATGGACTCACCCATCCTAACCCCAGAGGACTCCTGCTTTGGAAAGCTTACAGGGAAAGGACCATCTACTCAGTGGTTCCTCTCCTGTCTGGGAGCCCTGAGCATCACTTCTGATGAAAGAGCAAGCTAATTCAGTCCATCGAGTTCAGTTCTGGGGCAATTGGGAACTCTTTCTTGGGTGGAGGCCTGTATCTTATCTTCTGGATCATAGAGGCCATGGGTTCTCTATAGTTCCACTTATGGGGGACCCTCACTTAGAATAAGAGAAATCATGCTTCTTTGAAGGAGAGGAAAGAAAGGAGGAGCATGGGGATGATGAAGTGTTGAGAGGGAAGTGAGGAGGAGGGTCTGAAGAGGCCTTGACCTCGGTCCAGAGAGTGCTGAGTGGGGGAGAGACATTCTATTTTCCATACCAGTACATGCATGCACACACACACACCCTTGCATAAACACACACATGAATTCATATACACACATGCAGGACAAAGTATCAGTACAGTTAACACATTCATAGGCAACACCCTCCAGTACACACTTGCAGTACTGCTCAAGACACACCCTCATACAATCACAGTCATAACAAATATGTGTATGACGGAAAAGCACATGCTTGTTTTACACACACACACACACACACACACACACACACACACACACGGATCACCAAGCAGGAGCACACAAAGAGGTTCCCAAAATTCAGGATCTCATCCTCTCACGCACACAGAAACAGGTGTATCAGAGACCTCTTAGTCACAATCATAAACACAGATACATATTTGCACACAGACTCAGAGACACACATTCTTCCCCGTCCCCCCCCCCCCCCAGTAACCAAGTCTGGGTGAGGGGGTTGCACCACATCCCTCTCTCCCCAACTCCAGGGGTATAAAATATCTTGTCCAGCCCAGGAGGGACCGTAAAAGAAAAACGGGCCTCTGATGGCAAAGCAAGGTAGAGAAAGCTGTCAGAAGCAGCACCCCTGCAACCAGACAGGTTCTTGAAGCTCAACAGGAGCCTGGCCCTCCCCTATACAGGCCCTCCTCCAAGGGACGCGGTACTCACCGCTGCTCGTCAGGAGCTGGAATCGAAGAGAGGCAGAGAGGCTGGGCCCCGCTCAGCTGTAAAAGCAGCACGGCTCCCGCTTGCTCCAGGCCCGCCCGCCTCTCAGTCCCTCCTCCACCCCTCCCCACGCTCTGCTCTAGCAACGCTAATCTCCCCCCTCCAACCTCCCTCCTTTCCCAGGGCCCTAAGTCCCAAAGAATACCACCACCTAGTCAGTACCTAAGACTCACACCAGAGAAAAGGGAGAATGTAGAAAAACCCGTTCTGTTCCCTAAACCGTCATATGCCCCACCCCACTCGTGTTCAGTTCTCTCTCGTCCATCATCTCCTGAACCACACGTAGGGTCCAGCTGCATACGCCTGTCCTGCTCCAGACCCCACGCGTGTCCCCAGGAGGCTGCCACATGACCTGTTACATGCCACACGCGCTCCCGCCCCCACAAGCACGCGGCCACGCAAAGCACAGGGTACGGAGTAGATCGGACCCGCCCCCTAAAACCAGAAGACCCAACTATGGAAGGGACATCAAGCGAATGCAGTCTTAAACACTTCGGGGTTCTGAGCCTCAGACCCAGGAGTCCTGTTCTGAACCCCAACCCGGAGTGCAGAAAAAGGATAAGGCAGGCTCCAGGAAGAACTTCCTTGCTGCCTAGGTTAATCGTCCCGCCTTTTCAGGGTCGAGAGTTTAGAAGGGATGACCCCGAGACTGGGACAAGAAGCACAGGCAAACCTTGTGCCCTTGGCCAGGGTGGAAAAGGGTCTGGCTATTTTAGGAAAACGCCACACGAGTTACTATGGTAACTATTCTCCTTTGGAAGGCCAAGACCGGCAGGTTATGACCTGGGAAGGAAGAGAGGGTCGATTCGGGTGGCCAGAGGGTGAGAGGACGTTCGAAGCGGGGGTGCGCGGGGCTCACCGCGGGAAGGGGTGGCGCGAGTTCCGCGAGGTGCTGAAGGGGACAGCGCCAGATTTGTCGTAATGCGCAAGCGCAGAGGAGCGAACAAAGGGGCGGGGGAGGAGGCGCGTGCCCGGAGGTGGTGCGCGCCCACATGTATTTTGCAGAGATCTTTCCAGGCTACCCCTTCCCCAAGTATGCTGAAACGAGGAAGCAATCCCCTCATCCACCTTCACCCTCTTCTGTCTTTCCGGTGCTGGTTGGCTTCTCCCTTTATGCTACGTTAAGTAATGAGGTGTGTAGAAGGAATTCTGGGAAAACCAGGATTTCTGGGTTCTTTATCCTTGCTTCATTTGATCCTGGTTAAGGAGCTTCCTCCCTAGAGCCTCGGTTTGCCTGTCTTTAAAATGAACGGTCCTCCCTACCTTTGCTGCTGCTGATAAGCAGCTTTCATTATGAAGAGCTGAAATGTTTGCACAGGGGCGCGCAACGATGTAGGATGCAGCGGCCCTACAGTCTTTCGCATGCCCCACACCCACCCCAGATGCTGGAGGAACATATTACGCCAGGGGTTGCCCAGAGAGGGACTTGGGCTTAGTAACTGGGGGCGCAGTGAAAGATTGAGCTTTGGGAAGTCACTCTCCCTACAATTAATCCAGAGCCAGTCAAGAAGCAGTACGGCTAGTGGGCTGCGCTAGTGGGCTAGTGGGCTGCGCTGAGCATGCTTTCCTCTCGGACTCTGGACTGCTGGAAAGCAGACCTGGCTAGTCCTATATAGTCCTTTCTCCTTAGGCAAAGAGCCGGCCTACGTTGCCCTGAAGTGGAAAGGGATGGATGTCATGACTGTGCACTTCACAATTCACAAGGAATGGCAGGTTTAAACAAGTTTGCTTGATAATAAAAGCCCTAGCATCGCCCATTTAATCCAATCTTTTGACAATTGCTTATTGAGCACCTACTACATACCAATTAGTTATAGTCTGGGCAATCTCTCCCCGCTTTCTTTTTCCAAAGTCGCTTAAACGCGACCAGAGGACAGAAGGAGGCATTCGGTAACCTAGGAGTCCTGGCTCCGCCCCTTCTGCCTTTGGCCTTGTCTGCTCCTCCCATCACCACTCAGAGACGGCTACTGGCCCGCAACGAAGACCGAAAGCAGTCTTCGCTCGCCGCTACTCCAGCCTCGGGCTTCAAGCCCTGTAGCTTGAGGAGACATCTAATGGTACATCACTCGTCTGTTCTGCCTCAGTTTCGGGGTCCATCCGAAAAGCTTCCCGATAAGGGTTCTCAGTGAGACCGCACTCGATTAAATAGGTCTGTCTCTTCAGACCAAGGAGGCGGGCTCGCCGCAGCCGCTTCAAGGCCAAAGCTCGTAGAGCTTACTGCGCACGCGCAGTAGACGGCGATGGAGCCACCAATGGAGCAGTCCGGAGGGGAGCAAGAACCAGGAGCTGTCAGGTACCGAGCACTGGAGGGGCCTAGAGAGGGAAAAAAAGAGACCCGCGGGAGGGCAGCTGAGTCCAGGCCGGACCCGGACCCCTCTTGCCAGCCGGGACTCTGGGGTATAACAGAAGGACTCGCACGTAACAGCGGCCCGGGGACGTCAACGCCGCTTTCCCTTCAGGCTCCTGGACTTGCCCTGGGAAGACGTGCTGCTCCCGCACGTCCTGCACTGGGTCCCGCTGCGCCAGCTGCTCCGGCTGCAGCGCGTCAGTCGCGCCTTCCGGGCGCTCGTTCAGCTGCACCTGGCGAGGCTGCGCCGCTTCGACGCGGCTCAGGTGAGCCGGGGACCGGAGCCCCGCCCCCGCCCCGCCCCCGCGTGGGTACCACCGTCGCCCCGCCTCCAGACCCGCCCCAGCTGCGCGGTAAACCCTTCCCGACCCCGGGTGCGACGTGCAGAAGTCCAGAGGGCGAGTACTGGGCAGCGACTCGGAGGGAGCTCGGTGTCTCCCCTGGGAGGGAGGGCAGGTGGCAAAGTCCCGAAGTTAGGCGGCTGCCAGGCAGTGGCCCGCCCCCGGGGACAGCCTGAGTCTCCGTGCCTCCCGCCCGCAGGTGGGTCCACAGATTCCACGGGCGGCACTAGTCCGGCTACTGCGGGATGCTGAGGGGCTGCAGGAGCTGGCGCTGGCTCCGTGTCACGAATGGCTGTCGGACGAGGACCTGGTGCCAGTGCTGGCACGGAATCCACAGCTACGGAGCGTAGCACTGGCCGGCTGCGGCCAACTGAGTCGCCGAGCGCTCGGGGCGCTGGCTGAGGGCTGCCCGCGTCTGCAGCGCCTTTCGCTCGCTCACTGTGACTGGGTGGACGGGCTGGCACTGCGTGGCCTCGCTGACCGTTGCCCGGCTCTGGAGGAGCTAGACCTCACCGCCTGTCGCCAAATCAAGGACGAGGCCATCGTGTACCTGGCGCAGAGACGGGGCGCGGGACTCCGCAGTCTCTCCTTAGCAGTCAACGCCAATGTGGGGGACACTGCGGTCCAAGAGTTGGCTCGAAACTGCCCGCAACTCGAGCACCTAGACCTCACCGGCTGCCTTCGGGTCGGAAGCGATGGTGTCAGGTGCCTGGGCATGGGGGTGGTACGGTAGCAAGTGGGCAGTCACGTTGGGGATAGGGAGGCGGGTTGTACTTGTCAAAGACCCATCAGAAAGACCTCTGGAATTTTTTAGGCTAGAAAGAGTACAATTAAAAACAAAACAAACAAAACAAAACAAACAAAAAACCTTTCTGAGCCAAGATTGACACACTGAGAGATGTCACATAAAGTTGACTTCTGGTATTTCTGCAACAAGGAGGGGCGGGAATCCTGAAACACTGGAAAGAACTATGGGTTGGTACAAAGAGCCAAAAGCCCTAAATGAGCTGGGGCCTGGAGTCTGTAATTCCATCCTGGCCCCTTCCCTTAGGTCCAGTAAAAAAAGCAGACCTTGAGCTGGAGGGAAAATTAGAATTTTCTGGAGCCAGCTGCAGGTTTAGTGGGTTGGCCCTACAGACGGAGAGAGGGTCTTTAGCACCTAGCATCACCTGCTCCTCCCTCAGGACACTGGCGGAGTACTGCCCGGCGCTGCGCTCTCTGCGGGTGCGGCACTGCCACCATGTGGCCGAACCCAGCCTGAGCCGCTTGCGGAAGCGTGGTGTGGACATCGACGTGGAGCCACCCCTGCACCAGGCCCTGGTGCTACTCCAGGACATGGCAGGCTTCGCACCCTTTGTCAACCTACAGGTCTGACTGACTTTCCTTGGGGTGGGGGCACAGCTGGACTGTGTAGCTGGGGCTTGACACTGAGCCATAGGGAAACTGGACTGTGAGGGCCTATAGTTGAGAGGCCTGGGATATGCCCTGTCCCACCCTGGAATTTCAAATAAAGAGCTTTTTACCCCTTCTTGCCTGGTGCATAGGGGCTGTGAAGCTGAGAACAGGTAGACGGACAGTATTTTCCTGCCCTGGGGCAGAAATGACTAGAATGAACGTACACCTTCCTTGGACCACCTTTACTGTGCTCTTGAAGGAAGCTCCAAGAATAGATTAACACTAGAGCAAGGGCACAGAGAAGGGAGAGGGTGGGTGGGAGGGTTTCTGCATCCCTCTGGGATCTGCAATGCTCGGCAGAGTCCGGCCAGTGCCTCAGTGGAAGCGGTACTTTCTGGCCGGCTTGAGGTTGATGTATGTGGCCTTCATCTCCTCAGCCTCAGGGTTCCGTACATCCTTGAATCGCTCTCCTCTGGTGCTCACTACTTGGTTATCAATGTATCGGATCAGCTTCTTGGGGGCCTGTCAGGCAATCAAGCAATGAATGACTAAAACCCGGGGTCGGTACCGCTCATTCCACATCCCCAACTTCATACCCCTCTTACCTCCTTGGGAGCCATAGGTCGGTGAGTCTTCTGGTCCTCTGCCCTGTCCACCATCATGTACCTGCCAAACGGGCTGGATGAAGCTCCGTCCACCTGGGAGACCCTCCAAGGCCCGGCCCAGCCCAGACTTACTTCTGAAGGATGAAAGACTTCAGCTCATCCTTCTGAGGGCCTCTGAGGCGCCTGGGCAAGTCCTGCAGATGTAGGAGACCTATTCTAGGCCCAGTGGTAACAGCAGGGGAAGAGATGAGGATAGGTAGGGTGTGCGCTTAACAGGAAAGCCTAATAGAGCTGATGTTCCTGGGGCAGCGGTGGGGAGGCTGAGAGAGGATACCTGACTTGGGCTGTCCCAGCCTGGAGGCCTCCCTTCCTTGTCCTCCACCAGCATCTGCACGGCTTCTTCCAGGTCGCCCCGAGCTTTAGCCAGCACCCACTGGGCCTGCTCCATAGAACAGGTAGGAAATACCTCCAGGAGCACGTCTACTCCTGGCAGTTCCTCCTCAGCAGCCTCCGCCTGTGGGCACAAATGTTAGCTGTAGGCTGGCGACTTCCTTCCCCACCCCAGGTCCTTCAGGGGTGTTCTCTCTAGCAGTACCTCATCTGGGGTGTGCCCGGCAGCAGCAGGAGGCCTGCTCTCTTCTTCGAGCTTTTCAGGTTGCCTCGGGGTCTCTGGAAAAGTGGGCACCTGACCTTGGACACAGGAGCGCTGTGGGTGCCGGTTCTCTTCAAGAGGCAGAGAGGGCATTGGATTTGCCAGGGCTTGGGCGGGTGTGAATCCTCCAAATACCAGCTCCCCAAACTCACCTTTGTTCCTAGCATCGCTCAGCTGCCCCGAGAGCTTGTGCATCAGGTCCCCTGTTATACCCCTGAAAGGGCAGAGAAGGTGGTGAAGGGGGCCACCCTGCCCCCACCCCAGCCAGCCAGCCCCCTCCTCCTTTTTGCCCGAGCTGAGCCCTACCTGGGGATGTTGGCAAAGCCAGGCACATACGCCTCCATCATTTCAATGAAGGCCTCCATATCAAAGTTCTCCTCTGATGGCCCTGAGGGGCCCAGGTCCTCCAGGACCCCAAGCACATAGGAGAAGATGACCTCATCCAAGCCACTGTAGGAAAGAGCAAGACCACGGGAAGGACACTGGATATGTGTAGCAGCCCTACCTAGTCTAAGCCTTCACTCAAGTCAGCTCAGTGCTTGAGGCCTGCCTCCTCCTGGCTCCTTCAGCTTTAGTTCTCAGTCAGTCCAGTGCAGGTGATCGACACAGTGTGAGAGAGAAGACCATCTAAGCAAATACAAATCAACTCTCCAGGGCTGGAGAGATGGCTCAGCAGTTAAGAGCGCTGACTGTTCTTCAGAGGACCCAAGTTTAATTCCAGCACTCATGTAAAGTAGCTGCCTACACTGCCAGCTCCAGGGTATCTGATACCCTCTTCTGGCCTCCATAGGCACCTGCACACACACACACACACACACACAGAGAGAGAGAGAGAGAGAGAGAGAGAGAGAGAGAGAGAGAGAGAGAGAGAGAGAGAGAGAGAGAGAGAAACAAATAATCTTGAAAACGAAGCTGGTCAGCAAGATGGCCCAGTGGTTAAGAGTGCTTGCTGTTCTTGCAGAGGACTGGGACTCAGTTCCCACCTTAGAACAGGGCTGAATAGTTTCTAATCACCTTTTCATTGGCTAGCCCCCACAGTATTATCTGGCAACACCCCTCTCTGAACTTGGCCTGTTCCTTCAGAAGGAGCTGCCCTTACCTGAGGTCTGCCTCTGGGAGATGTGCCTGAACAAAGGCAAGGAGGGCTGAACTGACAATCCTCTCCAACTCCATGCTGAGTCTTCTGAAGATACACAAGACAGAACTGTCAAGTCTCTGGCCTGCCTCCACCCACTGGGCCATGGGGCTGCAGCCCCTGCTCTTTCTTCTGGGGCTGAAGCAGCCTATCGATGTTGCCCTCCCCACTCCTGTAAGCAGAGCCACTCCCGTGACCACCCACTTCTACCTCCTTCAGCCCTAGACAGGGCACAACACTGTCCCTAGAAAGCTTCCAAAGGGAGCTGTGCCCCTCCCCATCGCCTATGGCTAGAAGCTGAGGTCTTGGGGGTCACATGCTTCCTGGCTAAGGAATCTCATCACTGAAGGGGCTACTTGGCCCCCAACTCCAATAACAAGGGGCTCCATTGTCCAGTACCGTAAAGAAGGTCCCAAGACCAAGCACAGCCCTTCCCCCATCCAGGATAGGCCACCCACTCCTTGCACAAAGGGACTTCTTTTTTTGCTCGGGAGCCTATTTAAAGGAGAAGTCCTACATGGATTCTCTCCTCTTGCCAAGTTCCTGACTTTCCAACAGTCTGGGCCATCAGAGACCTTTGTCATCTTCCAGTCTATAGAGTACCACACAGTCTGGTCCTTGCCCACTTCAATCTCATACTCCCTCCTCACCTCACTGTCCCATGCCCTTGCTGTTCCAGCCGGCTGTCTTATTCGTTGGTGGGTCCTAATGCCCACAAAAATGTCTGCATTCAGCAAGTGCTAGGTAAATACTTGCTGGCTTAACTCATCTATCTCCATGCTTTTTTAAAAAAGATTTGTTTATTTATTTTAAGGATTTATTTATTTTATATATGTGAGTATACTGTCACTGTCTTCAGACACACTAGGAGAGGGCATCAGATCTCATACAGATGGTTGTGAGCCACCATGTGGGTGCTGGGATTTGAACTCAGGACCCCCTGGAAGAGCAGTCAGTGCTCTTAACTGCTGAGCCATCTCTCCAGCCCCAAGATTTATTTTTATCTTCTATGTATGAGTGTCTGCCTCTGTGTATGTATGGGCACAAAGGTACATGCCTGGTGCTCGTGGAGGTCAGGAGAGGGTGCCAGATCCATTAGAACTGGAGTTTCAAAAGGTTTTTAAGCCTTCATGTGGGTGGTGGGAACTGAACCTGTTTCCTTTGCAAAAGTAGCAAGTACTCTTAGCTGCCAAGCTAGATCTCCAGCCCCCATTTCCATGGTTTTGACTCCTCCAAACTCTTCATGGGAGTCAGGAATGCACAGATGGTAGCAATGGCTCAAGACTCAGGGAACCAAATGTCAGCCAGTCCTCTCATTTGGAAAGTTCTAGCATCGTCTCAGAATCCACCTTCACCAAACTCAACTCCACAGGCCACTTCCCCGTTCAAACACATACCACTCACTCAGCTACCCTACATGAACTTGGGGGCACCCTCGATCTTGCCCTCTCTCACTCCTCCCAGGACCCAAATGATCAAACCAAGTCCTACTGACTACACCCTCTTTTCCTTCCTGCTGACTTCTCTCCCAGTACCCCTTCTGTTCCTTCATCTCTGCTAGCATTCCTCAGGCTAAGGTTACTAGTTATTTTCAGGTTTTGGCCTACTGAGGTTGAACCACATAACTCCCAATTTTGTTTCAAACACTTTATATATAGTTTTGCTCAATATTTCCCCTTTCAGCAACACCACCGAGGTCTCCTAAGATCACAGCCTCTGGTGTCCTCCCCTCTGCAGAGATTTCTTCCCTGGCTCCCTGCTTGTCTCCTTCTCTGCCGCCCTCTGACTCAAGGCCACTACCCTCCTTACCCTGCTGCTCTCTCTCAGTGGCTCATCTGGGCCCCTCCTACGCACCCCCGTATGTCACCAACTCCCAAGTGCTCAGTGCTCTAGTTCAGTCTGTGAGCTACTTGTCCCTATACCTCCCTGACACCACTTATGGAGAGCTTACAGGCGGCTCACACTTAGCATGTCCTGAAGGGACATCCTCCCTAAATGCATGTCCAGATACAGCTATTCCAGCTTCAAGTCTAGGAGTTAACCGTGACACCACCACCCTGCCCTTGCTTTCCAGCAACCAATTAGTTACACCTACTTTGTATGTGTGTAGAGTGTGGGGTGCTGTGTGTGCTGTGTGCTGTACTGTGCTGTGCGGTGGGAGCGTGGGTGGCTTGCTAATGGGGTGTGTGTATATGGAGGCCAGAGAATGACAACAGGTTGTCTGCATCAATCACTTCCCTGCCTTTTTGTTTGTTTAAGACAAGGTCTCTCTATTTAGTACTGGCTGTCCTGGAACCTTCTATGCAGACCAGAATGGTCTTGAACTCAGAGATCCTTCTGCCTCTGCCTCCCAAGTGTTGTGATTAAATGTGTGAGCCACTGGTGTTTTGAGACAGAATCTCCTTTTTGTTTGTTTTTGTTTTGTTTTTTTGAGATAGGGTTTCTCTGTGTAAGCCTGGCTGTCCTGGAACTCAAAACTCAGAACTCCTCCCAAGTGAAGACTTGATGAACCTAAAGCATTCCATTTTGGCTTTTCTAGCTGGCCTTGACACTCCTGTCTTCCATCTATTCCCCAGCAATGTCTTCTCCACACCATAGCTGTATGATCTAAGTAAAGTCCAATAGTTGGGGCTGGAGAGATGACTCAGTGGTGAAGAATACTGACTGCTGTGTCAGAGTACCAGAGTTTGTATGTCAGCATCCATACCAAGAGGCTCCCTGACATAGGGTCTGACATCCCTTTTTGTCCCACCGCAACACAATAAAGCTTTTA
Organism: Arvicanthis niloticus; assembly: GCF_011762505.2. Classification (NCBI taxonomy): domain Eukaryota; kingdom Metazoa; phylum Chordata; class Mammalia; order Rodentia; family Muridae; genus Arvicanthis; species Arvicanthis niloticus. Next base: position 152,719,682 of record NC_047658.1, read on the forward strand.
AAAATGGTGATGTGGTGGCACACACCTTTAATCCCAGTACTCGGCAAACAGAAGCAGGTGGATCTCTGTGAGTTGAGGTCAGCCTGATCTACATAGTGAGTTCTAGGCCAGTCTGGGCTACAAAGTGAGTTCCAGACCAATCAAAGCTACAAAGTGAGACCCTGTCTCATTAATTAACTAATTAATAAATAAATGTTAAACTTAACAATGACGTTCTGTGATGTTTTCAGAAAGTCTAGAATCTTTCTGTGGCCTCTGAGTTAGGGCCTTATCTCCACCTATTTTTCTTCAGCTTCTCCAGCCTCATCAGGACTTCATCCCTGGACCACTCCTCCACATCCTGGCTTGCTTTCGGTTTGTCAACATTCAAGGGTACACTTTTAGGGCTAGTCTACCACTGCCCAATACTCTCCGGACAGAGTAGACTTTTCCTTACTTACTGGGGCTTTTCACAGCTTTAGTTAATGAATTATTTGGTCCATGTTTAATGTTTCTTCCAGTTGTTTTATGAAGTTGAAGACAACTCTACTGTTTCTCTCCTCCCCTCCCCTTGCACCTTCTCCAATCCTAGCTTATTCACCAATGTACCCTCAACACCCTTGGTAACTAGGCACTCAAAAATCAATGACTCCTGTCTGCATAGTTGACGAGTGAAGCCCACTGAGTTTAACAGAGTAGGGAGTCACCTGAGTGAACTGCCCAGTTAGATCCAAGTTCAGGGAATGCAGCTCAGCGGCAAGATGCCTGCATGTGGGAGGCCCTCAGCTGGATCCCCGGCAGCTCTCCAGTGTCGAGTTAGGGTTAACTCTGAGGATGAGGGAGATCAAGATTCCCACAGAATCTGATCCCCTCAGCAATGTAGCTGTGACTGAACAAGTCACTTTGGGAAGGAGGACTGAGTACCTCCCATCTCCCAAGGAGATGGCCACCCTTTGCCCTTAGCCATGGGCCTCTGTGTGAGGGCAGAACACCTTAGCCTGGGCATTCTGGGCCCCATCATGCAACTCCCGTGGAAAGGTAGCCCCCTCCAGAGACATACCCCACCTTCATGCCATGACTGGGAACCTCTGCAGGGAAAAAGAAACTTGTCTGCCTATGAAAGCCCAGTTTCTGGGGAAGCTTTTTCAAGGATATATGTGATGTCTCCAGATTTCCAAACAAAGGGTAGGGGCTACAAAACTGTTACTGTCTTCAGAGTAAATGCCTTTTTCCTTCAAGGTTCTATGGCTGGCTTTTCTGCTAAGGGGCCATCATCACCTCTCCTCTTGCTCTTGGGCTGATCAAACATTTTAAGGTTTGCCACATCTCTCTTCCCACCCTTCTCTATCCTCCAAGCTTCCCTGACATGCCCTTCCTGCTTGACAGCACCCCGTAATATTTTTCTCCCCTGAGCTGGGGAAGACTTGAACCACTAAATTGGCTTCCTGAGTCAATCTGAGCATCTTGGTTTTAGCCTGGAGTAAAAAATCAGGACTTGCATGGAACTTTTCAAATTCCAGATAATAGCCCACAGAATTCCATTACTTCTTGAGAGCCCCAATCAAAAACCGCTGTTTGGTGGTACCTATGAAACGTGACAATCATTGTATCATGAATCCTGCTAAAATACCTCTGGTGGGGGCTGGAGAGACAGGTCAACAGTTGAGAGCACTTGTTCCTGCTGGATCGCCAGCACTGACAACTTTCCAGAACTCCAGTCCCTGGGGATGCAACACTCTCTTTGAGCTCCAAGGGTAGCAGGCATGCATGTGGTACACAGACATACGTGCAAGCAAAAGAGTAATGGACATACATATGTTTGATTAGATAAATTAAAAACATTAGGAAAAACATCTCTGATGGTGGTAAGAAGCATCTCCTGACTGCATATAAAGCATTGCACTAACTTTCTTAATCCTCAGAACAGCTTTAAAACGTGGGTAGTTCTATTATGCCTGCTACCTGAAAGGAAATGAAGGCACTGGGAATTTGAGAAACTTTCCTAAGGTCACAGGGTAGGTTAACGGCAGGTTCACACAGGGAAAGCCTGGCATCAGAAGCCTCTGTTAACTAACGCACCACCTCTCACGGTGCCAGTGGTGTGGCCTCTCCTGCCTGGCCATCAGTCTTCCTACATCAAAATCTTGTCCGCCCATCTCCCTGTTCAGAACATCTTTCTCTCTGCCTCTACAAACACGATTCCTCAGGAATCACCTCCTCTCTTCAGCCAACTAACTCACCTACCCATCCTCACTGACCCAAAGTGGCTTGAGAGCCTCCCAAAAGACTAGGTACCGCCCTACACCCTTCAGACACTCTATTAGAGGGTGCAGGGCTGGAGGGATCCTCTGGGCAACTTGGTAGTTTCGTGCTACGCCCTTAGAGTGGAGAAGCACTATAAGTACAATTGAGAGCCGGCCATGTGGATGGAGAATTCCTGGGAAGCAATGTGGGAAGGAGTCCTGGAGAGCTAAGGGAGTAGCAAGGGGTCCTTAGCCCAGAGGTCTTCACTACTTCTTCCGTGCCCTTTAATAAAGATACGATGAAGCGTAATGAAGGCCCTCACAAATACTATTTCCCCCTGATCCCTACGTCAGGTCTTAGTAGTACCAAGGACATTGTGGGGAACAAGGGATCCCACCATCCAAAGTCAGGCAGGTGCACAAACCCTGGGAGGTGATGCACAGGAAGTGGGATCCCCTTGATGGCCGACCCTTGAAGCAAGAGCTTTTTATAACCGTTAGCTGGCCTGAGGACACAGGGATGCAGCAGCCACCTCGGGAGAGGGCGAGTCACATGACGAGATAGGCCTGAACAAGCTAGATGTTCCTCCATACAGGCCACGGAGACAATTAGAGAAAGGGGTCCGGCCGACACCCCCCGGGGGGGTACCGTAAGGGAACGCCAAGAGGGGTACCCGGTGTCAATGCTCTCTGCGACTCTCCTAAGGCTGGAGGGGAAATCACCTGCTCAGGCGCCGCCGGCGACTTGTCCCGCGCGGTGCAGTTCTTATCCCCCTAGCCCCACCAACGAGATCAAAGGCGGGGCCCAGAGCAGTTCCCTTCTAGAGGGCGCCATGGTGGCCATTTTTGAGAAGGGCACTTTGCCCATACAAGGGCGGGGCTTCTTTCCTCATTTTCAAATGTCCTTGCGTTTTTAGACTGGCTTCTCCGGCGGCCATTTTTGTTTTGGGTAGAGAGGCATGAGTGACTTGTTCCCTTTTTGTCCGCTAGAGGTCCCAAACCTTTCGGCATTTATTCCTAAAAGATCCCAGGATTTCCCTGCCCGACTTATTTCCTCACCCCTAAGACCCCCCCCCATGGAAATCCTATAGGTTTCCCTTTCCTCTTCCTTGTCTTCCCTGTCCTTCAATCTCTGCGGCTCACCGACTATTGCAAGATCTAAGGATCTCCCCCATATTCCCATGTGTTCAATCTGGCTTCAAGCCCTGTCACTCAGTAAGCTCTTAGAGTCTGACTTCCAGGACGGTATGTGTCCCCTTTGTCCCTTACTGATGTCTTCCCAAGATTAAGGTGGTTTACAGGGTCTTTGGAAGGCGATGAACTAAATGCTTGAAGTGAGACTAGAACTGAACCCGGGTCCAAGAGAGCCTGCAGACCTCTCCAACCGCAGTGCCCTCTTGCCTACGCTGGCAGGACTAATAATCTAGACGCGACAGAGCAGTTCCACCCCAGTACCCACTAAGAAAGGCCTCAGCTTCTGCTTTCTCTTCCTGCTACCTCAGCTTCCCCACACTGCCCCGTGGGGAAGCCCACAGGCATGCCTTCTTTTGAATTAAAATGGGTGCCAAGAATCCCCTTCAATAGTCCACCAGCCAACCCCAGTCTGTACGGAGAAGCCTCCTTTCAGTGCCAGGGACCCAGGAGCTGTTTACGCTAGCTTCTAAAAACTCAGTCCCAGGGACAAAGTCCCCCTAAACCCGTAGGGACTGAAGAAGTTTCAAGAGATGGAGAAAAGTGATTTCTGCTCTCTCTTCCCCTGTGTCCCTCACCACGGGCTCCCTTCTCCCCAGTGGGGTGGGTGACCTGCTGGGGAGGGGAATGAAGGAGGAGAGAGAGGGACAGGCTCGGCTTGTCCCATAAAAGCACTGTTGCTGCCAGACTGCTGCTGCTCGTGTTAATAAGAGGTGGGTGACAGCCACTTTGAACTCCAAGCAGGCCTCTGGAAAGGGAGCAATGACCTCCCCATCAGCCCCGGGCTCCTGCCCGCCCTCCCTTCTGGGTCCCCGTTCCTCCTCCCCTTTACCCATTGCACAATATAGATGACTGTTTAGCCCTTGCCACCACCTTTCCCGGAACCTCCAGGTTTCCTCAGCAGGGCGGCCTCTAGTTCTGACCCCAGATCGCTGCAGCCACCCTCAAGGCTGTACCTTTCTCCTTCCCATCTCCCAGTCTTGCGTGGTTTGCTACTGGGTGTAGCAGAAAAGATAATCCTGAACTCTCAGGGAAGAATGAGGCCAAAGATTTCTAGGGGGAGCCCTATTCCTAGAGTCTATTCCTAACTCAGACTCTGGGGAGACTTAACTGTGAATTATTTTCATTGCTACTTCGTAACTGTAATTTTTAATTGTTATGAATTGTAATGTAAATGTAATGTAAATGTCTGTGTTTTCTGATGGTCTTAGGTGACCGTGGTGAGAGGGTCCTCTGATCCCCAAGGGGCTGCGACCCACAGGTTGAGAACCATTGCTCTAGTTAGCCATCTGCTAGAGCTTCACAGCTAATGTGGCCTTGCCCATAGTTCCTAGTTTTCTGTCCCCTAAATTCTTACTTTCTCCTTCCCCAAGGTGGGAACCAACTTCACTGAGTACTTCTCAAAGCCCCTGGCATAGGGGTGGGGAGGTCAAGTGTCACCTCCTCTCTCCTATTAGGTGACTTTTGTAGGCTGCAGGGTATAGTTGAGAGACAGAAAAAGACTAGAAGCCTAGGCTGTGAATACTCTGGCTTGTAATTCCCCAGCCCCCTGTCTCAGAACCAGGAATTGGGGTTGAGTTCAGCACGAGAGCAAGAGGTTCCTGGCATTAGAAACAATGAAAGAACCAGAGGGCTGGTCTCTGGGAGAGAGGGGACTTGGATGTGTCAGACACTGAAATAAGGAAGGAGACACTTGGAAGAATGGGTGTGTGGGAGGGGTGTCCCCAGCTCTGGCTTGAGGTCAGAAAAGGCTCTCTGGGCAGCAGGCAGCATGCCCGGTCCTCCCACACCTTCCTCCTTTCTCAGAAGAGCCTGCATGGGTGGGTGGGGCTCTGCTGGGGCAGCATGGGGGCCTATTTAAGGCGCTGTGCTCCTCCAAGTTGCTTATTGCAGATCCAGCCCTAGGGATGCCAGAGAAGAGGCTTTGTGGGTAAGTACGGCTCCTTTCCCAGGATTCAGCAGGGGAGGGTGACTCCTGAGTCTGCTGCCTTTGCTTTCCCTCTCCAGGGACACGTGAGGACAGCACCCAGCTGTCACTTTAACTCTCCAGGAAATTGAAATGCATTTCAGGGAAGCCTTCCTCCTCCATTCAGCGATCCCAAACACTCAAGATCTCTATCCAATCAGGAGATTTTCCAGGGGCTGACACTCTGGAGCTGCTGTCTTGGAGACCCCCTGCAGCTGAGGAAGCTCCTCCAACTGCAGATAAATCCATCATCAGGTGCAAAATTTGGCTTTTCCCCCAGTCCCTTACCTCTCTAGTCCCTGTACCTGACCCACCAAGAACCGTCTGGGCAGGCAATAATGAGACCCACTGTAACACGCAGTCCCTGCCATTCTCTGAGTTTCCCACCCCTGCCATTCTTGTTCTTATCCAGTTCTTGTCCGTTTCTCTAGCTGTGGGATCCCATTTTCAGCTCCAAGCTCAGCACCCCACTGAGGGGGTGGGCAGTATTCTGAGATCCTGGGTGATATCCCGAATCTCAATTTGTCCATGTTGGGATTTGGGGGACACTTATAGAAGGTGGACCTTGAGCCCTTGAGAGGGTTCAAGGTGCCCACACAAAGCTGACACCCCTAAGCCCACATGATAGAATGAAAAAAAAAACCATCTGATCTCACATGCCCTGTGTATATGTGTATTCATGCTACACACAGGCACACACATACACACATGAAAGAACAACCCACAGAAGAGAGCTCTGGAGGGCAGGCAGCATCCGGGCTGACAGAACTTTGGCCACTTGGCTCTGAGAACTGAATTCCATAGGCTGTGAGCTCTAGCAGACGCCCTAGGGACTCAGTTCTGGTGCCTGGTGTGCTATACCATCAACGCCAAGGCTATAGGAAACCAGATAGCTCCCACTCACGGCTGCCCAGTGGGTGCTCCTAGAGGTTCAATAGCTGAACCTTTTGTTTGTTTGTTTGTTTAATTTTGGTTTTTTGAGATGGGGTTTCTCTGTGTGGCTCTGGCTGTCCTGGAACTTGCTTGGTAGACCAGGCTGGCCTTGAACTCACAGATCTGCCTTCCTCTGCCTCCCAAGTGCTGTATTAAGGGCATTAACCACCACCTCCAGGCTCCAAACATTTTTAATAACACTGACTTGGGGTACTCTTCTGCTCAAAGGGTTCAGTGTCTTTCCAGCCAAATCTGTCCTCCTGTGGGGAATAGGAGGAGGTGAGGGCCCTTCTGAGACAGGATACCTATATAACTCAGAATACATATAAAACCCAGGATAGCTACATAACCCAGAATACCTACATAACCCAGGATACCTGTATAACCCAGGATACCTACCTATCTAACCAAGAATAACCTCGAACCACTGCTCTTCCTGCCCTACCTCCAAAGCATTTACCGACATGCTCCGCTCTATCTGCCCTCTATCTGTTTGCTGTCAGTCCTCCAGGATGAAGTCCACTTAGCTCTCAGGGCTGATCTCCACTGCTGTCTTGTCAGTGATAACTGCTGCTTCCTCCTGCGGCCTGCTTGGCTCTTCTTGGGTTACCTCGTCCCCATCCCCATCTGTCACAGTCCTATCTGTCCTTGGAAGCTTCCTTTGACTTTACAATACTGCTCGGACTCCCTGCGTTCCTCCCCGGTGGGGTAGATTCATAAGCCCTTTACCCTGGTAGTATTTAACCCAGTGTTCTGAACAGCATAGTTCCTCAACAGACATCCCTTGCGTTTTGTTGCGTGTGTGTGTCTCATGTAGGAAGAGGAAGTTTGACCTCGAGATTAAAATCAATCAGATTACATTCTCATTTTGTAACCTCGGATGAGTTGGATTCATATAGGACTGTGTCAGACTAACTTTCCTGTGTGAATGGGAGTGATAATTATATCCACATCGGAGTTTTGTGAGCATACACTTTAGTGAGTTGGTAACTTCCTGCACAGGGATTTAGTATGGCCTGCAGCACATAGCAAGACTCCAGGATACATGGGAGACTATGGTTCCTACCCTATTCCTTGGAAAATATATTTGCTTAGTGGGGGGAGGGGTAGTGAATGCATGCTACAGCATGCTTGTGGAGTCAGAAGTGAACCCCAAGGGAATCTCTATCCTATCACGAGGTTCTCTCCTATCATGTGGGTCCCAGGGACTGAACTTGGGTCATCCATCAGGCTAGGCCTCAAGCACCTTAACCGGCTGAGCCATCGTGCTAGTGCCTTGTTGGGTTTTGTCTTTTAAGTAGTGTGGGCTCTGTGGTAAGGGCAGTTGCCGAAGGAAATGGGACTTGCCATTTATCTGCCAGGCCTTTCTGCATGATGGGCTCCAGACCCTGACCCTGCAAGGGCGGGAGATGCATGTCTAAGGATCGGGGCTCCTTTGCTCAAGTCCTCCCGAGAGCTGGGAGTTCTGTGTTTGCACCTACTATGTGAACTTGGGTGAGTGTCTTCTTGTAACCCTGGAGTCCTAACAGAATGTGAATTGGGACAAGGAGCCTTGAAGAACAGGTGAACTGTCAGGTAAAGCAGTAAATCTCCAACCCCAATAATTTTTTTTTATTATATCTAGATATTTTTTTTGCCCATGCAAAAACACACAATATTTATAATTACAATATTTATAAGCTGGACGCCTAGATTGGGCAGATTTACCACTACCCTACTCTATTCCCCAGCTATGAGAGCCCTTGCTACTTGCAGCTTCTCCGGGCCATGTGGTTCGCTCCATCTTCCTTCCACTTTCTCTTCCTTCGTCCTCTCCCTCTCTTCCCCCTCTCTCTAAAACCTCCAGCCCCACCTTTCCCTTCCACTGCCCAGCCACAGGCTCTAGTCTTTAATCATGGGGAGAAGGTTCACGTGAAATCGCTTGAGTACAGGATCCACTCCTGGTCTGGGCAGCCCTTCTTGAGAAGGCAGAATTAACATCAGAATACAAACAACACTAAGGAAACCCGCAATAGTTAGGTCTCAGGCAGTCTGCGTGTTTTATAAGTCTGCTGCTTTAAGAGTTAAGTTCAAAGAAGAGATCAAACAAGGAAGCAATCAGCTCCCTGTAGGACTGGGAGTGGAGTGTCAGAATGCTGGGCTCTGTGGAGTAGCAACAGCTGTCTCTAAAAGCCTATAGTAGGGCTCTTCCTCCTTCCATATGCTGGGCATAGGATAGGTAGGAGAAACCTGTGGGAAGCCAGAGGCAATTCAGGCATAAGTGAAAGCCACAGGGAGGCCTGTTTTTATGCACAGCACAGATCAGCAAGGGGGGAAGTTGAAAGACTTCAAGTGTCTGTACCCAAGAAGAGTGAAAAGGAACAGAACTCAGAGAACAGGCTGTGTTGGTGTGGGGCACATCACTTATCTCAAAACTTCCTTTGTTTCTTATATTTTTGGTTATGAGCCTAGCCTTTAACAGCTGAGCCATCTCTCCAGCCCAACTTCCTTTGTTTCTAAGGGTGATCTGAGCTGGCTGTGGTGACTCATGCCTTTAATCCCAGTACTCAGGAGCCAGACATTTGTGTGTTCTAGGCCAGCAAGGGATGCTTAGAGAGACAGGGGACTCCATGCCCTTCTTCTGGTTTTGGAGGGCACTAGGCATACATGTGGTGTACATACATGAATTCAGGCAATACCCTCATACACATAAAGTAAGAATAGATAATATCAGAGGCCGGGCTTTTTATCAAGTAGGGTTGTTTGCCTTAGAGCTAACAGAGTTCTTTACTCAGAATGCACATGGTGGGAGAAGAGAACCAATTACCATTTTTTTTTCTGACTTGCATAAGTATTTATAACAAACGTGTGTGTGTGTGAATGTAAAAATAGAAAATATCTAGATATAATAAAAAAAAATCCCAGTGCCTAACAAAGACAGGTGGGTCTTTGTGAATTCAAGGCCAGTTTTGTTTACATATTGGAGTTCTAGGCCAGCTAGAGCTACACAATGAGACACTGTCTTAAAAAGAAATAAGAACATAAAAATGCCAACAAACAAACAAAAAAACCAATGACATGAGCATGTAGTCATTTGTCTTCAAAACTTCTTTTAAAAATATCAGGGGCTGGAGAGATGGCTGAGTGGTTAAGAGCACTGACTGCTCTTCCTGAGGCCTTGAGTTTAATTCCCAGCAACCACATGGTGGCTCACAACCACCTGTGATGGGATCTGATGCTCTCTTCTGGTGTGTCTGAAGACAGCTACAGTGTATGCATATAAAATAAATAAATAAATATTTTTTCTTTACAACAAAAATATATCAATACATAGCACTCAGGAGGCAGAGGCAGGCAGATCTCTGTGAGTCTAAGGCCAGCTTGATCTACAGAGCAAGTTTTAGGACAACCAGAGCTACACAGAGAAACATAGGCTCGAAAAACCTAATTAGTTAATCCTTTAAAATAGCTGTTTACTCTATAAATATTACATTCCTTTTTCTCTCCCAAATCCCTTGCATTATTTCCATTAAAAAAATGTAGTTTTTTATTGTTGTTTTTTCTTTTCTTTTCTTTTTTTTAATGTATGCTCCATTGATCTCTTCAGATACACCAGAAGAGGGCATCAGACCCCATTGCAGATGGTTGCAAGTCACCATGTGGTTGCTGGGAATTGAACTCAAGACCTCTGGAAGAGCAGTTAGTGCTTTTAACCACTGAGCCATCTCTCCAGTCCTATTGTTTTTTCAAGACAGGATTTCTCTGTGTAGCCCTGACTATCTTAGAACTTACTCTCTAGACCTTCTAGATAGAGTTCAGGCTGGCCTTGAACTCACAGATCTACCTGCTTCTGCCTACTGAATGCTGTGATCAAAGGTGTGCCTCACCATTCCTGGCTTTATGCCAGAGTTGTTTGTTTGTTTGTTTTTGTTTTTTGACATTTTATTTTTATTCATTTATTTAATTTGTATATCTCAATAGGACCTGAATTCCAACCTCAATACCCACATAAAAAGCTGTGCACAATGGTGCATGCTTGTGACAACTGGATGTGGGAAAAGGAAGAGGAAGAGGAAGGAGACAGTTCTCTCTGGTTCTAGACTGTTAGGGAGCCCCAAGTCTCTAGGAGAACCTTGTATCAAAAACCAAGTTGGGCTGAGGAGTGTGGCCTGCACAGATGGCTCATGGCAGCAGATAGTGATCTCCCAGAGGTGGCACACCACTGTAGTCTAACTCCAGGGGGATCTAACAACACCTCTGTCTCCTCAGGTATCCTCAGGCACCTACAATCTACACTCACATGCACACACAATCCATAGATACACAAACATATAATTAAAAATAATAAAGTTCTTTTTAATTTTGGTTTTTGTTTGTTTGTTTGTTTTAGTTTGAGGGGTTTTTTTTGGCTTTTTTTTTTTTTTTGGCTTTTTTTTTTTTTTTTTTTTTTTTTGCAGGGTTTCTCTGTTCTAAAACTTGCTCTGTAGACCAGGCTGGCCTCAAACTCACAGAGGTCTGCTGCTTTTGCCTCCTGAGTGCTGGGATTAAAAGCATGTGCCACTACCACTTAGCATAAAATTAAATCTCAATAAGGTTGATGCTGGTGGTGTGTATCTGTACACACAGGAGCATGCACACACATGCAGATGGTAAGACGAAGGAAGGATATATTAACTAAATAAATCAACACAAGCATTACAAAATATTACAAACTATAAAGTCTCTCTCTCTCTCTCTCTCTCTCTCTCTCTCTCACACACACACACACACACACACACACACACACACACACACACACATTTGAGGTAGGGTCTGGCTCTGGTCTGGAACTCACAGAGATCAGTATCCTCCTAACTCTGGTTCTTTTTTTTTTTTTTTTTTTTAAGATTTATTTATTTCATGTATGTGAGTACACTGTTGCTGTCTTCAGACACACCAGAAGGTGGCATTGGCTGCCCATTACAGATGGTTGTGAGCCACTATGTGTTTGCTGGGAATTGAACTCAGGACCTCTGGAAGAGCAGTCAGTGCTCTTAACCACTGGGCCAACTCTCTAGCCCCTAACTCTGGTTCTTGAGTGCTAGGGTTAAAGGGGTGCTCTACCAAGCCCATCAACAACACTATATTGGAATACCAAATTTTTTAGCTATATTTATGAGAAAAAGACTAGTCAGGTGTGGTGCCCACATATGACCCCAGTAGGCTTCAAAGGCCAAACCTACTCCATCTTGGGACCGGCCTCCATCTTCAAGAAAAAAAGCCTGAGAACTTGACCTACAGCAGAACCCAAGCTGCACCCCAGTACCAGGAAAGACCTGGTCCTGGCCCATACCCCAGAGTTACTCCCTAGTTACTTCTTAGCAACAGTTAATCAAAGATTAGTCTGGTTACTTCAGATGTACTTTCAGACCTTTTGTGATTGTTCACGGTCTTGCTTTAGAGCACCCACATGTCAGCTTACAACAGACAGATACTTGCCAGGCTGGACACCCTCTCACTTACTCCCATCCCTATAAAACCTTGTCCTGTTGAGGGTTTGAGGCTGCTCCACATTCCCTTCCTGTTCTGCTGTCTAAGGGTTCGGTTGGGGGAAGAGCCCAAGCCTAGGCTGTAATAAAGAGACCCTAATGCTATTACATCAGAAGTGGTTCCTCGGTGGTCTTTTGGGGTTCATGAATGCTTCCTGGCACAAGAGGCTCAGGCAGGGGTATTGCAACCAGTTTGAGGTCAGTCAAACAGCAAGACCTTCTTTATCTGAAAATTAATTAATTAAAGATTTAACAAAAACTGGGAATAAAGGCTGGGCATGGTGGTACATACCTTTAATTCCAACACTTGGGAGACGGTGCTACGGTCGCTGAGTTTGAGGCCAGCCTTGTCTACAGAGAGAGTGCCAGGACAGCCAGTGCTACACAGAGAAGCCCTGTTGTGAGAATTCTGGAATTGTGGTTTCTTTAAAGAACACAGAACTATTATAAGAATTTTTGTTTTAATCCCAGATATGGAATATCAGGCTGTTTCAGATTGTCAGGCGGTGACTATGATTTGCCTTGTGCTCTAGCAGGGGCATGATTTTGCCAACTGCAGATTGTTTCTGCAATTGTATAGTGTTTGGAATTCTGGGAACTTTTCAGAATATATATATATATATATATATATATATATATATATTCTGAAATATATATAGCAATTATATATATGCTAAGCATATATATATGATATATATATATATATATATATATATATATATATATATATGCTAAGGGCCCTAGGGAGGTGGTGTTTTGTTAAGTAGTCCAGGGAAAAGAAGAAACAACAAGACTAAATAATCAGATATCCTGACAGTGAAGATTAAACTTGCCTTAAGGAACTAGAAGCCCCTCATGGGCAAGAAGTCAAACGGTAATGTTGTAGCCTTCTATCCTCTTCTCCCCCAATGTTACAGTCCTGATGGGAGAAAACGGTGGGAGAAAAAAGAACCCACAAAGTAGCCAGAGACAAGCTACAAAGACCTGTCTTGGAAAACAAACACAACTAGGCCGGCCATGGTGGTACACATCTTTTTTTTTTCTTAAATATTATTTATTTAATGTACATGAGTACACTATAGCTGTCTTCAGACACACCAGAAGAGGGCATCAGACCCCATTACAGATGGTTGTGAGCCACTATGTGGTTGCTGGGAATAGGCCTCAGGGCCTCAGGGCCTCAGGAAGAGCAGTCAGTGCTCTTAACCGCTGAGCCATCTCTCCAGACCAAGATAGTACACATCTTTAATCCCAGCACTCCAGAGTTCCAGGCCACCCTGGTCTAAACAGTTAGTTCCAAGACAGCCAGGGCTACGGAGAGAAACCTTGTCTGGAGAAACCAAAAGAACAAGAACGAATGACATACCTCTGGACGTCTAATTTTATGTTTTACAGATGTGATAGTTAAGGGGTTCAGAGGCTAAGAACACATAACTAGAAAAATGTCAGAACCTGCTCTAAACCTACCTCATAGGAAATGTTTCCCTCATTCCAAAACTACCCTAGGTCTTCAGATGATGCTTGGATAGTGAGTGAATCTAGGCAGGACATTTTAGAAGGCTGTCCATTGCACACTGTGGAGGTTCTGCTTAAGAGCAGGTCCCGGGGCTCAGGCTACACACAGAGTAAAGACTCGCATTACACAGATGGCAAAATGCCCACCTCTCTATCTTGCAGTAGATGCTGGACTTCACTCATTTATTTACTTCCTTTTCCAAGCTGGGGACTACAGTGGCTCCCTCGGCTTTGTGAAGAGGGGCGTTATGGTGCAAGGGAAAGAAAAGGGCAAGTGGGACACACACAAGAGCTAAGGAGGAAGAGAAGCAGCAGGTGCTGCTTTTACTTTAAAACCCTCTGGATCAAACACCTTTCTCTGCCTGCAACGCCCAGCAATAACTCAAGGGAAATCAGAAACAGGGTGGGCGAGCTGGGACAGACAGAGGCGCAGGCGCGGTGAGACGCTCATCTTGGTCCTTGCTTTTTCTTGGGGCGGCCACGCTGCACCGCCTCCGGAGCGGTCGTGCGGTTCCAGCTGTCTCCGCTGTCCCCGCTGTCCCCGCTGACTGGCCTGCGCACCACGCGCCGCGCCACCTTGTATTCGGGCTCGCCCACGCGTGGCGCAGCCCGCACCAAGAACTGGCCGCCGCGCTGGGTGACGCGCACGTCGGTGCGTGGGTAGGTGCCGTAGACGCGCCGCAAGTCCCGGCGCACGGCGTCCGGCAGCGGCAGGGGCGGTCCCCGCATGCGCTCCACACGGCCCCAGCGCAGCTGCAGCTGCAGGCTGCTGCCCTCGGGCCACGCGGCGTCGTGCGTGGGCTGGGCTGGCGCGGATACGCCGGAGGTGGGGAGCGACGAGCCAAGGGCTGCGGCACCCTGCGGCGGGAAGGCCCACCAAGGAGACGTGGAGGAGGCCAGGGCCGCGCGCGCACCGTGGAAGCAGTGCAGCTCGCGCGGGGCGGTGCTCAGGCCCACCGGCCGGCTGCAGAAGTTGTGGGTCTGGATGGGTGGCAGCAGCAGAGGGGCGGGCAGGTAGGTGTAGGTGAGGGTCTGCAGCCGAGGCCAGACGCCCTCCCCGGGCGGCAGGCAGACGTAGGAGTACATGACCTGGAACTCAGTTGGCGAGCATTTTTACTGGGTCCAGACCTGTAGTGGATTGGTATGCATATATAATTCTTAACAAGCACTTGTCGCTGGTCCCCCGGCTCTTGCCTGTTTCTTGCGTGATTGCCTGATGGCTTTGAGAAACCTTTCCTGGGTCAGGGGTTCTGCGCCCCACCTCCTCATCAGATATTCCCGGGCTGGGGATGTAGGTCTGTTAATACAGAATCTGACATGTACAAACCCCTAGGTTCGGTCTCCACCACCACATAAACGTGGTATTGTGGATTCTGCCTGTAATCCCAGGACTCCTAGAGTAGAGGCAGAAAAACCAGAATTCAGGTCATCCTGTTTGAGAACAGCCAGGGCTACTGGAGACCCTGTCACAAAACAATCTTAATTAGCATTCCTTTTAGGCTCGCTCTGGCGCGCTCTCTCTCTCTCTCTCTCTCTCTCTCTCTCTCTCTCTCTCTCTCTCTCTCTCTCTCTCTCTGCCTCTTCCCCTTTTCTTCCCCCCTCCACGTGCTTGTTGCCAGCCTCTACCCCTCTCTGCTTCCCTCTCCCCTCCTCTCTCTACCTTTGTCTGTTCTACCCCCTCAACTCCCCTCCCCATGCCCTAAATAAACTATTATGTGACTGGTACCTTAGGGGAAAGAGATGCCTTAGCATGGGCCTGTGGAGGCGAGGGCGTGCGTGCGCGGGCACACACACACACACACACACACACACCCCTTCCCGCACCATACTGGTCCTCTACCTAACAAATACCTGGCTTCTTTTTCTTTTCTATAAAACACAACATGATTCCTCTCCACGCTTTCTAGCCCCCGGGCCCTTGTTATCTTTCCCCCTTTAACGTCCATGTCCGTTCACTTGCCTCCTTCAGTTTAGTGGGATTATTCTCCAGCCTTTGGGAGAGTCAGAACAGTCCAGAATGGAGCTTCTCCCCACTGCTCTTCAGTTCTGTTTTCCCCTTCCGTGCCCAGCCTTAGCCACACCTCCCTGTTACTAGGCAGAGAGAAACACCTTGAGCTGGCTTGAAGCTGACCAGTCTGTCCTAGGTAGACACTAAAGCACAGTGACCCCACACTAGAGGTGAAATTGCCTGAGCTCACAGATGGCACTCCGTAGAGCACTCAACACTTCCCACCTCTTTCTAATCAAGTCCCAGCACCTACATGGTGACTATCAGCTGCCTGCAACTCCACTTTCAGGGGATCTAGTCTGTAAGGGCTCCTACACATATTAAGTGCACAGATTCATGAAAACAAACTTACGAATGGCTAAATCATAAAAGAGCGTTCTGGATTACATATGATCCCAGTGTAATTATAAGGACTTCAAACATGAAAGAGGTCCAGAGTCAGCCTGGCAGTGGTGGCACACGCCTTTAATCCCAGCACTTGGGAGGCAGAGGCAGGCGGATTTCTGAGTTCGAGGCCGGCCTGGTCTACAGAGTGAGTTCCAGGACAGCCAAGGCTACACAGAGAAACCCTGTCTTGAAACAAACCAAAATAAATAAATAAATATAAAAAAATAAACAAACAAAAAAGGTCCAGAGTCATACTGATGCCATCCAGAAGACACCACCCACCATCGTTGGCTTCAGTAATGGAGGAGGTACTGTGAGCAAGGAGTACAGGCAGTGTCTGGAAATCAGAAATTGTGAGACAATAGAGTCAAAGCCTGCAGAGGGGACCCAAGTCCAGCCAACACCTTCCTGTTAGCCAGTGGGACCCATTTCAGACTTCAGCCTCCACAACTGCTAGGTTTGTTTTGTCCTAAGCCCTTGCGTTTTCAATTTATAAACCACCAAAAGGACACAGTTTTAGTAACTTTGCCCTCTGTAATGTCCAGGATTACCCATGGGTTGATCTCACCCCGTTGGGACTGGTCATAGTTTCTACCTGTTTGTACTTCCTCAGGGAGTCTAGTCTCACCTTGTTGGCAAACCAGACCAAGCTCAAGACAGGACTGAGAAGGTGAAGAGCCTGTGTTTTATAGTGGTGCCTTCATGCTTTGCTGGTCTGGGGAGTTTTTAGGTACAATGAGGGATCAAGCTGTGGGCTGGTGTTCATTCATCCTGATTTCGGAAATAGCCCTCATATTTTGGGAATGCTACACTTTCTTCTTTTAAAAATACTTAATTTTATGTGTATGTGTGTGTGCCTGAGTATATGTCCACCATGTGTGTGCAGGAGCCCACGGAGATCAGAAAAGGGAGGGGTTCAGTCCCCTGGATGATTCTAAGCTGTCATGTGGGTGCTGGGAATTGAACATGGGCCCTCGGGAAGAACAGGCAGTGTTCTTATTGCTGAGCTAGCTCTCCAGTGCCCTTCCTCTCTTTTTGAGACAGAGTCTAGCTGTGCAGTGCTGGCCACCCTGGAACTCTATGATTTTTTTAGTTTGTGTGTGGCCTTGGAGGCCAGAAGAGGGTCTGATGCCTCTGGAACTGGAGTTTCAGTCAGATGTGAGCCACTTGATGTGGGTACTGAGAACTGAGTTCTTCCTGCAGCAAGCACTCAGTTACTGAGCTATCTCTCCAGCCTCATTTAAAGATTTATTTTCTTAATTATATGGATATGTGGAGGAGTATGTGCACATGAGTACAGGTAGCCAGGGAGGTCAGAAGAGGGTGTCATGTTCCCTGAATGTGAGGTTACAGGCACTTGTGAGCTGCCTGATGTGGGTGGTAGGGAGAAAACACAGGGCCTCTGCAAGAGCCACTGTTTGTTTATTTTTCAAGACAGGGTTTCTCTGTGTAGCTCTGGCTGTCCTGGAAAGAGCTCTGTAGACCAGGCTGGCCTCGAACTCAGTGCTAGGACCAAAGGATGCCCTGCAGAGGCACACACTCCTAACTCTTGAGCCATCTCTCCAGCACCCCGTTTTCTTATCTGGTGGAAGGAAACATTTTCTTTCCCTAAGACAGAAATCTGAAAGGATTTCAGGTTGTGGAGGAGTTGTGGGGAGGCCTTCGTCACTGAATATGTAGTCATAGAAGACATGAAGCCGAGAGACAGAACTTCCTTTTTGATAGTGTTATGTGAGTCATAGTCTTTACAGTTACACAGACCAATAAATTCCTTTTTGTTTAAGCTGCTTTGAATGTCCTGCTGTTCCTTCCACCCACCCCAGTGAGACACACTTCAGTATTTTCTTTCAGTATCTTGTGAAACATTTGAAAATACAGCAACTTTAGTAGTCAGGGAACCCCGTGATCAAAGCCTCACTAGTGGGCAAAGTAGAAGCCCTGGGAGAAATGACCCAATAACTAACAATGGGGAACTCTTAGAGAATAGAACTCGGTATTGCCTAGGAGAGAATTTCAAGAACACTGCTTGTATATCATTTCTCTTAGGGTCAAGGACTGGAGGAGTCTAGAGGGGATTTGGCCTCCAGCACCACAGTATTGCAGCAGCTGATTACAGTCTCCAGCATGTGAAGGCTGTGGGGCCAGAGTGTGACTGTGGGGCATGAAGCTCAGCAAGGAGGACTTGAGGTCTTTCCTGCTGGGTCACTTTTCAGAGCTGGTCTTGCCAGCCCTCCCCATCCTACCATTTAGTCCCCAAGGACGGTTAAGGAAAGACTCAAGGTATGCTTTGAAGTGAAAGTGTACACTGAGCAGAGACAGAAAGGCTGGAGGAAACCTGTGATAGATTTACAAAGGTCTGAGTACTGAATTTCTGCCTTCTCACATCCGTGGAGAGAAGTGGTGGGCGTGGGAAAGGAGGCATGACCATATTCTGATCAGGACTGCATTCTGGAGCAGGGGTGTGGGGTTAATGGTTGTTAAAGTCTAGAATAGAGATTAGTGTATAGCAGTTGTTTAAATCTAGAAGAGATAAATGTATGTGGCTTGGGCTGGGTGGCCAGGTTGTGCTTGACCTGACTGCAGCCATCTTGGATTGTAACTTATGATTGTTCTAGAAAGTGTTTCCCAATAGTTTCCCAGCACATTAAACCAGATGAATCATTATAATGGCATGTAGCATTTTACAATCAGACACTGGTGCCAGCAATGTGCTGGACTCTGATGCTAGCTAAAGATCAAACTGGGGTTTGTGTGTATTGTGTGTACATGTGTGTGTATGCATGTGTGTGTGCATGTGTGCGCGCCGGAGACTTGGTTTAGTGTTTAAAGAATATTTGCTCTTGCAGAGGATCCGAGTTCAACTCCCAGCCCCAGCATGGTGGGTCACAACTGTGACTTCTGTCCCATGAAGTCTGATGCCCTCTTCTGTCTTCTGTGGGCACGAGGCATGAACGTGGCACACATACATGCAGGCAAAACACTCAGACAATAATAAGATAAATAGAAAATTATTTTTAAAGATAGAGCTGGGTGATGGTGACTTATGCCTTTAGTCTTAGCCCTCAGAAGGCAGAGACAGGCAGATTTATGAGTTCAAGGACAGCCTGGTCTACAAAGCAAGTTTCAGGACAGCCAGGGCTACACAGAGAAACCCTGTCTCGAAAACAAACAAAAAACAAACAAACAGACAAACAAAAAAAGAAAAAAAAACAAGGAAAAAAGAAAGAGCAGGGACATTGTGACTAGGATGAAGTAACTTTTGTCCTAACCAATATACACACACTCACACTGGATGGATCCAGTGGGACTGATGCTACTCCTCATGTAAGTCCTATAATAAATTTCTCTCCACAATCTTGTATCTGTTCATTTGTTTTTCTTCCATCTCAAAGCATCTTGGAACATGTCTTTATATACTTGGATGGGGTTATGTCCAGAACAGGGGTCATAGAAGCATAGAGGAGGGCTTAAAGGAGAGGAATGGGAAAACCTAGTAGAACATAGGTATGCTGGGACAGTGTCTGAGGGACCCTTGAGGGCTTTCTAGGACTGGGTTGAACAGGGTCTTGTGGGACCATTTGCTGTAATGAACCCATTGCTATATTGGCACAAAGTAAACAAACGGGACACTTGCTGCACAAAAATTACCTGCAACAAAGAGGCACAGGGGTCAGTGGTGCTAACCTGTAGCACGGTCCCCTGGAAACAGTCTTATGTAGATCCTGAAACTATTAGCCAGTGATGGCCTTGAACTGATGCTGATGCCTCTATCCGCCAAGCACTGTGACTGCAGGAATAGCCACAGCCGCAGCCACTTTTCCAACATAGGGACTGAACCGGAGACTCCAGTATGGAGACTCCAATATGCCTGGCAAGAACCTTTCCAAACTTAGCTACATTCCTAGTCCCTTCTTTCTTTTCTTTCTTTCTTGTCAGGGTTTAGCTCCGCAGCTGTGGCTGGTCTCAAACTGTAATCACACTGCCTCCAACTCCCAAGTTCCGGGACTACAGGATAGGCTTCATCATGTTCGACTCTATTTCTCCTTGTATGCCTACAAAATCCCTATAAGCAATGGAGCAGTTTCAACAAAAAGAAGGTCCCTTAGCAGAGAAGTCAAAAGAGGCACTCCTTGCCTTGTAGCTCAGGGTAGGTGTCTTAGGGTTTTAGGTTTTTTTTGTTTGTTTGTTTTTGTTTTTTTGTTTTGTTGTTGTTTGTTTTTCAAGACAGGGTTTCTCTGTATAGCCCTGGCTGTCCTGGAACTCACTCTGTAGACTAGGCTGGCCTCAAACTCAGAAATCCACCTGCCTCTGCCTTCCAAGTGCTGCCTCGAAAGTGCTGGGATTAAAGGCATGCGTCACCACTGCCCGGCACCAAGACAACTCTTATAAGGACAACATGTAATTGGGGCTGGCTTACAGGTTCAGAGGTTCAGTCTGTTATCACCATGGCAGCATCCAGGCAGGTGTGATGCAGGAGGAGCTGAGAGTTCTACATCTTCATCTGAAGGTTGCTAGCAGAATACTGACTTCCAGGCAGCTAGGATTAGGGTCTTAAAGTCCACACCCACAGTGAAACACCTACTCCAGCAGGGCCACACCTAATAGTGCCTAATAGTGCCTGGGCCGAGCATATACAAACCAACACAGTAGGAAAACTGAACAGGTGGGCAGTGAATCCTATTTAATTACTCAGAAATTGCACTGAGCCTTACAAACTTGGTTTTCTAGCTCTAGCAAGTGCAGAAAGAGGAAGTCCTCCTCTGGGACTCAGGAGAAGTCTGGTCTAGCCTGAACTTGGTCGGCCATCTGGTTGTATGAAATTTGTTGAAGGCTGGGCATGGTAGTGCATATCTTTAATCCCAGCACTTAGGAGGCAGAGGCAGGCAGATCTCTGTGAGTTCAAGACCAGTCTGGTCTAGAAAGTGAGTTCTAGGGCAGCCGGTACTGTTAAACAGAGAAACCTTGTCTCAAAAAACAAACAATAATCCATTGACTGTTTCTCTGAACTTCAGGGTTTTTGCTTGGTTGGTTGGTTGGTTGGTTTTTGAGATGGGGTTTCTCTGTATAGCCTTACCTTTCCTGGAACTTGCTCTGTAGACCAGGCTGGCTTTGAAAGCAGAAATCCATCTCTGTCTTCCTAGTGCTAAGACTAAAGGTATGTGCAGCCACCACCAGCACCCAGTGGTTATTTTCATCTGTAAGTGGAAATAATAACACCTACTTCCCATGTATAATTTGAGGAAGAGGCACTGGAACAGCGCGCCTATCCTGCCAGGTCCGTAATAGTAGGCGGCTGAGCAATTCTTTCATTTGTGTGTCTCCCCAACCCTGATTTTGTTTTTGGTTTGAGATAGGGCTTAAAGTGCCCGGACTGACCCTAATTCACTCTGTATTCAACACAGGCTAGCCTTCTGTGTGGCAAGAATTACAGACTATGCCTTTAACCTCAGCACTCAGGAGGCAGAGATGAGCAGGTCTTTGGGAGTTTGAGGCCAGCCTGGTCTACATAGTGAGTTCCAGAAGAGCTAGAGCCACATGGAGAAACCTTGTTTCATAAAACAAAACAACAACAAAAGGAATTTCAGAAAGGCACAATCAGGCATTACTTCCTCTTCTAATTCTTACTGCTACCAACACAAAGAGGTCCAGCAGCGTGGGTTGTGGGTTGATGGCCAAGTGCCTGTGTCTAACGTCTCCTGCCCTGGCTCCCGATTCCTTGAATTGCTCACGCCCATAGCTCAAGCTGGACTTTGCACTCGCGGGCTCACAATCCAGCCGTAGGTAGTCCCTGCTAAATTCTCATCTTCTGAAATTAGGATCAGGGGAGGGGAGGGGAGCGTCCCCAAGAGAAACTTGATTTGAGCTGAAATGACAGTTTTCGTGGAGGTAAAAGAGAGGAGATAAGTAGATCAGGAATCCAGGAAACCTGCTCCTGTTGGCTGATGCCTGTTTTCTTTTGGATCCCTAAGGGAAATAGCCCATGACAAACATGGCAGCGACAGCCTCAGGCGCGGTCACCTGCCCGAGCTGCTATCGGGAGAGCGGTGCGGAGCCAATAGCTGGGAAGGGGCGGAGGGAGAGACCGGGAAGCCCGGGGCTGCTAGCGCGCAGGCGCACTGTCTGGCACCTGGCTCCCCGCTGCCGCGGAATTAGGCATCGTCTGCCAGGATTGCGGTGAGCTGCTGGCCCGCGGCCCGGGACCTCTCGGGTCCCAGAGGAGCCGGCCGGATCCCGGGACTGATACGATTCAAAGGACCAAACCGAGGGTGGGGCGGGAATGCATTGCGGTGTTTGAGTCATTGGGACACTTTGCGCGGTTCCTTGAGGTGCCAGATTATGGACTGAAACATTCTGGGGTCAGGAGGAACTGAGACCAAGGGGCACGCGTAGAATCCCCGTAGAAGGACTCTGTTGGGGTAAGGAAGAGGGTTGCACTGTCCAGGTTGCCCACTGAGGAATCTGAGTTCGTGGATGCAATGGTTCAGGCCGGGATTCACTCATTGACCTAGTGGCTCTTAACCCTAGTGGCACAGGAGAACCACTTGGGAACTTAAAAGATGCTGGGCATCACCTCCAGAGATCCCAATTTTAGTGGTTTGAGTGAGGTCCGAGCCTAGATGTTCTAGAATAGCTACCTCTTCGGGTGATTTAATGTGCAAACGAAATGAAAACCACTACACGTGTTTCTGAGTAGAAAGCTCCTGGGTTGATTCCCAGTTCCTCAGGGACTTAGAAGTAGCCTGCGATTCTGAGGTGAGTCGGCTGACACTTTCGTGCCACCATAAAATCCTGTGACGAACCGAGAAAAATCCCTCTCGCAATGGGTGAAAGCCCATTTTCCATCCGTGGAGGGTGGACCTGTTAACTCGGGGGGGGGGGGGGAGGGGGGGAGGAGAGTAGTTCCCCCACCCCCTAGCAGCTCTCCTGGGGCTCCATCATGCTGTGAAGAGACTGAACAGGGTGTGAAATAGGGCAGACAATCCAGTCAGCTGCTTGCTGCGAAAATGACACGCCTCGTAATTTGCTTTGTTATTATGACTTGAAATTCCACCTGTTCATTTGATACCCGCAGAACAGGCAGGAAACAGATTTGCTTTTTTCAACATGGAAATAAACTCTATCGCTACTTGGGGATAAGGTTCAGCCTTGACCCAAGTACTGCTGCTGATACCGTGTTACTTAGTAGTTTTTTTCCCCACTGTGGTCCCTATAAGCTCCCTCCTGAAGAGAGTGGGAACCACCCACCTTCCTCCGGACATTCTTCCTTCCAGGCCCAGCCTGTCACTTCTTGGTCTCCTCCCCAAATTGTACTCACTGTCACCAGAGGTTGCTGTGCTTGGCCAGTCTTTCCTGTTAATCTCCCAGAAACCTTCGAGAGTAGACTGCTAGGAGCGAGATCTTGAAGTTGCCCGGAGGGCTCCTCGACAGAGAAATGTTTCTTGTCTCCTACCCTCAGCAGGTGCCTTCCGTCTTGATCGTATCTTGTAGAGGCTTACAAAACCCCTTTTTAGTCTGGTCCCTTTTACTACCTGGGTCACATTCTGCCCATATTGTTTTCTTAGCTTGGTGCTGCGTCCTTGGTGAACGTGTTATAAACATTACTGCTGGCTTTTACTACCCCCCCCCCCCCACACACACACATCTGTGGCCTCGCTGCACTTGTTTGCTCGGAGGGGCTATAGGGTTCCAGGTTGCTACTGTGTCTCCAAACCCCACAGCCAATCAGAGCCCCTAGTGTGGGCTCTGGGAGTTTGTTTTCCTCTGACTGCCCTTTGTAAGGCAGAGAACACCCACATTGGCCTTTTGGGGACAATGGACTCAGCAGGTGTTAACTGAGCCGGTGCTTGGGGGAGGGATCTTCAGTAGGACTGGCCTATCCTTACTCTTAAGGAGCTTGTGAGCTGAGGGAAATAAGGAAAGCATTTGTTCTCCTCGGGATACAGAGGGATCAGAAAAGGTAGACAATACCTGGCTGGGAGAACCTGGAGAACTTGAGGACCCTGGCCTAGGCCTTGAGGGAGCAAGATTTGATACGATTGTGGAAGTGGGTGCACGGTGAAGTAAGAGGTGCTGAGGTTTGCAGTCAGGGCCTATTTAGAACCTCGGTTCCAGCACCTCATAGCTTGGGACTGTGGGCCAGTTATTTGCCTGACTTCCGGGTCTTGCTTGCATCTGTGAGCTATAGATGGGATTAGTAAATGCACTGTGAAGGGTTTACAGCCACGACTGTGGAAGCCAGGCCTGTCCTAAAGGCCTCAGAGTCAGCACAGAGTCTCATCCAGGGCTTTTGGATGGAAGGCAGCACATGAACGGAAGTGTGAAGGTAGAAATTAAAACAGAATTTGGAGGATGACACATGGGAAGGCCTGGGATGTGGCACGCAGTGAGAGGCATCCATGTTGAATACTGCAATGACAACTTATCTGGGTGTGGTGGCATACACCTGTAATTCCAGCACTGGGGAGGCAGGAGGATTGCCACAGTTTGAGGCCAACTGGCCCCTGTCTACCTAGGGAGTTTCAGGCCAGCAAAAGATACATAATGAAATCCTTATCACAAACAAACAAACACTTATATATTAGTCAGAGGGGTCCCTAACTGTTTTTAAAAATGTATATTTTTGATATATATCTTGTGTGTGTGCATGTGTACATACATGTTTGTGTGTATGAGCCACAGTGAGTGTGGAGGAGGCAGAGGACAACCTCAGATGTGGGTCCTTGCCTTCCAATCTATAAAGACTATTTTTCATTTTTTAAGACAAGGTCTCACTATGTAATGCTGACTGGCCTGGAACTTAGTATGTAGACCAGGCTGGTCTTGAACTCTCAAAGATCTGTTTGAATTGTCTACTGAGTGCCTGACCCTAGAACATTTTTGTTTCAGGTCTATTTACTTTTATTTGTATACGTGATGCCCGAGTGTATGTTCTGTGCATCATCTATACGCAGGGACCCCTGGAAGTCATAAGATGGCAGTGGATGCCCTGGAACTGAGCTATAGGCAGTTGTGAGCTGCCATGTAGGTGTTGGGAACTAAATGTGGGTCCTATGCAAGAA
Organism: Arvicanthis niloticus; assembly: GCF_011762505.2. NCBI lineage: Eukaryota > Metazoa > Chordata > Mammalia > Rodentia > Muridae > Arvicanthis > Arvicanthis niloticus. The sequence goes on from NC_047658.1 coordinate 152,744,470, forward strand.
CAATAACGCTCCTAACCACTGAGCCATCCCTCCAGCACCTCACCTTTCATCTTTATGTGGGTTCCATGGATCTGGCGCAGGTCTTGGGGCTTGCACGGCAAGTGGTTTTACACTCTAAGCCACAGCCCCACCTCCCAGCCAAATATTAAAGGTCATGAAACCCAGTAAGAGCTATTGTTTATGGAGAGTCTTGTATGTCCTGGGCCCTATGCTTGGTGCTTTCTGCTCCTTTTGCATTTGAGCCCCACTTTAAGAAAGTTGGTATTAACCTCTCCACTGGCCCAAGGTCACCAGCTTGACTAGTCCCAGGGCCAGCCTCCAGCTCTTGTGCAAGGTGAGCTGTGCACAGGAGCGGGGAGCTTGGTTGCAGGTTACAGGATATGCAGCTTACATAACGAGGGCAGTGTGGGCTCCGTGGGATTCCTTGGCAAGCCTTCTGTTCTCTTGTGATGTGGGTTGAGAGTAGGAAGACCAGAGGAGGAAGGCTGTTTGCTACTGGAGTAGGATCTGGAGACACATAGGCTGGAAAGCACCACCACTCCCTCTTCCTCCAGCAACTCTAGTGCTGGTTCACCTCTATGGAAAACCTCTACCTGTGGTCTGTGATAGGGCTTTATCTGGAGTTCTTCCTGGGGGATTAGGTTTGCAGGCTTCCTCTCTGGCTCCTCATGTGTCCCAAGATTTTCTTCTACATCTTTTATTTCAGAAATGGGTCCTGGGACCTAGGATATTCCACTGGCCCTGACCCAATCTTAGAAAAAGCAGCGGGGCAATGGTGGTGCATGCCTTTAATCCCAGCACTTGGGAGGCAGAGGCAGGCGAATTTCTGAGTTCAAGGCCAGCCTGGTTTACAGAGTGAGTACCAGGACAGCCAGGGCTACACAGAGATCCCGGTCTTGAAAAACAACAACAACAATCCCCTCCCCCTGCGCATGCGCACGCAAACACACACACACACACACACACACACACACACACACGTGCGCGTGCGTACATACACACACAAAAGAAAAGAAAAGAAAAAGCTGGTTTTGAGAATGGAGATGGGCAGATTTCTGTGAGTTCCAGGCCATCCTGGTCTAAAGTAACAGGTTGCATAGTGATATCTGTCTCAAGAAAGAAAAAGCCGTTTTTTTTTTTTTTTGTTTGTTTGTTTGTTTTGTTTTTGTTTGTTTGTTTTTGTTTTTTTTAAGGTTTATTTACACTGTATACTGTAGCTGTCTTCAGACACACCAGAAGAGGGCATCAGATCCCATTACAGATGGTTGTGAGCCACCATGTGGTTGCTGGGAATTGAACTCAGGACCTCTGGAAGAGCAGACAGTGCTCTTAACCACTGAGCCATCTCTCCAGCCTCTCTCTCACCCCCACCCCCCCAAAAGCTGGTTTTTGAGCATCTGCCTTGTGCCTAGCATGATGCCCTGGAGTTCTTGAGTGCTGGTTTACTGCTTGCTATATTTTTGTACAGACTGCTCTTATTTCCCATCTTGCAGGCTCAGTAGCAGCAAAGGCACTGTGGGAGACAGTAGTGATTGGAACTCTTCCCTTTTCTTATGGAAAAAAAAATTAGCACCTCCCTTTAAGATCTTCTACCCGCTCCTGAGCATGGGTTTGGGAAGCCAACACATGAGCCGAGGTTCACCTTCTCCAGTGATGATCAGTCATCAAGTAGGAGTGGCTTTGATAAAAACTGTGGATTGAACAGAGGAACTCTGAGAGGGGCCAAGTTACTGTCTTGTTGCTGTGCAGAGACACCATGAATAAAACAACACTTATAAAAGAAAGCATTTAACTTGGGCTTGCTTACCATCTTAGATGGTTAATCCATTATCATCATGGGCAGGGAGCATGGTGACCTGCAGGCAGGCTCAGGAACAGTAGCTGAGAGCTACATCCTGGTCCACAGGTAGCGAGAGAACATGGGCCTGGCATGGGCTTTTGAACTGTGGAAGCCCACCCCCCAGTGACCTACCACCTTTGACAAGCCACACTTCCTGGTCCTTTTAATGCTTTCAAACAGTTCTACTCCCTGGTTACTGAGCATTCAAATATGAGTCAATGGGGACCATTATTACTCAAACCACCACTGATGTGGAAACTTAAGGATTCTTTGGAAAGTTAACTGGATGGTGTTTTGCTGGGGCAAACACATAGAGGAACATTTAGCCGAAGCAGACATAGGTAAAAAGATAGATACTCTGCTAAAACAAGCACAGGAAAGGACACGTGATGAAGGATTCTGTGCTAACTGACACTCCTGTATTAGTCCGCCTTACATTGTGTAGTTGAACTGCATTTGTCAGAACTCCATAAAGAGAAACTACACCAAAAAAAAAAAAAAAAAAAAAAAAAAAAACTTCTGGTGGTGTGCTGCAGTTTCTTGCTGCTTCTGCAGACTCAGGCTTTTTGGCAGGGTGATGTCAGCTGAGACAGACGCATGTGCTGAGGCAAGACCTGTGGAGGACATGTGATGCTTGGAGGGTATAAATAGGACTCGACGACTCGACAGACAGTGACGGAGGCTGAGCTAGGCTTGCTTATAGAGCTCGCTGTGCAACGCTTGATGGTCTCGCATCTTCCCTGATCTTTGCTTCCCTGAGAGAGGCACAGCTGAGAACTTCTCCTGGTGGTCCTCCTGGTCCCTCCTGCTGACTTGTGCCAAGGCTGAGGCCTGGCTGTCTCTGCTAGGTAGTGCCACCGCTACTGATTCATGTTTGCTATCCCAACTCTACTGAACTGGTGTATCCATGAAGTGTTTGCAAGTGGAACTGCTGATTTCCAGACAACACACAGGGGAGTTGCTCCAAAGAACCTTTCTAAACAGGTCCACTTTCCCTGTATCCTTTCTTTTCCACTACCTCTGGTGGGTAGTGGGCTAAAAGAGAGGTTTGCTTTGTAGTCCAAAAGGTCCAGGAGGCACATTTTTTGTTCTCTCTCTCTCTCTCTCTCTCTCTCTCTCTCTCTCTCTCTCTCTCTGTGTGTGTGTGTGTGTGTGTGTGTGTGCATGTGTGTTAAGACAGGGTCTCACTGTGTAAACCAGGCTGTTATTGGGCTCACAGAGATCTACCTGAGTCTTTTGTGATGAAAGCCATGTTTCACCATGCTTGGCCTGCCCCATTCAGTCTTATTTTATTTAAGGGTGTGTGTGCAGGGGAGTTGTTTGTTTGTTTGTTTGTTTGTTTCAAGACAGGATTTTTCTGTGTAGCCCTGGCTGTCCTGGAACTCTGTAGACCAGGCTGGCCTTGAATGCAGGGATCTGCCTGCCTCTGCCTCCTGAGTGCTAGGATCAAAGGCGTGGGCCAATAAACCCACTCAACCCTCTTTTTATTCCTTCTTTATTTATCTTTTGATTTTTATTTTTCCCCAGACTAGTCAAGTACAGTAGTAAGAAATGACTACTCTTTAAGACAGGGTCTCACGAAGTTGTCCAAGCTGGCTGTGAACTTCAGTCCTCCTGCTTTAGAGTCCTGAGTGTCTGGAGTTACAGGATTATGCCGGCAGTCCCAGTGGAGAGTGAGAAGTCTGGACTTTATGCTAGCTCTTGGAATGGCAGGTGCAGACTAGAATGATCCTGTCTGTTCATGGAAAGAACCAGCAAGCACAAAGGAAAGGGAGGCTGGGCTGGGAGTGACCACATTGTAGAGACCTGTAGGCTTGGTGGGGAGGCTGGGAGGCTGGGTCTTGGCAAGGATGGCTCCTGGAGGTTTTGTTCCCTCTGTTCGACTGGGGCAGAGGGCAAACAGGATATGACTGGTGGGGAAGTGTGTGTAACCTGTGAGCCATGCAGCCTCAGGAAGAAGTCATAGGGGTGTATGTGCAACCTGTGAGCCATGCAGCCTCAGGAAGAAGTCAGAGGCTCTCTGAGAGTCACCCTCAGTGTCATTAGGCTACCCTAACAGATGACACAACCAATGGCTTAAAGCAACTGAATATTTGCTTATGGCTGGAGGGTAAAAGTCCACAATCAAGGCCTGAGCAGAGTCCCGTTTCCACTGGAAGCTCTTGGGAAGAGTTCTTCCTTCTCTGTCTAGCTTTCGGACCTTCACTGGTGACGATGTCAGCCCTCCTTGGCTTGTGGCTGTGTTATGGTAACTGCAGGCTTCATCCTCATGGCCATCTTTGCTCGATTTGATCTTTTCGTTTGCGTTACCGTTACTGTTAGTTTTGGGTAACTAGTGCTATGATGAAACATTGCCATGTTGAAATACCATAGCCAAAAGCAAATTGGGGAGGAAAAGGTTTATTGGGCTTACACTTCCACATCCATAGTCCATCCCTGAAGGAAGTCAGGACAGGACCTGAAACAGAGAACCTGGAGACAAGAACTGAGGCAAAGCCTGTGAGGGGTACTGCTTACAGACTGGGCAGCCTGGTCTACGTAGTGAGCCAGGTTAGCCAAATTACATACTGAGACCTGATCTCAAAACTAAGAGAGAAAAATGGATAAGATGTACTCAAACACTGATTCCAGATGCGCCACCCCAAGGAACGAATTCCCAAGGGAGTCTGTGCAGAGGTGTGCCTGCCAGCAGCATGTATAACAGCAGTTCCACAGAGAGACTTAAGAACAAACACCAGGAGAGAGTATAGAAGCTGGGGGTGTAGCTCAGTGGTGGAGCCCTAGTCTAGCATCTGCGAGGCCCTGGCTTCTATCCCCGGCAGAGAGGCGGGAGAGGAGAGCATCTGAGTAAGACCCTACTTGGACACAGCATCTGTGCATTTGAAACCAAATTAAGATGGAATCATGTTGAATTGGTGTGGCCAGTCCCATATTAAAATGAAAGCTGATTATCAAACATGCTGGCTAGTCTTAGGTCAACTTGACAAAAGCTAGAGTTGTCTGAAAGGAGGGAACCTCGGTTGAGAAAATGCCTCCGTAAGAACTGGCCGTAAGGCATTTTCTTAATTAGTTATTGATGGGGAATGGTGCAGCCTGTTGTAGGTGGTACCGTCGCTGGGCTGGTGGCCCTGGATCGTATAAGAAAGCAGGCTAAGCAAGCCACGAGAAGCCTGGAACTTATTATGTAGACCACACTGGCGTGGGATTCAGATTGGCCTGCTCTGTTTGCTAAGTGCTGGGATCAAAAGCATACACCACCACAGCCAGTCATATCTTCTTCTTTCGTTGGTTTTGAACAGGGTCTCACTATGTAGACCAGGCTGTCCTGGGACTCACTATGTAGACCAGGCTGGCCTTGAGCTCAGAGAGATCTATCTGCCTTGGCCTCTTACATGCTGGGATTAGAGGGTGTGTATCATCATGCCTGACTCAAAGAGCATTTTCTATGAGCTTTTCTGTTTAATCTGTCTGGTCTTTTCACATAATGATTCCCTTTGACCCTTTTGAGTAAAAGAAACTAAGGTTAACCATATCGGTGCTGCCTACCCTGTAAGCACACTGCACCTGAGGCCACCTAGGTCACAGCTAGACCATTTTGGTTGGACAGCATGCCAAGTACCCAATCTGAGAGGTAACCTGGCCCCGTACTTGGCTGCCTGCCTTCTCTTCCCGGGGGCCGTCTTAGTTTCCCGAACCGTTTCCAGAGCATCTCGCTTGGATGTCCCTGCTGAACTCCACTGGTAGTTCACCTGCTTTGTCTTACACGTGAATTCCCTCCCAAAGGAAACGAGTTTAAGAAAAACATTTTATTTTCTGTGTCAGGGCTTAAATGTAGAAGCTAGACTAGTAGGCAACCACGAGCTCCAGACCCCGGCCTGGCCTGGAAGGAGTTACTCATTTTATGGGATGTTAAAGGTCTCAGAGAGCTGGATCGGAGAGTTAGCACTGACCCTTGTTGTTCACTGGCTGCTTCTTCCTCAGAGACAAGAATGGTCGGACTGGTGATGTCTGTGAACCCTCCTCAGTGCCCTTGGGGCTGAGGCTCCACCAGCAGCCATGGGGCTAGACTGGCCCCAAGCCTGGCTGTTGGGCCTGCCCACAGCCGTGGTATATGGCTCCTTAGCGCTCTTCACCTCCATCCTGCACAATGTGTTCCTGCTGTATTATGTGGACACCTTCGTCTCCGTGTATAAGATCAACAAAGTGTCCTTCTGGGTTGGAGAGGTAGGCCACGCATGGGGCAGCTGCCATAGGTGGGAGGAGACTAGCCATCAGGTGTCCAAGCAGACAGAAGGTGCTGGGTCCTGTCCCAGTGTTAGTCCCAGTGTCAGGCTCTTAGGGCAGGCTGTGCTGTTTAGCAAGACTCAGCCAGAAAAGCTGATTTTATTATTATTATATTATTATATTATTTATTTTATGTATATGAGTTCATCATAGCTGTCTTCAGACACACCAGAAGAAGGCATCGGATCCTGTTACATATGGTTGTAAGTTACCATGTGGTTGTTGGGAATTGAACTCACGACCTCTGGAGGAGCAGTCAGTGCTCTTAACCTCTGAGCCATCTCTCCAGCCCTTAAGGACTCTTCAGGAGGATTCTAGAATTACTCCTGGCTACTGCCTTAGCTCTCCGCAGTTTGTATGTTCATATCTAATATACATGTATGCATCAGTCAGCTGGATTATCAACTGCCTTGGGCCGCTGGAGTTCGATGTGTGTACCAGGCAGAGAGGGGTTTTGACAGAGGAACATTAACAAAAGTTTGCTGGCAGGAAGAACTGCCATCTTTGGGGAAGGTGCATGGATTGGAGTTGGGGAGCCCTGTATAACCCACCTGCCTATCTCTCTCCTCTGCAGACTGTATTTCTCCTTTGGAACAGCTTCAATGACCCCCTCTTCGGCTGGCTCAGTGACCGCCAGTTCCTCAGCTCCCAGCCCCGGTGTGTCTTAGGGAATGGGTACATCACTGCCCTAGTCCGGTTCTGATGATTCCCCTAGTGAACAATTGCTGCTCATATTTGGGGGTGGAGGAAGGAAGGGATGCCAGTTGTGGTATTGGCATGGCCCACCCAGAGGAAGGGGTTGACCCTAGTGTGACATGGGGGTCTACTCATGGCTCTGTACCACATTCACACACACACACACACACACACACACACACACACACACACACACACACACCCCTCGCTTCTTAGGTGTTCCTGTCCCTTTCCCTATTTGGGCCCCTTCCTACCCCAGCCCCGAGAACCAGTGTCCCATAGCCCTTTGGGTAGGGCAGTGGGGCTAAGCTGTGCTTCTAAAGACCCAGGTCAGGGCCGAAGACTTGGCTGTATCTAGGTGTGCACTGAAGGAGAATTTCTCCATCTGTCTTTTGGGTCCAGTTGGGGTAACTAGGGTTTGCTCTTGCTTAAAGGTTACCGTCCTCTCCCTGACAGGTCAGGAGCAGGCCTCTCCTCCAGAGACGTGGTGCTGACCCGGGTCCGGGCTCTGGGCTGGCATGGGCCGCTGCTGGCACTGTCCTTCCTGGCATTCTGGGTGCCCTGGGCTCCTGCTGGCTTACAGTTTTTACTGTGCCTGTGCCTTTATGATGGCTTCCTGACACTCGTGGACCTCCACCATCATGCCTTGCTGGCGGACCTGGCGCTCTCAGCCCACGACCGCACCCACCTCAACTTTTACTGCTCCCTCTTCAGTGCAGCTGGCTCCATGTCTGTCTTCGCCTCCTACGCCTTTTGGAACAAGGAGGACTTCTCCTCCTTCCGTGCCTTCTGTGTGGTACTAGCTGCTGGCTCTGGGCTGGGCTTTCTGGGGGCCACACAATTGTTGAAGCGGCGGATTGAGGCAACCAGAAGGGACAGGGGTTGCCCGGGCCTGGACATGGATGGTGGGTGAGTGTAGCCTCGTCTCTACGGTCAGAGCCGGATTTTAACACCCAGTCCTGGCCCACTCTGACGTAACCCCACATCTTCCCTTTCTCTTTGCCCACAGCGTGTGTGACGAGGAGCCGCTGGTGGGCGGTGAGGAAGCAGGCAGCATCACCTTGGGCCAGTACCTCCGGCAACTGGCGCGCCACCAAAACTTCCTGTGGTTCGTGGGCATGGACCTGGTACAGGTATGGGGAATCTTTTCCTCATCCCTCTTTTAAGGGTTAGAAGGCCTAGGTTCTAGCACTTCTGTGTTCCTTACTCCCTTACTCCCTGTGTCATTGAAAAACCAAAAAAAAAAAAAAAAAAGTACAAAAGCAAAAAGGAGAAGGGGGCATGGGATGGGGGTTTCCTATGGAGGGGGAATGGGGGAAAGGGGATGGCATCTGAAATGTAAATAAAATATGCAATAAAAATGAATTAAAAAAACTTAAAAATTGTTCTATTTGCTAATTTTGCCATGCCTTCAAACTAAATTTCCATAGGTTAAAAGGGATTGTCATTCAGGTTTGTTGGGGCATATTCCATGCTTGGTGACATGGGACAGTGTGCACTCCTCTGAGGACCAGGGCTGTTGCTCCCCTGCTGGCCTGTGAACTGTCATGTTCTCTCCCCCCTCCCCTCCCTCCCCTCCTCTCCCTTCCCTCCCCTCCCCCTCCCCCTCCTTCTCCCCACCTTTCCTCCTCCCCGCCTGTCCTGCAGGTGTTTCATTGCCACTTCAACAGTAACTTCTTCCCCCTCTTCCTGGAGCACTTGCTGTCCGACCACATTTCCCTCTCCACTGGCTCCTTCCTGTTGGGTGAGTATTATCCCGGGCCAGCGGCTTGCACACGCTGTCCCCAGGTCTGTTCTGGGGTGGAGGTTAGTGGGCCGCACTTCAGTCAGGAGTGATGGTGCCCCCCAGAGGCAGTGTGACAAAGTGCAGCGCCCAGCCACCATGCTGTTCTCTGAGTGGACGCGGCTGTACTTTTTAAAAATCTTTCTGAGCCACGCGTTTTTTTGTTTGTTTTGTTTTTCTTTTCATTTTTCTTCGGGACAGGGTTACTCTGTGTAGTTTTGACGGTTGTGGACTTTGCTCTGTAGACCACACAAGGCCTCAAGCTCACAGAGATCTGCTTACCTCTGCCTCCTGAGGGCTGGGATTAGTGGACACCACCACTGCCCAGCGTGTTTGTAACGGGAGGGTAATAATAGCACAGCAACCCCTGTATTGACGTGTCCCATGGATTCAGCCAACCATGGGTTCAAAGTATTAGAAAAGTCTGACTCCATTAAGCACGCATGGTTTTCTTGATTTTCACGTTTATTTATCGTTTGTGTGGAGACAGTGTGGGTGCATGCATGCTGTGGTGCACATCTGGAGGTCAGAGGACAACTTGCAGAAAATGGTTCTTTCTTTCCACCATGTGGGACCCAGGGATCAAACTCAGGTCGTCTGGCTTGGTGGCAAGCCATTACCTGCTGAGCCTTCTCACTGACCCTGGAGCCTGTTTCTTTCCTGTCCGTGTCCCCTAATTGATACAGTATAACAGCTATTTGCATAGCATTTACATGGTACTGAATATTATAATCAAGACATCACGTAGGCCAGGCTTGATGACACACACCTGTAATCTCAGCATTATAGCAACTGAGGCAGAATTGTGGAGAGTTTGATGCCATCCTGGATCTAATAAATGTCCTGCTGGGCTGGATTCCTCAGCACCACATCAACATGGCATGGTGGTCCGCATCTATAATCAACGTACTTGGGAGGTGTGGTTAGGACCAGAAGTTCAAGGTCAGCCTAGGTAGGCTATATAGCAAGTTTGAGGCTAGCCTTGCATATATGAAACCCTGTGTCAAAAAAAAATTGAAATTCAAATGTTTATTTTAATAAAATAAAAGGGAGAGCATGGCAGTGTGGGCTTTTAGTCCCAGCACCTAGAAGAAAGGAGCAGACTGACTTCTGTGAGTTCTGAGGCCAGCCTGGTCTACATTATGAGTTTCAAACCAGCCAGGACTACATACTGAGATCCTGTTTCAAAACAAACAAACAAACAAACACATAAAACAAAATAGGCTGAGTGCCATTACATATCCTTAATCCCAGCACTGGGAGGCAGAGGAACTGGATTTCTGTGCATTTGAGGATAGCTTGGTCTACAGAGTGAGTTCTAGGATAGCCAGGGCTACACAGAGGAACCCTGTCTCAAACAAACAAACAAACAAACAAACAAGCAAACAAACAAACAAACGAGTTTAAGACCATGTAGAGCTACATGACAGTAAATTAAAAAAACAAAATAAAAGTATCTGGGAGTATGTATATAGATCTTATGCAGATACAATGTCATTTTGTATCAAGGTCTTGAAAATCCAAAGACTTTGCTATCCATGACGGTGGTACTGGAGTCAACAACCGTGATCCCAAGGGACAACAATACCTAACCCCTACCCGGAAGGGCTGTGAAAATTATGGTGTGAAAAGCAGACTGTAGAGATGGCTCAGTGGTTGGGAGCATTGGTTGCTCTTCCGGAAGGCCTGGGTTTGATTTCCATTTACTCACATGGTGGCTCACCGCTGTCCGTGACTCCAGTTCCAGGGGATCCAATGCCCTCTTCTGGCCTCTGCACAGATATACATGCAACCAAAACATGCATACACAATATGTATGTATACGTATATATGTATATATGCAATTAAAGCATGCATACATGTAAAATAAAATTTAAAATATGCTAATATAATGCAAAACCTAGAAGACATTGTCGGTTTACAGTGAATGCAAATTGTGATCAATTAGTGTCAGTTGCCAGCTGCTGTTGAGGCTGTGGCATTGCTCCTGAAGAGGTGGGGCCCTCTTCCCTCCCCAGGCATCTCCTATGTTGCTCCTCATCTCAACAACCTGTACTTCCTGCCCCTGTGCCGGCGCTGGGGTGTCTATGCAGTGGTGCGGGGGCTCTTCCTGCTCAAGCTGGGCCTTAGCCTCCTCATGCTGTTGGCTGGCCCAGACCACCCCGGCCTGCTTTGCTTCTTCATTGCCAGGTACGCCCTGCCTACCCTTGCCCCCACACCTCTGTGTCCACTCGTTTTACTCTTGCTTCTCTCTCCCTGGGCAGCAACCGTGTCTTCACTGAGGGTACCTGTAAGCTGCTGACCCTGGTGGTCACTGACCTGGTGGATGAGGACCTGGTGTTGAACCATCGGAAACAGGCAGCCTCGGCACTCCTCTTTGGCATGGTTGCCCTGGTGACGAAACCTGGCCAGACCTTTGCCCCACTGCTGGGCACCTGGCTTCTCTGCTTCTACACAGGTGAGGCTCGTGGAGCATAGCTTACTTGTACCAGCTCTGGGTCTAGTGAGGGGACAGAGGGGTTGTGACTAGGCCTGTGCTACCCTGGAATGCTAAGCCTTGCTGGCCCGCCCCTCCAGTTTCGTAAGTGAATTGATTCACTCAACAAATCAGTGTAGACCTGTATAGGCTAGGCCCTATGTGTAAGGGAAGTGACAGTGGTGAGCATGTGGAATCCTAGCTACCTTGGAGCATAAATGGGCATTGGTGGTGCACGCCGTTTATCCTAGCACTCAGAAGGCAGAGGCAGACAGATCTGAGTCTGAGTCTGACCTGGTACGGAGTGAATTCCAGTATAGCCAGGGCTACACAGAAAATCCCTGTCTTGAAAAAAATTGTTTTTAGACTGGGAGAGGGATGGACAGGGTTTTCAGTGTTTAAGAAAGCTGTTTGGAGAGTTAGAGACTGGGATGAGAGACATGGTCTGATGTTTGGGAGAAGTTTGTTTTGATTGCCTGAGTATTGCACACAGATCAGCATGGTCAGTAGCTTAGAGATGTTGAGGAGACTGTGGCAGAGGCTGTGGTAGGTTGGACTAGGGAGGAGGCAGGTGGGGTGCATTGGGAACTGAGGTAACAAGTAAGGATGGGTGTTGGGGAGTGACATCTGAGGACTGAGAGGCGTGAGATATGGTGGTGTCTCTCTAGAGAAAAAAAAAAAGGATGTGAGACGGGGTTCAAGGCCAGCCTGGTCTGCAGAGTGAGTTCCAGGTCACCCAGGGCTACACAGAGAAACCCTGTCTCAAAAAGCAAATGGGGCTGGAGAGTTGGCTCAGCGGTTAAGAGCCCTGGCTGCTCTTCCAGAGGACCTGGGTTCAATTCCCAGAGCCCACATGGTGGCTCACAACTGTTGGTAACTCCAGTTCCAGGGGATATGACACCCTCACACCTATGAACATAAAATTAAATGATTAAAGGAAAAAAAAAACAAAGCAGACAAACAGAAAAAGGGATGTGGTAGGAGTTGGCAAGATGGAAGAGACCTGTAATCCTAATATCTAGGAGACAGAGGCAGGGGGATGAGGAGGTCAAGGTTACCTTCAGCCACATATCGACTGAGAACAACCTAGGGTACATGCATGATATTGTCTCAGTGAACAAACGTGCTGGGGAGCTCAGTGGAGCAGCACTTGCCAAGTGTGTATAAAGGCTTGAGTGTGACTGAACCACACCACTCGCTGTGGTGATACACACCTGCAGTCCCAGCACTCAGGAAGTGGAGGCAGGCGGTCAGAAGTGTGATGTCACTCTTGAGTACATAGGAGTTTAGAGCTAGTCTGGACTATATATCCTGAGGAGGAGGAGGAGGAGGAGGAGGAAGAAGAGGAGGAAAAGACGAGACAGCAGCAACAGCAGCAGGAGCCTGATACAGTGGCATATGCCTTTAATTCCAGAACTTGGGAGGCAGAGTCAGGGAGTGAATTCTGTGAATTTGAGGTCAATTTGGTCTACATAGTGAGTTCCAGGACAGCCAGGATTACTAGAGAGACCCTATTTCAGAAAAAAAATTTTTAAATAAGATATAGATGATAGGGTTGCAGTTAGGAATTGTGGCATACCCCTATAATCCCAGCTACTCCTTAAGACTGAGACAGGAGACTGCAAGAATGAAGCCAACAGTGACAGTTAAAAAGACAGATGTTTTGTTTGCTTTTTGTATTTTGAGACAGGGCTTCTCTGTATAGACCTGGCTGTCCCGGAACTCACTTAGTAGACCAGGCTGCCCTCAAACTCAGAGATCTGCCTGCCTCTGCCTCCTGAGTGCTGGGGTTAAAGGTGTGCACCACCATACCTGGCCTGTCTTAAACTTGTAGTTGTGGTTTAGGACACTTGTAATGTTTCAGATGCCATTCTGTGGGCTTTGGAGGGCTACCGGGGCTGACCATGCTCTTTCCGTATGCTCTTGCCCTAGGTCATGACCTTTTTCAGCAGCCCCCAATGACTTCCGTGGGGAGCGTTCGGCCATGGCCAGAGCCGCCAGCCCCAGCCCCCGCGCAGGCTCCCACGCTCCGCCAGGGCTGCTTCTACCTGCTGGTCCTTGTTCCCATCACCTGTGCGCTGCTGCAGCTCTTCACCTGGTCCCAGTTCACGCTGCATGGGAGTCGCCTACGTGTGGTCAAGGCCCAGCGTCAGAACCTGGCCCAGATCCAGACACTGAACATTAAGATGGTGTGAGGGGTCTGGCAGAGCCACTGTGCTGAGATCATTGCCCTAGCCCCATCAGTTGCCTCTCTTGCCAGCTAGCATCCTGCTTCCTCACCAGTCCAGAGAACAGATGGTGTCCGGGAGCTCCTGGCGCCGAACCGGGAGCATCACGGAGGTGGAGGTCTGCCCTTCTTTAGTCATGTGACTCAGCTTGTGCAAGGGCTGGGCCATATGTGCTCAGGGACCTGCAACTCCTGTGGGGCAGGAAGAAAAGGAGGACCAGAAAGAGTAGGGCTGAGTGTGGTGCCCAGGAGCTGCCTGGGACCTGTAGCTGGGGCTGGCCACTTGGTGGGCTTAGGAACTTCTGATGTTGTGACTGCCCCTTTTGCCCACTCAGGTGAAGCTGACTCAAAGTGCCACTTGCCTCTCCTAGTAGTTTCTCTCAGAGGGTTCTCTGCTTCAGCTGTGCCTGAAGTGGCATGCCCTCTCTGCTATAGCCCCCCCCCCCCCCCCCCCAAAGCCCAGCAGGCCTCTAAACGCTAAAGAGGTTCATCTCATTACAAATCAAGTAAAGCCAGTCATTTCCGATTCTTTGGGTCTGTGCCTTGTGTAGGAGGCAGGGAGACAGGGTTGTTGGGGGTGGGGAACAGGAAAAGTTCCCCAAGGTAATTTTCTGAGAGATACTAGGATAAAATTGCAAACTGCAAGCTGAACCTGGTGAATTGTGCCTGTAATCCCAACATCTGGAAGGCTGAGGCAGGATGGCCCCAAATTCAAAGCTAGCCTAAAAAACAACCAATGGACCAGACAAAAAAAATGACTGACGTCACCAACAAATGAATCCAGCAGACTGCTGAGTGATCAGGCCTGGAATCAGTTCTCTCAGCACACTTCCCACACACCATTGCAAAATAGTCCTCAAAAAGGAGCCTCTGCTAGGCTAGGGCGGGACTCTAAGCCCGGAAATCACCTGAGAGCTTCCAAAACACTAATGCCTGAGTCTGCCAAGATTCTGGTTGAATGGTTCTGAACAGGGTGCAGTCTTTATATGGTGAAAGTCTCCGTGTGGGTTCTGAGGGGCTGCACAGGGGACCAGACTTTCTAGGGCACATGGCCCAGCCAGTGAGCAGTGCTTCTCCAAGTTATTTTTTGTGGTTCTGAAAGTCTTTATGAAATGAATCATAAGACACCTATATTTTATAGTTATTAGGGGAGTGTAAACACTTGTTAGGAATCTGGCAACTTCCTTTTAGACAAAGGAATTTATTTTTGGTTTTTTTTGAGACAAGGTTTCTTCTTAATGTAGCCCTGGCTATCTTGAAACTTACTCTGTATACCAAACTGGCCTCAAACTCAAGAGATCCATCTGCTTCTGCATCCCGAGTGCTGGGATAAAAGGCAATCACCACTACACCCAGACCCTTAACTTAAAGAGGAATTCCTTATTACATTTATTGTATATATATATGTGGAGTGGAGGTCAAAGGTCAGCTTGCTGCATGGAGTCAGTTCTATGTGGGTCCTGGGAGTCCAACATGAACAGAATTGTTGGTACCTGCCCTCAATCTGCAGTCATCTCAGTGGATCAAGCTCCTCATCTTACTACATCCCCAAACAGTTTGTGGGTGGGTGAGGGGGACTGAGGGTAGAAGGGCTGCATGTGCGCTAGGCAGTGCTCAGCTCAGCTACTGAACTGTAAACCCCAGTTCTCTTCAGTGTAAGACAGAATCTCATTGCATTGTGGAGACCGGCTCAGAACTCACTGTGTAAGCCACACAGTCCTTACACATGTGAGTCTCCTGCCTTGGTTTCCAGAGTAGCTAGGATTACAGGCCTGGTTCAAATGTCTTATACAAATGAGTTTTAAGAACATCTGTTTTAAGGCCAGGTGTGGTGGTGCACATATTTAATCCCAGCACTCCGAAGGGAAATCTTTGAGTTCAAGGTCAGCCTGGTCTAAAGAGTTCCAGGAGAGCCAGGACTATTACACAGAGAAACCCTCTCAGCAAAACAAAACCCTTTGTTTTCAGAGATGAAGCCAGGCTTCACCCACAGATTTGAGAATACACAGGAATTAGACCCTCCATTCTTTTCCCATCCACCTACAGGTTGGGTTATGGTCTGCATATCACGTTCCAGGAGCTCCCCTTCTGCCAGGCACTGGTCACAGAAAGAGGTCAGACTGATGTATCTACCGGAACGACTTTATTTAAGTACACTGGGCCCCACCAGGCAACGTGGCTTTGCGAGGCTGTGCAGGGACAGGCTTGGGCTAAGAGAGGTGAGCTGGCTAAGCGCTGCAGTCCATGTTGCCACACTGATTCCACACACACCAGCTTCACTTTACATCTGGCAGGGGCCTTTGGTCATAGGATGGTGGAGAAAGAATACTGTCTGGAATCTGGAACTGAGGTGAGACTTGGTGTCACTGGTGAGGACAGGCTCACCCTAGCTTTGTACTAGGTACAAAGGCCCTTGGACCACTTCCAAGAACAAGGCTGGCGCCCATCATATCTTGGCACTTTAGTCTGGCCCCTTCTCTCCAATCTAACCTAGAAGGGGCCTCCTTGCCACTTTGACTTAGTCCCCTGGTCAGTTAGAGTGGCAAAAGGCAACATGGTTAACCGCAGCTTGCTTTGTTTTACAGGGTCTAGATCTCCAACACACCTCCCTCGCAAGGGGCCTCTGCCAAAGAGTGATGCTACTTCCTGTCTTAGAAAATCCAACCACAAGCAGCCTGTTGGTTCCAGGGCAGTGAGGAAGTAGGGTTAGGAGAAAGAGGCTGGCTGGGGAACCTTCGTGTGCAGCCTCCAATCCTGCAGGCCCATGAATACTGTCAGTTCACCATCAGGGGATGACAGAGCCCCGACACTGTGGAAAGCCTAGGTGCTGTAAACATTAGTGTAAGCAAGATGACCGGTGGGCAGGAGACAGTGAGCCCTCTCTGTAGTCCCTTTACTGAATAAACACGTCAATAAATAAAACCGTGGTGATGGTATGGAAACCAGGATGTATGAGAAACAAAGAGCAGGGCCTGGAGCCCACAGTCCTTACAGTGTCCTAGAACCCCTGCACGTGGCTAGGGCTTGTAAATTAACCCTGAAGCTATCTCCTATCCTCAAATGCCCAGTATGGTCCTGATTCCTACCTGGTTCCCAGCTGGACATGAGTGTACCCTGCTCTCTCCTGAACCTGGTCTCTAACAACGGCTAGTGTTCTTTCAGTCCCCAAACCCAAACTGAAACAAACCAGACAGAACTTAACCCCAGCCCCCGTTCTCAGTCTGATCCAGAAGCATGGACAGCATAGAATGATGAGCAGGGGAGACAGCAGCTGCCTCCGGCCTCAGGGCACTCCAGGGTGCGGTGGGGCCAGCCCAGCCTAGATTGGCAGCAGCAAGGTCTCTCTATGTAGTAACCATAGTTCCACACAGCCAGACAAAGGCCTGGCTGAGAAAAGAGTGGGCCTCTGCCAGAGCTCTTCCTGTAAGGGGCCAGTTAGTAGTCAACCCCAGGCCTCAGTCCGTCACCATCGTGGGTAGTTCAATGTCCTCTCTGGGCCCAGGATTTCTGGGCCACACGGCACTCGATAGTCGCACACACTCATACCATACCCACACACTCACTCACACACACAGGCAGTTCCTCTCAAACACTCCAACTCAAGAAAGCGAGTTTGAAAGTGGAGTTAACTTCAGAGAGAGGTGGTGATGTCGCAACGTTAGAAGGTTTTCCTGTGGATGGATCGTGCACCGTCTTCTTCATATTCCTTCTTAGAGACCCACATCTTCTTAAAGGTGTCCAGGGAAGCAAGGATAGAGCCTCTGGAGTGGAGAAAACCCAAAAGAAGCAGTGTGAGTGAGTGAGTGAAACTGTGCAGCCAGTCAGTCCCCCAGGGTCCTTTTTTAAAGGGACAAGGTAGGATGGTGGAATGGTCAGAACCCCGCTTCCCACTCTGCTCTTTTCCCACGGGCTACTTACCCAATCCATGTGGAATACAGTCTCTCCTGGGGTGCAGATATCTGCAGAGGGGGTGGGAAGAGGAATCTAAGACCCCCAGGCCCCCAGTCATCCCTATCTTTTACATGTGTGTGTGCCCACATGTGTGTGCATGGAGGCCCAGTGTTGACATCTGGTGTCTTCCTTGGTCATGCTCTACTTTACTTACTGAAGCAAGAGTCTTCCTGAACCTGGAGCTTGCCGGTTCTGGCTCGTCTACCTAGCCAGCTTCCCTTGGGGACCTTGTCTTTACCTCTCAAACGCTGCCATCATAAGAGGCTGCCATGCCTACCTAGCTTTGATGTGAATTCTGGGGATCTGAACTCTGGTCCTAACGCACTGCCAGAGCTTAATCTACTGAACCGGCTTCTCAGCCCCACACCCAGCCCCACCCACCATCTGTCTCACTGCTAAGTGCAGTGGCTGCATGCCATCCAATAGGCTCTTTGCAGGAGCTGTGGTCAGTTGACCCTATGTGAAGTGAGACACCTATGGAATGAATTAGATGCCTTCTTTTGGGGCCCGTCCTCTCCACATGAAGTTCCCTTCAGCAGACACTCAGAAGGCAAACTGCATTACAGGTGTTCTACCTTGGAGGATGGGAGAAGGCATGGCAACAGCAAGGTTAAGCTGTCAGTTCAGTTTCCTGACAGACCTTAGCTAGGACCATGGGGTGCTGAGTTGCCTGGGGAGACCCAGACAGGGAACAGAACCAACCCATGTCCTTGGAGCCCCACTGGTCCCAGCCCAGCCCCAGCATGCCCCTACCCTGATCTTCACGTCCTTCGGAGCTAGTTTCTTCACTTCACTCAGTAGCCTATCTCCAAAACCTTAAAAAAAAAAAAAAAAAAAAAAAAAGACCCCCCCCAAATTAATTCTTTAAGCATCCGATCCCTGCAGGATGAGGATGCTTCCCTAACAAGAGTCCCAAGAGCACAGACCAACCTTTGAATAGGGTAGAACCTCCTGAGAGGACAATGTTGGAAAAAAGTGTACGCCGTAAATCCATGTCTGACTTCTGGATAGCAAACACCAGCACCTCATGGATACCTTCACTCTCCTCGCCAATCAAGTCTGGCCTGAACAGCAGCTCAGGGGCCCGGAACCTGGAAGGGCCGATCTGGAGGGTAAAGAGCCAGCTTAAGAGTTTGGGCTGGAACGAGGTCCCCTGGAACTGGGAACAGAAGTCTTTCTGCCTATCTCTTAGGAATCAGGGATCTGTGAAGCCCAGGCTGAAGACAAACCTTCTGTGACAAGGGTCTCAAGGAGCAAAGACAGGGCTCCTGGGAACAGATGGAAGAGACAGTTCTGGGGAACTAGGGAGGGGAAGTGCTTATCTTACTCCTAGCTCTGGCATTCACACTCTTGGAAGTGTCTTATCAATGGCGCTCCAGACAGCAGTGACTGCACTAATCTGTACCCAGGGATGGTTAAGGACAGCAAGCACTACACCTCCACCTCTCTAGGGAAGTCCCTCCAGGGCCACTTCCCTTTTGTATACAGAAGCACAGGGCTGCTTGTACTCTCAGCTCTGCTGTCTGTTCAGGTCCTCGAAGGACCTTCAGCTGAGTCTAAAACTTAATGGTGGGTATGAGGGGAAAGGAGAAAACTGTGGTCACTACCTCAATGGTGCTGCCATCGGGCAGGTAGTACTGAGCCTTCTCCGTCTCCAGTGTCTCATCCTTCTGGGGGTTTATGGACAGGTAGCAAGCTCTCTGCAGAATCAAAAATGGCAGTCGTATTTGCAGGAAACCTAGTACATACACTCTCAGGCAAAGTCCCACACGCTTGTCTGCAGCAACTGCCTAAAGGTGCCTCCCAGCAGGTGCAGAAGTCTGTCACACTGCCCTTCTGTCACACTGCCCTTCTGTCACACTGCCCTTCTGTCTGTCACACTGCCCTTCTGTCTGTCACACTGCCCTTCCGTCTGTCACACTGCCCTTCTGTCTGTCACACTGCCCTTCTGTCTGTCACACTGCCCTTCTGCCTGTCACACTGCCCTTCTGTCTGTCACACTGCCCTTCTGTCTGTCACACTGCCCTTCTGCCTGTCACACTGCCCTTCTGTCTGTCACACTGCCCTTCTGTTTGTCACACTGCCCTTCTGTCTGTCACACTGCCCCGGGGACACTTAAAACATGAGTTCTTGTTCTGCTTTCCTGGTAGGCAAACCTGGGAACCTGGCTCAGTAGCTCCCAGGCCTGTGACTACTTAAGTTTAGCCAGGCTCAGGCATCTTCCTCCTCCTGCCTCGGGTATGGTTCTGGCTTCCTATGACCAGGTCAGAGGTTTCCCCACAACCATACATGGTAGGAGGGTTCAATTTACTTTAGGAGAAGAGGGCATTTCAACTTCTTCAAGGACATGAACCTAATGTCAGGTACAGTGGCCCGCCAAGCTTAGGGACTGGACACAGCTCCTTTCCCACAAGACGGAAGCATTAAGGAAGGTGAAGAGATGTACACGGGCACCAGGAGGGTCCAGAGCCTGACCCAGGACCGCTGCAGGAGCATCATCCCTCTTCACTCTTATGGTCACTATTCCCACCCCTCGGCCCAGGCTCACAGAAAGCCACTCACTTCCTTTATGGCCTTGACAATCTCAAACTCGGAGGAAGAGTGGAAATCATAGCCCTCCTTCCGTAGGTAGAGGCGGAGGAAGCGAGAGACATCTCGGCCAGCAATGTCGATGCGCATGATGGAGTGAGGCATGGCGAAGCCTTCATAGATGGGGACCGCATGGGTGACGCCGTCCCCGGAATCCAACACCACGCCTGTGGTTCGGCCTGTGGCATAACTGAAGCAAAGGGACAAACCATCACTGAGCCCCCCGCCCTCTGGAAAGAAACCCACGTGTTAAGCTCTGAGTCAGCGGAGCTAAGCCTCGCTCCACCGTTCTCCTGGGCCCTGAGTGGGTAGGGTACGAGGGAGACCTTGAAATACTGAGTGAGGAGCAAAGCTTCTCCAGCATCCTAAAGAACAGGCCTCTGGTCTGAGAGTACAGCCTGGCGTTTACTGTTCTGGGGGCCCGACCTAAAGGGCAGTTTCAACTCCCAAGAGAAGAGGAGGGGAAAGCAGCCAGCAGAGGAGGAAAAGGAACTGATTTTTGCTTTTCTGGATTTAGTCCTGCAGGAATGCTGGCCCAGTAGTATCAGACAGAGATTTCCATTTGTTCAGAGGTCAGAAATTTAGATTTGGATATGAAATCCTTCAATTTATTTTTGTTTTGGAGGGTGCCGGGGACTGAACCCTAGGCCTCTGTACGTGCTAGGCAAGTGCCCATGTCCAGCCCAGGCAACCTCCCAGCCTGCAAATGCTGGCTCCTGATTTAACCGGGTCAAATACAGAGTCTGTGTAGGTCATAGGGTACCACCTCAGCAGCTGAGGGAGCTAGGCATATGGCAGGGTGAGCAGCATGGCAGGTGTGGTGCTGTGCGGCACACAGTCAACAGAGTGAGTACTGGGGTACATGGAGGAACCTTGAGGGACGGCTGTGGCAGTGTGTGACCACAGACCTGGACCCCAAACCTGAGAGCACTGGGTACCTGCCACACTTTGCCTTTGGTTTATCTGAGGAGCTTCGATGTCTAGTTTCAGTAAGAGTTTCTTATTCTCACTACCTTAGCTTGTCCTCACTGGGGAGAGTGGATGTACGCAGAGGCTTAGGTTGCTGTGTGGTCACACTAGCCAGGCTGCTACTCACAGGCTAAGCACAGCTTGCATGGAGATGAAGAGAGCTGGCACATTGAAGGTCTCGAAGAAAACTTCTGCAGCTCGCTCCCGGTTTTTCCGAGGGTTTAAAGGTGCCTCAGTCAGGAGCACAGGGTGCTGGGGAAAGAGGCCCAGGAGGCAGGCAGTGAGGTCAGCATTCCGCCCTGGTGACCCTGCCTTAAAAGTCTATGGTCTAGGGGGCCTTTGTCAGCTGAGGCTGTCACAGCCCATGCCTGAGTCTGTGTCTTTACTCTCCAACGTCACATCTGACAGTCCCACTCTGTCCTTACCCTCTGGGTGCACCTCCTTGCCCTCCAAAGTTCCTCTATAGGTCCCTGTGGCTGCTGTGGTCACCTCTTCGTCAAGATTTTGTTAAACTCTGAGTTATATTTACCTGCCTCTGCTTCCCAAGTGCTTGGATTAAAGGAGTGTAGCACCATGCCTGGGCTATTTACATTTAATTCTTTTAAATTATGTTTATGTGTATATATCTATACATGTAAATGCAGGCACTGGTAGAGGCTAGATCCCCTTGGAGCTGGAGTTACACGGGGTTATGAACCATCTTGCACGAGTGCTGGCCACAGAGCTCAGGTTCTCTGGAAGGGCAGAACTTGCTCTTAACTGTTGAACTGTCTCTCCAGTACATATGGAAGGTTTTTGAAAGCCTGACCATTTCGTCTCCCTGAAAACTTACACATTCTCCTTTTATCTCTGAGTCGCTCCCGTGGAAGTCAACGGCATGGGCGCAGATGTGGGCTTGAATCCCCTCTCTACCCCTTTATTCACTGAATGATTTCGGAAATACACTTAGATTTTCTGATTTCCTTTTCTTTTCATTTTTATCTTTCTACATTTATTAATTTTATGTGTGCACATATGCACAGGTGAGGTCAGTGGTCATCTTGGAGAGTTGCTTCTCTCCTTCTCCTTAGCATCCTGCTGCCCTTTTTGGTTTGTCTTCTATTTTCTTCACACATGTAGGCCTGGCTAGCTTTAAAGAGGCTGTGTAGCTAAGGACCGCCTTGAGCCCCTAGCTTCCTGGTATTACAATGTGTACCATCATGCCCAGTCTGCTTTTCCATTTTCTTCTTTGTAAAAGGGAGATAATTCTTCCTAGGTCTCTTTTTGTGTTTATTTATGAGAATGTATGTATGCGCACATGCGTGGGTACCCTCAGATGCCAGAAGAAGACATTAGATCTGCCTGGAATTGGAGCTACAGATGGTTGTGAGCTGCCATGTGGGTGCTAGGAACCAAGCCAGGGTCCTCTGCAAGCACAGTGAGTGTTCTTAACCACAGAGCCATCTTTCCAGCCCCTATTTTTTTTTTTTTTCTTTTTTCTTTTTTTGAGACAAGAGTCTTGCTACACAGCCCTGGGTTGGTCTCACACGTTCCTCACCCTGCTGCCTCTGCCTTCCAGGTGCCAGCACTAGAAGCATATTATTACACCTAACTTCAGTTCTAACATATTAGTAGGAATGATATGGAGATAACATTAGAATGTATCTCAAGTATACAGCTCAGTGCTGTACATATTTACACTCAAATGCTTTGGCAGTCATCCGGGTCTTTCTCATCTTCCTCGGCATCTCTGGGGTGGAATTCTATCCAACTCGGCATCCTACACAGGAGTGTCCTACACACAGGCCCCTCACCTCCTCTGAGAAAGTTTGCAGCTGGTCCTTAGAATAGACATATTGCCAGATGCGTTCCATGTCATTCCAGTCCTTGACGATGCCATGTTCCATGGGATAGCGGATTGACAGCAGCCCCCGGTGCTCCTGCAAGTAGAGGGCACAGTCTGTAGCAGAGTCAGGCTCTGCCTGGTGTCCTGCCCTCCCGGCCTGAGGTAGAATCACTGTCAAGGACCCTCAGCCTCCTTGAGTCCCAGCCTGCTCTTCTCCACACTGAGCATAGGCATTCATTCTCGAAGTTGGAGACTGGATGCTACAAACTGATGGACTCTCCGAGGGAGCAGCTGAGAAGCAGAAGGCTTCTGAATCTCCTCTACAGCCCCCAGGTGCCCTGTGCACCCACCTCATTGTCTAGTTCTGGGACACAGTGTCCTGGCTCTTACCTCAGTTCTTAGAACCAAAATGGGCAGCAATGGCTCTGTAGTTCTGTTCCCTAGAGCCTGCTGAGGGCTTGGCCAAAGCTAGGGTAATTAACTCATACCTTGGATAGGCCAGATTGGATTGCCCCTCTGAATCCCTCTTGCCAAAAACATACCCAAGCCAATCAATCTAATGACTGCAAGACAGTGACAGGACACAGAGATAACAGTAACAGTGCCATTTCCCAGACTGGTCTCTGTCCTACCATGTATGTCTTCCTTAAGGCCAGAGTCTGTGCTTGGGAGAAAAATGACCCCTTTTCTCATTGCTCTGTTCACTGTGCTGGATGGGCAAGTACTCTGCAAGCCCAAGGTTTCTTCTGTTAGATTGGGAATTACCTCAGCTTTGGGGCCAATGAAGATGTCGCCTTCGAGGGCTCCTGCCATGACACGAACATGTTTAGGTCTGCCCACACTAGAGAAGACAGCAGAAAGGAATGTGTTTTATTCTAAGACAGACGTCCAAGAGCACATCCAGATATAGCCATGTACCCTCAGTCTACTGTGCTCGTCTCTGAGCAAGCGGGGAGGGCTCAGTTAGTTTCCATTTCCTTTCTTACACGTTTTTCTGTGTTTTATATAAAGAACATATACTATTTGAAGCTACTTGCATATTATCTATTTTATTGTTTTATAAATCATACTTCTTGTTCTCCTATTTTCCCATTGTATATTAGATAGAGATAAATTCTAAATGGTGCTGGAGAGATGGCTCTGCTCTTCCAGAGGTCCTGAGTTCAGTTCACAGCAACTACAAGGTGGCTCACAACTGTCTATACTGGGATTTGATGCCCTCTTCTGGCATGTAAGTGTATATGCAGATAGAACACTCAATAAATCTTTACAGAAAGAGAGAGAGAAAGAGAGAGAAAGAGAAAAAGAGAGAGAGAGAGGGAGAGAGAGAAAAGACAAAGAAAGCATCGTTAGGTAAGGTGGCACATGCCTTTAAAAAAAAAAAAAAACAAAGATTTTTGTAAATGACCAGGCAGTGGTGGAATGCACCTTTAATCCCAGCACTCAGGAGGCAGAGACAGACAGATGTCTTAGTTTGGACCCAACCTGGTCTACAGGATGAGTTCCAGAACAGCCAGGGCTACATAAAGAATCCCTGTCTTGAAAAAAAAAAATTATAGATAAATGATGAACTAAAAAAAAAAATGTAGGAGCTGGGATTATAGCTCAGTGCCGGAGCCTAACGTGCTCTGTATTTCATCTCTAGTTTCACAAAAGAGAAAGAAAAAAAAAAAAGAAAAAAGTAAAAAAGAAAGAAAGAAAAAATCTTTTATTTCTTAAGTCCCTGTCCCAGGATTACTGAGTCTGTGATGCTGTTGCCCAGGTACCCCCCATTTCCTTTCCCAGGTAAGGTCTCCCTAAGTTTGCGACACCATCTTCTCCCTGTAAACTCTCCCTTGCAGAAAAGGTCTGAGTCCTCAGTCTAAGATGGCAAATGTGGCTTAACGTTAAATAAACTCTGTACTAGAGAATGGGAGGATTAAAAAGATGTTTAAAAATGTATTTAGTTGTGTGTCAAGGAGTCAGTTCTCGATTTCCACCGAGTGGGTCCTGGGATCCAGCTCAAGGTTGTCAGGCTTGGGACAGATGCTTTTACCTGCTAAGCCATCTCTGGCCTGGGAACAGAGGATTTTAGAGAGTGGCTGAGTGTGGTACGCCTGCTACAGTCCTGGTACTGTGGAGGCTGAGGTGCAGGATTATCTGAACCCCAGAAAACGAGGTCAGCCTGGCAATACAGGGAGACTCTGTTTAAAAACTTAAACTTGGAGGGCTCTGTGGTTCTCTGAGTCAGCAAGGATAAAATTGGTGGCAGTAGATACAATCAGACAGAGTTTTTGGTTTTGAGGCAGGGCCTCTCTATGTAGTCCTGGAACTAACTCAGTGTAGATCTGGTTGGCCTCCCAAATGCTGGATTAAAGGCATGAGCCACCACATCCAGCCTTAGAATCAATTTTTTGTTTTTGTTATCCACCTGCCTCTGCCTCTCGAGCACTAGGATTAAAGGCGTGTGCCACCATGCCAGGCAGAATCAGATGTCTAAAAAGAGGACCAGCAAGATGGCTGAGTGGGTAAAGGTTGTGATGTACCAGTCAGTGACCTGAGTTTGATTCCTGGAATGCCATGAAGCTGGGAGGAGTGACCCAACTGCACAAAGCTGTGCTCTGACCAGCACACACATGCTACAGCACACACATGCTGCAGCACACACATGCTGCAGCACACACATGCTGCAGCACACACATGCTGCAGCACACACATGCTGCAGCACACACATGCTACAGCACACACATGCTGCAGCACACACACGCTGCAGCACACACACGCTGCAGCACACACATGCTGCAGCACACACGGTACAGCACACACATGCTGCAGCACACGCATGCTACAGCACACACACGCTGCAGCACACACACGCTGCAGCACACACATGCTGCAGCACACACACGCTGCAGCACACACATGCTGCAGCACACACATGCTGCAGCACACACATGCTGCAGCACACACGCTACAGCACACACACGCTGCAGCACACACACGCTGCAGCACACACATGCTGCAGCACACACATGCTGCAGCACACACGCTACAGCACACACACGCTGCAGCACACACGGTACAGCACACACATGCTGCAGCACACGCATGCTACAGCACACACATGCTGCAGCACACACACGCTGCAGCACACACATGCTGCAGCACACACATGCTACAGCACACACACGCTGCAGCACACACACGCTGCAGCACACGCATGCTGCACCACACACACGCTACAGCACACACACGCTGCAGCACACACACGCTGCAGCACACACACGCTGCAGCACACGCACGCTGCAGCACACGCACGCTGCAGCACACACATGCTGCAGCACACACGCTACAGCACACACACGCTGCAGCACACACATGCTGCAGCACACACATGCTGCAGCACACACGCTACAGCACACGCATGCTGCAGCACACGCATGCTGCAGCACACACATGCTGCAGCACACGCATGCTCCAGCACACACATGCTCCAGCACACACGGTACAGCACACGCATGCTGCAGCACACACATGCTGCAGCACACACATGCTCCAGCACACACATGCTGCAGCACCTACCTTGCCAACACACATGCACTCACACTCACCTAAGAAAAAAGAGGTCTTTGCTGTACCTCTCAAAACATGCCAGGTAATAACATCCCTTTGTTTATCCCAGACAGTTCACAGCCTTTGCTTATTGTTTTAGGTACCAAGGCTAACTTGAGGGAGAATTCTTCTTCTTCAACAAGGCAGGGGTGGTTACAGGGCAAAAATGACAAGATCCCCAGAGTCACAACCAAGCCTCCAAGTGACTTACTAGTTTGGAAAGCAGTATTTGGGGATCTGGTCACCAGCAAAGCCAGCTTTAATCACACCGGATCCCTGGGGAGAGAGGACAAAGAGAAGTGAGAGCCTCCACAGGACGGTTTCATTTCCATGAAGAGAGAAAGCCCTTATATTTGTGAGTGTAACAAACACATGGTCAGGAGCATCAGCGATGATGAATACACACCCAGGAAGAGAAGGGACTAAAAGCAGTGAGCAGTGACTTTGACTGCATCCTCCGTGAACTGTTCAAGTTCGCTGTAGTTTTCTCCTTGATTGTATGAAACATATTTGAGCATTACGTACAGCATTGATACAAATAATACTAATACATACAATACTGACAGGGTCAGGGAGATGGCTTATTAGATCAAAGCACTTGTCATGCATGTCTGATGAAAGGAGACTTACTCTCTGGTCTCTACATGTGTGCTGTGTACACACCTGCACTCTCTACACACATACACAATAATAATTAATAAAATGAAAATTTAAAATATGAATAAATGGAAGAGAAAAAACAGAAAGCATGAGAAATTGCAATTAGCTAGAAGTTATTTAGTACACACAGGGGAGGCAGGGGAGCTGAGCTGCATTCTTCCTGTTCTACTGGTACAGGAGGCCTTAACTTGCATTCCCGCCTTAGGCTGCAGCTCTCCCCAACCCCAGGTCCCTAGCACACATCCCACTACAAGCGTCTTGCATTGACTCTGACAAGAGTCACACGCTCAGGCTCGTATTGAAGGCACAGAAGCACCATACTCCATAGAGACGGGTATTTTTACAAGCCACTGTTTTACTCCTCTGTCTCCTGATAATGAAGAGCAGAGAGGCCTTAATGATTTGTCTGAGGACAGAAGACAAGATGCAAATTCCTGCTCCAATATTTGCCATGTTGGTTGAGTGCAGTGCCAGGAAAACACCATTTTTCTAACAAGCATCTCTCAGGACACAACCAATATAAACAGTGACTTTAGTTAGGTCCTGATACCAACTGTGTGCAGGGAAAACGTCAAGACCTGATCTGGCTTGAAAATACATTCCATTCTTCCTCCTCCTCCTCTTCTTTCTTTTGGAGACAGGGTTTCTCTGTGTAGCTCTGGCTATCCTGAAATTCACTATGTAGACCAGGCTAACCTCAAACTCACAGGGCTCTTTCTGCCTCTGCCTCCTGAGTGCTGGCATTAAAGGCATGTACCACCTCCCATTATCTTCCTTCTAAACTTAACTACTACCATATCTGGTTCCTCCTACCTGACCTGGTCTGCTCTCAACCACTTCTCCTGGGACACAGCAAACTCCAGAGGCCACACAGCATCAGTTAATACACAAGAGATTCATGGTAGTCAAGGTTGTTTTTGCACCAACAGCTTTCTTGCACACCCTTGCCTCCCTACCTCCTGCTCCCCTGCAGAGAGCCGTGGAGGGATGATGGAGGTGATGAGACCAGTCACCTTGGTGTCTGCCTCTGGCAAGTCTGAGGACAGGGGTATGTATGATGAGAAGTGGAGAAAGAACAGGAAAAGCAGCACGGAGGGGACAGCAGGGACAGCAGGGACAGCCAGTTCTCTAGAAGAGGAGGAACCTCTATTGGCAGAAGAGAGCAAACAGGGGATACTGAGCAAACTCACTGGCAGCAGACTAGGAACCCAGGAAGGCGTAGCTGTGAACTGAACTCATGGTCTAAGAAGGAGGGGATTCTCCTACTGCAAACCCCGGGGTTTGGACGGGTAGGTGGGAACAGCACTGTGCAAAAGGTCTTCAGGAACCTGTTCAAGTTTCTCATAATTGTTCATTGTCTTCACCAGGATGTGTAATGCCAACAGACTAGTTGTCTCTCCTGGCAGAGGATCAGGACATGAGAAATGAAGGTGCCATCTTTACCTTAGACCAGGATTTAAATTTATTTACTTGAGACAGGATTTCAAACATCCCAGGATGGCCTCAAACCTGTTCTGTAGGAGAAGGTGACCCTGAATTTCTGATTTTTCTGCCTCTACTTCCTGAATGCTGGGATTACAGGCGTGTGCTATCATACATACGTTCAGATCTGAATATTTTTAAGAGCTGATTTTCCAAGTTGTTTGCTTTTTAGTTTACTAGCACAAAACCAAGAGTCTGGGTAACAAGGCAGGTTATGATGTTAGATTCAGCTATTCAGCATGACACATGCCTGTTAACAATCCCAATTGGAGGCTAAAGCAGGAAGAGCCACAGTTTAAGAAAGCCACATAGCAAGACCTTGTCTCAACCCCCCCCAAACCAAACAACAACAACAACAACAACAACAACAACAACAACAACAACAACAACAAAACAACTGAGGGGCTAGAAAGAAGGTTCAGCAGTTAAGCACGCTGTCTGGTTTTCCAAAGGACCCAAGTTGGATTTCCAGTGTCCACACTGTGGCTCACAATGGGCAGTACTCTAGTTCTAAGAGGGGATCGGATGCCCTCTTCAGGCCTCCTCAGGTACTGCATGCACGCGATGTAAAGACATGCAGAGAAAACTAATAGATTGGGGGGGGGGGAACAAAAATAAAAACAAAACAAAACAAAAAATCCTCAAACCCAAAGCCAAGTGAAGCAATGTCAGATTCATGTATCAGCCTCGGGTTTTCAAGCTAAAGTATTAGAGATTACAGTTGCAATCCTGTGCCTTCTTGAAGGGTAACCCAGCCCTCACTATTACCTGCATCACGACATTGCACGGGTCTCACTGCCGTCTGTTAGAATTTGTGTTTCCTATTTCTCTCTACTTCATTCCAACTTCCTCAAGCTCAGAGACTTCACACAGTGGTACTTGTCATTTGCCAGACACTCAAGAGACTAGCTGGTTAGAGTTACACTATGAGCAAAAGACTGGCACAAAGTTGCCAGGAATGGTGGCAAATGTCTTTAATCCTAGTACCCGGGAGGCAGGGGCCAGCCAGTTTTGAGTTTAAGGCCAGCCTGGTCTACAAAGCAAGTTTCAAGACAGGCAGGGACATCCCTGTCTTAATTTTTTTTTTTTTTAAGTGGGCAGACACAGGATATAGTGGTGTACACTTTTAACCCTAGCACTTAGGGGGAAGAGGCAAGTGGATCTCTTTGAGTTCATGGTCAGTCTGGTCTACAAAGTGAGACCCTGTCTCAAAAAACAAAAAAATTTAAAATTAAAAAAAAAAAATGGCAGAGGAAACCTAAATTCTGAACCTGAGCGAGCACCTGAACACCAGTGAGCAGCCTCAGGCAGAGGTGGTTCGGGAAGGCAGAGCACACTGGGAGTGATGCATTCAGAAGAACCAGACCCAGCTTGTCCCCATGGCCCTTGCAGGCCTGCCAAGACAAGGCATGGACCAACATGCAGACAGGAGGCAGTGAGATGAGGCACTGTGCTCTGCGAGCCCTGCAGAGCACACGGAACTGTGTGTGCACCTAACAATGCACTGCCACCCAGCTACGCACTTCAGCAAAGGAAAGAGCAAACACCATGGAGAGGTTTCTTGAAAATGGAGTCTCATGCAATGTTTGATCTATGAGGACTACAGTCAGCTCCCCCACTGACCATTCTCCTGATGCAGGCAGCAGGCAACTCCCTTAGCAGTCTGCCCCAGCACCAACTGGATGCAGGCTGTGGCTTGAGAAAATTTGTTCTTAAGGACTGCAGGTTGTATGATGTGCTGAGAAAGAGGCTTGCGGTCTTCCAGCTAACAAGTAAAGACTAGATTCTGAGAGAGGTGGGGCTACGGGTTCTAGGACAGAGCTTGTTAATTGGTCCTAAGACTTTGGTTTGGTCCAGAAAGTATTTTAAAGAAAGACAAAAATCTTATTGAGATAAAATTTACATGTCACATATATAATTTACTAATTCAAGGTATAGTACAATTCAATATTTTTAATACAGTCAGAATTGTACATAACCAGTTTAATCACATAGCCAAGGTTGGCCACAAACTTGTACTTAATAGAAGAACTTTTTTTTATTACTCAAAAAAGAGGCCCTGAGCCCCAAAACGGTTCTTCTGCATCAGCTGTATCTATGCTTCTAGCACTATGTAACTACCAAAGTGTGTTTGTAAATCATAGCACACTTTATATTAACTGGCAATGATTACAAATGCGAGACTGCATGTGAAGTCATCTTTCTATTTTTCTGTAAAAATCAGAAAACCAGCTTGGTATGGTGGTACACACCTGTAACCTCAGCTGCAGGAGACAGGGAAGCAGAGAGGTAGGACCTCAAGCTAAGTTTTGTCTACATAACGAGTCTTCAGGAAGCCAGAGCTACCAGTGAAGAGTCTTTTTTAAGAAAAGAAACAAGGGCTGGAAAGACGGCTCATCTGTTAATCGCACTTGTTGCTTATCCCCAGGACACAGGCTCAGTGCCCAAGCATCATGTCAGAAGCTCTCAACTGACTATTACTTTCAGTTCCAAGACATCCGCTGACCTCTTCTGGCTTCCTCAAGCACTGTATGCATGTGGTACATGTATTTAAATCTCAAAAAAGAAAAAAGAACAGGGACTGAAGAGACAGCACATCAGTTAACAGTACTTGCTGCTCTTCCAGAGAACTCGAGTCTGGTTCCTCATTGAGTGGCTCACAACCACCTGTAACTCCAGCTCCAAGGATCCAAGGCAGGGAGCTGGTGGGATGGACAGACTGCTCCTGCATTACTGATGCCAAACAAAACTGATAACGCTTTAAAAGAAAAAAAAATAAGCCTTCCTCTTAATTATGTGTATATGTGTATGTCTTGTGTGGGGATCTGTGTACGTAAGTGCAAATGCTCTCAGACCAAAGAGGGTGTCTGAGCCTCTGGAGCTTGAGTGACAGGTTGTAACCTGCCTAGGTGGGTGCTGGGAATCAAGTGTTGGTCCTCTGGAAGAGGACCAAGCACTCTTAAGTGTTGAGCCATTTCTCCAGTCTGAGATAGATCGTGTCTATGCATTTTTTCTTTCAAACTGAAAAAATGGAGACCTAACACCAGGAACTGGCTAAAGACTTAAGTAGTTAACATTGAGAAGAAGAATTTACAAAGACCTTGTCTCAAACAAAACAAGAAAGAAGTGATATTCAACCATTTACAGCATTACATAGCTGAAACCCCTCAACTTTATTGGGTGCCCCACCCCCAACCCCAACACTGGACATCTTTCACGACAGAGATCATTAGTTGTCTATTTACTCACTTAGCCAATAAAGCGGCCTTATTTTGTACACAGTGGTACCAGGCCCTAGGCACTGTGTAGAGTTGGGTGGGTAAAAAGAGCAGTGGAGAGATGGCTAGAGAGATGGCTCATTAGTTAAAAGCACTGGCTGCAGCCCTTTGGGAGGACCAGCGTTTGGATCCCTTCTGCACTGTATCCATGTTGGATAGCCATAAATGCCTGTGGCTCTAGCTCCAAGGAACGTAATGACCTCTCTGGCCCCTAAAGGCACAAACACACATGCTTTTGCACATGTGTGCACACATAAACAAGGGGGGGGGGAGGAGAGAGGGAGAAAGGCAGAGCATATGGGAGTCTTGGGTACTGTGTGGAGTGGGTAGAGGGACTAATAAAAAATGAAAAACCTCACTTCCCTACCCACAAGGGTTAAAAAGTCTACTGAGGCTAGTGAGGAAGACAAAGAACAAAACCCCCAAACAAGCGTCTCATTTAATTAACCTTGCTCCCATCCCCTGCTCCCAACAAAGTCATATCGTAGAGGCTGCCTTCAAACAATGACCTTGCATTTCTGACTTTCCCGTCTCCACCTCTCCAGTGCTAAGATTACAGATACCAACCACCATACCCGATTATACACCAGGTTTATGCTGTGCTGGGGATGAAGCTCAGGATTTCATGCATGTCAGACAAGCAATACCATCTGGGCTACACCCCCAGTCTCAGCTTCCCCCTTTAAAAAGGCAGTTCACAACAAATACAAGGACTGAAGAACTTGGAACCAGATTTCAGTGTAAGACTCGAATCCTCAACTCCTAAAGTGGGTGGTTTGAAAAACCTCCCCAAGCCTCCTTTTCCTGCATAAACTGGAAAAAGCAAACACCATTCACCTACGATGCAAAAAAAGAACTTAGTGGCAGGTCCAGGTCCTGAGGGTGGGAGCATCATAGTTACTCTGAGAAGGTCAGCCTAGGGCAGAGGGAACTGGTAGTTTGCCTCAATGGAGAGACCTGGAAACTGCACAGGAAGAGTCCAACCAGTATGGGAGGGACCAAACCTTTGAGTGAAATTCAGAAATGGAAGATAACTGCCCCTCCTCATAAAAGCAATATTTTCTTTCTATTTGTCTTTATCTATGCATTTGTGGAGCGGTGCTTAGCAAAAGGAATGCCATTTAGATAAGGCAATGAAGTTTGGGGCATCACTGCTGCATGACCTTGATCACTTCCACCTTCGGGTTCGTTCTGTCTGTGAAAAGAGGCGCAAACTTCCTTCTTAACCATTCACTTTTAGGAAGGCTTCAACTTGCATGTTGGTGAAAAGCACCCTGGAAACGCTAGCGCGCCCGATCACCACGGTGTCGGATCATCTCCCTTCCTCTCAAGTGGGCCCTGCAGACAGAAAAGCACCTCGCCTGCTCTGTTACTCCCCTTTCTTTTTTACCTTTTACTAACTATAATTTATAATCACAAAAATAACTGAAATCCCATGGCCATTTCTGGGCACCGGATTATCCGGCCCCACCCATATACGGTTTACTAAATCGACTCTCCAGCTCACACCCAAGGAAACTGTCCTCCTTCGCCGGTGGACCAGCCATCGCCTTCCGCACCCAGAGTCGCCGAGCCAATCCCTACAGCCCTAGAGCACGGCACCGCCCCTTACAGAAGGGAAACACTATGGCGGCCGGAAGAGCGACAAGCGCCGGAGCCAATAACTGCAGAGTGCTGGTCTAATCCGGCAAGGCCCAAAGGCGGGACCATTAGACCAAGATGGACAGCAAGAGCAGCCAATTGAGTGATGGAAAACCAGAGGGAAGGCGGGTGCCAGGCTCTAAGAGAACGGTTAAGGCCCCTTGAGCCGAGGATCCAAGGACCCTTCCCGGACCACAGCTCTTCCCTTTGTCTACACTCAAATTCTCCATTACACAGGTGTTGGCTGGCCGCCCTGCCTTCAAACTATGGATGTGAGGAGGACGCGGGCGGCGGCAGCTGAACCCGCCTGACAGGCCGGGCTAGTGACAAAGAGCTGGCGGCCTAGACTGAAACCTCGGAAACAATCCTTCCTGGAGGAGAACACAGTCCCTTTAAAGATAGGAAAGATGCTACTCACGTTGTCGATCACAACAGGCTGGTTGGCGATCACATCGTAGGACTCCATGGCAGAGGAATCTTTCCCTCCGAAGAAGGAACTGCCAGCCCGGTCCGCAGCAAACGCCACTGACACGCATGCGCAGTCTAGTCGCCGGTACTAGGCATCCAGGGAGCGGCCCGACCTCGCCTCCGAAGAACTACAATCCCCAGCATTCCTTGCTCCGGGGTTTGCGCTCCCAACCTGGTCCCAGCCCGGCCCGGTTTAGGAGATTGGACAGTGTATTTCCAACATATGGTGCACGGTGTTTGTAGTGTCTGTAGATTAAAGAGCCACAATGTTAAATGGTTATATTGCATGACTGGATTTGAGGTCCTCTCGAAGGGGTTTCCAGCACACTCTTAAATTTTGGAGTCTGAAGTACTTGTGAGTAGTTGGGATTGGATTTGTCAGTAGTTCAGAGGCGGTTGAATTTTACAGATTAGTTCTACCTCTTAGCCATTCCTTCACTTGGGCAATATAAACCATTAATAAACATCTGTGGGACTGGAATGTCGCTCAGTGGTAGAATGTTTGCTCAGCACATACAAGAGCCCCGGCTGCACTGCCGTGGTGCTGCATGCCTTTAATTCCACCACTTGGGAGGCAAAGGTAGCAGGATATCTGAGTTCGAGGCTAGCCTGGTTTACAGAGTGAGTTCCAGGACAGTGAGGGGCTATACAGAGAAACCTGTCTCGAAAAACAGCACAAAATGAAACAACAAAACAAGACAAAACCCATGAAGCAAAAGCCAATGGAGGTTATCAAAAATACCTGTAAAGTTGGATGCCACGGAATTACTGGTCTAAAATATCATCTAAAGGTTTAGAAACTGTTTTAGTATCTTTCTTGAGCTACACTCTTAAATTTCAGAATATCCAGGTGAAGAGAAAGCATACGTAAACGCTTTTAAAACAGCCTGGCATTTTCCCCAGGCACTTTTCGAGTTGCTTTTTACCAATAGTTCCAAGAAGTATTAGAGTTGTAATATATTAATAATAATGACACACAGACTAATGAATTAATTAGTTGTCAGGCTTATCTTAAAATCGTGTATCAGCAAAACAATGTTAAGCGCTTCTTAGGCATTTCTTAGAGCTTTCACAGGACCCGAGCACCTCAAGGTCTCTGATTTAAACTGGGTTCCTCCTAACACTAGGGGGAGGCCAAGATCCTTGGGATGCTCCCAGCCCAGGGGCAGGGAGGCGGGGTCTATTGTCAAGTCACGCCTTCCCCACTTGTGACTGGCAAAGACACTAGCCAATGGGTGCCAGGAAAGGGCACGCTGACGCCCCGCCCCCTGGAGCTCCCCGCGGTCCCACAGCATCCTCTGGCCGACGTCTTGAAGGCTCCGGCTTGGGCGGACGGAGCCTCGTGCGCAGGCGCGGAGTTAGACCTCGCCGTAGCCCCCATCGCTTCGGGGAGTCTCATCACAGTGGGTCCGCTGGCCCATAGGGGCGCTTTCCCTCCTCTACCCTCCCGGGTTCCCCGCGCGCCCTACGCGCCCCAATGGCGGAGCTGCGGCCTAGCGTCGCCCCCGGCCCCGCCGCGCCCCCGGCCTCTGGCCCTAGTGCCCCTCCGGCCTTTGCTTCACTCTTTCCCCCGGGACTGCACGCCATCTACGGAGAGTGTCGCCGCCTCTACCCTGACCAGCCGAACCCGCTCCAGGTTACCGCTATCGTCAA
Source organism: Arvicanthis niloticus (assembly GCF_011762505.2). Taxonomy (NCBI): domain Eukaryota; kingdom Metazoa; phylum Chordata; class Mammalia; order Rodentia; family Muridae; genus Arvicanthis; species Arvicanthis niloticus. The sequence goes on from NC_047658.1 coordinate 152,779,883, forward strand.
GTACTGGTATGTTCTGGGCCTGGGGAGGACGGGGGACCGGCCGGGAAAGCTTCGAGCACCGGGGACGAAGTAATTTGCAGAAGGAGGAGGAAGAAAATGGTTAAAGTACTTGGGAACCAGGAGCTTCCTGACGCTGTGGAAGGAGTTAGGACAGAAGTTGGGAATGGGGACAAAGGGTTAATGGATCCCTTGAGTAGTAAGGGGTTAATCGGGATTAGGAGAACCGAGAACTGGGGGTGTATACTGGAGCGGAGGGGGGACTGTGAGAGCGAACTGTAAACGTGGAGAAAGGAGGGGGCGCCTGTGGTGGGTCATTAGTGGGCTTGGGGGAGCCAGGGGGCGGGATGGGGGGAGGTGAGGCGGGGCCTGGAGAGCATTTGAGAGGGCTTTGGAGGGCACGAGACCGCGTAGTCTAGGGCGGTCCGGGGACCAGGACGCCCCTGTGGGTTAGGAGGGAGCAAGATGAGGGTCTTGTGCCTTGGATGAGTGAAGAGTTGAGGAGAGGCCTTCTTTCAGTCTTCTTTCGGGACCTTCCCGAGCGCAGGAGCTTCTGTCATTCAGTGCGAAGCTGTTGCTCTTGAAGTTTGACAGAGCCGCTCTTCCAGATAAACTTTTTGCTTACTCTGCACGGTTCTCTTTCCCTCTGCAGAGCTTGCTTCTGGCTTTGCAGCTGCTTTTGCTTTAGGGACGTTAGTTAAGAACAGGTTTTGGGAGAGCCAAACTTTGGCTCGGGATTGAAGGGGATCGTAGTTTGCCAAGAGGTGCGTGATGGAGACCTGAGTGGGCAGGAGGAATGAAGTGTAGCCTGAAGAAGCGTTTTCTGTCTTGTCTTCAGGATTTCAGCCTAAGTTTAAAGTTGCCAAGCAAAAGATCGGTTTCCAAATGGGCTGGCTGTCCTTGGGGTAAAAATGGCACTTTCTAGTTTTCTATTCTTGTTTGCAGCCTGTTTCTTCAGTCAGCCTTCAGACAAAACAAGTGTTATGGAACAAGGCCTCGTGGTCCTTCTGGACCAAACATAGACTAAGAGATGGCCACATTCATGCAGGCAGTCGCTGTATTAGATGACTCCTTTCAGTAGATCCTGGAAAGTTCCTGGGGCAACAGCTTGGGGTATTGGCTAAAGATGGACCTGAAGTGGGGGAAGTGGATGTCTTTGCGGGTTACACCCCCTTTAAAGCTGAGTCTTTTTCCTATGTGACATCCTCTTGTTGCCTCTGGAGATGGGAGATGGGCTGTACAGGGTTGAGGCTAACTCCCTGTGTCAGTGGGAGCATGATGCAAAGGAAACTGACAGTCCGGAGGGCTGGGGACCAGCCTCTGTCTGGGTAGCCAGGAGACATGCCGGCAAGGGCAGCCTGTTTCCAGGCTGAAGAGCATTTGGAAGAGTGCTTCTGTGTGGGAAGGGGCTCTTGCTAAATTAATCACCCATTTCAATGGCACCTTTGTGTTAGTTGTGATGAACTTGTCCCAAGTCATGAGAAAAAAATGGGGCTGAACTTGTGATGCTCTTTGCTCTGATCTTGTGTAAGTTTGAGGGAAAGCCCCTGTGCAGAATGGGGGGCACCTGGTTTTACATTACCTACATGGCCATCAAGACAGACTTGTGTGTTAGAGGTATGGAAGCAAAGGACCAAGGGTAGTTACACCATTTATTTTCTTTCTACTACAAGCCTGGAATGAGGCTGAACCCCCAGAGGTAGACTCGAATGTGATGATAGATAAGATGTGGACAGCACTTTCTGAAGTCAGGAATGCCACCTAGACGCAGGAATCTAAGAGGGACCAGCTTAGTAACTGGTTCTTTCCAAGATTTCTATCCCTTCTGTGTAGGATCTTAGCAGCCCCTTCAATTCTCACAGCAGTATGACTGACTAAACTGCTTGGGTCTGGCTATGGGCTTTCTTTGGGGGTTGGGGGTAGCATTTTAGCTAGTGGTCCCTGGCCACCAGGAGTACTCTGGCTGATAGTTGAGATTTTCAAGCAAGACAGGATCAAAGTAGGGAGGCAGAGCTTGGTGTCTTGTCCTGCAACTGCCCTACAGAGAGAAAGAAATCAGGTGTTTAGGGAATTACGGTAACGGATGCTCTGGGCCCTTGGACCGCATCTCGCCTAAGTGTAAAATATGATTTTTTCCCCATTCATCCGAGTGTGAGTATAAGGCTAACTTTGCTTGATTCGTAGCCATTCCCTGACTCTTCTTAAAGCCTCTTCTTGATGTGACCTCTCTTGGGAGACTGTGTGTGTGTGGGAGAGCCACAGCATGCCAGCAGGTGGAACAGGACAGAAAACACAGTGCCACTGCTTGTTGCTGGGTGGACCTAGGCTACATCAAGGGCAGTTGGGGATTTGCAGCAGGAAGTTGGAGAGAATATGGAGTCCCTTTTTTAGGGTTCTACAGTTTTAATGGGGTCCTTTTCTTTCCTCTATCCATCCCCAAACCATTTCTAAATCCAGCTGGTTAAGGGTTTAGTCAAATGATTTGGTGAAATCACAGTTAAAGACATAGAGATTTGTCCCTTTACTTAACTCCCTCAGGCGAGATCCTAAGCTATTTTAGTGACTTTCTTTCTTATGACTTCTATAAATAACTTACCCTCTCCCCTCCCCCAAGAATAAGGATTTCAACAAAGGCTAGTAACATCCTGGCAAAGAGGATGAAACCAGACTTACTGGTTTTAAAATAGGGTTTGAATTGCATGGTCCTGGCACCCTTGCTGGGATCTCTTGTACCATGTCTTTTATTTGGTCGTTAGCTTTCCCTCAGTAATTTAGCCCACTTGCAGGGTGCATTCTGGTCCATGTTCCAGGGGCAAAGGCAAACTCCACTCTGGTCTGTGGAGTAGTCCACGTGAGGTGGCTCAAAAGCCGGGTTTATGGGCTCAGTGCACACTTTCTTCTGCTGAGGGGTTTCATTTAGTGTGCTTCACAAGTCTACTGTGTTTTCCTCTCTATTCTGAGGGAACCAGGTTTTATTTGTTGCTGTTTGTTTTTCTTAAGCACTAATTGCTAAAAGAGCTTTTATTGAATTAAATCTTCAACTGCCTCTCTGTTGGATTTATGGGGAAATTTAATGTGATCCTTAGGAGCCTCAAATCGTGAAATGGCCCAGCTCTTCCTTTGAGCCAAGTGCCGCGTGGCTCACTCTTCAGGGTGCAGGTGCTCACAGGGCTTAGCCTGACTCACACTGCCGTGCTCTGTGCAGAGCTGAGCTAGCTGTTGTTTGGACTTCGTCACTTGCAGTGACTAAGTTTTGATCTGTGGAGTATAGGCTATGATCTATGCAGACTGGAAGCTTTGTGTGTATTGAGAAGAAACAATAGAAGGCACAATACAGTGTTTCAGGAACTAGCTGTCTAAGAGGCAGGTGCAGAGTGGAACCTGTGCCTTCAGGAATGATATCCACTGGGCATGCTCTGGACAGTCATTCTATTGACCATCAATTGATGGATGCATCTCTTACCTTGAAGCCTGGCATGTTGATATAGAGAGATGAAGACTTACTCCATCTGGAGTCAGCAACTTGAAACAGGCAAAAGCAAAATGAGCAACCACCATGTCTGCTTTATTTCTAAAAGAGGCCCTGCCTGTTGGAGGGAAGAGGAGGGAACGTCTTGAACATGTGAAATCACAAGGCCTCGGATGCTTTTCCCTTGGCTCATCCCTATAGAGGTGTTTGCCTCTCTCTAGGTATACTTCACTGTAGCTTCCTCTAGGAGGGGCTTTGTAGAGCAGAACCTCCTATTTGATAGTTCCTGGTTTCTAGTTTAACCTGACACCTTGTCTTTTGTCTTTTGCAGGTTGGGTGGTCCGGACCCCTTGGACTATGTTAGCATGTACAGAAATATGGGGAGTCCTTCTGCCGATATCCCTGAGCACTGGCACTACGTCAGCTTTGGCCTGAGCGATCTCTATGGTGACAACAGAGTCCACGAGTGAGTGTCTGCCACCTGTCTTTCCTTAACCCTCAGCCTATTTCTCAGATTTTATTGAATATGTGTGAGAATGTTGGTTCTGTGGGAGTGACACTTTTCAGTGTCACCTTTCTGGTTCCACCTTCTGCCTGTGTTGGCTAGCCTGGCTCTCACTTTGTAGGCTAAGCTGGTATTGAATGTGTGGTGGAGGGGCAGATTGCGGAATTGCTTAAGCTGGTCTTGAACTCTCCATCCTCCCACCTCAGCCTCCTGAGTGATGGATTCCAGATGTGTGCCACCAACCTTGTATTTATCTGTGCTTGGGTTGTCCACTTCACATGTGTCGCCCAATCGGCTCTTTTTTGTCCTGTGTCTCTTACCCCTCTCAGGGATAGAGAGATGGCTTAGCCATGGCTCAAGTGGTTAAGAGCACTGGCTGCTCTTCCAGAGGACCCAGGTTAAATTCCTAGCACCCACAGGGCAGCTCACAACTGTCTTTTAACTCTAGTTCCAGCAGATCCACTGTCTTCTTCTAGCCTCTGTAGGCAGTAGACACATAAGCAATAGGCACACAGACATACATGTAGCCAAGACAGCCATACACATAAAATAATAGAAAGTTAAAATTTTTTCTTACTCCCTAATTTCTCTTTATAATCAACTAATATATGTTTTGATTCCAAAACACATTTTGATACCAAGAGAAATATAATTAACTTAGTATTTAATCCTCCAAAATTATAATTAGAATAATTATAAAAGCTAACAACATTTTTAAATTACTGATTATGCACCAGGTTCTCTGGTAGCCATTTATACCTATGTGTCACTAATGAATTTAATTTTCAGCATAACCTCTAAAGCTACTGGGTGACAGTATTTGCCTCCCCTAGTGATGAGAAAACATAAAGAGTCTCTATACCATAACATCTTTTCTCAGCAGTGTGAGGGCCAACATTGATTGACTGGGTGATTGATTCAGAGCCAGGATTTAAATGTAGACAGTCTGGTTCCATAGGTCAGACTCCTTCAGGATCAAACCCAGGTCCTCAGCATAGAAGGTAAACACTGTATTATAGAGCTACATCTTAGTTAAAATAGTCTATAGTCGTTAGGTTTGGTTTTTTTTGTTTTGTTTTGTTTTGTTTTTGTTTTGTTTTGTTTTTGTCTTTAGTTGTTTTTTTTTTTTAATATTTATTTATTTATTTTATGTATATGAGTACACTGTTGCTGTCTTCAGACACACTAGAAGAGGTCATCAGATTCCATTACAGATGGTTGTGAGCCACCATGTGGTTGCTGGGAATTGAACTCAGGACCTTTGGAAGAGCAGTCGGTGCTCTTAACCACTGAGCCATCACTCCAGCCCGTCTTTAGGTTTTTTAAGACAAGTTCTTAGTATGTGGCCCTGACATACCTGGAATCACTACATAAAAGTATTTAACACAGCAACATGGAAAATACGAAGAATTACAACAAACTGGGAAGAAAGTTAACATATTACCATCTCCAAAGTCATCTGTACAGAGTCAGGATAAGAGAGCCTTGCTGTTCTTTTGTTTATGTGTTTTTGAGACAGGGTTCTCTGTGTAGCCCTTGATGCTCTAGAACTCACTCTGTAGACCAGGCTAGCCTCGAGTTCAGAGAGATCCATCTGGGATTAAAGGCCTGTGACACATCACCTGTCTGAGCCTTGCTACTTTTTTGTTGCAGTAATATTTTAAAATGGCAGCAACCCATCTGTCTTGTGGTATGGGCCACCATCTTCCCAACTAGGCAAGGCCTGAGGCCACGAGCTGCTGCGTGTTCTCACTGCTACTCAGGTCAGGCTGCCAGCTCAGGCGGGCCAGAAGCACTGGCCCTGCCACCCACGAGACACCAGCGTGAGAGATGGCTCTGCCAATCTGCCACGTTGTCTCCACAATGCTTGGCTGAGCCCAAACCATCCCCCCATCCACACGGTGCCCAGTAGAAATGAGACTCTAATGGTTAAAGATTATCCAGTAGCTTTATATATTTGGAAATGCTCAATAACAAGATGCCCATACAATTAGAGGTGTTAAGCAATTACTAATCTAGATATAAGTTGTTACCCAGGACTGCTCTCAATACATGCATGGCTCTCCATGGCTCCTACATCTTTCCCAAGCTCCTCCTCCTTTCCTTACTCCTCCCACATTAGCTCCTCCCAACTTTCGGGGAAAATAGCCCACTACACTTTTTCAACTGGCCTAGGCTAAGTACCACCACCCAGACAGAAGAAGGATAGTGTAAAAGGTCTCCCTTGTTACCGGGTTCTCTTGTTGTTGCTGTTATATCGATGAGGAAACTGAGTTACTTAAGCCTCACATCTAGATTATAAAGGAACTGGAATTTGCATTAGATGGAGTCCAGAGTTTGAACTCTTAGATCACTGCACCATGTCATACCAACTCTTTGCCCACAGGCCCAGGCTAGCTTTCTATGTCTTTTCTTAGGTTCAGAGGCCAGGCTTCCTCTCTTCCCGAGCACATGGGAAGTAGTGTCTATGTCTGCCTTCACAGCCTTCCAAATGGATCAGCAGAAACCTTGGAACAGACTTAGTCTTGCCTGAGTGGGGACCTTGCTGTACAGTATTTACAAGGAGATAGATGACAAAAACAGATGAGGAAGTAAGGAGTGTGCTGTGTGTTTTCTTTTGGGTTTTGGAGACAGGCTCTCACTCTGTGGCTAAGGCTGGCTTGGAACTCACTGTAGTCAAGGCTGACCTAGATCCCTTGGAGCTGGAGTTCCTGGTGGTGTGAGCCACCTGATGTGGGTCTGGGCACTTACCTTGGTTTCTCTGGAAGTGCTCTAAACAACTCAGTGCCAGTACAATGGTTTTGTAGGTAAAGGCACTTGCTCCAAGCCTGACAGTGACCTGAGTTTATTCCCTGGAACCCAGGGGGAAAGAGAGAACCAGCTCCATAGTTGTTCTCTGATCTCCACATTCTTGAAATGGCACCATGTGCGTATCCGTCCTCATACAGTACTGTTTTAGTTGGGTGACTATGTAATGAAACGCCATGACCAAAAGCACTCAGGGAGGAAAGGGTTCACTTGGCTTACACATCCTGAATCCTAGTCTCTTTGAGGGAAGCCAAAACAGGAACTCAAACCAGGCAGGAATCTGGAGGCAGGAACTGATGCAAAGGCCATGAAGGAGTGAGTGCTCCTCATGACTTGTTCAGCCTGCTTATAGCACCTGGCTCCACCAGACCAAGGTAGTACCACCCACAAAATGCTCGGTCCTCCCAGGTTAATTAATAAATAAGAAAATGGCCCACATGTTGTGGTACATACCTTTATTTCCAGCACCCAGGAGGCTAGCCTGGTCTACATAATTAGTTTCAAGACAGCCAGAACTATGTAGAGGGACTCTTTCTCAAAAACAAACAAACAAACAAACAAAAAAAAATCTGTGTGTGTGTGTGTATGTGCTCACGCGCATGTGTGTGTGCGAATGTGGAGGCTAGAAGAGGCAGCTGGATCTCCTAGAGCTGGCATTACAGGCAGTTGTGAGCTATCTGATGTGGATAGTGGGAACTGAGCTGTGCTTTTCACAGACAGCTCCAAGCACTCTTAAGCACTGAACCATCTCTCCAGGTCCCCTCCCCACCCTAAGGAATCCTTGTTGCCTCTTAAGTATACGCTGAAGTTCAGCAACTTTGCTCTCCAGTTCGTAAGGCAAAAGCCAGTCTGGTGACCCCGAGTCTGTTCCTCTCCATGGTGCTGTGCTGTTCTTCTTTTTGTTCCTACTGTGTCTCCTCCTAACATCTTTCCTTCTTCCTCACGGCTTGTTGAGGATAGAGACAGGTATTTCCTCTTGCTCAGGGACAGGAGGAGGAGGAGGAGCCCCCCCTTGGTAATCCTAAGGTGATGTACAATTGATTGTACGGCCATTTTGCCCATGCTTTCTCCTTGCCTCACATTCATTAGAGGGAACAGGATGAGAACAATGGTTTGCACCAAACTGCTTGCCATTCCAGCCTGAGGAGCTGAGTTATGCTCCCCAGCATCTACAGAAAAAGCTGGGCATGGTGGTGCACACCTATAATCATAGCACTGGGCAGGTGAAGACAAGAAGATGGCTGGAGCTCACTGGCTAGTTAATCTCACTGAACGGCGAGCTCCAGGCCCAGTGAGAAGGCCTGTTTCAAAAAATAAGGTGCAGAACAATAAAGGGAGATGCCACACATTTGCACACCTACATGACATGTGCATATATGATACCACACACATGCACAAATTAAAAACAAAAAGTTAAATTTGGGCATTATATATTTTTACTTATATATGTATACACATGTATATTGATATTTAGATCCTGAGAATTGTACTCAGCCACCTTGCCCCACACTGGGTACACACCCTACCACAGCTACACACCAAGAGTCTAAAAACATAAAAATTATGGCCTGGGATCTCATGGGGTTTTGACACATACAAAGTTATGTGGTGCTTACATAGCTTCATTTTACATATATTTATTCATCTTTTATGGTCAAAACATCCCATGTGCTTCCTTTTAGCTTTCTGAGAAGTGTAGTGCACTCTTGTTATTTCTAGGCACCCACGGTACAGTTGCTCCCTGGTGTTTCTTGAACTGAGTTTCCACTGATCAGCTTTTCCCCTCTCTTCTGCTGTCTCTATGGTCCCTGCCTAATCTACAGGTCTACTCCCATATCTGTGAGTGTACCAAAAGGGCCACTCTGTGGTTGCTAGGAATTGAACTCAGGACCTCTGGAAGAGCAGTCAGTGCTCTTAACCACTGAGTCATCTTTCCAGCCTCCTCATTTTTGCTCTTAACTGTTTTTATTTTATGTGTATAGCATTTTTCCAGCATGTATGTCTGTGCACCATTGATTTGTCTAGCCTGGAGGACAGAAGAGGGCAGGCATCAGATTTCTTGGAACCTTAGTTACAGATAGTTGTGAGCCACCATGTGGGTGCTGAGACTCAAACCTGTATCCTTTGGAAGAATAGCCAGTGCTTCTAACCAGCTGAGGCCTCTGTCTAGCCCTGTCTTAATTTTTTGAAATAGTGTCTCATGTACTCCAGACTTGCTTAGAATCCTTGTGTTGCTGAGGATGATCTTGGTCTTCAGATCCTCCTGCCTGCCCCACCTCACTGCTAGGGTTATAGCTGTATGCTACCACAGCCAGGACTGTGTGGTGCTGGGGCTAGAGAACCCTGGCTTGTGCATGCTAGGCAGACACTACCAAACGAGCTATATCCCTAGCCCAAAAGATTTTGAAGAGGCTGTTTCTGAAGTTGAAAGATAACATAGATTCTAGCTTGGAGCAGCAACTGGGGTGAGCATGAGGATTTTCTAGAAAGGCTACCCACAAATGCCTTCAGCAGAAGAGACTGCCCTTTCCCAGTCCCCATACCTGGGAGCTGTCAGACATCTGGGCCTCAGCTGCCAAGTGCTAGTTGGAAACTTGCAGCTCTGGCCTTTTCCTTTGTAGCCAGGCACGTATGGATGGAGTGGAGAGCTGTGTGGAGCTGTAGCTTCAGTGCCTTTCTCTGAGGATTTCTGCTGCTCCTGGGACCTCTAGAAGCCCTCACTGGACAAAAAGTTCCTGAGGTCGAGGAAGGCCTTTGAGGCTACCTAGCTGGAGAGTGTGTTCATGAACCAAGGCAGACTTCCTGGTGTGATTCTGCCAGGCAGTCATCTGTAGAATTACTGGACTGGTTCCAAAGGCTGGCTTCATGTGGAATTGTCCCACATGTTGGCCCTACCCATAGGGCCATACATACTTCACCACCAGGGGAGAGCTAGGCTGTGCCCTACAGATGCTGACTGGTTGACAGACGTGGCATATTCAAGTGGATTTGGGGTTGTTCTGGCCCTACTAGAGGCTGGAGTTGCAGCTGGCCTTGTGGCTGGCGGGCCTCCTTGTGACTGAGGCCGTGGAAAGCCTTCTTTCCTTTCCTGTTCTTCTTCACTGGACTCCGCACCATACGAGTTAGTTATTGAAACACTGGCCACAGATTAACTTGGCCACTTGTGTGGATTCAAACTCCTGCAGTTTAGAAAGGTTAACTTTTCTTTCTCAAGCTTGCCTTAAAGGAGCTCTGTAACAGCCCCTTTCTATGCCAGGGTCTCCAGTAGAAACCCTGCCTTTGCTGGGCATGCATGTAGATCTGAGCTTGCTTCCCTCCCTGGAGTGCCTCACAAGAGCACAGCTGATGGTCCCCAGGACAGTGCGGCTGAAGAGCAGGCTGAAGGAAGGAAGGGTCGCTGGCTCAGCAGAAGGCAGGCCACTCTGAAGTCTGGTTCCTTTGCTTTTATCTCAGAGGTGTTTAGTTTCAAGGTGACTGTGAAATTGGGACAGTGTCTACTAAGGCTGGGGGTTCAGACTCAGAAGAGTGGAAGGATGAACTGGGGGAGAGTTTAAAGAGGGGCCTAGACCTTTTTTTTTTTTTTTTTTTTTTTAATTTTATTGTTTTGTTTTTCGAGACAGGGTTTCCCTGTGTAGCCCTGGCTGTCCTGGATCTCACTCTGTAGACCAGGCTGGCCTCGAACTCAGAAATCCACCTGCCTCTGCCTCCCAAGTGCTAGGATTAAAGGCATGCGCCACCACCACCTGGCTTTATTTTATTTTTTAATTACATTTACTTATTTGGGGATGTCACAGACACATGTGCCCCAGTGCTTCATGAATTGATTCTCTTTCCACCATGTGGATTCCCAGGACCAAACTAAGTTAGTCAGGCTTGACAGCAAGCACCTTTACTTGCTGAACCGTCTCAGCAAGATCTCTTATTTTTTGTAGTTGCTATGGTGCACTCAGACCCAGGGCTTTGAGTGTACTAGGCAAGCTCTCTAGAACCCCAGGTTCCTAGACCTCTGAGGTTTTCAGTTCTGAGACTTGCTTTTTCCCTGTCCACCAGAAAAGCAGTGTGGGGTTATGAGTCTGAATGTGTGTGTGTATACACTTGCCTGTTTGCCTAGGGTTATATTTCTCTGTCATTTTCCATCATAGTTTTTTGAGACAAGATCTCTTACTGTCTTAGAGTTCCTATTGCTGTGATGAAACACCATGGCCAAAAGCATCTTGGGGAGGGAAGGGTTGATTTTGATTATACACTTATATCACGGTCAAAGGAAGTCAGAGCAGGGACCCAGGTAGGGAAGGAACCTGAAGGCAGGAGCTGATGTAGAAGCCATGGCAGAGTACTCTGTATGGCTTGCTCAAGGGTGGTTTCTATTCACAATAAACTGAACCCTTCTACATCAATCACCAAGAAAATGTCCCACAGGCCTGCCTTTCCCTAGATCTTATGGAGGTGTTTTGTCAGTTAAGGTTTCCTCCTCTGACTTGTGTGAAGTTGACATAAAAACTAGCCAGGACACTTACTGAACCTGGAGCTTGCTATTTCAGCTACACTGGCTAGCCATTAAGCCCTCAGAACCTGCCTGTTGCTTCCCCACCCACCCGACTGGGCCTACAAGTCTATATCACTGTGTTCAACTTTTCTATGGGTGATGAGGAGATATGATCTCAAGTTCTCATGGTCGCAAAGCAACCCATTGTGCTATCCCCAACTATCTGTCTGTCTGTCTGTCTGTCTATCTATCTATCTATCTATCTATCTATCTATCTATCTATCTATCTATCTATCTTTTTTCCTGAGTCAGGATTTCATGTCATCTAGGCTGGCCATGAAAACTATATACCTGAGGATCATCTAGAATGCTTAATCCTCCTGCCTCTACCTCCCAGGTGCCAGAATTATAGGCATTCCCTGAACCATGCCTGGTTTATGGGGTGCTGGGATCAAACCTAGTGCTTCATGAATGCTAGGCTAACACTTAACTAACTGAGTTACGTCTTCAGCTCCACACCATGTTTGTGTGTGATAGATAAGCACTTTATATTCCACGCCTGCCTTTAATACAGTGAATGCCTGCCTTCATGCTTCCTGTGTTGTCTGAGTTTGCCAGCACCTTCCTTGTCGAACATTCCTATTCTGGAATGCTGACCCTGGCCCTTGACTTCTAAATTCCTTCCTGTGTTCTGCCTCTGAACTATCTCCATAAGCTACATTTTCTGGTTCAGGTATCTTAGTTTTGATCTGTGACCCTGAGCTGAGACTAGACTGATCTTGGCCTTTCTGACCTGGGTCATGATGGATGAGCCCTTTACCCCTTCCAGTAACTGCAGCTCGCTGACCTGCCTCTCAGACCTAGACACCTACTGGTGTACAGCATATACACCACACCAGCAAAGTGGGATTCAACCATCTTTAACATTCACATCAGCAGCTGGAGAGGTGACCCAGCAGTTACGAGCACTTGCTGTTTTTCCAGAGGCCCTGCGTTTGGTTCCTAGCGCCCACAACTCTAGCTCCAGGAGATCCAACACCCTCCTGGCCTCCATGAGCACTCACACACTCAGTGCATATGGTCATAGAAATATGTACATACACATAAATGAACATGCTAAATTCGCAACACGGGGACTAAAGAGATGGCTCAGTTGTTAAGAGAGTGTACTCCTGTGCAGAGGATCCAAGTTCATTTCCCAGTGTCCACCTCTAGTGCCTTACAGCACCACCATCTGTACCTCCTGATAACCCGAGTTTGAGCCCTGGGACTATGAGAAGGTGGAGGGAGAGAACCGACTCTGAGATGTCCTCTGACCTCCACACACACATGCAATAATAGTAATAAAAAAATAGCTTCTGCTGTGGCCCTGCCCTTAAAGGGAGCCGAGCTGCTGTCCCACCAGGATACTTCTCAGAGACCCCGTGCTTAGAGGATGGACGACAATGGGAAGCTGTGCCTTCAACCTGATGACTTCCTGTTGAGTGAAGCTGGGTTTTAAACCGCCACGTGTGCAGCATCTCACGCGTGTAGACACTGCTACCTGTGCAGCATCTCACTCGTGTCATCTCACACGTGTAGACACTGCCGCCTATGCAGCATCTCACTTGTGTAGACATCACCACCTGTGCAGCATCTCACGCGTGTAGACACCACCACCTGTGCAGTATCTCACACATGTAGACACTGCCACCTGTGCAGTATCTCACGAGTGTAGACACCACCATCTGTGCAGCATCTCACGCGTGTAGACACCACCACCTGTGCAGTATCTCACACATGTAGACACTGCCCCCTGTGCAGCACCACTCAGGAGGCTCAGAACAATAAACAACTTACTTCTAGAGTAGACAAGATACTTTCTAAGTAAATCAAGCTATACACCTAAATTCAGAGGTATCGTGAGCTAATAGTATGATCATGACTGAGTAGAGTTAACCAGGACATGCCTGTCAGGGAAATGTCGAGCTGGAGGTTGAAGCCACTCTGTGGAGAGGAAAGTCTTGCTGGGTCATGGCCAGGGACCAGTTGGACACTGGTGACAACTGGACAGTGGTAACAGGATCTTGTGTCATCTCTTCAGTCATAGCTTCCATAACCTTATTGTGTATTTTCAGAAAGTTACCTGGGATGTCTACAACTCTGTAATGCACAGTGGTGACATGATAGGTTACTGGCTTGGTTGGCAAATTGACATGGCTAGACTTCTTTTGTGGTCAGGAATATGTCCACTATTCCACAAGCCCACAGCATGTCTTGACCAGGTCTGATTGTTTTTTTCTGAGGTTTCCTGTAGCTATGAGGTGCACTTTCCAATCTGGCTAAGCAGAGCTAATCTGAGATGAGTTATAAAGATGTGGTGGGAGTGGGCATGGTGGCACATGCTGAGGCAGGAGGATGTGTGAGTTTGTAGAGTATGTGCTTAGCAGACCTGGGTCTTGCCTGGGTAACTTAGACTCTTGGTTTGGCAGGAAAGGCCCAGGCTACCCTGAAGCCCACAGCAATCCTCCTGCCTCCTTTAGAGTGGAAGGATTACAGATGTAAGCCACCATATCCAGTAAGATCTCAACTTTTACTTATTTATTTTATGTATATGAATACGCCATTGCTCTCTTCAGATATACCAGAAAAGGGCATTATAGATTACATTACAGATGGTTGTGAGCCATCATGTGGTTGCTGGGAACTGAACTCAGGACCTCTGGAAGAGCAGTCAGTGCCCTTAACTACTGAGCCATCTCTCCAGCTCCAAGATCTCAACTTTTAATCAAAATAAAATAAAACAAAATAAAATGAGCCACATAGATGGCTCATTGGTTAAGAGGACTTGCTGTTCTTACAGAGACCACCTGGGTTCAGTTCCTATCACTTATATGGCAGTTTACAACCATCTGTAACTCCAGTTCCAGGAGATCTAACACCATTCTCTGGCCTCTGCAGGTGCTAAACATGCATGTGGTATACATACATACCTACAAGCAAAACATCCATAATGAATCCAGACCAACAACTGAAAAAGAATATTGGCTTTGGACCCCAATACCAGGTTCTCTGCAAAGGAGATTTATTTGCCCCAGAGAGACAAAAGGATAAGAGAAGAAGACAGATGAGAGGATGAAGAAGAGGAAGGGAACAAAGGAGAAGGATATTTGTCAGGGGTGCAGGGAGGAGGGGGGACTGTGTCTGGATAGAGAGGAGATAGGCTGGCCAAATAAGGAAGTGGCCAGCTTTAGGAATGTAATCTAATATTTTTTTTTAGCAAGGCAGAGGGAATGAGGGAGAAGACAAGGCCTGCCAGAGCCATGCTAGCCATGTCTGAGTCAGCTAGGGTCCCTTCAACCAGGTCTGGCCCAGTCCTCTCAAACCAGCACTTGGGAGGCTGACATAGGAGGGTTGTAAGTTTGAAGCCAACCTGCACTACACAGTGAGTTCTAGGGGAGCCCAAGTTAGATAATGTGCCTCAGTCTCACTACCCCAAGACATGTTGATACCCAGATCTTTTTCTTCTGTTTTTATATTCAGTTACATGTACACACAGACACACGCTCACACATGCATACAGGCACAAACATGCACACACACATGGATGCTTTACTTTGAGATTTATTTTTATTGTTTTTATTTACTTGTGTGTGTGTATGAGAGAGTGTGTGTGTATGTATATGAGAGAGTGTGTGTATGAGAGAGAGAAAGAGACAGTATGTGTGTATGTGTATGAGAGAAAGAGAGAGTGTGTGTGTGTGTGCAAGAGAGAGAGAGTGTGTGTGTATGAGAGAGACAGTATGTATGTGTGTGAGAGAGAGAGTGTGTGTATGAGAGAGAGACAGTGTGTGTGTGTGCCAAATGTGTATGTCCACGGAGACTAGAATGAGGATGTAGGATCCCCTGGAAATGGAGTTAGAGACAGTTACGATCTGTCATATGGGACTGAGAATCAAATCTGGGACCTCTGGAAGAGCAGCTAGTGCCCTCCACTCCAGTCCTGCCTTAATTCTTTTTTTTTTTTTTTTTTTTTTTTTTTTAACTAGGGTCTCATTGTGTACCCTGGATGGCCTTGAAATCATAGAGATCAGCCTGCCTCTGCCTCCTGGGCGCTGAGATGAAATAGGTGAACACCATGTCTGGCTAGACTTGTTCTTTTAGACAAGCTTTAGGCTTGTGACACATTGAGCAGACTTATGTGGCATGATGGTGTATACCTGTAATCCCAGAACTCAGAAGGATGAGTTCAAGGCTGGCCTCCATCAGAAAAAGTTCCACAATCGCCTCCTTCTGTGTGTGATATGCTCGTTACATTACTGATAACTTATTATTAGTTAAAGGTCAGCAGGGACAGGAGTCTCAAAAGTTCACTCTGGACTGTACAGTCATTTGGGTTTGGAAAACCCATGTCCTTTACCTGTCTACCCTCAAAGGGCCACACACAGCAGTTTGACTGTCTCTAGAAGTTTCCTGGCTCCGTTTAGTCATCCCTCCCGCTAGCCACCGGCAACCACTGACCTTTTGTCTCTGTAGCTTTCCCTTTTGAAAATGCTGTCTAGTTGAATCAGAGTGCATAGCCCTCTTCAGCCTGGCTTTATCTCACTCAGTAATACACACTTAAGGCTTCTCCATACCTTTTGTGGAGCAGTGGCGAGCTTTCTTTTTTCGGCAAGTAGTATTCCATTGTTTAAGTGTAACACATTCTCTCACCATCCTGTGTGCTAGGAATCAACCCTAAGCCCTCGCATACACTAAGCACAAGTTCTACCACCAAGTTCCTCTTAGTCCCGAGTTTTGAACATTTTTTATCTTGTTTTTAGTGTGTGTATACATACTATAATATGTGTATGGTCACCAGAGGACAACTTTATGGGGTTGGTTCTCTCTTCTCACCTTTACATGGTGTAGGGGTTAGTGTTTTGTCAGCTTGTCACCTGGGAAGAGGCAACCTCAACTGAGAAAATGCCTCCATCAGATTGGCCTATAGGTAAGGCTACACCCCCAGCCCTCTAGTTCACCTTGGAAGCCTCTGGGTGAGTAAGCTTCTCTGTGTAGATGCCGGGTAAGAAGCCATCCATGAAGCCTTAGGTCTCTGTTGTAGCTGGAGCCGGCTCATGAATCCTACACTTTCTTCACTGAGGGAGAAAAGCAATGAAAGACAGCTGACTCTGGGACGCACGGCCACAGTCCGAGGACAGCTGACTCTGGGACGCACGGCCACAGTCCGAGGACAGCTGACTCTGGGACGCACGGCCACAGTCCGAGGACAGCTGACTCTGGGACGCACGGCCACGGTCCGAGGTAGGGCTGAGGAGCACTGGGTGTGTGCGCTGGTACAGACTGCAGAAAGACTGCTCTGCAGACGTGTCCCCTTGGAGCCTACTGGACATGACCTTGTCCGTGAGAAGTGTCGATCGTGCTCTGTTGTAGTCTCAACCCATCTTAGACTCTCCTTGTCTCAGCTGAACCATCTCAAGGAAGACAAAATCTACAACTGCCTGGCCTGGCTTTTTCTGTCCCCCCATTGTTCTCAGAGTTGGAAATTAGAGCCTTTGTTTGTGATCCTTTGTTCTGACCCCTAAAAACAGGAGGGAGTGACCACTGCCCCAGCTCCCTGTGAGTCCCTGTGGAGACCTGACTTCTTCCAAGGCTTTGCAGCCCCTTGGCTAACTGTTCTCAACTTCACCTTGCCCACGGCTGCTAGAGCCTGAGAGCACACATTTGCCTGTGAGGACAGCATCTGCGGGTCGCCGTGTCACCTTGTGTTGCCTTCCCTCTGTGGCTCTAGGTACGGAGTGCATGAGAGCATTGTTCTCACTGACCATTGCCCACTTCTCAGTTAATACCGACATCGTTTACATTGTAGCCCAGGCCTCAGCTTGCTGTATAGCTGCGGCTGTCCTTGAATTCCAGATCTTTCTGCCTTCCTCTCATGAGTGGTGGAATTAAGGCTTTGAACCACTATGCCTGACTGTTACTGTTATTATTATTATTTACTTTTGTTTTAAGACAAGGTCTTGGTTATATACCCCAGTGTGATGGTTGTTCTTGGTTGCCAAGGTGACTACATATGGAATTAACTAAAACCCAAGCAATGGGTACACCTGTGAGGGATTTTCCCTAATTAAATCATTTTAAATGGGATGGGTGTAGTGAAGTGGGAGGCCCACCTTTGCTCTGGGAGCCTGTATCAAGGACATGGGAGGGAAGCACTGCTCTTTGCCCACTTCCTCTCACTCTCTCTCACTTCGAGTCCATTCCATCACTGCAATGTGATGAAGAAGATGGAGACCCTTCTTATCCTCTTCTTTTTTAATGTTTTATATTCCTTATTTTTTTAAAAAAATATTTATTTTATGTGCATTTGTGTTTTGTCTGCATATATGTCTGTGTGAGGGTGTTGGGATCCCCTGGAACTGAGGTTACGGACAGCTGTGAACTACCATGTGGGTTCTGGGAATTGAACGCAGGTCTTCTGGAAGAGCAGCCAATGCTCTTAACTGCTGAGCCATCTTTCCAGCCACCAGAGCTTGCTTCATTATGATTCCGGTGTATACTGAAGACCAGCTGAGACATCTAGCCTCTTGGACTGAACGCTACTGGATTCTTCCACTTTCTGTTGGTAGACAGCCATTGTTGGACTAGCTGGGCTACAGCCTCTAAAAGCTGCTCTAATAAGTCAGTCAATCAATCAGTCTCTCTCTCTCTCTCTCTCTCTCTCTCTCTCTCTCTCTTTCTGTCTCTCTTTCTCTCTCATCCTGTTAGTCCTGTTTTTCTAGAGAACTGTGACTAGCACACCCTGGCCATCCTTGGCCTTTAGAAATCCCCCTGCATCAGCCTCCTAGTGCTAATATTACACACATGATCTACTGGCTCCCAGAATCTTTAAATAAAATCATGAATGTACCTTCATGCTTGGTTGTAGCAATCTTGATGATATGTTGATCATGTCATTTTTCCCTTCAGAATAAGGCTAGACATGATGGCATGTGACTGTAATCCCAGCACTTGGGGAGTAGAGACACAAGGATCACAAATTTGTTACCAGCAGGAACCTATATTTAAATCAAATATTTATAAATGTTTTTGTTTGCGTGTATGTGTGTTTATGTGTGGGTGGGTGCCCACAGAGGCCATAAGGTGGAGGTGGAGCTACTGCCTGACATGGGCACTAGAAACGAAACTCTGATCCTCTGCAAGAGCAGCCAGTGCTCCTAAGGCTGAGCTTTCTCTCAGGGTCCTTATACCCAGGTTACCAAAAATATTCACAGACATGCGCACAAATGCCATGGTGGGTAAGTCTGCTGCTGAAATAAATAGACTGCATTCTAGGCCAGGCTCATAGACAGTCAAGTGATGTGATACTTGGTGGTCAGGCTTAGAAGAAAGGATGACCTGCTGCCCTTTCTGGCATAGGTCTGCCCGGTGATAGGTTGGCAGGCCCAGCTGATTTCTACCCAGCATGAATCTTGAGATGTCTTTGGAGGGCCAGGCGTTTCTTCACTGTATGGAGCGTCATTGCTGGACAGGTTCTGGGCCTGAGGGTCCTGATAATGAACAACATGTTACCCAACCCTGCTCTTACTGCCTGTCTTTTGGCTGAAGTCTCTTTGTAGGAGGTGGACTTGTTACCACTTCAGAGCCGTAGGTCCTCATGGCGCCCGGCTGTCTCTTCTTGTAGAGTTCGTGCCTTAGGCCTTGTAGAGATGGAATCCAGAGGCTTAGAAATGTGGTCAGCCTAGATTTGAGGAAAGGCCAGTTGGCCATTTGACAGTGAGGACTTGGGTTCATAACAGCTTCCTAGAAAGTGGAGCACGCTGGGCTCTAGACTTCTGATGTAACCCTCAAAGGTCCTTCTTTTCCCATTCCCGTTGTTTAGGGGTTACAGACCCTGCTCATAGAATCAGCCTTGCCTCAGGAAGATCACTCAAATCAAAGAGCTGTTCATGGTTTCCAGAACTGGTTTTCATGTGATCCCCAGTGCTGCTGAGAGCCCTGCCTTCCAGGGTGTGAGGTCAGAGCTCAGGGGTCACGGCTGTGAGATGTAAGAGCTTCTGGAGAAGGGGGTCTGCCTCTGTGTTCAGGTGCCATCAAGCTGGCTGGCTCCATCTTCTGCTGGCAGATAGGACTCCTAAGCACCTCTGAAGGCTTGGCTGGCAGACGGAGAAATGCTTAGTGAAAATCGACAGGCGACATTACGGCATGTTGGAAGTCAGTCTCTGTCAGTCTCCGTCCTGCTCTAGCATTTCCAAGATCAGGTTGCAGATACTGGATCCCCACCCTTGTCTGGACATTTTTCATTCTTATAACCAGGGGTTTTACATAGAGAAAGGACCAGAAGGAAGGCAGCAGCTGAACCTATGGAGTTAGAGATTTCTAGAAATGTTGGTGATGCGGACCTGTTAGTTTTGTGCTCAGTCTTTGACCAGGGACAGTATGCATAGCATGTCATGTAGTTATGTGTCTGCTCAGAAGCATCCTGGTGTGCTTGAGGAAAGCCGTGGGCATATGTAGCCTCCAGGATCCAGCACTTCTGCCTCTTCCTCTGCTGCTCTTGCCCTCTCTCACTCTGCTCCCTGTTCTATCTCAAGGCCTTAGCGCTTGGCTGTCCAACCTGGAGAGCTCTGCCTATAGATAGTCTCACCCTGACTCCCGCACTCCTTAGGTCTCCCTCAAGTCAGTAGGCCTTTGCTGACTGCCTCTTTCCACTCCTCTCTCCCTCCCTCCCTCCTTCCCTCCCTCCTTCCCTCCTTCCTTCCCTCCTCTCCTCCTTTCTTTTTTCCTTCTTTCTTTTCTTTCTTTCTTTTGATATTGGGTCTCACTGTGTAGACCAGGCTGGCCTTGAACTCACAGATCTCAAGGAGTCATCAAGGAAACATCAATGCATAATATATATGACTCCAGTGTGTGCTAAATGAGTCAGTTGGAGATGGTCCTTACTCCATGGGTCCGGTTCTTACAGAAGAGCTCTTAGCTTCAGAGGGAAGGATAGTGTACCTTAGCACGAAGTCTGAGCTTTGAGCTCAGGTGAAGGTGTTTCTTCCATTCAGGCCCCTACTCTGAAGATCAGAATCTGTCCAGGGCCATATCAAGCCTTTCTCTGGGAGTGGTGTGTGGCGTGGATACAGCCTAACTTGGCATGAGTGAAGGACTGAGTGCCGCACACAGTATTGGGACACTCTTCATCTTGTTCCTCAAATTCCCAGGGCGCACTATTGAGAGGTCTGTGCTCTGCTCAGTGCTGGAGTGTCCTGGGGTGTAAGGCAGGCAGGGTTTCTGCCTCCCTGAGTCTTAAATTCTTAGGGGAAAACAAATGAAACAAATGAAAATGTATTGATAGTTAACTAGAGTCCAGGTGCCAGCCTGGCAGTGGTGGCGCACACACACCTTTAATCCCAGCACTTGGAAAGCAGAGGCAGGCGGATTTCTGAGTTTGAGGCCAGCCTGGTCTACAGAGTGAGTTCCAGGACAGCCAGGGCTATATAGAGAAACCCTGTCTTGAAAAAAAACAAAAACAAAACCAAGAAAGAGTCCAGGTGCCAGGTTGAAAATGAGTAGGGGAACAAGTGTTAAGAGAGCACCTGAGATTAAGCTGAGTAGAGATGGAGAGGGTTCATTTTGCAGGGACCAGTATTGGTTTGTATGAAGTTTTGAATTGGTTTGTATGAGGCTTTAGTGCCAAGACTGTCATGTTGTTCAACTCTAGAGACACTGATCATATTGTTCTGCAGTGGGTGCTCCCTGGAGGTAATGTGCTTAGAGCCCTGACCATCCAACTATGTGAAAGTTGAAGTAGGAGGGACCTTGAGGCCTTCTAAGTACAGAAGGAAGGCCAGTGTGGGACAGGAGGAGCATGCAGTCTGCAGGCAGTGTGAGAAATGTGATTCTCAGCACTGGAGAGATGGCTCAGTGGTTAAGAGCACTTGGGTCTGGTTCCTACCATCCAATGGCAGCTCAAAAAACCACCTGGAACTCCAGTTCAAAAGGATCTCACGCCCTCTTCTGGCCTTCTTGAGTACTAGGCAAGTACCTGGTACACATATATACATTCAGGCAAAACACTCCTATATACATAAAGTAAAAGTAAAAGTTTCAAAAAGAATGTGACAGTCAGGACAACCATTCATAACTCCAGTTCTCGAGGATTGGGTCCAGTGCCTTCTGATGACCTCCAGTACCAGGCATACACATGGTATGTGTACATACATGCACACATAAAAAATATTAACGTCTAAGAAAATTAATTAAAATAAAATTAAGTTTCATTTTGGAAAAGAATTGACAGTGAATTTATGGGTGATGGGGAACACGGGGCTATAGGGACACTTTCCTGGAAGCAGGGCTCTGCCCTAGTGTGAGGGTCTCAAAAACGGAGGTGACTGATGGCTGCAGGAAGAGCCCCAGGGTAGCATCAGAAAGGTATTTGGACCCAGCTTTGACAGTAAGAGGGAAACTCGTGACACTTTGATGTTGCTTGTTTGTTGTTTAATGTCAAGGTCTGGTCATCTCTGAAACCATGGAAGTGTCATCACCACACAGTTGCTCAACCTTGACATGATGTACCTACCCCATGCACACATACAAAGTACAGCCTTGCCCTTGGGGAGCTAAGATGCTGAGAAGATTGTGTCTTGAATTACCTGCTTCAGATGTCTCGAGGCACCTGGCTGCTCAAAGTTGTAGGAGATAGTGGGTGGACAAAAGGCCCCTGGGCAGACCTTCTGGATCCTTGGGTCAATAAGCCTTGAGCTATACACCTGTGTGAGAGAGGCACACTTCCCAAATCCATCTGTGACTTGCCATCATTGGCCCAGCTTACCTTCTTTTTAAAAAGGTTTTGCAAGGTTGTTGACTTAAATCAACCCAAGGAATGGTAGCTGTTGGAGTTCTGTTATCTTTTTTTTTTTAATTTCCTTCCTTCCTTCCTTCCTTCCTTCCTTCCTTCCTTCCTTCCTTCCTTCCTTCCTTCCTTATTTCCTTCCTTTATTGAAGAAAAAAGTTTTTTTGAGACATGGTTTCTCTGTGTAGCCCTAGCTGTCTGGAACTCTGTAGACCAGGCTGGCCTAGAACTCAGAGATCCGCCTGCCTCTGCCTCCCAAGTGCTGGGCCTAAAGGTGTACATGAACACCTGACTTCATGTCAGAGTTCTTAATAGTTTGCCCAGCTGGCTTGGGATTTCCCTGGGTCTGACGGACTGCCCTCTGGAGGTGACTGGGAATAGAGGGAACAGGTTCTAGTTGACCTTCCTGTGGCTGGCGCTGGGGGCGGGTGTGATTGACTGAGCCCCCACTGCTCTCCAGGAAGGCTCTGCTGTTCCTGGCCTTTATTTTTCTTAAATTCCTTGTCTTGGCTGGGAAGCTCTTTGCTCCCTGAAGCCCAGGGCAGAGTTAAGCTGCCAAAGTATTGGGAGCAGGACGGTTTGTCTGCCTGGATTCTTAGCCAAATCTGTGCTGGGAGCTACTGTTTTTAAACCCGAGGAATGCTGTGGGAATGTGGTCCTTGGCTTCTGGCACAGCCTCAGGAAAGGGCTACCCAGTGAGGCACATAGATGCCATGAATCAGACTGGACAGGGTGTAGCAAAAAGCGAGCATGTGAGCCTTCAGTGTCGGCTTCTCTCAGCTCTAGAGTGAGCATGCTCTCTGTGGTCCCGCCTCAATTCTTTCTCCCACCTTGCTAGGAACTGAACCCAGGGCCATCCGCAGGTCAGCCTCTGGCCCTAGGATGATGGGTTTTCTTTTTTTCTTTCTTTTTTTTTTTACTTCCCAACCCCTCTTTGCCATCCAACCCCTGTTTTTAATTTTTGTTTTTGAGACAGGATCTCACATAGCCCAGGCTGGCCTTGAATTTACTAGCTGAAGGTAACCTCAAAGCTCCTGATTTTCCTGCCTTCACTTCTCTAAATACTAAAATTGTAAAGTCATGGCACCACACCAGCTTCTAGCTCTCTTTTTAAAAAGGTTATAGAAAGTGGTTTAGTATAACTCAGAGTTTGAAAGAAGTCTTAATTCTGGAAAAAATATTGCCATATAAACATATCTCAAAATTTTTAGTGTTTTTTTTTTTTTTTTTTTTTTTTTTTTGCTAAGTTTTACTACTGCTACCAAATGACTAGTAATGTTATCAGTAATTCTGAGTAATTCAAAATGAGAATGTCCCCTCTGCTTCTGGTTATTCAGTAATTATTTATAGAATTACACCACTGTGCTGATGTCACTCAGAGGACAGTAGGAATCAAGACGTCTCAGGAAATCAGACACAACAAGTAGAAACTGGCCAGTGGTTCTTGAAGGACTGTGTCAACAAAGCCAGAGTCCCTCACACACTGGAGGTATGAGATAGTGGGGACAGGGGGCTTCCAGCTGGCCCTGAGAAGATAGGGTGTTCCCTGCCAGAGGTTGAAAGTCTGTCACTGTGTGTGGAGAATGTCCTTATCCTCCTGGGCACATGCCATTCGCCTGAGGGTCACGAGAAGGTGGTAGAGCTGAGGCACCAGCTCATTGGCTTTGGCAGCCTGTGCTTGTGCTGTTTCTCTTATCCAGCCTTGCACTGGGATCCTGGAATCGCCTGGCTTTAGGGTCCACCCTGCAGCATCCCTGGGCCAAGGAAGTTGGCAGTGAGACTGTTGGGTGATGTCCTCACTGTCCAGCTTCTTTCTTGCCACTGGCAGACTTGCCATTCTACCTCAGGCATTGGATTTTCTTTTTTTTAATGTTTGTTTATTTTTTTGAGACAGGATTTTTCTGTGTAACATTCTTGGCTGTCCAGGAACTCACTTTGTAGGCAAGACTAGCCTGAAACTCACAGAGACCCACTTGCCTCTGCCTCCCAAGTGCTGGGATTAAAGGTTTGTACCACTGTGCCCAGCAGCTGTTTATTTTAATCTGTTATTACACTTATGTATTTATTTATCTATTTAGTGTGTGTGTGAGTGAGTGTCCATCTCTCTGAGACTCACCCGCCTGCATCAGCCTCTTAGTAGCTAACAGTAAGGTAACACACTACATCCAGCCACAGGTAGTTTTGATAACTTTTGTTAGCTTTTGCATCATGGTTTTTGTTGTTTTGTTTTCTGAGACAAGGGTTTATGTGTAGTCTGGGCTGTCCTGGAACTCTCTCTCTGTAGACCAGCCTGGCCTGGAATTCAGGGATCTGCCTGCCTGTCTCTGCCCCCAAGTGCTGGGATTAAAGATATCGTGCACCGCCTGGCCTTGTTTTTTTTTTTTTTTTTTTTTTTTTTTGCTCATTTATGGCAAAATATTCACGGTATGGAAATCACCATTTCCAGCATGTTTAGGTTTATTTTAGTGAAATTAAGTTTTACATTAGTGTATGGCCATTACTACTTTTAGTTTCTGGAACTTTTTAAATTTTCTCAGTTGAAACTAGACCCTTCCAAAATGATAGTTTCCCATTCTTCTTGTCTCCCTACACCTAGAAGCCAGGGTTCTACTTTCCGTCTGACTCTGACTACTCTAGTTTCCTGTCTAAGTTGATGCATGTGGGGTTGCTCCATGTGTCAGACTTATTTCACTTAGTACGGTGTCCTCAAGATTCACCCATGTCATGTGGGTGAGAATCTGTGTGTGTGCTTTTGTTTGAGACAGAGTTTCATACAACACAGGCTGGCCACAAAGATCTCAATGTGGCCGAGGGTCATCTGACTCTCCTGCTTCTACCTCCCAAGTGCTGGGAATTTAGGGATATGCATCACACCCTGCTTTTCCAACCAACTGACTGTTTCCTATCTGCTCTTTCCTACTTCCTCTCCTGCAGTAGGCCCTAGGGTGGCCTGTGTGTGTGTGAACCCTTCAGCTCTGTGTGAGTGATTCTGCTGTCAACAAGGGTAGTCAAGACGATTTTGTGTAGCTTCCTAGAGGTAGAATTACTGGCTCATTGCAGTGATTCTCTTTCACTTTTTGAAAACAGCCATCATGTTTTCTGTAGGGGCTGCATTGCCACCAGCCATACATAACAGTTCCAGCTTCGTGACCATTTGACTTGATGAGGCACTATTTACATGTTACCTGATGGTGACAGTAGAGCTTCTAGTGTGGGCTTTGCATGTCACCAGGTTGTTCCTCCTCAGGTGGAGGCACAGAGAGCCCATTGCTTCTCAGTGCTCACAGGCCAGTCTGCTTCCTGCTAGCTCTGGCCTTTAGTCCTGGGGGTGTCCTAATGAAGCACCAGACCTTATATATGCCCCATTTATAGAACAGCAGGAGTTTTTTTTTTTTTTTCTAATTTTTTGTTTTGTTTTATAAGTACTACTGAATGTGTTTATGCCAAAGGCTTTTTTCTAAGATTGTTCCCTTATGGTGAATTCCCAGAACTAGTAGCTGCTGAATAACAGCCAGCACTTAGCTTCTCTTCCTATGTCCAGGTGTTGTTTGAGGCATTTTGCTCTGTGTATTATGTGTGAATTAAGTAGCTTCCTAGAAGGTTTTTTTTTTTTTTTTTTTTTTTTTTTTTTTTTTTTTTTTTTTCCTAGACAAAGTCTCACTGTACCATGGATTTGTTAAGATGCTTCCCTTCCAAAACTATTCTGTCCTTAGGGTTTGTCATGTGGATGCTCTGAGCCATGACCTACCTCATGAGTGCAGAGCACGTGTTGCTAATTGCCTAGCTATCTTTCCAGCTCACCTCTTTTTTTTTTTTTTTTTTAAATGTTTAAAAAAATTATGTGTAGCCAGGCAGTGGTGGCGCACGCCTTTAATCCCAGCACTTGGGAGGCAGAGGCAGGCGGATTTCTGAGTTCCAGGACAGCCTGGTCTACAGAGTGAGTTCCAGGACAGCCAGGGCTACACAGAGAAACCCTGTCTCGAAAAAACAAAAACAAAAAATAAAAAAAACAAACAAAAAAAAAAACCAAAAAAATTATGTGTATGGATGTTTTGCATTTATTTATGTGAATGCACTTTGTGCATGCCTAGTGCCTGCAAAGGTCAGAAGAGTTCCTATGGAACTGGAGTTATAGATGGTTGTGAGCCACCATGTGGGTCCTGGGGACTGAATCTGTGTCCTCAGAAATAATAAAAAGTGCTCTTCACTACTGAGCCATCTCTCCAGCCCCTGGCCAGCTTTTTTTTTTTTTTTTTTTTTTTTTTTTTAGATTTATTTTTATTTATATGAGTAAACTGTCACTGTCTTCAGACACACCAGAAGAAGGCATCGGATCCCATTACAGATGGTTGTGAGCCACCATGTGGTTGCTAGGAATTGAACTCAGGACCTCGGGAAGAGCAGTCAGTGCTCTTAACCACTGAGCTGTCTCTTCAGCTTGCCTGTCCAGCTTTTTAAATCATGGTTTTTGCTTACTAGTGTTTAACTTCTCTGACAGAGAGGAATCTAACTCTTACTACCCTCAATACATTAACACTAGGGTAGTTGCAGAATTACTAACCTATACTAATGTAACAATAAACCAGCTTGCTAGAGTTTAATGTTTGCTTTCTGTTCTTTTCTGTCTTTCCCCTGAAGATACATGGCCAACAAATTGTATCCAAAGCTTGCTTAGTTGACTTGTCTTCACGGGGGCTATGGGTTCATTTGAAACAGTGAGAGTTCCTAGTTGCTTGCTTTGACTTCATGAAAATATTAGTGTGGCCACAGTTATAACTATAGGAAAAGTGTAAAAAAAGAAAGAAAGAAAGAAAGGAAGGAAGGAAGAAAGAAAGAAAGAAAGAACCTCCACTGCCTCTAGCCTTTCCCATCTGACTCACACTACTGTTGTCGGCATCTTGTCTCCTTTCCAGGTTACCCTTCCTGTGTGGCTTCCACACAAATGAATAGTGTTGTTTGCTTTTTTTCCACATAACAATGTTGCATCAATTTGGTTTTGTTTGGATTTTTTTTTTTTAATTATAAGCTCTTTATAGAGTCAACCTCATTGTCAAAACCATCATCTTGTATATCAAGACTCACACTGGGTTCTGAACTGCAAAGAGGATTCACTTTTCTGCCTATTTTTCATGCCTTTGTTCACCAGTTCAACAAAGCACAAGCACTATTATTTTTAATTTTTAAATTAGACTTATTATTGATCTTTCTTAATTTGTGAGTGTTTTGCCTGTATATGAATACATATAGTGCCCTCAGAGGTTAGGAAAAAGCACAACATATCTCCTGGAAATGGAGTTACAGATAGTTGTGAACCACCATGTGGGTGCTGGGAATCAAACCCAGGTCCTCTGGAAGAGCAGCCTGTGCTCTTAACCAGTTGAGGCATCTCTCCAGATCCACTATTAAAAAAAGAAAGAAGGACTCTTAGGCGCTTTCAGAGACTGACCCACCAACCAAAGAATACACCCGGGCTGGACCTCACATATGTAGCCGATGTACAGCTTTGGTCTTCATGTGGGCTGAGCAACTGGACCTAGGGATATCCCTAAAGCAGTTGTCTGTCTGTGGAAACATTTTCCTAAGGCCTCAGTGGGAGAGGATGTACCTAGCCATGCAGAGACTTGATGGGGGGGGGGGGGTGTTCCACCCTCTCAGAAAAAAAATGGGAGAGGGGCAGAGGGAAGAGACTGTGTGAGGGGAGAGACTGTGTGAGGGGAGGAGTGGGAGGGGACAGTGATTGGAATGTAAAGTGAGTAATAAAGGAAACTATCCTTTATTCTTCAGCAGTTTTCTACATGTGACCTGATCATGTCTGCCTTCACTCTTCCCTCCGTCCCTCTAGGAGTCCCCAGCACATACCCCATCCCTTTCATGTCCTAGCCTTTGAAGTGTTTTGTTTTCTTGAGCATCTACTGAGTCCAGTTAGTCCTGACTGTTGGTGTGCTGGCTGGTCTTGTTGGCTTATTGTGCACGTGAGGGGTTTGTTGTTGTTGGTTTGGGTTTTTTTTTTGGGGGGGGG
This sequence comes from Arvicanthis niloticus, assembly GCF_011762505.2. Taxonomy (NCBI): domain Eukaryota; kingdom Metazoa; phylum Chordata; class Mammalia; order Rodentia; family Muridae; genus Arvicanthis; species Arvicanthis niloticus. The sequence continues at coordinate 152,807,989 of NC_047658.1, forward strand.
GGAGGTTGGGGGTTTTTTGTTTTTTGTTTGTTTTGAGACAGTTGTCTCAAGTAGCTCACCTAGGTTGGCCTCCAACTTGCTAAGATCAGAATGACCTTGAGGGACTGGAGACTTAGCTCTGTAGTTAAGAGTGCTTACTGCTTTTGCAGAGCGCTTGCATTTGTTTCCTAGCTAGTTATCTGTCATTTCAGCTCCAGGAGATATAATGCCTCTCACCTCCATGCACTCATATGTGTACATACATTTAATTAAAATTAAAAATAAAATCTTAAGGGCCAGGGTTACTCAGTGGTTAAGTGTGTTTGTTGTTCTTCCTGACGATTCACATTTGGTTCCCAGCCCCCCCCCCCCCCCCCCCCCCCCCCGTGCTTATGTGGTTTACAACTGCCTGTAACTGTCTCAAGGGGGATCTGACACCTCTCCCTTCTGTGGTCATTTGCTCTTGTGTAGGTACCTGCACACAGACATACACATATACATATCCATAATTAAAGTAAATCTTACAAAAAAAAAAAAAAAAAAAAGACTGACCTTCGACTCCAGAGTCCCTGCTTTCTACATTCTTTCTTACAGCTGCAGATAACTCTTGGTCCCACTTCACATAAATGACATTTTAGGTAGTTTGTAGTAGTTTGAAGGCACAATTTTTGGAGTTAGTAACCATGTATGTAGTTTTGTTAAGTATTGCTAAATTCTCCCCCTTAGTAATTGTATTAATTGTGCTCCCACCAGCCCTATGAGAATTCCTCTTTCCTGTAACCTCACCAACAAAGTGTAGCATTACACTTACTTGTCAGTGCTTGCTGATCTGATAGGCAGGCACAGTGGTTAATCTGTTCCCATTTACGTCCCCCTCAGTTTGAGTGAAGTTGAGCATTTTCTCACATGCTTGTGAGGCATACACCCTCATACATTGGTTAATGGGGGTTCCATTGGTTAATGGGGGTTCCATTGGTTAATGGGGGTTCGTTCTAACAAACGTATCACCGGGCTTTGCTGTTGTTTTATGAACATCATATAGTGTACTTACACAAACCTATATGGTATAACCTGACAGCATATGGCACACAGCCTGTCACTCCTTGACTACAAGCCTATATAGCATGTTAATATACCAGATACTGTATATGGTTGTTAACACTGCAATACTTGTATATCAAAACCTAGGAAAAGGTTGCCAGGCATGGTGGTGCACACCTTTAATCCCAGCACCTGGGAGATGAAGGCAGGCAGAATTTGTGGGTTCAAGGTCAGCCTGGTCTAGACAATGAGCTTCAAACCATCAAGTATATTTAGCGTGACTGAAAGAAAGAAAGAAAGAAAGAAAGAAAGAAAGAAGGAAAGAGAGAAAGAGAAGAAGGAAGGAAGGAAGGAAGGAAGGATGAAAAATGTGGCATAAAAGGTTTTCGGCAGGGCTGGTGGGCAGCTCAATGATGAGAAGCCATTTAAGAGCCTGTAGGCCTGGGTTCACATAGAAGGAGAGAACTGCTCCTGCAGATTGTTCTTTGATAGTCCCATTTGTGCCAGGGCATGTGGTCCTTGCCACCCCTGTACACATGCACTCCGACATAGTGAAGAAATCTTACCCACAAAAAGCAAAAAAACATTATGTCCATGTAAGACACTTGTGCATTCAGGACTGGAGGTTTCTCTGGCTGAGTTTGGTGTCTGTGAGGCCCCGGGACATTATGATGCATTATGTAGACTTTATAAACACTGACACATAATTTCCCAAAAATCTTCTTCAATAATTAATTAACATTAAATTACTTTTTTCCTTTATAAGCCTATTTGTTTATATGTATGTAGTGTGGGTACATGAGTGTATGTGAGTTGGTGAGGGGGCATGTGGGAGAGTGTGAGTGTGAACATGTCTCTTTGCTCTCATATTTCATCCTAGAAGACATGAAAGACAGCTGTTCCCTTGGAGTGACTCCATTGTCTGATCAGACATACCCTCTTTGGCAGAGCAGCCTTTGTGTGAAGTGGTCCAGACCAAGCCAAGCCCCTGTGGGGAACTCTGAACACTGAATGGTCTTGTTGCTTGGCTGTTATTGCCTGGACAGCCTGCTTTGAAAAAGAAATCTGACAGGCCCAGGTCATGTGTTTATCCTAAGGCTGGCCATTCCAGGCTTGTGTTTCGGAGTGTTGAGGTTGTGTCCAGCCAGCCTCCTGGGTGGTAATCAAACACAGGTGGAGACCATCTGGCTGGGTCTGTCCCTCCTCAGCCAAGTAAGAGCTGGCCTGCCCACCACAGAGCTGGCTTAGAAACCACCCTATGTGGAGACAGATGGTCTGCACATGTGTGTGTGCATGAATGCACAGTCATACATGTGTGTGCACACAGCTTTCTTCAGGGAAGAGATGTGGTGTGGGTGCAAATGACTCAGTGTCTTCTCTCTCTGTACCATGGATTCTCTCCGACGTGCAGTATGGTCTATAACACATATGTTCCTTTAAGTTTGTTCCTCAAGTTTTTGTGGTTAGAAATCATGTATTTTCCTTGGCCCAAGATGAAAGCCCTGGAATAATAGTCTAATGCACTTTACAAAGCTGTCTCTAATTGGTGGCTGCTTGAGATCTTCCTTTTGCCCTGGTGACCCATCTCCCTGTGTGAGTTGTGTTTAGTTGTTGATTTTTGAGCCAGGGTTCTGTAGCCCTGGGTAGCCTAGAGTCCACTGACGTTTCTCTGCTTCTCCAGTGCTAAGATGAAAGGCAGTGCACCACCATGCCCCAACCTTTTTACAGAGTTGTAAAGTCAATCTCTTATACCTCTGGATTTTCACTCTTCAAACCTGGGGTCTCCCAAACCTGGGGTTTCCGGGAAGCATCCTCAATACGCATAGACTCTGTGTGGACTTAACCCCAACATGGCAGTTCATCAAGGAAACAAATAGTGTAAATAGTGTCACTTTAAGCAACTTACAGCCTTGTCTCCAAAAATCCATGTGTAGCCTCTGAATAGATTCTGCTTCCACATGGTAACCAAAGAAATAAGAACAGCACACACACTTTCTTTGACTGATGATTTCTAAGGATGCCTCTTCAGTCAGAAAGGCAGCTTCTCACAGTGATCTCTCCCTGATGGTTCAAGGGAGCTGGATCTACCTGCGCCTGCCCAAGCACAGAGAGCCAAAGCTGTGGCTCATGTCAGTTTCTAAGGCTCAGGGATTTCTTCCTACCCAGTGTCCCCTCCCAGCCTCTGGGGGATGATGACCTAGGAAGGATGCTGTGAGGAGTTCTAGGGCTGAACAGCCATTCTGTCTTCAGCCTGCAAGAGGTAGGAGGAAGCTGTCAGCTGTCATTTTAGCTTATGGTTTGTGTTTGTATGCTGGGAGTTTACATGTGTATCATCATTGTGGTTCATGTTTGTACAAGATATAATTACTCAAAATTACATGATGAACATATTTTAATTCTTAACCCTTCTCATCCTGGTAAGCTTTGTGGAGCTCTTGGGGACGCCTACCTGGCCACCTCCCTCACCTGAGTAGGTATGGCATCCTACCAACCACATTCTGCTCTTGGATGACATTGCTGCCCTGTCTAGCAGTAATCTGTTTCAGGGACTTCCCTGAGACTCAGGGCTCCTGAGTGCTTCCTAACAAAAGAGGCAGGCATTCAGATCTCATGCTTACAATCACCCTAAGGAGTGTGCTCACAGAAACTGTAATCCTCCTCATCCTGTGGCTGTTCTGCTTTGAGGTCCAGTGACTGAGGAGTGCTCATAAGGGGTATCGAGGGGTGCTCGGTGACCTTGGGATGAGAGGCCCTCTCAGTATTTCATTCTGCCTTAGGACCTGACTCAAGTGCTCATTCAGGAAACCAGTCAGTGCAGCCAAGAGTCCTGGTATCCCCAGAGGTAGAATGGAAGAAGGTATGTCTTCACAGAGCACACAGCTATGTTGTTAGATCACACGGTTTGTATCCTTAGCAAATTCGGTGGGTGCTTACTAATGATTTGAATAAGTGAGGAACAGAAGGGAGATTTTCAGTAGTGGTTCCTCTGTTATACAAAAAGAATATCTAGAACCAAAAATCTGGAAGCTATAACTCAAAAAAAAAAAAAAAAAAGCAGCAGTGTAGGTGTTGGGCTGGGCTGACGTCATACATGTACGTCCTCAGCTCACTGGTAAAGAGGGCTTTGGAGAGACTTCTTCACCCTGGGGTTTCCACTGAGTTTGTTTTTGTTTTGTATTTGCATGTGGGGACACCACACAAAGACTTTGCAGAACTTTGTTCTATGGTAGTTAAACTGAAAATGTTTATTTCTTTCAGGTTTACAGGAACAGATGGACCAAGTGGATTTGGCTTTGAGTTGACATTTCGTCTGAAGAGAGAAACTGGAGAGTCTGCCCCACCAACATGGCCAGCAGAGCTGATGCAGGGCCTAGCCCGATATGTCTTCCAGTCAGGTAATGGCCCAGCGGTTTTTGTGCTGGTCCTGTGACCATCAGCTTGGTGGGCTTTGGGAGACCTGCAGGTATACTTTGATGTCTACAGAGTCCTTTTGCGGGTAGAAAACTATGTGGACCTTAGCATACAGAGATTGTGTCAGTGTCCTGATACCCTGAGGCTTTGTTGCTGTCTGTCATCTCTAACCTGTTCCCTGTTCCCAGTGGCCTGGTTGTCTCTGTGTGTGTTTCCAGGCCTCAAGCACACAGACGAATTTTGGCTCAGTCTGGAAGAATAGTAGACTGGAGCTTGTACCCTTCCCTCACAGGGCAGAGGGGATGTTAAAATCAGAACTGAATTAGATTATTTGAATGCCCTCCAAGACATTGTCCTTTGCTCCCACTGCCCACTGGGGACTGCTGCAATGGATCTTGGGTAAGGCCTTTGTGCTGGGAATGTTGTTCTTACTTTCTTAGGTCACTGTGCCAGAACCCTCCAGCCTGTGGAGGCTTCAGAGCTCCCGAATATTCTCTGTAGCTAATGTTTAGGGAGTTCAGAGTAGTTATGTGACCTAGATTCTGTTTCTTTGATTTGATATGTAGCCTGCTTCCTCTCACCCTTCCCGTCCTTTCCTCACTAACATAATGGCCTTGGCTAGCCTGAAAGTCACTGTGAAGATCCACCTCTTTTAGCCGCCAAGTGCTAGGATTATAGGGAATATGTAAACCTAGGTGTGTGTGTGTGTGTGTGTGAGAGAGAGAGAGAGAGAGAGAGAGAGAGAGAGAGAGAGAGAGAGAGAGAGAGAGAGAGAGATTAACCTGGGGCCTTATACATAAAGGCAAGTGGTCTGACACTGACCCATATCCAGCCTACGTATTTTTTATGTTGAGCAGTGTCTCATTAAGTTGTCCAAGCTGACCTTGAACTCACTTTTTAGCCTGATTATAGGCCTGTGCCGCCAGGTCTAACTTTGAAAACAGATTTTTCTTTGATGTAGATTTTGATATGCTATTGGAATGGGGCTCTAAAGATGAGGCAACTTCTTGCTTGTAGAAACCGGTACTTCAGCCACTGTTTGATAATGTATGTACTCGTGTACCTACTTAGGTAGACGGAGATCAGAGAGATAGAAATAGATGCTACAAAATCACAGGAGTTTCTACTGTGAAGTCACTTTGAAGTTATAATGCAAATCAGTGGAGAATGGGATCGTATTTACAAATGTGCATTCACATACAAAACCTATTCCACTAGTGACTGCTTCATTTTACACCCCACCCCTGCTCCACTAGTGACTGCTTCATTTTACACCCCACTCCCTGCCCTTTTCTTTTGACACAGAGTCTTGACATATAGCCCAAGCTGTTCAAATCCTCTTTAACTGGTTAAAAAGGTGATCGTGGTACACACTTTTAATTCCAGCACTTAGGAGGCAGAGATAGTATCTGTGACTTTGAGGCCAGCCTGGTCTACAGAGAGTTCCAGCTCAGCCAGGACTACACAGAGAAACCCTGTCTCAAAACCACAAAAGGAAAAAAGAGTTGGTTAGGGGACTGGGGAAATAGCTCATTAGGTCAAGTGCTTGCTACAGTACTCAGCCACCTGAGTTTGATCCCTGGAACCCACACAGTAGAAGGAGAGAACCAACTCCTTCTTGTTGTCCTCTGACCTCCATGTGTATGCCAGGGAACACGTGCCCACATACATATACACACAAATAAACGTAATTTATTACAGTAAAAAAGAGTGTATGTTAGGGAGCTGATGAGATGGCTCAGTAGGTAAAGGTGCTTACTGCCAAGCCTTAGTCTGATTCCTGGAAACCAGATGTGGAAAAAATCAGCTCCCTCAAATTGTCCTTGGACCTCCACATGTGTGCCGTGGCATGCACCTTCATCCTCAGTAAATAATGTGTTAATTAAAAAAAAAGTTGTTAGGAGACAAGAAGTCACAGATTCATTCTACAGATTACTTATTTATTGATAGGAAAAAGGCAGGCTGGTTAAAAGCACTGGCCATTCTTCTGGAAGACCTGAGTTTAGTTCCCAGCTTGGGTATGGCGGCTCACAACTTCTAAGTTCCAGAGGAGCCAACTCCTTTTTCTAGCCTCCATGAGCTGAGAGGATTTATGAGTGTATAGACATACACACAGACAAAATACTCATAGACATAAAACAAAAATAAATACATCTTTGGGAGAGGGGGTGGGGATTATCCTGAGAAAGAAAGGCCTCAGCAGATGTCACCTTGATGCCCCAAAGGATCAAGCACAGCATCACAGCTAACAGAGTGTTCCTGTGTGTCTGACCACACTACAGAGCCAAGTAGGAGAATCAGCTGAGTGGCACTGTTCCTGGATCCAAGCGTGAGTTCCAGCCAAATGTGGCCACATTGTGGACATTCTACAGCACAGCCTCCTCAACTGTACCTAGTAGGACTGTCTAGGATCTGCAGAAACATGGTGGTTCACAGACAACGTTTGATCCTTGATGGATATTTGTGGACAACTGGGAAAATGTGACTGTGGACTGTATGTTAGGTGCTAGCGTTTCCCCCCCACCCCCATGAAGTTAGTTCCTCGTGTGGCTGTGGTGTTGTGATTATACGGGGTAATGTCTTTGTTTTTGGGAGACAAAGGCTGAAGTGTCTGTAGTTTGAATGATTCAACAGAAAAGTCAGACACTCGAGAGAAAGAGAGCAAGGGCAACATGTTATTAATGAGTTAAGGGGAGGGTATCTGACATTCATTTTATTCCTTCTAACTTTCCTATAGAATTGGAAATTTTTGCACTAAAATTTGTGGCTCTTAAGTGTGTGCTCTAAGTCCCTTCTGCAACAGTGGCTCCACTTACACCATCTCCAGTGTAACTGATTAGTTACTCCTGCAGATCACAGTAGGTGATTCAGAACAACAGGGTGACTACACCCTTAACTGGAATACCCAATTGTTAATTTCCAGATTTTTTTTTTTTTGTTTTTGGAGACAGGGTTTCTCTGTGTAGCCCTGGCTGTCCTGGAACTCACTCTGTAGACCAGGCTGTCCTGGAACTCAGAAATCCGCCTGCCTCTGCCTCCCAAGTGCTGGGATTAAAGGCGTGCACCACCACTGCACGCCAGATTTTCTATGATGCCATTTGTACTATTTTAAGTAATAGGTAAATTGGGTAGTGTAGATCACACCTATAATCCTGGCATCAGGGAGACAGAGTCTGGGAGACTCTGAGTTAAAGGCCAACTTGGGCTACATAGTGAGGCTGCCTCAAAACAAAATAAAACAAATAAAAAAGCCACAACCAAATAGTTAAACAAATCTACTTTAAGTTGACAGAGAATAATAGTAAGTTACTGAACCTCAGGATTGTGAGGAGGAGGAGACAGTGGTCCCTAATTTTAGGCTAAGGCCCAAACAGAAGTGAGGATAATGACTGAATTGTCAGTGTACCTGTGTGTCTCGTGCGGTGGGTAGGCACACTGGCTTTGTTGATTATGTGCATACAGACATGTCTTTCTATGCAAACCAGGCTGACATATTTGGTGCTCTCCTGCCTTAGTTCCTGAGTACTTGGCAGCTATGCTCAGGTTACATACTTTTCTTTTTCATACTGGGGATGGAACACAGGGTTATGTCAGCTTTACAGTTGCAGAAGACAACATTGAGGTTAGTAACCCATTCAAGATCACAGTGTGAAGGCAGGAGGTGAGCCCACATAATGAATGAAGTGCACTTTACCCCAGTGTTGTATTGATAGGAGCTGTGCAGACATCTGGTCTACCTAATGCCACAGGCTGTACAATGAGACATTTGAGAATCATCCATGTGGATAGATGCTGCTTGTACACATGGCTACTTGCTCTATGAATGGCTGGCTCAATGTTAAACAGCACTAATGCTCAATAGGGCGACAGTCTGGGGTTCTTGGGAAATGGAGCATGGTTTAAAAAAAAAAGCATTTATAAAATCTCCAAAATCCTCTTAGATTTTTATGTTTGTTAATAGATGTTTATATGTTATATTTATATGTTATATTTAGCTTTTATGTTTTAAAACTTTTATGTGTGTGTCTTCAGCTCCATGCATGTGGTGCACTTGTATGTTGAGATAGAAGGACAACCTTGGATGTAGTTCCCCAGGAGCTATTTGCCATATATATCTGAAAACTTAATATTATTGTATGCATATGTGTGACTGCCTGCATGTATGTGTGTGCACTGCATGTGCGCGGTGTGCCTGGTGCCTTCAAAGGCCAGAGAATCAGCATTTCTTATTGGCTTAGTGGCTTACAGAGGCTTCCTGGCCAGCAAGCCCAAAATCTGCTTGTTTCCTCCTCCAAGTGCTGGAACCACACGTGTGTGTTACCACATCCAACTTTTTTTAAAAATCTTTTTATTCATGAAAATCTGTGTACAAAGTGCGTAGGTAACTGTATATGGAATGTTGCAGGATATTTGATCACACTGTGAACCCCAAGATTGTGTTATTTACTGAAAAAAAAAAAATTGGTGTGGCTCAGCCCTTAGTACACACTCCCTCTGGCTGGAATACAGACACACCCTTAGCACACACCCTTAATCCCAAACAATGAAGGGAAAGTCAGTTTGTAGAAGGAAGCACCATGTTTGAAAGTGATGGCTATTTGGGTGGCAGACAAAGTGACAAATCAGAGAAAGGTTTGACAGAATAGGATATGCTCAACTCTCAGGAGAGAGAAGAAGAGGAGGCTGCCTAGGAGAGAGCAGCACGGAGAGGGAGAAAGGGGCAGCTTTACCAGGGGAGTTTCACAGAAACAGACTGAAGAGAGAACAAGCTAGACACAGTGAAGACAGACGAGCCAGAGAATGAGAAGGAGCTAGAAGACTAGAACAGATTGCCAGAGTTAGTTTGAGGCCAAGCAGAGCAATTCAGTCAGAAGCTGCAAGCAGCAGCCAGTTTGAATCAGTTGGCCTGGAGAGGAGATTAGGCCAGAACAGCTGAGTTGAACCAGCCAGAGCTCAGAAAGAGCAAGGGCGAGCTTATTTAGCAATAAGTCTCAGAGGCTGAAACATTCTAGGCCTAGATTAGGTTGTGTGGAGGCTAAAAGCTTCCAGGACTAGGCCCAGGTTAGACAGAGGCAGTAAACCTCAGAGACGACAATTACTTCAGGCAAATAAAAGACAGTTTTACATAGTGATGAATTTTCATAAACTGAATGGGCCCACATAACCAACACCTGAAGGGAGAAATGAGCCAGGTCTCCAGAAACCTTGAGTGGCCTGTGCTCTCACCACTGCTCTTCCCTTCACACCCCACACCCTTTCCTTTCTTTTGTCATCTGCCATTATTCTTACTTGATCCTACTTGGTCTTCAAGACCGTATGGATAGGAAAGAGAGAGGGGTGGGGGAGAAGACTATGAACCAGGAAGGAAGGCAGGAAGGCAGGCAGGCAGGCAGGCAGGCAGGCAGGCAGGCAGGCAGGCAGGCAGGCAGTCGAGAAGACAGACTGTGTGGATCAGCAAGTGGTTTGTGAAGTTGTGTGGTTTGATTGCTTGCTGGTTTGTTTGGTAATACCTTGCTTTCTGCACTGTCTTGCCCATATAAAACCAGCAGTAGCAATGCAGACACCGGCACTCATTTTGTAGATAACATTATATATATTTAAAACCGAGCTTGGTTTGGTCTGGCGGGTTTTTTTTATTCGTTTTTATTTTGTTTTTGTTTTTTGAGACACAGAGTCTCACTCCATGTTTCTACCTCCTAGGTGCTGGAGACAAAAGTGTGTACCATCATGCCTGGCTGTTCCCTGATTTTATGTAGTTGCTTTAGGTACTTGCCTTGTGTCTTAGTCAGGGTTTCTATTCCTGCACAAACATCATGACCAAGAAAGTAGTTGACGAGGAAAGAGTTTATTCACCTTACACTTCCACATTGCTGTTCATCACCAAAGGAAATCAGGACAGGAACTCACACAGGGCAGGAACTTGGAGGCAGGAGCTGATGCAAAGGCCACGGAGGAGTGCTGCTTACTGGCTTGCTTCCCCTGGCTTGCTCAGCTTGCTCTCTTCTAGAACCCAGGACTACCAGCCCATGGATGACACCACCCACAATTTGCTGGGTGCTCCCCCTTGATCACTAATTAAGAAAATGCCTTACAGCTGGATCTCATGGAGGCATTTCCTCTTCCTCTGTGATTACTCCAGTTGTGTCAAGTTGACACACAAAACCAACCAGTACACATTGGAAGCCCTGTTCTAAATGTAATAGACTCTGTTTAGTGGGGCCATATAGTAAATTTTGACTAAGGTGCAGAATCTCTATAGTATGATTGACTGTCCTTTAGATTTAGGCTTATCAGCTCTCAGAGTGGATCGTGCTCAGCTGATGATAGAGCCCCTCCTTGTGGCTTGTAGCTGTCACTAACTCCTGTGTGTTTGCATTCTATCAGGGTCACGTATAATTACATATATAGAACATGTGTGTTCTTTGCTTGATGTGTGCACAGGTACACCCTCCATGTGTAAATGGCCTGGGAATTCTGTGTAATGGTCTTGCCTTTCTCTTCTGTCCACTGTAAACCCATTAGCTTCACACAGAGCCCTCTACCCTCTTCCAGTTGTGTGTGAGGACATGCTGAGCAGTGTAGTCACAAATGAGTGTTAAGACCCACATTTTGGATCAAACTACTAGGCCAGTGGCAAGCAAGGGAAAGAGGATGAACTCTGGTGGGTGTAGAGTGGTGGCCAACAGTGTTCTCACTGAGCCATCAGACCACAGCAGATTGCCCCTGAAGTTTGCTCTGAAGGGTGTCAGGTGGGCCCTAACCTCAGCTCTGACCAGCCCCCCGGAAGGTTTGCTGAGAGTTGGGAAGCTAAGATGGGGCTGTGGTGCTGTGCATTGGTCTTGTTCCACAGAGTGGCCTTCCTTGGCCAGAAATGACAGCACCAGTCCTGCTCCCAGGCTCTTGGTTTGCAGATGGTAGATGGATGATTGTTCTCCTCCCAGCACTTGTATGTCAGTCCTGGAAAGCAAGCCTTCCTAACAGTTCTGCTTGTGTCATTTAACCACCATTGTTGCTGCCCAAGTTCAGGTACAGCCCAGGGTCTCCCTCAGATCCCCCTCATCCTTACTTCCAACCAGAGAGAGGGGCAGTAGAGACAAGAGGGACTGGAACCTTCCATGCCGTCTTCTGTGGGCGAGAGAGCAAGCTGTTACAAAGCAAGGCCAGCCACACATTGGTCTCCTCTGCTCATGCCCAGTTCCCTTCCTGCTTCTGTCTGTTTGGTTGGTTTTAGTTTTGGTTTTGGTTTTGGTTTTTGAGACAGGGTTTCTCTGTGTTTCTCTGGCTGTCCTAAAACTAGCTCTGAAGACTAGGCTAACCTTGAACTCAGAGATCACCTGCCTCTGCCTCTGGAGTGCTGGGATTAAATGTGTGTGCCACCACTGCCTGGCACCTTCCTGCTTTCTCTCTGTTATATTTGCTACTTCTCTTGCTGCTGTGACTAATACCTGCCAGGAGCAGCTTGAGAGAGGAATGGGTTATTTGACTGAGGGTTTCACAGAGACGAAAACTACAAGGGTGGTAGCAGGACCGAGTGAAATCTTGTTCACAGTAAACAGTGTAGGCTAGAACCAGAGGCTGGCTTAACCTTAAAGGCTTGTTCCCAGTGTCCCACTGCTGCCTGCTGGGGACTTCATCATTTCACATTCAGGTAGCATCAAAAACTGTTGTGACAGAGTTAGGAATCCCTCACCAGGATCATAGCACATGCTGTTTGGAAGCTCCAGCTAGCAGAATCACAACCCTAATAAACATCTTTGCATTATAAGTAGGCCAGCCTCAGGTATTTTCTATATCAACACAAAGAGAATAAGGCATCAGGGGTCAAAGGAACCTTGCATACTGGTCAGGACCTGGGACAGTACAAAAGTATCATGAGGAAAGAAAACTTTCTAGTTGTGGGGCAGGTAGCCGCCATTTCACCTGCAGATTTAGAATCAAATCTAGCCCCTGGCAGAGTCTTTTGGAAGGTTTTAACTTTTTGGTCAGCTTACTCTTTCTCTTACCCACCCTCTGGGTTTCATTAGGAGGAAGCCCCACCGACTCTGGTTCTGCAGGACTTGACTTCTGAGCTGTGTTAGAGCTCTGCTGGAGAGAGCATCTGCACTCAGTTCTGCCGTCAGCGGGTCTTAACCACAAGTTCCAGGCCAGTCTGACTTGAGTTTTCAGGAGAATCATGGTCCCAACCCTTGGGATTGACAGAGTGGAAGTTTCAGTGCCCTTGCCTGCTGCCTCATGACAGTTCAGACTCAAACAGGGAGACAGGGTGATTGCAACAGGGACCTTTTCTTGAGCCTCCAGATGGGGACAACCAACCAGTTGAACTGTCTGTGGTACTGACAGACTGGCAGCATAGAATTGGTTCTTAAAACATTTCTCTTTTTTCTGTTTATAAAAGAAATTGTAGCAGCCAGGGCATGGCAGGCTCATACTTGCACTTCAGAGGTGAAGGCCAGAGAATCAGGAGTTTGAGATCATTTTTAGCTACATAGTGAGTTCAATGCCAGAATCCGCTACATGAGACCCTACCTAAAAAGTAAAAACAAATAAAATAAATAGTAGTTCATTTTAAAACTCAAGTAGACATGGCCTTCAGAATTCTCTAGGCTCAGCAGCTTCAGGCATGTGCCTCCACGAACATTTGATGAGCCAGCTGGGCTTTGCAGGAGGGAGGGGCTCCTGGAAAAGAGTATTTTCTCTTGCATTATTTACTTGTGTGCCTGCTGCACACTGGGCTCTACTGATGCTGGGAAAGCTGAAGTGAAAGAAGCAGGCCCTGTCCCAAGACAGAGACAGCGCTGGAAGAAGCTAAGGAGAGCTGGATTCTGTAGATCACTGAGGGGAGGAGCAAAGGGCTCCAGAAACACGAAAGCAGTGGCAGCGTTTAGATCACAGGGTCGGCAAAGGACAGACTGAAGGAAGAGAGAAGAGAAAAACAGTTTTGGCAGAGAGAAACAGCATGTGTGAGCCCTGGAGGAGGGAAAGAGCCTTCCTCAGCCAGCTAAGGGAGAGGGAGGCCAGGCTGCACGGGTGGCTGGAGGTGCAGCCTGGATGGGAAAGTGCTGGGCCTTGAGGCAAGTCAGGACTGAGTCTGGAATTGATTCTAAGGGCAGTGGAAAGCTACAGATGCCTTGTAAGGAGAGGTGGGGGAGGGGGCTTGGAGAGCGCAGACTTTGTTCCTTTTAATAAGATGTGCGTGGACTTGATGTTTGTGTGTGTGTGTGTGTGTGTGTTTCACTGCATTGTATGAGCATGGAGTTCACACTGAGTACCATGGAGGCCAGAAGAGGGTGTCAGATCCTCTAGAACTGGAGTTATATATGGTGGTGAGCTGCCAGGTGAGCGCTGAGCACTGAACCTAGGCTCTCTGCAAGAGCAACAAGTACTCTTTTAACCACAAAGCCATCTATCTCTCCAGCCCCTTACCTACATTTTGAGAGTGGTTCTTCCCCAGAAAGTGCTGAGGTTATGCAAGGTTAGAACCCAGTCATCACTTACAGATATCATGTTCTACCGTCCTAGTTCTTGGGAGCCTTAGCTCGGGAAATCTTTTCCCCAAACTCTAACCACTGAGACTTGCAGCGCTCTCTTTCTCCAGGTCTTGTGGCTCTTGCCCAGCCTGTGCTCAGCAGCACACCACAAGGTTATTATTCCACCTCCCAAAGGGAATCAAGCTCTGATTCCTCCTGCCTCCCCCACCCCTAACAAACACACATGAACTCAGAGCCCACCCAGGTAAGACCTTGCCACAGAGCCCTACCCGTTTGCGTATCTCTGATGATCCACATGAATATGGCGTTACTATCTGTGCCTCGATGATGTTCTAAAAGGAGATGCTGTCCCGGCTTGGATGAGCTGCCCCTGCCACCCCAGCCAGCTAACCAAAGCCAAATGGAGCTGCCTGCTTCTATTAACACCCGTTTTCTTCCTCCTAGTCTTTTTGATTTTCCTGACATTTTCTTCCCCTTTGGCTGATTTATCCTCTTCTCTGGTTGCTATGGATCTGTAAAATATTTCCCCTTTCATCTGTTAGTAATACTGACCAACTGCAAGTCAAAACACTTTCTCCATGTTTCCCAAGACTTTAGATTAATAACTGAAAGATTGCATTCCTGCCACAGAAGGAAAACAGGTCAGTCCTCAGAAATGAGCGGGTGTTCCAAAGTCTAAGTGGTTTAGCCTGAGCTAATAAAGCTAAGCATTTTTAGAGAAGCCTGAGAGCAGAGGTTGGCAATTATAGCCCACAGGCCATATTCGGATGCCTGCCTGCTTTATACAGGAGACTGCTCTGGAACGCTTGTGTCCACTGTCATGCCGTGCTCCTGCCACAACAGCAGTCACATGTGTGAGGGCCTGCGTTCAATCTTCATGTTCCAGAAAAGCAAAATAAACAAACATTACATGGCCTGTGAAATCCACAAGGACTTAATAACTGGCCACTCTCAAAAGCCTAACTTTTCACTTGGAAAATGTCTCCCACCTCTGTACTTGGGTATTGTTCAGAGTGTGAGGTTGCAGAAGCTCTGAGAAAGGAATTGCCTTAGCTGCCTTCAGTATCCCAGCCAGAGGGATCATTGCTTCCCTGAGGAAGGAGGGAATTCTTTTCCCGCTGAGCTGCTGTTGGGATGGAGGGCAAATTCTTCTGGCTTCCCGGGTCTGTATCCTGCTTGCAGACCTCCTTGAGCCTCTTGTGCCTTAGCACAAAGCAGCTATTTAACAGACACTAAGCTGAGATAATTCACCCCTAGGCTGGGTCTCTCATCTCTTCTCCCCCTATGGGATCTTAATTGCTTAGCTTTCAAGCTGAATGTGACTCCTTTGTTTATGTCACCTGCATTTTAGGGATGCTCCCTGCAGGGGGGCACTGTAGGCCACAGGCAAGAAGACTGCACACAGATGGAGAGTTGGGGCCAAGTGTCAGGCTTCCTGGGTTCAAATCCCCAGTTCCACAAGGTGAAATGCATAGAACTTTAGGTCAAAACTGTACATCTCCTCAAAGACATGATTACTTCATCTGAGAAACAGTTTTAGATGTGGGAACTCCGGGTGCACTGCCTGGCATTACACGTGGACCAATGATACTGTTCGTGGGGGTTTGTTTTGGTTGTTGCTTATTTGGGTTTTTGAAACAGTTCTGATAACCCAAGCTACCCTCTAACTCATTGTGTAGTCAAAGATGATTTTGAGCTCTAATCCTCCTGCCTCCACCTCAGAATTCTAGGATTACAGTTGTATACTTCCACATGCCCAGCTTGAAAGCACAACAAGAAATGAGAAGAAAGCTGTACTGTATATTGGTGGGTCCCAATTGTGCTAATAGCATGTCCTCATTGACACGTGGATGACTGGAAGAGAGGGTAGTCACAGAGCTACTGACGGTGTGACGGGTGGAGCTAGGAGTCATTGTTGTTTCCTTTCTTATACCTGCCTGCCATATTGAAATTTTCTACAGAGATGTAGTTATAGTATTAGGGGAAAAAATACAAAGGGATGGCTTGCTGGCCTGCTTTCTTGCTTCCAGTTCTCTGGAGTAGGAAATGACTAGCACCTGTAAGTCAGACCCAGCCCTCCCTGTCTCAGATTCCTGGAAGTGGATCTCACTACCAATCAAACCTTCCTTCTTGCCTCCCTGGACAGAGTCGGTGGCAGGTATGACTGTCCTTCCAGAGTTCGGATGAGGTGCCAGGAGCATGCCTGAGCCGTCACAGAGCCCTGTCCAAGAAGCTAGCACCAGAGAGGATAAAAGGCATTCTGATGCTCTTCTAGGGAGACGGTAGTAGACATGCTGTCCCAGCTACTCAGGCTGCTGTGGGATCACCTGAGCCTAGGAGTCCAAAGCTAGGCTGGGAACACTGGGAGACTAGCTGGACTCTATAACAGCAGCGGGGCCCTTTTTTGTCAGATGCCCATACCTCAAGGACACATACCCCAAGATGCTCTCGGGAGAGCCTATGTCCTCGTCTAAGCACTAGGCCTACCTGCCTCCAAGCAGACCTTGTTTGGATTTGATGATTTAGGAGAACAGGATGCTGTCAGCGTCCACTGGATATATCTGGGTCCTCCTGAGCAGTGTGGTAACCTGAACTCTGAAGCCTTTGTCCTTTTCCTCTCTTCACGGGACCACTCAGATCACACACCTGATTGATGGATTGATTGATTGATTGCCTTACATCCCAAACACTGCTCTCCTCTCAGAGTCCACCTATCCTCCCTCCCCTTCTCAATCACACACTTGCTAATGTCTGTCTTAGCTGAAGCACTTTAGTTTCCCAAACATAACTTAATCGTTGTTTTGCTACAGCTAAACTACCCAGGTGATACTGGAAACATGAAAAGTGAGTCAGAGGACAGCAGGGAGAAGAGGAGAGAGCAGGCTTCTCTGTGTAGCCCTGGCTGTCCTGGACTCAATTATGTAGACCAGGCTGGCCTCAAACTCACAGAGATCTGCTTATCTCAGCCTCCCCAAGTCTTGGATCGAATGTTGTTGTAATTGCTATTAATAACTCTATTAGTTCTTAATGTGACCAGGACAGCCCTTTAGTAATCAAGACAAAGTCCTATAAATGTATTTAATCGGCTGTAGTACAGTCATTGGACAGTTACTTACCCCGAAACTATTCTTCTACCCTTGACTGCGTTCCTCCTGGCTGCTTTCTCCCAGTACTTGCTGTCTGCGCAGTCTCCTGGGTCATTTCTCCTCCGTCAGTCTGCCCTCATGGTGCACTTCTCTCCGGCACATGCTCCCGGCATATCCTGTCGAATGGAGACCTCCTGCTCTCTCTATCTGTTTCCTCCTCCTTCTCTCATTTTCCTTTTCTCTCCCTTCTCTCTCTTTGTGGTCCCTACCTGCGACCTCCAGTCTGGTAAACAAAGCCCCGCCTACTTTTATTCTCTCCGGTAATGGGCTGTAGCCGCTTTTATTTAACCAATCCGAGAAAATTGATGAGCAAATTTATACATCATTTGGTGTACTGAGAATCTGCTTCTTAGGACTGCAACCAGATCTTAGGGAGCCATTAATTAGCATTTGAATGCATAGCATCACCAGATCAACCCCCAACATATGCCACCATGCTCGGCCACATATTTTTGTTTTTAAAACAGAAAATGTGACCTGGGCAGTGGTGGCACATAGCACTCAGGTAATAGAGGCAGGCAGATCTATGAGTTGAGGCCAGCCTGGTCTAGAGAGTGAGTTCCAGGGCTACACAGAGAAATTGGAGCGGGGGTGCATGGAGGAGAGGGAAAGAGAAAAAGACATCAAGGCCTGAATTCTGATCCCAGCCCAGAAAAAGCAAAAAGAAATGGAAAGTTGGTTACCCACCCTCACAGGAAAGTGTGGCTGGCAAGCTGGGCAAGGAGCTGACTGCCAAACCTGAGGTAGGTGATCAGATCCACAGGTTGTCCTTCAACACCCACTGTGTGCATGCTCCCATGTGCCCCCCCCCCCCCAGCACACACACACAAATCATTAAAAATAATTTTAAAAGCAGACAGCAGAGAACTGGGACTTAAGGAGAAGAGACTCTCGGCCACTGAGCTCTCTGCCTGTGTAGCTTTGCAGAGTAACTGTTTAGTTCAAATGAAAGGCAATCATTGTGTAGCACCCAGCCCAAGGCAGCCTCTGTCTGACTGTCATCCTCTGAGCATGTCTCTGGACAGAAACTAATTGGACGGTTTTACTAGGTGCTGTATGGGATAAACACACTTTCTATACCCATTGTCGTCTTTGTGAAATCTTTGATGGTTTTTATTTTTGAGACAGAGTATCACTGTGTAGCTGAGGCTGGCCTGACAGTCACTATGGAACCCAGGCTGGCCTCAAACTCATAGCAGTCCCCATGCCTCAACCTCCAAAGCTCTGGGATTACAGCTGTGCGCCACACTGTCCAGATTGAAGTCTTAGGAATGAATAAATACAGCTCAGTAGCAGTGTCTGTGACAGCCAGTGTGTGGTGTTCCCTCGCATGGAAGGACCATGGCAGACTCCCTTGGTGAGCTTTCAGGTTTTCTTCAGCTCACCTTCCCACCCCCAGTTCAAATAATGTGCAAGGAACATATGTGTGCAACTTGCGGCTACGTCTCCTTAGCCGAGGACAAATTCCTAAAGTGGGTTGCCAGATTATGCAGTCTGCACATTTATATTTTGGTGTCTTTGCCCAGCTGCCCTTTAAGGAACGTAAAGTCTTGGTGTTGCTGGCTGGGACTGCTGCTGCATCCTTACTTGCCAGATGCCAGGGCACCAAGGAAGATGCTATATATCGCCTTTAAAGTCCACAGAAGTCAGAAGAGTCTTCCAAGTCTTAGGTCTTCAAAGCTGGCTTGACTTCAGTATTAAGGGTGTTCTCCAAGACTGCAGACTTAAAGACTCAGAAGAGCTGCACCTCGCAGACCCTGCTTCCTGCTTTGCCGCAGTCCTGGCAAGGAGTCTGGCCAAAGCACCAAAATACTATCACTAGTAACCATCACTGCCTCTTCCTTCAGTCGGGTCACCTAGAACTGCCTATGCTTCCTCTCTTTCCTTTATCTGAGGGCTGGGAACCTGAAGTACCTGGAGCCGCCGTGCAGAAACCAGGGTCTGCACTTTACCTCTGCACCTTCACATGCCATCTCTGACTAATAGCCCTCCTAGGTGCCACTCTCTCTTTTTTATTTTAAATTTAATTAAGTAATTTATTTATATCAAACACTGCTCCCTTCCTGGCCCCCCTCACAGAGGCCCTCCCCACCCCCCATCCTCTTCTCCTCTGAGAGAGTGGGTGCCCCCTCTGTATTCCCCTACCCATCAAGTCTCTGCCAGAGTAGGTGCATCTTCTCTCACTGAAGCCAAACAAGGCGGCCCTGTTGGGGAGCTGATAGCACAGTCAGACTACAGCTTTAGGGCAAGCCTCCAGCCCAGTTGTTGGGGGGCCTGAGCACCACTTCCTGCATAGCAAATTAGCAGTGGATACAGAGGAGGACTGCTTTCAGACTGACACCGCCTCTGAGCTGTGCAGTGGGTGAGGGAACCAGAGGCGTCTCTGTTTAAAGGAAGCACTGGCAGTGCTGAGCTTTGACCCACAGTGCGTGCTTACAAACATTCGCTGTCTTGCCGTATGGCAAAGGATTTGCTGTTTCCTTTGTGCTTTTCCCCTATTAATGGAATTTAACTAGAAAACTCTTAGCTATTCATCAGGGCCCAGAAACTTTTCCTAAGGCCTTAGGAGGCAGTCTCACAAAGCAGTTTGTATCTGGACTTGCCTGATTTAGGTACTTAGATGAATGACCCAAAGGCCATTGTATTTTCTGGGTTTCTGTTTATCTTGCTATTCTGACAGGTCTCTGTGTTACCAAGGCTGATGTGAAACTCTCTGTGTAGCCCAGGATGTACCTGAACTCCTAATCCAGTTGTCACAGCTTCCTGACTGCTGGAGTTAGGATGCGTGTTAGCACACCTAACATGACTATTATCATCATTAATGGTAGTTATTATTTTCTGTTTTTAGATTTCAGTTTTAATTATATTCGGGGGTAGGTAAGGATACATGTGTTGGATCCTCCTAGAGGCTGTAACTCCTGAATATAGGGTAATGTAAACCTCCAGATGTAGGTGCTGGGAACTGAACCTATGTCCTTTGGAAGAGTAGCTAGTGCTTTTAACCACTGAGCTATCATTTTTAGTGCATAGGCTAAACATCTGGTGGATGAAATCAGTGGAGTTTTACTAGGAATAGCCATGGGCTGTGGCTACAGGGATCTGAGCTCTTTCAGCAGTGGGGAGAATGAGTGTCCTGCCTGGCTCACAGGGAGGTCAGGGACCCACAGTCTGTCTCTGCTAGCCATGGAGACTTTTTGTTTGTTTGTTTGTTTGTTTGTTTTTGTTTTTGTTTTTGTTTTTTGAGACAGGGTTTCTCTGTGTAGTGCTGGCTGTCCTGAACTCACTCTGTAGACCAGGCTGGCCTCGAACTCAGAAATCCGCCTGCCTCTGCCTCTGCCTCTACCTCTGCCTCCCAAGTGCTGGGATTAAAGGCGTGCGCCACCACCGCCGGCTTTAGCCATGGAGACTTACTTAGGGCACAGGCCTACATAACTGCAGTGTACTGAGCTTCCTTGACTGTGAATGGGGTTTTCCGAGTAATCAATCCTCTCTCTGTGACTGTGACTTTCAGCAAGAGGAAGGAAGCTAGAGAGGGAGGAGTTTTTGTTGCTTTGGTTTGGTTTTTTGAGACAGGGTCTCAGTGTGTAAACTTGCCTGGATTGGAACTCATTGTGTAGAGCAGGCTGGCCTCGAACTCAAAAGATCCACTCTGCCTTCCAAGTGCCTGGATTCAAAGTGTGGGCCACCATGCTCCAATTGAGTGAAAGGTATTTGACAATTTCCTAGGGACACAGTTCTGTGTCTCTCCTGATTAGATTTCTGATCTTTTCCAACTCTTATTGATGTCAAGCAAAACCTAGAAGGAATAGAAAAAGGGTCTCAAAAATCCTGCTGTGCCAGGCAGTGGTGGTACACGCCTTTCGTCCCAGCACTTGCGAGGCAGAGGCAGGTGGATTTCTGAGTTCGAGGCCAGCCTGGTCTACAGAGTGAGTTCCAAGACAGCCAAGGCTATACAGAGAAATCTTGTTTCAAAAAACAAAAATCCTGCTGCATCTGCCTCCTGAGTGCTGTTGTTCCAGGCTTGCCTTTCCCTTCATCTTCCCCTCCTGATTACGTGATATGTGCATAGTCATTTCTTTTTTGGAGTCTTCAATCTCATTTAGCTAAATTAATATCAGGCACCCCACTCAAATGAACTTTTCAAGTTTCCAAATTTTAAAAAGGTGGTCCAGTGGGGCTGGAAGAGGAAATCCTCTCTTCTACCACTTGACCAGGTGGAAGAACTTCATAACTGGCTCCTGCCTGCAGCAGCTCAGCTATGAAGGACTTGGCCTTTTAACTACAAAGGAACCCACTGATCATGCATATAGAAAATCTGTGTGCACACAGTGTGCTTTCTCACTTTGTCCGTATTTCTTAAAGAGTGGCTCTACCGTAGCCCTTCTCTGGTAGAGTGAGTCTGGGGCCCTGCAGTAGGGCTGGCTGTTGTGTGTGCACATGTGCAGAAAGGCAGAGCTGCAAGTTTGCACAACCAAAACTTCAAAGCTCCAGAGTGTCACATCGTTTCCTCTCCCTGCGGGAGAAGGTTAAGTGTTAAAAGGATTAATTACCCAGAACATACTTTGATTTTACTCCTGCGTGATGTGTGCGCATCCTTACATCCTCACATTCAGCTGCTTTCTCAGTTTCTGAGTGAACCTTGCTGTAGGACAGAGCTCTTGGCTGTGGCTTGGGGATTGGGTTGTGTGTGTGTGGTGGTGTGACTGTGTGTGTGGTGTAACTGTGTGTATGTGTGTGGTGTGACTGTGTGTGTGTGTGTAACTGTGTGTATGTGTATGGTGTGACTGTGTGTGTGAGAGAGTGTGAGAGTGTGCCGAAGCACACATGGAGGTCGAAGAACAACTTGGGGGGTGCTGCCTTCTACCATGGAGGTTCATCAGGCTTCTTGGCCCCTCGGTCATATTTCTTGCTTGTTCCTATCCCTAGAAGGTGGTCATCATCCTAGGGTGCTCCGAACAGTACTGGGAGAAAAGAATGTTTGCTTCAGCCACACAACCCCTCTGACTCTAAGTCCTAAGGGCCAATGGGGGTGGAGCCTTACTTTTTCCACGTAGACCAGTGTGACTGTACTGTTACATAGAGTGCGGGCAGCCAGCCCACCATGCTCCAGGGTTAGGACAAATTAGGAACCCTTGGAGAATGTATTCACGTTTCTTCAGTGTTTCAACAGCAGGGCTAATTATTTTTCAAACAATAGCTGTTTCCTGAAACCCATTTCCCTAGATTTGCTAATCTATTATATCCTGGCCAGTCAGGCTTCAGAGCACTGTGACTAAAGCTGGGCTCTGGGGAGTGGGGATGGGAAAGGCCAATTTGAGGTACCCATGAGAGTTTCTACACTCATTCAGCACTAGGCTTGCAAGCATGTATACATACACAAACACACAGATGTACACACATACACACAAACATGTATGCATACACACATAAATTACATACATACACACAGAGTTTGAAGAGGTTTGCCAGGCAGTAGTTACTGAGGAATGTTCATGTGGACTCATGAGTCCTTTCAAGCAGAGCAGGGCGCTGCCTGCGGGAACTGGCTTTCTCTAGGCTCTCTGCTCTCCTGAATACTGAGCAAACGAGCGCTCAGAGAGGGCTGAGCTCTGCTGGCTGACAGTCGTCTTTCATGTAACCTGAGGGCTCACAGGAAGGAAGGGATAAAAAGCCATTTCCCAGCCCCTACTAGGAGTGGCCTTTTATGGACCAGGCCTGACCCCAGAGATTTCCAGTCCCTCTTGGTGAGGAGGCTTAGGGAACCAGAGAGGGAATGAGCCCCTCTAGCCCCTGGCTGGACAGCTGGGCCTCCAACTAAGGCTTTATTAGCATTTGAAAACAGCTCTGAAGGGCCGGAGCTTCCTGGGGCAGCTCTGGGGCCTAGCGCAAGACCTGTGGTGGCTTCCCACAGAATAGGGCCAAGTGTCCAGGGCACAAAGACCAGGCTGAACTCAAGAATGAGCCCTTTGTGGCTTTGTCCTTAGCTTGAAAACTGTGACCAAGCCTCTTTCATTGTTAAGAAAGATTAATTTTTGGCCACTACAGACCCTGCCGTTCTTTGGAAAGTTCTGTTAATGTGTCATGCTCTCTAAACATTTATTGCAAAGTGAGGCTTTCTGTTGACTCCTCTTAATTCAGTAATGCTTTCTGCAGTCTTGGCCACACACATGCTCAGAAGTAGGGTGTGTTTGTGACCCTAGAGCAGCAAAGGCCTGAGACTCTTTGCTGAGGTCTCTTCATTACTTCCTAATTAAGACTGAACAGGGTGCTATGTGATCAATCTTATTTAAGCAATCTGGGTTTGCAACCGTTTGTTTTTAAATCAGTCAATCATGGTTGATGAAAGCCATAGCTTTAAACCTTTCCAACCTTTTCCCTATGTCCAATCTATAAGGCCTTGCCTGGTTTGTAGTGGTTCCCACTGGCATCTGAGCCCTGGGACAAGCCTACAGGGTCCAGCCATCTGTTTTGTAAATCAGGAGCAACGGTGCCACCTACTGGGCTCTTGCTATTACTACAGGCTCAGTGGCTGCCCTGTTTTCAGGCAAGTACACATTTGCCGGGGAGTATCTGTGGTATTTCAGCACATGGCAGTGGTATACTGAGTACAGACCAGGAACCTAGCTTAGACACTGTGATTGGGCAATTAGCCTAAGGTTACAACTAGTGAGGGGCAAAGGCCTCCAAACTCCAGAGTGCCATGGTCTGCTCTTAGAGCTACCAGAGTTCTTTCAGCCCTGTTAACTTTGTCTGAGTTTAACATGACTTCTTAATCCTTATACTGTGAACTGAGTTCAGTCACAATTTTTCAATGATCTGGCAACAGTATCAGCTAGAACATGAGTTGTTTCCATTGTATTGTTTTGAAGCTGGCTGAGTTTACTCAGTGGCAACTAAACAATACTGATCCTTCAGCTCCTTTTCCTCACTTAGTATGATGATATAAAGGTTTTTTAAAGAATTATTTATTTTATTTATATGAATACAGTGTAGCTGTCACCCTCTGGAAGAGCAGTCAGTGCTCTTAATCACTGAGCCATCTCCCTAGCCCCTAAAGTTTGTTTGTTTGTTTGTTTTTTAAATACATTTGTTGGGGTGGTAATGTTTGGTAGAATACATGCCTAATGTATATGTCCTGTGTTCCATCCCCAGCACTGAAGAAAAAGTAGGTGTGAGTAAAATTAGATTTGTTTCAGGGCTAACCAGCCGGCTTAGCTGTTCTAAGCACTTGCTGCTCTTGCAGAAGGTCCAGGTATGGTTCCCAGGACCAATATGGCACAACTATCTATAACCCCAGCTGCAGGGGGCCTAGCATCCCTGTTCTGTTCTTCTAGGATACTGCATACATATGGCACATATACATTCATGAAGGCGGAAAGTCAGATACAAAAATGAAACCTTTTAAAAGCTTGTTGGAGTAAAAAAAAAGCTTGTTGTGTTGGTGTCATGGGAAAGAATAGATAATAATGATGCAGGGACACAGGCTCGGCAGAGCTCTTGGTGACGTTGGCTAGTGTTGGGAAGAATCCATTCTCTCTGCCGTGCCACACGACTGGCAGTCTCAAGCACCCTTTCTGCAACTGTGGATACTAAGTGCTGGCCCAGCAGTATGAGCTGGTCTCTGCTAGGCTGGCTGCTGAGCCGGGGTGGTGTGAGGCTAGGCTTGGTTCCTCTACTTACCCACTCCAGTGTCATCATCATCTTTTTCTCTTCCTCTCCTCTTCCTCCTCCTCCTCCATCCTCCTCTCCTCCTCCATCTTCCTGTCCTCCTCTTCTTCCTCCATCTTCCTCTTCTCCTTCTCCTCCTCCATCCTCCTCTCCTCCTCCTCTTCCATCCTCTTCTCTTCCTCTTCCTCCATCCTCCTCTCCTCTTCCTCCTCCATCTTCCTCTCCTCCTCTTCTTCATCCTCCTCTCCTCCTCCTCCTCTTTTTCACAACAGCCTTGGATGACTCACGTAATATATACTTCACAGTTGGAAACCATTACTTCAGTGAACCTGGAATGTTTTCTACATCCCCCAAACACACACACATGCAGACCTTCCCGCTGGCCCCTGTCCATCTCCCCAGCAGGTCCAAGCACTCCACAGCAGTGGCAGCAGATAAGAAATATATGATCTTCTGTGAGTAGCTTTTTTCATTTAGTGTAATTTTTTTAAGTTACATTCATTCTGTGTGAGTGTGTGTGAGCTCATGTGCACACATGTGTGGACATGTGCCACAGTACACATGGGAGTTGGAGAGCCACTTCAGGAATCAGTTCTTTCCTTCTACTGTGTGAGTCCTGGGGATCAAACTTGGGTTCTCAAGCTTTGCAGTCTGTGTGCTGGAAACTGAACCTGAGTCCTCTACAAGAATAACACATGCTCTTAACCACGGTACCACCTCTTCGGCCCTTTCATGTTTTTGGACATGGGGTCTGTCACTCATGCTGGCCAGCAAGGGCTAGGATTCCTGGTGTCTGTCTCCTCAGGGCTGGGATTACAGGCACTGGCTGCCACTGCTTTTTCCCCTGGATTCTGAACGATTGAATTCATCTTCTTGTTTACATAGCAAGCAGTTTGAGCATCTCCCCAGCCCAGGCTGTCCACAGTCTCACTGCCCTGTATTTTCTGTCTTTTAAATTCTCAGCCACTTTATAACAGAGCAGTGTTATCTCCTTGTGGCTTTAACATTAATTTCCCCTTTAAATATACTGAGCCTCTTTTTATGACCTAATTGGCTGTTTTTGTATCTTTGAAGAAACATTTATTCAGATATTTTGCCCAATTTTAATTGGATTGTTTGCCTCTTAGTAAGTTATAAGAGTTCTTTATATATTCTGGGCACAATATGCTTATATTTTATGAGGGCTTATCAGGTTTTTGGCTTGACATTATTTTTCCATTCTATAGGTTGTCTTTTTTTTTTTATTGCATTTGAATATAAATAACGTGAAAATTCTCATCTTCAACACAGTGCTACACAGCCATCTCCACCATTCATCCTGAGGCCTTTTCTCCTCTCCCTAGACTGAACTCTACCCCAGCAAAGCAATTCCTCAACTGTCACTCAGTTGTTATTGTTACACAGGGTTTTCCTCACAAGAGTGGAATCATGAATCGCTTCTCCTTGTCTGTCTGATTTCACTTAATATAATGTTTTCGAGGACCATCTGTGTAGTAGCACAGGCTAGACTGTCCATCTTTTAAGGCTAAGTAGTATTTCATTTTATGTAAACCACACATATTGTTAGCCCATCAGTTTGTCGATGGGCATTTGATGGCTCCCACTTTTTTGCTGCAGTGAGCATTAGCACACAATCTGTTCAAGCCCCTGCTTTCAGTTCTTTTGAGTATGTATCCCAAATTGGAATTGCTGGATCATATGGCAATTCTGTGTTTTTAGTTTTTGAGGACCTTCTATACTGTATCCATAGCAGCTGTACCATTTGACATTGCCACCAGCAGGGTACAAGGGCTCTAATTTCTCCACATCAGCACCGATACTTGTCATTTCTGGATTTGTTTTTGTTATTGTTTATAATTACCATTCTAATGGCTGTAAAGTGGGCGTGGTTTGATTTGCATTTCTTTTTTCTTTCCTGGTGGCAATGGCTACAGCACAAAATGGCTTTAATTTTGATGAAGTTCAATCTGTCTGTCCATTGTTGCTTATGCCTTTGGTATTACATCCAGGGAACCAGGGTCTAATCTGACACTTCTTTGTTTTCTTCTAAGTGCTTTGCAGTCTTAACTATCACAGTTAGGTCTATGATCCATTTTGAGTCAATTTTTGTTTATGGTATAAGGAAGAGTTCCAATTTGCATCCTTTGAATTTGGATAGCCCGTTGTTCTAACAACATTTGCTGAAAAGACTCCCCCTCCCCCTCTCTTGAGTATCTTGGCACTGTTGTCAGAATTAATGGCCATAGTGTGCAGCTTTATTTCTGTGCTCCCAGTTGTGCTGTATTGATCTAGTGCCTCCTGTGTGCCAGACTCTACTCATTTGGCTACTGTAGCTTCATAGCTTGAGAGCAGGCGGATTGGCTGGTATAGAGGGCTCACTGTGGAGCGCTAGCCTCATGTATGTTGAGGCCCTGAGTCTGATGGTCAATACTGTGCAGACTGACAAACGAGAGACCTGGGAAGGCTAAGCCCTTCGACTCTATTCTCTGTCTCTTTTCTTATTATTTATGTGTTTATTTTCAGTTGCTGAAGAGGAACTTAGAACCTTGTTCATACTTAGAAAATAGTTGTCTTCTCTTGATGGAAGAAGGAAATGAGTTTTTGGTTTCCCTCTGAGCACAGTGTCAGCTGTGGGTTTTAGAGTCCTCTCCCAGAATGAGAAGCGCCCATCTAGTCTGCAATTCAGTGGTTTGGTTTGGTTTGGTTTGGTTTTGTCTGCATTGAATTTTGTGAAGTGTTTTTTTTTCCATGTCTCAGAGACACCAGTGTTGTGCTGTTGTGTTCTGTCTTTTAATCTTTATTCCTATAGACAGGATTTCATGTATCCCAAGCTTGCTGTAAACTCATGTGACTCCGAGTCTTCTCTTTTCTTTCAGGTTTTATTATTGCATATGTAATATGATACCTGTGTGTATATGTGGGGGGTATGCTGATTATAGACATGGCTGGGAAAAGAGAGTGGAGTTCAAGAGTATGCAAGCATGAGTCCAGAAACTTGAGACTCTCTCAGGAGCTCCACCTTCTCCTCCATGTTACTCTTCCTCCCCTCCTGAATGAACACTGTGGAAGTGTTGGCAACTCCCGGAGCCTGTGTCTGTCTGGGAACGATGGTTGGGTAATGTTAGGTGACACGGGAAGGAATTAGAGTTTAGAGCAAGACAAGACAGTCAAGGCAAGCGAGGGCAGAGGCTTCTGGGCTTAGGCTGGTATGTATGGCATGTGTGACGTGTTCCACCTTGACATATGACACAGACATTTAGCAAAGGAGGTTCTCTGCAAGCAGTGTGGAAAGAGCTCTAAGATTTGGAAATGGGTGAAATGTGGACATTCAGGTCCTTGCATGTGTTCAAAGAAAAGAAATGGAGGAGACCCAGGGATGGAGCTCACTCACCTAGGTTGCCTACCACCCTGGGCTGTATCTCCAGCATCGCTGGAAACCAGGTGTGGTCAGGGCTGTAGAAATAGATAAGTAGTTAGAGCATTGTCTGCTCGTCTAGAGGACCCAGGTTGGATTCCCAGCACCCACATGGCAGCTCACAGATGTCTAAAAGTTCACGTCCAGAACTGATGCCCTCTTCTGGTATCCTCAGGCCCCAAACACCTAAGTAGAACACAGACATATGTGCAGTCAAAACAGCCATGCACATTTTAAAAAGGTATCCAAAACCAGGTATAGTGGCACATGTCAGTAGTCTCAACACTTGGAGATGAAAGTAGGAGGTTTGGAGTTTGAGGTTATCCTTGGCTGCATAGGGAATTGGGGCCCAGTCTGGGCACCTGTGGTTGCACATGAACTGGTTAAAGCAGCACATGCTGAGTGTTCATGACAAGAGCTGGGGTTGGGGGACTTAGTACTGCATGGGAGTGTTCCCTAAGGCTTCGCTGCCTTAGACATGTTCTGTTTGGTGTTTTGTTTTTATTTTTTCAGACTGTTGTCAGGTAACCAAGGCTAGCTTTGACTTACTGTCCTCTTGCCTTAACTCTTGAGTGCTAGGACTACATGCATGTGCCCCTCCTACTCCTGGCACTTTATTTTATTTACTTTATTTTTTTAAGTAAAAGGCCTTTGTGTCACAGAGGCACCCTCACCCCCAAGGCCATCCAGTCTGCTAAGGTGGGCAAGGCACTATCTTCCATTTACTGGAAGTTTCCAGTGATCCTCAGAAGTCCTCAGTCTGCCCGTGGGAGCCTAGGACAGATCTCCAGGGCTCTCTGAGGTTGAGTGTTCCCTTTCTGTGCTGATTCACCAACACAGAAATCCTGGGTTGTTTTTCCAAGAAGGGTTCCCACTGTTCCCAGCTTCCTGCTCTCTGATGGTCCACTAGCCCCACTGGAAAGCACCTCATTCTTGGCTTACTTGATCATGCCCTTCCCCACAGGGAGTGCTGTTGAAGAAGCACAACAGATGCTACAAGTCTTTGGCCTTCCTAGGCCAAGTGCACCAGCAGCCTACCCTTCCCAGTGAAGGCAAACAGATCAGGCCATCCTGGACCATTTGGTGTTCTGGGAGTAGCCCTAGTTCTTTGCTTGTATTGGGAATGGGTGCATCCAGCTGCTCTAAGAGACTTGGGAATGAGGGGCCACCCAACCTGGGCTTTGAGATCTCAGAGAAGTTTCTAGGCCTGGGTCCAAATGCTGAGGGTCCTCTTGTCTCTCCACAGAGAATACCTTCTGTAGCGGGGACCACGTGTCTTGGCACAGCCCTTTGGATAACAGTGAGTCAAGAATTCAGCACATGCTGCTGACAGAAGACCCACAGATGCAGCCTGTGCGGACACCCTTTGGGGTAGTTACTTTCCTCCAGGTGAGGTGCCATCAGAAGTCTCAGACAGTTTAAGTCCAGAGCAGAGGGGAGCATGGAAGGGGAAAGTGAAGGCAGGAGATTCCCCTTGATCTTCTCTTCTCTGTGGTGGTCTATCTGATTTCACACTGCAGGGGCAGAGGTAGAGGGACTTCCCAGCTGAAAGCCAGCTCCAGGCTTACCTCATATTTCCCCAGTGGGGGTGACTCTCCCTAGCTGCTGCTGCTGCTTGTAGTACTAATGAGGTCAAGCTGAAGAAGGTTCAGCTATTATCCTCAAGATTTACACAAAGGCGTAGCTCTTATAGGAGCAGCTAGCTGACCACCCTTGCCCCGAAATACCTGGCCTTAGGGAGGACCTCTCCTGACTTAAGGCATAAGCTGCCCACTGTTTCTTCTGTAGCCAAGAGCTAGACTCTGTGCCACTAGACTCCTGGTCAGGCCTCCATGCCTGGCTATGCACTCAGGAACCCCTTAGGTAGGAAAGCACTTCCTAAGGGAGCCATTACATTTTGCGGGCACCAGCCTAGAAACAGACCCTACCTATATGACCCCTACTTGAGATGCCCCTGAGAGAGCCCAGATAGCTGGACATCTAGAAGGGATGGCCATTAAAACACAGTGGCTTCTTGTCCTGGGCCACAGATTGTTGGTGTCTGCACTGAGGAGTTACACTCTGCCCAGCAGTGGAATGGGCAAGGCATCCTGGATCTGCTGCGGACAGTGCCCATGTGAGTACATGTCCCCGTAAGGTGGAAGCCTGGATCCCTGGGTCTTCAGGGTGGCTGTCCTCCCTCTATCCCACCTATAGAGTTCTTGCTTTGTTGTTTGGGGCCCTCAGTTCTCTGTGGTCCCTGACCACTAACACTGCCCTTTATGTTCTGGGCCTGGGACAGCAAACAAGAAAGACTATTGACTGCCAATCAGTTCAGACCTTCAGTTACCACCATCTCTCCTTGTCCACAGTGCTGGCGGTCCCTGGCTGATAACTGACATGCGGAGGGGAGAAACCATCTTTGAGATCGATCCACACCTGCAAGTATGTCTTGAGTGAGGAAACCTTGTTAGCACACTCTTCCAAATAATACTGGCTTTCATCCTGACAAAGCAGAGGAGCTCTGTGTGTGAGCCAGGAGAAATATGACATGATTTGGAACCTGTCCCCTGAGTTCTACAGCCCACATAGGAAAACAGATTTCAGCCCAGAAAAGCAAGCCTGACACATATATGTGTGCATTTAAAAAGAATAAACTTTATTATATGTAAATTATCTATCAACTTAAAATTAGATCACCACCAACAAAGCAAGGTAATCATAAAGAATAATGCTTCTTTGCCCTGCGTTCTCTTCCCTGCTCCTCCTCCTTAACACATTTTCAGGGAGCTGGCCTTCCTGTATCAGATAATAAGGCAAGCTGTGCTGACCCCACAGCCCGTTTGCAGGGTGAGCACTGATTGGTCAAATGGTCCTCTTGTTCTCCTAACTCATTCCCCAACCCTGACCAAGTAGGTTGCCACCCTCTGACGTGTGAAGGAGTCTTTAAACCCTGCCAGTCTGCAGTTGACCCTACTGTGGCTGTCTGGACAGTGTCAGTGTCACCTTTGGTGGTTAAGAATAGATGATCACTTGGCACACAGCTGCATTCTGGAAGCCCCGAAGCATTGCTGCATTGAGCAGTGTGCATTTCTTGCACACTATGCAGGGGTAGAAGCACCAGACCATTGGCTCCTTCTGCTCGCCTCATACCAGAGGCAGGTCATGGCCATCTCTGAACTTGGCATGTTTCTGTAACGCTCCAGTGGGCTTCTAAGGCAGGCCATGGCAGCGACTAGGCACTTCAAATCATACAGGGACATGTAGTTTGCAGACCTATAGGTTCTTTGCTACTGACTTGTGAGTTCTGGGCACACGGCCTCTTCCTTTACACATGAGACTCCTCCACTTTCCGGGTACCTTTAACCCTGAAATGATCTAAGGGCTGCCAGAGTTATCTCTACTTTGAACCTGCTTTCTGTGTGGCTTCTGCTTATGTAAGAACCAGAATCCATGGAGGCGCCATCGCCTAAGCCCTGGTTCTGCAGCCACACTGGGACACAGCATGGGGTGCTGTAGGCTCTTGTTTATCCCCTGTACTCACAAAAGACTTGGTCCCTGAATTAGGAGAGCAAGCAGACCCTTCCCCTTCTGCGTGCTGAGAGCCTGAGACTCCCTGAGACTCCAGGCAGCAAGACCCATAGCACCTATGGCTTTGTCATCAGGCCAAGAAGCCATAGTGAAAGTGTATGGCTTGCTTTCCTGATGGCTACATGTACCAAGTGAGAACACTGTGTGTGTGTGTGCCTTTCTGGGCCTTGTTTGCCATTAGCTCCATTGAGAGCTGGTTCTATTCCTTTGATCTTAGTTTATCAGCTGTGTGCCTAAACAGACAGGTCCTTCCATTGTCTGTTTCCCCCTAGTCCTGTGTGCTGAATTTAGAGTCTCACATGTGTGAGGCAACTGTTGCACCTCTACTCTCGATCCCCAGCCGATCCCCAGCCCAGCCCACTTTTTACTTTGTGAGACAGGTTCTTACTAAGTTGTCCAGGCTGGCCTTGAGTTCACTCTGCACCACAACAGGCCTTAAATGTACTATCCTCCTGCCTCAGCCTCTTGAGTAGTTGGGATTACCACAGCAGCCATGTCTATGGGTCTTACTTAGGTCTTCCTTTTTTTTTTTTTTTTTTTTTTTTTTTGGTTTTTCAAGACAGGGTTTCTCTGTATAGCCTTGGCTGTCCTGGAACTCACTCGGTAGACCAGGCTGTCCTCGAACTCAGAAATCCGCCTGCCTCTGCCTCCCAAGTGCTGGGATTAAAGGCGTGCGCCACCACCGCCCGGCTTAGGTCTTCCTTTTTACATTGAAGATAAGTGGTCAGGACTAGTGTGGCCATGAACTGACTGCTCAGCTCTGCTTCACTGAGGATCTCAGGGCAGCTGCTGGCTGTTCTCCCCTGGCAGCTCCAGCCTGCCCCTCTGCTCATGCCTAAAGCACCTAGAGCTGTGTCCTGCCTGCTGCCAGCCTCATCCCGGTGGTGACAGCACCAGAAGAAAGAAGAACGGGTGGCTTATGGGTAGGAGGCCACCTGTGACCAAGGCATAAGAACAATGCCCTTGTCTGGGAGCCTTGGAGAGGGACAGACTGGCACAGGGACCTGGGGGCTTCTGAGGAGTTTTGTCACAGGAGGCTTACTTGGCCTGCATGGCTGTTTATGGACAAGGTTGCCAGACTCTTCCAGATGACCTTTGATCCAAAGCCCAGCACCACAGAACTATGTTTTACCAGAAAATCCAGGGATGTTTTGAGTACAACTCTTCCTTGAGGCCATTTGGAGAAAGTTTAGACTGAACTGTGCCAATGTCTACACAAAGGCAAGGCCTCTGGGGAAGTGTGCAACGGTCACTGCCCTTCAGACCCCCTATTTCAGCCTAGGAAATGGAACAGAACCCCATCCAGAGTCCTTTGCCAAAGTTAGTTGGCACCCATGCACAGGAAGCACGTCTGCTCTGGGGTGATGGCCCCCTCTAGCTGTTATAATGAAGAACTGCAGGTATGGGTTCCCAAGTCAGGGCAGGCTTACACCCTAACTCCTGTAGGGGGTGAGGTGGGGTGAGAGGATCTGGAAAAGGGGAAGCCTTCTGCCTTTCCTGAGAGAAATAGGTCTTGTCTGCTCCATCAGCTCTGAGGGCCAGAGGGTTAGAGCTGTCAAGGCTGAAAGACACACAAAGGCCTTTATGCTGGATGTTGGTGGAAAGGAAGTGTCTGTGGCATGCTCGTTCCTCTGGCTTCCCCTAACCCTGTTCCCAGAGGAGTACGGGGACTGGCAGGACCACTGTGCATGTAACAGAACAAGGTCAACGAAACCCTGATCTTATAGCAGCTGTCCACGCTCAGCACCTACAAGGGATAATACTGGAAGCATAGAAGCTGGGCCAGGGGCAGTAACCTTGGGACATGAGTTCACTGATGGAACTCTGACTCTTTGGTTCTTTTCAAGCAGGAGAGAGTTGACAAAGGCATCGAGACAGACGGTTCTAACCTGAGCGGTGTCAGTGCCAAGTGTGCCTGGGATGACCTCAGCCGGCCCCCGGAGGACGACGAGGATAGCCGAAGCATCTGCCTCGGCACACAGCCTCGGAGGCTGTCTGGCAAAGGTTGAGGCCTTCCCCTGCCTTGCCCCCTTCCTTCCAGGCTTCCCCAGGAAAAGTCTCTAACTAAATAGCAGTTCACTCTGATTATTTTCTGACAAATGAATTTTTCCAATGTGAGTGAATTATACGAGTGTTATTAGCCTGTTTGTAGCTGTTTCCTGTGTGCATTTTAAACACACTAGTGGGAACTGTGTGTACCCTCTGCTCCTTGGAATCTGACCTCATATATGTGAGTGGGAACCATGGAATTGTTAACAGAAAAAAATACACAATCCACCCAAAGACAAGACAGCATATGCCACCCCCCCCCCAAGAACTGACACATACCCCAGAACTGGCTTGAAGGCCATGCCAAGCCTGAGGGTCTCTCTCCTTGGGCCTTCCTGGGCTTTTAATGAGAGGGGCCTGAGTGTGAAGCCCCCACACTGCCCTCCACTGCAGTCCCAGAGGCTGTGACAGGTCAGCCTGCTCCCTCTGCCTTCTGGGTAAGATCTTGGAGAAGGAGGATGCGGCTGTCCTGTTGGACGGTTCCATGCTGGTCTTGGCTACAGAAGTACTTGTGGGTTAGTTGTTTCTCTCTCTCTCTCTCTCTCTCTCTCTCTCTCTTTTTTTTTTTTTTTTTTTTTTTTTTTTTTTTTTTTTTTTTTTTTTTTTTTGCTAAGGCTGTCTTCTGGCTAATGCCAAAGGAAAAGCAGCCATTTATTTATATACATGTATGTTTAAGGCTTTTATTTCCTTTCTCAGTTCTTCTGTCTTTTTCATTTATCAAAGAATAAAATGCCTTCAGCCTTAAATAAAATACCTGATTTAGTTTACTTTGGAGATAGGGTCTCTTGTAGCCTAGGCTGTCCTCCAACTTACTGTGTAGCTAAGGATGACCTTGAATTCCTGATCCTCCTGCTTCCAGCCTCTGCAGTGGTAGGTTTCCAGAAGCACCCTGAACCTGGCTTTCTTCCTTCTTTCTTTCCCTTCTTTCTTTTCTTTCTCCCTTTCTTTCTTTTTTTCTTCCTTCCTTCCTTCTTTCATTCTTTCTGTCCTTTCCTTTCTCTCTCTCTCTCTCTCTCTCTCTCTCTCTCTCTCTCTCTCTCTCTCTCTCTTTGTGCTGGGGTAGAAGCTAAGCATGATCCTGCCATGGAGCTGCGCTTCCATGCTCCATGCCATGTGTGAGAACACTCATGAAAAGGTTTCTAAAAAGACAACTTCAACTCCTAGTGCAGACATCTGAGCCCTCCGTTTCTTTTCCTGCAGGAGTCAGAGGGGCTCACATGCAGTTGCTTTTGAAAAAAGAATGACTTAGGAAGGTTGGCAATCATGTGCACAGCTGCAGTCATTGTTGCTATTTTATTTGTTGTTTATTTCTCAGACAGGCTTTCTCTCTGCAGCATAAACTGGCTTCTAATTTCCTGCCTCAAACTCTCCAGTGCTGGGATTGCAAACATGTACTACCATGCCCAGCACTGTCTTGTTTCTAATTATTGTAAAATAATTCACTGTATAACAAGTCACACAGCAGAGTTGTTCTTTGCGCCTTCTCAACTAGTACTGCCAGCCCATCTCTTCTTTCCTCCTTTCTTCCTTTATTTGGAGGCAATGTGCTATTGTGTGTAGCCCACCCAAGCTGATGTCAAACTTGTCAAACTCGTATTTCAAGCACTGAGTGCTGGGCCTGCTGATGTGCGCCACCATCCCCTGCCTCTGACCAGTGTGCTGCTCTCCTAGGCTCTCACTCAGGCGGGGAGCCCAGAGGCCCATCCGGTAACTTTGTCATTTCGTTGCAGACACAGAGCAGATCCGGGAGACCCTGAGGCGAGGACTGGAGATTAACAGCAAACCTGTCCTTCCACCAATCAATTCTCAGCGACAGAATGGCCTCACCCATGACAGAGCCCCGTAAGTGTCTGTGTTCTGGGGCTAGGACAAACGGATGGTATTTTTCCTGAGGTGCCATCCCTGAGGATTTCGAGAGAGGGACCAGTGTACATGGTTCTCCTTGAATGGGCCCAAGGTCTCTAGGTTTAAGGGCAGCTCTGATCCAGGGCACATAGATCTGTGAACTATAGCAAAGGACCTCAAAGGGGACTCTGCAGACCATGAATATAAACAGCAGTAAATATTTACATGCGCTGTGTGAACAGAAGAGAGTCCAGGTTGGGACAAAATCTGACTGAGGGCCTCTCAGCCTTGTGGGAGCCCATTGTGCAAAGCCAGTCCCCTCCTTATCTCACTCTGGGTCAGAGTTGCCCTTCCTTCCTTCCTGGAGCCTGGGCTCTGGCTGATAGCTGCAACCCCAGGGACCTCCTTGTCTGGCCAGCCGTGTATTGCATGCCTGCTGCTGAGGCCCTTCTTCCTGCCTGCCTTTCCTGGGGCCCAGAGAAGGGAAGGAAAGTCCTTTGCAGGCCTCTGCTGCCTGTCTAAGGGTCCTATAGTCCTTAGGAGAGAGAAGCCAGCCAACCTCAGAGGTCAGATCTGTTTCCTCCCACCTCTTCCTTTGTCAGGAGGCAAGTAGTGAACAAGGCTAGAGCTGGGCATCCCTTCTTCTCACACGGTAGATGATGCGTAGGTGCTGGCCACTCAGAGCAGGGATCTCGCCTGCCTGGGAGGAAATTGCTGGGGCTTGGGTGGAAAAGGAGCTGCCTAGTCCTGCAAGACAAGGCTGATCCGCCTACCCTCTAAGAAGTCTATGTGGCACCCGCAACCCTGGGGGCCGTCTGTGGGATGCACAGGGCCTTCCTTTGGGGGAACATAAACTGGTCATGGTATATGCAGTCTGACTGCACACACAGTGTTGGAAATGACCATGGGTTTGGAATCAGGCTGCAGTTGCTGATTCATGATTCCTGGAACAATCAATGTTGCAGCACATGACAACAAAGACAGCATCTGGAATAGGCAGCATATCTGGAGAAAGAGGACCTAGAATGTACCCTAGACCTGCAGCTAGCATGGGAAGCTGCAACAGTGACTGAGGAGTGGAGGCCTGGCTGGTTAGCACTGAGAATGCACCCTGGGAGCTGATTATGGCATCGAGAGGGCTACTCTGGGCTCGTTTCCGTCCAGTGTGGCTTATCTGGTGTACCTGCCATCCAGAAGCTAGAAACATTGAGCTCTAACAGGAGAGGTTTCCAGTGCTACCCAAAGCCTTTAGCTGCAAGCCGATGACTTTCTTAAGTTGCTTGGGTTTTGCTCTGGCAATAGCAGATAGCCAAGCTGTGTCTTGGGGCATACAGAAGCTTTCTACCTGCAGCCCGGAACCTGAACTGGAGCTGTACTCCTCCCTGGGCCCTGAGTGGGACTTCTTGCACTGGACTTCCTTGGCACTGGTGGTAGGCCAGTGGTACTAGTGGGCTTGTAGCCTCCAGTAGTTTGCAGGGAATGTGGAGCCAGTCACCTTCCAGATGGCCCTCCCACCTCTCAGAGAAGGCCAGGGCTTCTGGCAGAGAACGTGCGGATGTGCCCCCTATTGCCCTTCTTTGACCTGAGACATGCCTGATACCTCGTTCTCTGTCTTGTTTATGTGTCTAACTTTTGTGCCCCTACACTGTAAGGGGCACATGCTGCCTCTCAGTTCCTGTAAACACCACAACTGGGCAGTAAGGAAGTAGTAGGCTGGGCACTTGGCAGAAGGCTGTCCCCTTTGCCCCCACTCTTTGCTCTCCATTGGCTGGTATAAAGAGATGAGTGAGAATAGATCTGGAGTCATCCGCTCTCGCTGTAGCCCAAAGGCCCAGTAGGTCCCCAAAGAGCTGAAATCTGACATCTGGAGAGGTGACAGTGTCTTCCTCTGAGATTCTTGGTCCTGTTTACTAACTTCACAAGCAGCTGAGCAGTGGTTTCTCCTGCTCACTCTCTCGCTAAGACCACCCCCAGCTGTCAGATCTCCCAGAGCCTAGCTCTCTGCTATCTCAGACTCTAATGGTCAGCTCAGTTGAGATTAGTAAGCACCATTGTAATATCTGTGCTGCCCACTCTGGGACCTGACCTCATTTCAGATGCACCATAAAGATTGTGACAGAGAAAGCCAGTCCCAAATGTGCTGGCACCACTGTTTGCCCTTCTCCCACTGGGAAGCTGGGCCCTATTTGACCTGCCTGTCCAGTTTTCCTTTCGTCGGGACTTTGGGTTGGGCAGTCTAATGCATGGGTCTTTGTGGGTCTGGATTCGATCTAGGAGGTCACAGAGATGTATCAGTTTAGAACAGCTGATCTGGCTGGGCATCAGCAACTGGGTCCTGGCCTACTTGGGGAATTGGGTACTTGCTAATTTCATACATCCATAGCAGCCAACAGTTTATACCAGTATTAATTTAATTCATCCTTGAAGCCAGTGTGTGAAGTAGATAATCTTATATGTTTTCCTTTTACAGAAGAAAAAGGTGAGGCATAGGAAGCTGATAAGTAGTTTAGGGCACGCTCAGCAAGTGTGGTCTTCTCGCCCTGTGCTCGCGGGCCATGAGGACCATGCAGGCCATGCCTCTGAGATAATAATGATCTCACCGGAGGAACCCAGGTAACTAACTGGTTGTAGCATGAATAGGGACAAGCTCTCACATGGCACCAAGGACAAGCAGGTCCATGTTAGCAGATTGCCAGGCTTATTTAGCTGTGAGAAAGACCTCTCTCATTAGCCCCAAAGATCCTAGAAATAATGAGCTGTGTCATAGCTGGCTCATTTATAGCGGAGTTACTTTTAGACACAGGCCTTATTTTCTTCTTCAGAAACAAACATAATCCTATCTCTGGCTCACCTCCCACCTCAGGACCAGGGGATTTCTTTCTTTCTGGAGCCCTGTTTCCTGCTTCCCAGAAAGGCAGCCCCTCTGGGTAACCTGTCCTGCTCCCTCCTCCACTGCCTTCCTGGAAGGAGAGTCCTGGGCACTCTTTGGAGGTGTCTTTGCATTTCACAGCCCTTATATTCCAGCCTTTTCCCAAGATGATCAGTTGAGAAAAGCCTCCTTTGGCTTGCTGGCGCCTGCCTCCCTTCCCACTGCCTGCTCTGGTGAGTTTGGGAAGCAGCCCTTTGTACCACATGAGGACAGCCTGGTCTAGAGCTGTTCCTGCCAACCTTTGCTGGGATCCAGGGTGGAAGTCACGGGATATTCTTGTCTGAGGTCCCTGGTCAGCCCGAGTCTGTATTCGTTCTCTAACCTCTCCATGGTGAGGGTGACAGGCAAGCGTGTCAGGGGAAGGTCTGTTTCTGTAAGCTGCGCCTCCAGTGTCCTGTCACCGTCCTCACCTAGCCAGTGTCTCACTGAGGAGGAGAGTTCCGTAAGCAACTCTGGGTCTTGCATCTTCCCAGAGAGGGGCAGGCATCATGTGTGTGCATGTGTGTGTTAGAGAAGGCTCTTGAGGAGCCAGAGGGCCTTTCAAAAGCAAGCTTAGCACCACTGCTCAGTCAGACCTCTTATTTGTCTAGAATAAGAAGTTTGTAAGGATGCCCCGCCCCTTAATTTCCTGAAGAATGAATTCTCCTGTTGCAATATTACCTCTGTAAGATCCCCAAATACACACACACCTCCCTTCCTTCCTTCCTCTCTATTTATTTAGTTATTTATTTACTTATTTACTCTTATTTATTTATTTATTTATGGTTAAGATAGGGGTCTTATTCTGTAACCCAGAACTTAAGGTAGCCTTAAGGCCTGGAACTTAAAGGTAGCCAATAGCACAGGCTGACCTAAACTCAAGGCTGAGCTTCTTCCACAGTCTTCCGAGTAGTGGGGTTGCAGGTAAGAGCCACACAGGTATGCTCTTCTCTTTACCTCTGTGCAGGTCTCTGCTCCCGTCTGTTTGGCCTTTGGATGGGGTGGCTTTGCTGCCCCTCACTCCCGTCTCATCCTGGCCAGGGAGTTGTTCTTTAGAGAAAACTGATTTGTTTTGCTCAGCCTATGGTGTCCATGAAGGGTAATTAGAAGAAGCTATCTGGTTTCATCCACCCTGCCAGTGGATTTGGGTGAAGGAAGATGTTTCCCCCCCAAGAAGGCATCTGGTTGCTGTGGTACCACTTTGTACATAGGACAGATTTGGATGACCCACTGTCAGGGTTGTGTGTTAGGGCAGTAGACAGCCTGGAGCCTTGGCTTCACTCACAATTCTGATACTGGCAAAGTACAGGCATTTGCACTGGAAAGGAAGCCCAGAAAGAACTCTGCCTGGGGCTGACAGTGGAGAGGCCAGGGCCTCCCTTTCCTCCACTGCTCCTAGAGCTGGGTCTTTGTTTTGGCTCCCCTGCTGTGAACCAAGTTGTCATGCTAAATGTCTTTGTGCCTCGCTCAGAACCACATCTGAAAGGGCAAAGGGGACAGGTCTAACAAATCTGTCATGGGTCAGCTTATGTTTTGACTCTGGTCTTGGCTCCACTCTGCAAAGAGACCACGCAGTGGCCCTCATTCAAGGTTCCTGGCTGGTGCTTGAGTCTAGGTGCAAACACTGCATCCCCTCCCTAGAGTTGCACAATCAGGATATTTTTATCACCCATCCTTGATCTTCAGTGTCACCCAACACTTCAGCAGTGAGTCACTTCTTCAGGGAAGGGAAAGGGAAGGTTCAAAGGTGAGAGCCGAAGAAAGGAAATGACTCAGTGTCTCAGAGAAAGGAAAGCCAGGGCCTTGGGGTAGAATGGGCTCACCCGAGACCACAGGGGTCCTGGTCTTATCACCCAAGCCAGAAGGGCCTGGCTAGGGTGGAATGGTTAGAGGAGCTTCTGAAGCTCAGCACCTTTGTTACAGTCTTGTCCCATCTGCCTTTGTCCTCTCAGCTTCATGCCCCATGTTGAGGGTTGGAGGGAGCAGTTGGGGGGATATCCCTGTCAAACACTGCCCTTCATCTCTGCCTGTTGGTGCTGAGCAACAGTATGGACAGTGACATACGCCCTGTGCTTCCCTCTCCCTCACACCCTTTCCCAGTCCTGACCTGAAGGGAGGCCTACTACTAAGTGGCTCTTTCTCTGGAAAGTTCAGAGCTTCTGTCAGCAATCAGGAAGCAATAGGAATAATCTCCCAGGCAAAAAGCTGAAGCCAGAGGTAGAGCTGGGCTCAGCCAGGCAACTATACTTCACTTCTGATTTGTCACCAAGCCCAGGGTCCTGCTTCCAGGTGTCCCCAAGGAGAAGGTCTCAAGTCATGTGGCCAGTGCAGACGTCATGACTGTCACAGGATAAGCACTGAGGCTAGCAGGGATTTCAGCTGCTTGGTTCTTCTTCCCACCCCTGTGGGAAAGAAGATAGAAACTAGCAAGTGCTGCTCAGGTGAATGTGGAGAAGTTGAGACCTTTCCAGAGCAGAGAGAAATACAGGTTAGGTTCTCCCTGTCTGCTGTGAAGGCAGGGTAACCGGAGCATGTGCCATAACCAGCCAGGACTGGGAATCAGGAGCTGATCTTTACACTGGAAGGAAGGGGTGTGCTGTGCTCTATGGAAAGTCACCTTATACAGTAAGAAGAGTAAATATGCACCATGTTATACAGACGGCTGGGAACCACAAGGGAATGGAGAGTTAGGTCCACCTCTGAATTATCACGGTGTATAGTCACTCCTTGATCCTTTGGCAAGGATCAAGTTTAACCATTCTATATCCCCGCCCTTGGCGCTCTGAACACAGGCAGAACCCCAGGCTGGAGAGGCCTTGAGGCTGAGTAGGTATTATATGTCACCTGTGGGGCAGAGGGGACAGCTGTTTTCCCCACGCCACACAGTAGAGTGTCATTGCCCAGATTGTATTAGTATAGAGTCCAGCGGGGGCACGGTAGTACATGTCTGTAATCCCAGAACGTGGGGAGCAGAGGCAGGAAGAGTGCGGCAAGTTTGAGAAAGCCTGGTCTACATAGGGAGTTTCAGGCCAGCCAGGGTTACATAGACACTGTGTCAAAATCAATGAATCAGCCTCTCTAGAATCAAAGCACTAGGGACCAGTGTTTGAACCTTGTCCTTTGCCTGCCACATCTCTTTTCCACTGTATATACCTGCAAATGGAGGCAGAGGGGAACGTGGTGACACACACTTGGAATCCCAAGGACTGGGTCTTGAAAGAAACTGTGGCTGGCATAAAAGACTTTGTTTAGAGCCAGAAGCCCTGGGCTTACTATTTGGACAGAGTAAACTGAATAGCGACAGAGGAAGCACCATGTGATAGTGTTGAAGGACTATCAACCTAGGAAGACCCACAGGGGACACTGAGGCAGAACAGTCTAAAGTTCTAGACTGGAGTGGATAGATAGATAGATAGATAGATAGATAGATAGATAGATAGTATAGGATAGATACCCTGTTTGATAAAATAAAAAACAAGCTGGATGTAGAGGCACATGAGGCAGGTAGATCTCTGTGAGTTCAGTGCTAGCCTAGTCTACATAGTAAGGATGTATGCCCAGGTCACAGGGCTACATAGAGAGACCCTTTCTCAAAGAAATGATTAAGAGCCGGAGAGTGATGGCACACTTTTATTCCAGCACCCAGGAGGCAGAGGCAGGCAGATCTCTTGAGTTCGAGGCCAGCCTGGTCTACAGAGCAAGTTCCATAACAGCCAGGGCTACACAGAAAAGCCTTGCCTCGAAAAACAAACAAAAACCCAATAATAGCCGGGTGGTGGTGGCGCACGCCTTTAATCCCAGCACTTGGGAGGCAGAGGCAGGTGGATTTCTGAGTTCGAGGCCAGCCTGGTCTACAGAGTGAGTTCCAGGACAGCCAGGGCTACACAGAGAAACCCTGTCTCGAAAACCCAAAAAAAAAAAAAAAAAAAAAAAAAAAAAAAAAAAACCAATAATAACGACTAATAACGACAACAATAATGTTCAGCGGGCAAAGGCATTTGCCCCCGAGCCTGATACCTGAGTTGGATCCCTGAGGTCCACGTGGTAGAAGGAGAGAGCTGGCTCCTACAAGTTGTCCTCTAACCCGTGCTTGCTGTGCTGTGTGTGCACATACATATATAATACATACACATGAGTAAATGCAGAGGATGTAGAAATGTCTCAGTGGAGAGCCTAAGGTTTGTTTCCCAGCCTCACAGGGTGGTTCATAACCCTCTGGAACTCTAA
Organism: Arvicanthis niloticus; assembly: GCF_011762505.2. NCBI lineage: Eukaryota > Metazoa > Chordata > Mammalia > Rodentia > Muridae > Arvicanthis > Arvicanthis niloticus. The sequence goes on from NC_047658.1 coordinate 152,850,736, forward strand.
TTCTAGGGGATCTGATGCTACCTTCTGGTCTCTGCTGGCACCAAGCATGCACATGATTCACAGACATACCTGCAGGCAAAGTGCCTGAACATATAGATAAACAATGTAACAAACTTTTTTGGTTTTTTTGGTGGTGGTGGTGGTGGTGGTGGCGGCGGCAGCGGCGGCAGCAGCAGCGGTGGTGGTTGGTTGGTTGGTTGGTTGGTTGGTTGGTTTTTGGAGACAGGGTTTCTTTGTGTAGCCCTAACTGTCCTGGAATTTGTGCTACAGACCAGGTTGGCCTGGAACTCACAGAGATCCATCTGCCTCTGCCTCCCAAGTGCTGGGATTAAAAGTGTGCACTGCTACTACCCAGCATAACAAAAGCATTTTAAAGAATTAGAAAAGTGGGCTGGAGAGATGATGCAGTGGTTGAGAGCACTGGCCAGAGGACCCAGGTTCAGTTTCCAGCACCCACATGGCAGCTCACAACTGCCTGTAACTCCTGTTCCAGGGATCTGACACCCTCATATAGACATATATATAGTCAAAACACCAATGTACATAGAATTTTTAAAAATTAAAAATTAGAAAATTTAAAAAGAAAAAGATAAAAATAATTTTAAAAAGTAAAATAAAAAAGGTGAAAAAAAGCACAGTAAGTAAGAAGATGATAACAAAAGCAATGACTTTATTAAAGGGTTTGTTTCATCTTACACTCCCATGTCCATTACTGAGGGGACTCTAGGCAGGAGCTCAAAGCAGGAACCTGATAGGAGGATCTGAATCGAGGCCATAGAAGAATGCTGCTAATTGGCTTTTTCTCTACCATGGCTTGCCCAGGCTTGCTTCTTTATACAACCTGGGACCTCCAGTGTGGGAGAGGCATTGCCTGCAGTGGGTTGGACCCTCCCACATCCATGTCAATCATTAATTAAGAAAAAGCGTCCCACAGGTTTTTGCACAGGCCAGTCTGGTGGGGGCGTTTTCTAACTCAAGATTACAGCCTCTTTCCAGGTAACTCTAGCATGTACCAAACTTAGTCAGCACAGGCTCCACTGTGAGGAGGGAGGCAAGGGCAATGGGATGGAGCGTAAGCATGACGCCAGGTATTCAGCAAGAAGAGAAGGCAATAAGATGGCAGGGGGGGCAGGTGGGTCACGGAGGCCACGGCCAGCCTGGTCTACAGAGAGAGTTCCAGGACAGCCAGGGCTATACAGAGAAAGCCTGTCTTGAAAAACAAACAAAAAAAAACTAGAAAGAAATGAAGTTGGAGGTATGACCCAGCAGTTCAGAGCTGACAATATATAAACAGCAACACAACTAAGCTGGAGCAATAGTACCTGACTAGCACGTGCAAGCCTGGGTTCCATCTCCAGTGTCACACAAAATTATCAAACATAGTTCTCTCTCTCTCTTTTTTTTTTTCCAGACAGGGTTTCTCTGTGTAGTCTTCTTGGCTGTCCTGGAACTCACTCTGTAGTTTGAGGCTGGCCTCAAACTCAGAAATCCACCTGCCTCTGCCTCCCAAGTGCTGGGATTAAAGGCGTGTGCCACTACTGCCTGGCTTAAAACATAGTTCTTAAATCCAAAGAAAATGCAGACCTGTGAAAAAGGAGCCTTGTCTCTTCTCTACTCCCAAGGAAACTGTTCCATCTCCTTCTCTGTTTTCTAGCTTCTGACTGGGGACATTCTTTAAGTACACTCCATGGTCTGGAGGTGAGAAGGAGCGATATAGTCAGTCATGTGAACATTTACTGTGGTCACACAAAGGTGCCAGGGAATTGCCTTGGGAAGGAGAGATTAGGATGAAAGAAAGCTCAAAACTCAGCTTCTGTAGTGAGAAGTCCATACATAAAACCTGAGTAAGCTGGCTATTAGGCTAGAGACAGCTGCCTGGTTAAGAGAACTGGCTACTCTTCCAGAGGCCCTGGGTTCAATTCCTAGACCCCACTTACATGGTGGCTCACAACAGACTGTAACTCCAGTCCCAGGGGAATCTGATGCCTCTTCTGGCCTCCAGATATTGCATACACATGGTATACAGACATAAATACATTCAGGCAAATCCTTATCACATAAAATGTCAAAAAAATTGCTGGGCTGTGGTGATGTACATCTTTAATCCTAGAACTCTGGAGGCAGAATCAGGCAGATCTCTGAGTTTGAGACCAGCCTAGTCTACTGAGCAAGTTTCAGGACAGCCAGGGCTATACAACAAAATCCTGTCTTAGAGAGAGAGAGAGAGAGAGAGAGAGAGAGAGAGAGGAAGGAAATAAAGAAAAAAATCAGAACCCTTTAACATGTGAGGAAGATACGAATTTGAGATGAGCTTGGTCTTCATAGCAAGCTCCAAGTTAGCCAGAACTACATGGTGAGACCCTGTCTCCCTGCCACTTAAAAAATACAAATGTGTGTATGTGTGTATGACCTATGAAATGGCTCAGAGAGTAAAGCTGCTTTATTTCTAAGCCTGACAACACAAGTTCAATCCCGGGACATGGTAGGAGGAGAGAACTGACTTCTGCAAACTATCCTCTAACCTCCATATATGGGCACATGCAGCAAGCACTTGCGCGCGCGCGCGCACACACACACACACGCACACGCACACGCGCACACACACGATAGATAGATAGATAGATAGATAGATAGATAGATAGATAGATAGATAGAGGTAGGTAGATAGATTTAATTAAAAGAATAGATAAATTTAGTTAGAAAATATCAGGAAGGGCAATAGAGTAGTCAGTACAGTACTTACTGAATCTGAGGACCTGCATTCAGATCCGCATCACCCAAATAAAAAGGCAGACATTGTCCACATCTGGAAGTCCGGCACTGGGCAGCAGGAGCAGGTAGATCCCTAGAGCACACTGGCCTTCTAGTCAGTGTAGCCAAATTCGTGAGCTCCAGGTTCAAAACTCAGTCTCAAAAATTAAAGTGAACTGAGTTCTGTGTCTGAGACCCACAAGGTGGAAGGAGGGAACCAACTACTGGAAGTTGTCTTCTGACTTCCACAGTGTTTCATGACTCATATGCACATGTGTATATATGTGTGCATACTCAAATAAAAGTGTAAAACGCTTTTTAAAATATTAGGCCAGGTGTGGTGGAACACACCTTTAATTACAGTACTCAGGACGCAAAGGCCAGCTCTGATAGTTCAGGGCCAGCTGCTGCACATAATGAGGTCCAGGACAGCCAGGACTATACAGTGAGACCTTGTCAAGAATAAATAAAGTTAAAGTGGAAGTGGCTGGAGAGGTGGCTCAGTGGCTAAGAACACATACTGCTCCTTCAGAGGGCCTGTGTTCAGTTCTCAGCAGCCATTTCAGAAGGTTCACAACCCCTATCGCTCTGGAGGCTCCATGCTCTCTTCTGGCCTCAGCCACTTGCACTCACATGCACATACCCACAAAGATACACACATATTGTAAATAGAATAAATCTTAAAAGGAAAAAAAAAAAAAAAAGGCTTCACACCCCTGTAATCTCAGCACCAGGGAGGCTCAAATCAAGGGACCCGGCCACCCTGTGGCTGAGTCAGCCAGCTCTGACTTCTGAGACCGTGTTCAAAAGTGAGGTGAATAGTGATGGAGAACGACCCCCAGCATTGACCTCTGGCCTACCTATATGCACACACACAAAGCACACGTTTCTATGAAGGAGCAGCCAGGCACAGTAGCTCATGCCTATGACCCAGTGTGGTAGCACTGGGAGGGTGAGACAGGAGAACTGTCCTGGGTTTAGGGCCAATGTAGGTTTCAGAGTCAAGGAAGAGAGCAGAGGAACCCTCCACATTGGCTCTGGCAGTACACTGAAACTGGAAGACACAGAAGGCCAGCTAACAGACGACAGCGTTGTCTCTGAGGGGAACCTGGAGTACTAGGAACTGTGCTAGTGAGCCTTGTAGGACCATTTGGCTCTAAGCTGTAGATGAAACCGCCGGCTGGCACATGCCTTTAATCTCAGCAGCTGCAACAGGGATCCAGGAGAAGTTAACCAAGGTAATTATGAGTTCAAAGCCATATGGGGCTATAGTGGTAAGATTCCTATTTAAATAAATAAATAAATAACCAAAAAAACCAAAACAAAAGAAGGAAAAGGATGAGGGAAGGAAGGAAGGAAGGAAGGAAGGAAGGAAGGAAGGAAGGAAGGAAGGAAAGAAAGAAGGAAAGAAAGAAGGAAAGAAGGAAAAGAAAGAAGGAAGATTGTTGTATGAGCTGTTACACCTGCCTGCCCTTGGAAAGACTTATGACACATTCCGGGTGAAAACACAGTAGTATCCTCAAAGCCCCAGGGAACTTGAGTTTTCCTGGCATCTGGATGAGTTGTGTGGTGAGCAGAAGAGAACTCTGTCTCTGATAGCCCTTCAGGAGCATCCCAGCGTTGGGCTCAGTGTGGATCTCCTCCTAACCGGCAAGTAGTGATGAGGTAGTAGGCTGGCATGGCCTTAGGAGGAAGAGGCTGGGCCGGGCAGAGCTCAGACAGGGAAACCCAGAGTCCTCTCAGATGGCACCTGGCCTCTGGTCTCCAGAGGCACCCTCATACCCTCAGGGGATTTTGGTGTTCAGTGAAAAGGGAGTTTTTGACCGAGGTTCAGAAATGCTAGGTTACAAAAGTGAAACCAATCGGTTTTCCTCCGTAGTCCATAGTCCAAAATGCCAGCATTCTGTGAACAACTGATCTGAAAAGCAGCTTGTTAAATCTAGCTTTGTCGTATCTATTTTTCTAGAAGCAGCTCTTAAAATTTTGTTAAGTACAGTCTTTTATTCCAAGGAGGTAGTTCCCTTAAGAGCTCCGGGAAGCCCCGGGGCTAGCCTAGGCTGCATGGGTAGTTCTTGGCCAAGCTTGCCTACACAATTCTAAAGTTGGAGGAGGTATGGGAGATTGTGTATGTATGTAGAGTATATGTGTATGTGTGAGAACGTATACATATGTATGTGTGCATGTGGAGGCTAGAGGTAGACATTGGGAATCTTTCTTGTCTCCCTCTCTGTCTTACTGAGATAGGATCCTCACTGAACCCCCTGCTTAGACTAGCCAGTAACCTCCAGGAATCTACCTGTCTCTGCCTGCCGTCCTGCCTAGTGCTAGAGTTACAGTCACATGCTGCTTATGCCAGCTTTTAAAGATGTTTTAAAAGTGTATGTATAACTCTGCATGAGTCCGTGTACCCCCAGGACTACAGGAGAGCATCCAGTCCCCTGGAACTGGAGTTAGAGGCTGAGAACCCAAACTTTCTGAGGGAACAGTTAGTGCTTTTAATCACGGAGCCATCTCTACAGCCCCATATGGAGCCTGCCCCTTATGAGGGTGCCTGGGGACCTGAACTCAGGTCAGCACGGCACGTCACCAGCCAAGCCATTTCCCCATCCCTGGAGTGGGAGATATTTAAAATGTCTTAGCTGGCATCAGAAAGAGCTGAAGTGTTGAGTCAGCTTTTATGGGCACATTGCTTGTGCACTTGGGGCTTGTTACTTAAGGTCTCTGGTTTTCCATGTCTTCATCTTTAAGGTGAGGGAGAGAACTCCTATTTATAGGTCTGTTATAAGAATGAAAGGAAGTGATGTCTGCGAAGAGCTCTGTACAGGACCAGGCACTGCCGTCTGCCTGCACTCAGTAAAAGGTGTCTCTGCCTCAGCGAAACGGCTCTGGATAAAAGTGTTGGCTGTCAACGAGCCCAGGTAAAGGTGGAAGGAGAGACTGACTCCACAGAGGCCTTCTCTGATTCCACATAAGCCCTGAGGCATCCATATACTACACCATAATGATTTTTTAAAACAAGTGGTGTCTCAGTCTTATCATGAACAGTTCCCTGAAAACCCAAAGGAAGTGTGGTATCTCTAGATACCAGTGTAGGTATGTAGAGAATTAAACCTGGGTTGTTTCTCTAATAGCATTGAAAGTTCCTTGCTGAATAATCCAGTCCAGAATTTTCCTGAGAGGATAACAAGTTTACTGGTCCAGAAAGTGCAAGAAGCTCTTAGCAGCCTGTACTTCCATATGCCTCCAGTCTGCTGGCATGCATCTCCCGCTCCCCCCATCATGACTCTCACCTGCTAATTCTTCTGGTATTCTGGGGCCACAGAAATGTGAAGCATGGCTTCTGCTCTGTGTGGGTCTTCCTAGGTTGATAGTGTTTGGTTTGTGACAGACACAGAATACAGCTCCAGTACATGGTGCTCCCTCTGTCACTACTCAGTTTACTGTGTCCAAACTGTAAGCCCAGATCTTCTGGCTCTGAAGAAAGTCCTTTATGCCAGCCACAGTTTCTCTCAAGACCCAGTCCTTGAATTTCAGCTCTGTTTTTATTTTGCTCACCCCCACCCCTTGATTTTTTCAGGACAGAGTTTCTCTCTGTAGCTCTGGCTGTCCTAGAACTCACTCTTCAAACTCAGAGAGCCTTTTGTCTCTGCCCCCAGAGTGGCCATTATGTCCAGCAAATTTTAGCTCTTCTTGACCCTGCTACTTACATCTGGTGGTATAATACACCTCTCCACCTAGATATTATTCAAATTCTTTTTAAAAACATTTCTGTGGCCCCAAAACACCAGATGAATTGGCAGGTGAGAGTCATGATCTTGGGGGTGGGGGTAGGGGATGCATGCCAGCAGACAGGAGGCATATGGAAGTACAGGCTGCTAAGAGCTTCTTGCACTTTCTGGACCAATAAACTTGTTATCCTCTCAGGAAAATTCTGGACTGGATTATTCAGCAAGGAACTTTCAATGCTATTGGAGAAAGAACCCCAGGAGACAGAGTCAGGCTGATAAGTGTTTATGGTCTGGTGAGATGAGAGACATGTTGTGGCCTACCTAGGTAGCATTCAGCCAGACATCTTGGGTATGCTCTGAACATCATTACAAGCAAGATGGAAATGTCCAGAGAGTGTCCAGGAGGGTGACAGGGAAGGGGGATTTATTTATAATTGGTTGGATAGCCGGGCAATGGTGGTACACGCCTTTAATCCCAGCACTTAGGAGGCAGAGGCAGGCGGATTTCTGAGTTCGAGACCAGCCTGGTCTACAGAGTGAGTTCCAGGACAGCCAGGGCTACACAGAGAAATCCTGTCTCAAAATAAAAAATAAATAAATAAATAAAAATAAAAAAATAAATTGGTTGGATAAGCAGTGTTGTGAATCTGTCTGCCCAGCCCAGGTCTGTTCTCAATTTAATCAATGACTGGACTGAAAATATCAATAGCAAGTTGATCGTTTATGTCAATGATGTAAAGTCTGGAAGGAATGCAGAGATGATGGATGCCAGTCAGGTTCAGAATCATCCACACTACCTGCAGCTCTAGTCAGATAATGGAGAAGTCTGTTCTTACCGTCACATAGTCCATACTAGACAGGACAGGACAGGACAGGAGAGGGTAGCTTGTGGGAGAAAAACTGAGTAAGATTTCACTGACAGACAGAGTGTTGTATGAGTTGGCAGTAAGATGAGGTTACAAAGAAAGACAATTTGATGGCAGTTTTAATAGAAATAAACTGCCCCAGACAAGAGTGGTCACAGAGCCCATGATATCTGCACTGCTTGGAGCACATACTGTATATATTTCCACACTTGCCACTCCACTTCCGGACATGACACTCTAACTTTGACAAGTTCAAATGAATCCAGGGGAGGGTGCCTTGAACGGATGGAGGATTTCAGAACCTTGTCAAGAATGTCGTTGAAAGTTGGGGCCATGTAGCCAAGAAAAGAAGGCTGTTAAAAGGATGTAGAAGCAGCGGCAGCAGCTTTAGGGTGCAGAAGGCTGCTAGGGAGGGACTGATTCAACCACTGAGCTGCTTACAGGCCACTGCATTGAGATTTACAGGGAGGCAGATTGCAAGGTGACTTGGCCACTATATCCCTCAGGGAAGCAAAAGCCTTGGGGGGGTTTCTTTGCCTTTAATCTGGTCTTCCCGGCACACCAATGGTTGACCAGGACCTGAAGCATTTAATCCTGGTCTACCTTTTAAGACCTTTGCTCAGCAGAGAACTGATCTGGCCAGAAGCAGCTGAATCCTGGTCCAGGTTAAGAGCAAACAAGTTTCTATTAGCCATCAGAGCCACCAGCAGACTTTCAGGCAGGTCTAAGAGGCCCATGCGCTGTTTGATGCCTCATCAGATGCATCCAGTTTAAGTACGATGCTAACCCTGTGGTTACTTATTTCTATCTAGGGGGTATTGAAGCTTAGGGAAATGGTTAAGCCCTATAAAGCACATGAATCCCAGCACTCCAGAGACGGAGTGAGGAGGAGAGCCAGCTATGTGTGTTCAAGACCAGCCTGGGAGTTCAAGGGATGGGCTGCCTCAATGGATACTAGCACTTGCCACAAAGCCTCACGGCCTGAGTTTGATCTCTGGGGTCCACATGGTAGGAAAGTGATAGGTTATTTCTCTGCCACTGGTGAAGTGAGCCAATTCAAGCCAGATTAGATTATATTAAAGGCAGTTTGTTGGAAAACTGCTGTTCGGCCAGTTCACTGGCCCCAAGGACTGAGGCCAGGGGAGCCACATGGGGAGAGAGGGCTAGGGTGAAGAGAAAGGGTCCACTCACAGAGAGATGAGGAGAGAGAGACCAAAATGTCTGCATTACATAGGGAAGAACCTATGGGGGAAGGGCAACCCAGCCCCTGGGCTGGAAAGTTCAGGATTGAGGGCAGGGTATGCAGGTATGGACTGAAGGATGCTGGGAGAACCTGAAGGCCGAGTCTGCTTTAGTATGTAAAGCTTGGTCCCTTGTCTGAGGTCTGAAACCAAACAGAGAGAAGAACCCCTGTAAATTGCCCTCTGACCTCTGTAAACACTGGCATATCTGTGTGCACGTGCATACACACAGTAGATAAATAAATATCTTACAATTAAAAAGGAAAAAAACTACTAGCCTGGGCTACATGGCAAAACTTTGTCTCAAAAAAGTTAAGAGAAAGGTCATTTGCCAAGGTCGCCTAGGCTGTGAGCCTATGATGTGCCTCCTAGAGCATGCTTATGGTCTCATGTCCCCCAGGCTTCTCCAGCGGCTGTGGCTCAGGACTTCCCAGAAGCCTCTCTCCTTCCCAGCCCCCACCCACAATAGCTCTGCCTTCGCTGTGGAGAACTCATGGAGAAAGCCCAGCTGAAGAATTAGGCCATGCTGCCTAGCACGCTGCTTATTTTTTTATGACTAAGATTAAGCTGACAACCATGCAAAACATTGCAAACCTGTGTCGGCTGCAGATTTAATACCTCGCCCAGCCCACACAAATAATTCATGCTTCTGCATCGATGTCCAGAAAAAACAAATCAGCAAAAAGCTGGGCTCCAGCGTGTGTGAAGCAGCCGCCTTCCCATTGAAGCTTCATGCCGGAAATACCCAGGCTCCAGGAGTGCAGATGTAGCATTTTGAGATTTTTTTTTCTTAAAAGATTAAAGTATGTTTTCTCAAATGATTGAAGGTTGGTGGGAGGTGTAAATGTGGGCACTTGTCACATTAATTCCTCAGATGATTAAGCTCTTTGCCGCTTTTTTAAAGCTGTTTGCAGTTGGGTTTGATGTCCTCGTTCTGGGTGAGTGTGTTGTGGCAGTTACCAAGGTGACTTTAGCTGACTTTCAACAATTTATTTTTCCCTCCAGCTTGAGGCTCTCTAGCCCTGTGTGCTATGTGCTCCCAGCCCCCACCCTACCTCCCCAGGCTGTTCATCAGCATTTTTGCCTGGCCCACTGAGGCTGGAATCCTCCAGAAGGTCCCACCCCCAGCAGGCCAGGCCTCAGCCCCAGTGAGCAGCCTGGTGGCAGAGAATAGGAGAACCTGTTATCAGATAAGAGTCCCATGCTGGCTCTGCTTCTCTACTCACCCTGGAGTTCAGGGTGGGGCTCAGTGGAAAGCATTTGCCTAGCATACACAAAGCTCTGAGTTTCAACCCCATTATTCCCCAAAACAAAACTCCTGCTGTAACCTTGAGGTTATCTGTGCTCACTTTATTTATGAAAGGGCTAAGAGTGTTTCCTTGCTTGCTGTGAAGACCCAGTGAGTGAACCTGTGCATTTAACAGAAAGCCTGACACAGAGGAAACACAGTGGTTGCTATTTCCTGTGTTCTGCTCAGATAAGAGCCCTAGGGTACCCCCTGTGTCACCTCTGAACCCATCAGTAGCGCCTGGATGAAATGTGGAGCTGCCCTCTGTGGCAGGCAGGCAGAGAAGGTGGTCAGAAGTCCATGGTTCACGAGCTGGCCCGCCACACTCATGCTCTTTGTTTGGCCTTGGATATGTTTTTCTTTTTTTTGTTTTGTTTTGTTTTGTTTTGTTTTGTTTTGTTTTGTTTTGTTTTTTGAGACAGGGTTTCTCTGTGTAGCCATGGCTGTCCTGGAACTCACTCTGTAGACCAGGATGGCCTCGAACTCAGAAATCCGCCTCCCTCTGCCTCCCAAGTGCTGGGATTAAAGGCGTGCGCCACCACTGCCCAGCTCTTTCCATTTTAAAAGGGAAAAGGTAAATTAAACAGGTTGGGTTTCTTTTCTTTCTGATCTTGAAATACTGTGACCCTCTTGGCAGTGTTTGTCTCCTTCACCGTTCTTGTGAAAGTGTTTGCCAAGGAAAGGCAGTTCCCAAGGCAGCTTTGGGAGCCACAGGAAGGGCTGCCTGGTGACAGAGGAGTCACCTGGGGGTGGGTCCTGGGAGTAGCAGACCAGAAGAGTGGAGCTGCCCAGCACCTGGGGTGAGGAACAGGCTAAGTCACTGCCTTGCCGCCAAAGCTGACCTGAGGCTTGCCCCAGGGAAGGGAATTTGCCTGTCGGGTGCATCATTGGCTATGACCTCCCCCTCCCCCTCCCTTTGTGAGTTGAGGTCTGCTCCTGCTCCTGGGTGGCTGTCCAGCTCAGACGTCCTGAGGAACTCCTGCCTGCTGCTTGAATGATTCAAAAACAAACAAACAGAATGAATGATCCAAGCCTGGTAGTTTACTGGACACTTGAAGAATTGTTCTGGGTTTCACAACCCAGACCAGCATCCCACCTTTTGAATGGAATCCGTGGATGACCCTCTTTTTCCTGCTGGGGTTAATTTGGGAAGTCAGTCAGGATAGCTAAATTTGAAACACAAAACTTAGAATGACAAGAGCCCCAGTAGCCCAGCTGTAGGATAAGCTATTGGTAGGGGGCTTAGCTGGAGGGGACCTGAGGGACAATGACAGCTTAGTGTAGCCAAGGTCACTGTCAGAAGAGATCCAATTCAGTCTTTATACACACACCACACCACTTACACTCACCACACCATATACATACTGTGTTAGCATTTCTTCTAGGCTCCGCCCCACAATTGCCTGGCAACAGCCAGGTGTGCTTGACTCACTATAAAAGGGGCTGCTGGCCCCCTCTTCTCTCTCTTGCTCTCTTATTCTCTTACCTTTCCCCCCCTCTGTCCCTTCTCCCATATTCCCCTCCCCCTCTCTCTGTACCTGCTCCTGGCCAGCCTCTTCTCTCTCTCTCTCTCTCTCTCTCTCTCCCTCTCCCTCTCCCTCTCCCTCTCCCTCTCCCTCTCCCTCTCCCTCTCCCTCTCCCTCTCCCTCTCCCTCTCCCTCTCCCTCTGTCTCTATTACACCCTCAACTCCCCTCCCCTTTCCCTAAGTAAACTCTATTCTAGTCTATACCCATCATGTAGCTGGTACCTCAGGGAGAAGGGATGCCTCAGCATGGGCCCACAGAGGGACCCCTTCCACCTCACTATACCGCCCCTCTACCAAACATATTTCTGGTTCTTCCTCTTCTTTTTTTTATAAAACACAACACACATACCACATCATACACACACATATCACACCATATACACACACAAAACACACTACATGCACACATACCACACCAGTAAAGCTCAGCTGAGGTCCACCCAGGCACACACATCTGACTGACTCCTAAGGCCCAACCTTCAGCTCATGCAAAGGCTGTGCTGCTTCCTGTTGTTATGTTGCTACCTTGCCTGGCCCTGTGCAGGAGTGGGCTCACCCAGAATCTGCCAGGCTCAGCCAGCCTGACCTTGAGCTGCTGTCCGATGACACCTTGGAGAGCTAAGAGCCTCTAGGGCTTCAAGGCAAGGGAAAAAGACTCCTTAGAGTGACTGTTGATTTCACGGGCAAAAGAGGCAACTGTGCTGTGAACTTTTGTGTTGTTGGCCAAAGATGTGAGCTCTGGAACCTGAGTAACTTCAGACCAAATGCCAGCTCCACCTCTTCATTGGCTGGGCAGCCTGGGCACTCAGCTTAACCCCTCTGACCCAGTGTGCCCACCTCATGGGGCATCAGGGGGAGTAGCCAGCCATTGAGAAGTGCTTGGCACCATGCTGGCCCCTGGCTAGTGCTTAGTGAAGGTGACTGTTACTGTAGTTAACAGGCACCATAGTTGCTGACCAGAAACCCGTTCAGAAAATCCCATTTGCTCCTCCTCATGGTTTCCCCGTGTGCTTGCTTCACAGGAGCCGAAAGGACAGCTTGGGCAGTGACAGCTCCACAGCCGTTATCCCCCACGAGCTGATCCGCACACGGCAGCTCGAGAGTGTGCATCTAAAGTTTAACCAGGAGTCAGGAGCCCTCATCCCTCTCTGCCTGAGGTGAGCCGGAACAGTGCATCCCACATCAGCCCTGCAGTACCATGCAGGCCTCAAGTTGACCTTCCCCCAACGCAACTCAGCTAAAGCTTTGAGCTAGCCATTTTAACCGCACAGGTTACCTGTGAGCATTTGGTGCCTAAGCAGTGTCCAGGGCTGGGGCTGGAAGACAACCACTCAGGCAGCTCTGTCTGTCTTTCCTATCTAAGCCTCTGGGCAGTGCAGGTAGCAAGAACAGATGGCCCTACAGTTTGTTCCTAGAGAGAGACTGTTCTGTATCTCTTAACCTAGAGTTATGACAGCCCAGTCACATGACAACCCCCACCCCACTGGTCAGTCATCTGAGGTTTTTTGTTTATTTGTTTATTGAGGCAGGGTCTCACTATGTAGCCCAGGCTGGCCTTGAGCCTGTGCTTTTGAGTGCTTAGATTGAAGGTGTGTACCCTACACCTGGCTTTCTTATCATCTGCTTCTCTGAGAAGTCTCAAAGTCAGATGCCATGGGGACTAGATGCTGAGAACTCTCATTTTTCTAGGAAGTGTCCTTCAGCTGTGCCTCTTTTAGGAGGTTCAGTGACCAAGAGAGTTTAGGATGGCCCTGCCATCCCATAAGCTGGGTCACAGGTCAGGAGAGAGAATGTTCTGACCGGCTGGGCTCTGCATCCTCCTGCTTGATGCTTTCCCTGCAAGACACTTGGTTCTTTACAAAAGCCAGTGACCCCCCCACCCCCCCATGCAGACTCTTTGAGGGATCAGAACCCAGCTGTGTCTCTCTGTGGCTGTGAGAGTCAGAAGGCTGCTCTGTGTCCAGAGCTCAGTCTGCTCAGAACATGCACTAGGCTGGATCTCTTGCAGCTGCCCCCTTCCAAACACTTTTGAGTTCCAACCTTACTTTGCAAGTTGAGGAAGCAACAAGAATCCTTCTAAACTTGAGGGGACAGTGACTAGGAAGAAGTAATGGCATAGTTTGAACCCTGCCCATGGATCCAAGAGCCAAGAGAAGTGGGGGGAGGAGTCAAGAGTTTAGCCAGCCTTAGCCAACTGCCCTGAGCTGCAGGGCAAAGGTAGCAGTGGTTTGAGTGAGCAGGGCCTCCCAGGGCCAGTACCAGATGCCGCCGGCTGTTCCCTCCTAGCAGCTTCTTGGGCACAGGCTTGGGCTTTTAGCCTGGGGAAGGGTTATCTGAAGCAGGCTGAGAGTGCAGAGCCAATTTTTCCTCCTTCAATGCTTGGTATCCCTGCCTGTCGGTTGTCACTGCCTGCTGTCCTCCAGTTTCCAGACGGGACTAGTGGTGATTTCTTGCAGTGACCCTGCTTGGCTTCAGATTTTTTGTTTTTGTTTTTGTGTTTTTAAGATCTGCTTATTGCCTCTAGGATAACTGTTTAAATGTTACAAGAGAGCCCAGAACAAAAGGAAGATTGTCCAGGGCACCAAAGCATCCCTGTGTGGGATATGAGTACTTCATTCTGGGCATGATGCTGAGCACATGGTTAACTTCCCTCTCTGGCCACATTGTTCTCACCTTCCCAAGGTACTTTGAGCTCTGATATAGCATGTCCACTGGCTAGGAGTAAAGGAAGGATGCCCTTAGTGAACATGGCGGTAGGACCTTTCACTGTTGTGCTATAATGAACATGTTTGGTTAACCCCTGTTAGTGAGCAGGTGGCTATCAGGAGGGCACTGGCCAGGCACTCCATCTAAGGGAACCTTGCTCTGTAGTCCCAGCACCTTGGCTAGAGACTGTGTTCCAGGCCCAGATCCCCACTGTCTCCATGTTCCCATCCCCAGGGGCAGACTCCTGCATGGCCGGCACTTCACCTACAAGAGTATCACAGGTGACATGGCCATCACGTTTGTGTCCACGGGAGTGGAAGGCGCCTTTGCTACTGAGGAGCGTCCTTATGCTGCCCATGGACCCTGGTTACAAGTGAGAAGCAGCCTTTCTTCCTTCTTCCTTCCCTCCCACTCCTCCCTTGCTGCCTGCCCTCCCTCCCAGGACAGTTCCCCATGGCTCCCATGCTGAGCTGGAGGTTGTTAGTGTGGGTGCTGTTGTCCTCACAGCTGCAGGGCACTTCCTGGCCAGTGACAATGGGAACCCAGGCGCGAGAAGTAGAGAACTCCCCATACTCTGGGAAATAAGATCAAGAATGGAGGGTGGGATGTGGGTGCCCCTCTCCAGTGACTGTATGGAAATCTTACCAGAATGCATAGGACGTGAACTCCGTGAGTCGAGTGGGCAGGTCCCAGTGACCAGAGCTCCCACCGACAGTCAGTTGCTCCCTTTGCTCCTGATGGAAACCACTGAACAGAACCTGACGGCTTGCCAGAGGATTCTGTTCTTCCATTCTCCTGCTTGGAGCAAGGATCCCAGCTAATGTCAAGCACAGCCATTGGGGCTAAGGGCTCTTAGCCTCTTTCCAGTGGCTGCACTGCCCAGGTCTCTCGGGTCAGCCAGACTCTTTTTTTTTTTTTTTTTTTTTTTTTTTTTGGCTTTTGGCTTTTGGCTATGTTTTAGAGTAGAGGAAAAGTAATTTACCTACCTTTCTCAAAAATATCAGGAAAGGGAATCAGGGCTAGGTATGTTAATCCACAACTTTAATCCAGCACTTGGGAGGCGGGGGGGGGGGGGGGGGGGGTGTCTATGAATTTGAGGCCAGCCTGGTCTACATAAAAAGTTCTAGGCCAGCTAGGACTACAAAGTGAGAGTCTGTCTGAGAGAGAGAGAGAGAGAGAAGAGAGAGAGGAATCGGGACTGGGAAAGAGAAGCTGACCTTCATCCACAAGGTAGCGGAGCTCTGCCTGTGCCTGTGGTGTGTAAGAGAAAGCAGGAGGGAATTATAATAAAAGGCAAAGAATCACACTGGCTTTGTGTGTAGCCCAGTCTGGGGTCTGCACTATTCATAATATGGGTATGATTTTGTCTGCGCATGTCTGCTTGCAGCTGAGCCTTCCTCCCTCAGAGCAACCTCCTCACTGCCCCCGCCCAAGTCCTAACCCTTAATTAAAACAAACAACAAACAAAGGATAGCAGCCACTCTTCTCGGACTCAGCCCAGAGGTGGAAGTGGAAGCTAGTGCTTTAGGGATATTGTGTTCCATAAATTATCTTGCCTTTTTCCACTGTTGTTATTACATTGTTTCATAACAAAATTACTTTGAACCATAAAGTTATAAATACATTTTAAAAGTCCCACTTGGTAACGTTAGATTTCGTCTGTGTGGTGTTGGTAGTTACTCTAGCAAAGCTCTGAAGTGTAACATTTGAAATGAGCCCAGCACACTGGAAAAGGCCACCCACACCCCACTCCCACCCTAGCCCCGTCCTAGGCTGCCATTCTGCTCTGTCAACAACTGGAGGACATTGTCAGAACGAGTATGGAGGTAGGAGATGGGGACCCCACAGGACACCCCGCCACAGAGAGTCCACAAGATCATTATTCCAGAGGTGCTATACCAGCAAGTCTTAGCAAAGTGCCGTCGTGGTTCATTTGTGTGTACATCAGCAGTGCAAGCACATTTTGAGGAGGGTTAGGGACTGGGGTCTTCCAGGATTAAAGAAGCCTCTGCGCTTTTGTTCTGCCATCCTTCTAAGAACTTATGGCCTGAGGGCTGCGATGTTCTGCCACTCTTGGCACTACCGACCCGCCCCTCCCTCTCCCCACCCCACCATAGACAGCCCCTCAGTGAGTTTGGGCCTTAGACACTCCCAGCACTTGGGTCCCCCTCCCGTGGGCTGTTGCCTGGGGAACCAGGGAGCGGTGGGAACGAGTTGCTGGCCTCGGCATGTTTCAATCAAGTTGCTGTGCTAGGAGCTGCTTAATCAAAGGCCTGTTATGGGCTCATTAGTGTGGTCCACCACGGGCCGCCCCTCAGGAGAGCCCTGGGAAGGCTGGCTTAGGTCCCGCCCTCCAGGCATGCACCCTTGATCACCAAGGGGTTTCTCAGGCTCTTTGCAAGGAGCCCTGGGAAACTCTCTGTCTGACCTGCCCCAGTCAGCCCGGTTCTCAGCAGTGAAGCCAACACCCACATCAGCCTTCCTCCCCTCCTGAGAACATCAGCATTTTCTGCTTCCAACCGCTAGCCTGACTTTTCCTTCAGGGTCTTGCCTCTGTGGTCACAGGCAGCTCCCGGGCTTGTGGGAACTAGGCTTGCAATGACTTATGGGCCTCTAGGTTGCTTCTGTCTTTTTTTTTTTTTTTTTTCCCCAGAGCTGAGGACCGAACCCAGGGCCTTGCTCTTGCTAGGCAAGTGCTCTACCACTAAGCTAAATCCCCAACCTCTAGGTTGCTTCTGAAGGCCCAGCTGACTCCCAGGGAATCTATCGAACTTCTGGAAATCTGGGGTTCCACTCAAAGTCACAGATCAAGCCCCACTATGCCAAGAAGGGACCCAACCTGTTTGGAGGGAGAACTCAAGACCCAGAGCCCCATGCCTGCTCTTTACAGGCTTCTTTCTGCCACTCCCGGGCTCTGCAGTGTCTCCGTGCGCCTCCATGCCCAGGCCTATTGAAGGCAGAAGAGCAGGAGGCAGCTGAGTGCCTCAGGTATGGGCTGAGAGAGACCCAGGCCTCCATCCTCTGGCTGCTTGCACTGCCTGTAAGTCACAGCTGCAGTGGGAGGCCCCTCCATCCTCTGGCTGCTTGCACTGCCTGTAAGTCACAGCTGCAGTGGGAGGCCGAGAGACTGCCTTGCATCAGCCTTCAACAGCCTTCAGAGAGCTCATTCCCAGCTTGGCACCTTGTTCTGGCTGCCAGCCCGGGAAAAGGCAAGGCAAAGGCATCTATCCTCCCAGTGCTGGGAAAGGGGGACTGAAAGAAAAGGGGGAAGGTAGAGGAGACAGAGCCCTTTTTCAGAGCTGGTGGGATGGCCTCAGACAGGCTTCCATACACACTTCATCCTTGACTGTCCCATGGTCCTCTGTTTTCTACCACCTCAGGGGGACCCGGGCCTGGGGACCTCAGGACCCAAGGTACTAAAGAAGAGGGCAGGTGTAAACTCACACACTGGGGTATGCTACAGAGGCAGGAAGCACCTCAAGCCCATACTCTTCCCAGAGTAGAGACATGACTTCATCCATCCTGCTTTGTGTCACCCTTAAGATTATAGAGTCTGCAAACCAAGTTCAGAGCTTCGTGAGAAGGTCTCCAGACCCTGGGACAGGCCAATGTCCTTTCCTACCCCTGGCACCTCTTCACTGGGGGCTGTGGCCTGCTTCTCCCTTGGCCTGTTGACACTGAGTTGTCAGTCTTCTGAACAGAGCCCCGCCCAGAGCTGAGTCAGTTCCGATATCAGTTCTTAGCCAGAGCAATCTGAGGGAGAGACGCTTCAGTCCCAGAGGTCACAGGGAGGTCATATGACCAAATTTGAGATTATTTTTTTAGGCCTTGCAATGCTTTCTCAGCTGTGTGGTGTCTGATAGCTCACCCAGGTGGCGCCCTTAGTCTCAGCCACTCCCAAGCAGCCCAATGGGAGGTCCTGGCTTGGGAGAAGACACCTCACAGCTGTTCCCAGTGGGAAACCTCTGCTGAACTCTATCTCAGCCTGGGAACAACTCCCCAGATTCCTTCAGCCAAGGCCCTGTGTTCTTCTGTGCCATGCACACCTTTGGATGCTGTGTAGAAGCCAACCTGGGAGTCCCCAGCCTGGCCCCTGGCACTCCCTTTCTGGCCTATCATTTCTCCTTCTGGAGGGCCTGGTCGATATACCTGGTCTCCTTTAGAGATCTTGCCTTGGACTGTCTCAAGACCTCATTGTTCAGTCCAGTGCCTATTAAGTTTTAGAGCAAACTGTAATTCCCTGCTGTGTCCACAGAGCAGAAGTCTGAGCCTGCTTCTGGCCACCAAAGCCAACTTCTCCCCACCCACCCCAGCAGGAAATGAGTGAGTCCCCCACTGCTCACAAGCACAGGCCTCTGCCCCTCCCAGCATGGGAGTGTCTGCAGGCTGTTTTCTGGCCTTGTGTGCCTGAGTGTGGGGAAGGGGAACAGCTGACAGGAGCCCTTGCTAGTCTCTACCTCGCTGCCATCGTGGGTGCCAGAGTTGCTCGTTGGCAGGCCTTGCCTCTATAAAGAGCACATTTCCTTCCTGGAGAAGAGGAAAGGGAGGGAAAGAAAGCCAAGCTTGCTGGGAAGCAGAACAATGTGTCAACACAAGGAGCAAACAAGGCCCAAGACAAAGTGTGGATTGTCATCATACGGAGGGAAGGAATGGCACTGTCAGCCACTTAGAAATCCATTGACCGCAGACCTTGGAATGAGTGTCAGGTTTGTAGCAGTCCAGCCTCTGCCTGCGGGGCAGCCGGGCCTGCCCAGGGCAGGCGCCGACAGAAGATCACCTTTCAGGTTCCTTTCTGGAACTTGCTGGAACCTGGAGAACTGAGAGGTTGTTGACAATCCTTTCTCACCACCAATGAGCCAGGTTGTCTGACTGCACCGCACAGTCCTGTGCTCCGAGCCCACTGGAGTGAGCTCTGCGCCTCGGCTCCAAACCCTCTCTCTAGCTGACTGTGCCCTCACAATCAAACAGTGGCAGAGCTGCAAGCCAGCAGCTGCTGGTGTAGACTATTCACAGTCCTTCTCTGGGCCTCTTCCTAGCACTTCTTCCCACTATGCTCTCTTGGGGTGCCTTGTGAAAGCACATTGCCTTGGATAGACTGTTGTAGAGAGTGTGTTGCCCAGCATCTGTGTTCTCCAGAGCCCTCCAGGGGAACATGTTATTCAGATTGGTCCAAAGGCCCTTTCTCTCCCCTTACAGGGTCTCCTCCCTCCAAGGGCTATTTGGTCATAACCTCAGTGCTTTGTTGCGGTTCTTTGTGCAAACAATATAGAATGCAGTGATCCTTATCATGGCTTGTCATTATTTCCGCCCATCTTTCTAGACTAGAGGAACTGTTAAAATGTATGGACTCAGAATGAGGTGTGCTCATGTAGGCCTTTAATCCCAGTGTTTGGGAGGCAGAAGTAGGAGGATCTCTGTGAGTTTGAGACCAGCCTGGCTTACAGAAGTTCTAGGACAGCCAGGACTAAAGAGAGAGAAAGACTCTTTCTCAAAACACAATATGGGCCCTAGCCATCAAGACGCCTTGAGGATACATAGCAAGCCTTCCTTTCCAGTTAGCCAGCATGCTCTTATGTTTGTTTATTGTTAGCAGCTGTATGTTTGTGAGACTCGGGTTCCTGCACTGTTGAGATGAGAAGATACACTGCTGACTGGGTTGAGGGTGCTGTTCTTCCAGGTCATTGTAAACACTACCATTACCTCCCCCATCAGAAAGAGGTGAGCCCTGAGTATACACACCTTTAGAGTTGGCACACCTTCCCCAAACAGGAAAAGAGCATGCTCTGTCACCACCAGGTAGGCACTGTTCTGAAGTCAGGAAGACTGCCTTTTCCTTCTCCGCACCCAGTCATCCGTGCATTGAAAACTAGAGTCACCTTCCTTGCAAGCCCATAGCAGGACTCAAGGAAGAGAGGTGGGTTAGCACTTAGCTCAGGCATACAAGGCAGGTACCTACTGTGTTCCTATTATTGTGACAGGCTGGTTTCTCTAAGGGGACAGTGCACTTCAGGAGCTCCAAGCCCTAAATCTGCACAAGCTTTTCCCACAGTGGCATCACAACGGGAGTCTGTTCCCAGCGAGGGCTCTCAGGAGCTGCTCCATCATAACTGTCTATCTCCAGTATCCTGTTGATAAGATCTGTTAACATTCTCAGCTCCAGCTCTGAAATATACAAAGAACAGGGCCTGTTTGTTCAGTCCAAGCTTCTAAGGTTTAACTCCCAAAGGAAATTAAATCAGGTGCCTGGAGCTATGACAGTCTGTCGTGTTTCTGTGCAGAGGATGTCACCCTTAATATTATGTGGATCTCATGTATAATTTTCTCCTTTAATTCTTTTAAAACAATGTGGTTTCCAGCAGAAACCAGCAAATCTCAAAAAGTGAAAATGAAGGCACAGAGAAGATTTGTCCCTGGCTGGGGTCTTGTCACCCCTCCCCCAACAAAGTACAAAATGAAGTCCACACTTGGTGGCAGCTCTGCTGAAAGCCTCCATAACTCACAGGTCCAGACCTTTGACAGAGGGACTGGCTTAGGACTGGACTGTTGGTGGCCTTACCTTTCTTGTTGAAAAACACCCTTGGGAGTCTCCTTGGGTGGCCACTGTGCTTGGAACCCTCCCCCTCCCCCTCCTAACTCAGCCACAGACAGTTCCAGGCCTATTTACCATTCCGGCAGAGAGCTCCTCCTTCCAGACTATTTGAGGGTTAGAAATGAATGCAGACTGGAGTCGCTGTAACATAACTGGGTCTGAGGTATGCCTGTGTCAGTGCTAGCATTTTCAGAGACGGCAACAAGCCCCGGAAATGCCAAAAATATGAATGTGACTTTATGTCACTCAAGCGGACTGCTGACAACCAGTGGAGAAACTCTGCTTGGGGGAGGGGACCCATGGGATAAGAGGAGGGCTCAGGCTCCAGGAAGGAAGGCCAGGTGTGACTGGATGTGGCCAAGGACCAGAAAGTACCAGATAGACCGGAAAGAGCCAGCCAACCCCCTCTGGGGATCTTGGAGGAGGAAAAGAAATGAGTGCCTTGGGTGGGCATTCTCCTGCACACTGTTGGCGTTCTCTCTCTCTCTCTCTCTCTCTCTCTCTCTCTCTCTCTCTCTCTTTCTCTCTCTCTCTCTCTCTTACTCTCTTTCCCTCCTCCCTCCCTTTCCTTTATTCCTGGTCAGTGCTGTTTGCTCCTGTTTGGAGAAGGCAGGTCCCGTTCCTCTAGGGAGCTGCAAGCCGCTAGCTGGGTGGAACCAGGCTTGCTGTCCTAGGAGGAGACAATAGGAGTGAGGCAGTGTCCTCACCTCAGTGTCTAAGGCATCAAGTTTCAGGCCAAGACAGGGCAGGTACCATAACCTCTCTGTGCCTCAGTTTCTCCATCTGGAAGGAGACTGAAAGAGATAAGGTGTGAGCAGTCAGCATGGCGTCTGCTATTGGCTTCCGTGCATCTCTCCACCTTCCAGATCCCTTTGCCCCCTTTGCTGTTTACTTCCTTCCTTCCTTCCTCACTTTAATTCATGGAAACTTCTGCCCTCACAGTGGATCAACTCCCAAGGGAAATTTAATGGGTATTTTCTCAAATTTTTGATTCGCCACCTTCTGAAAGGGAGGGTTTCCCTGAGAGGAACCCTTCACTTTCTTTTGTACCCTCTATGTATGGCACAGGGTCTGCCAGAGAAGTGGAGAGGCCCTTGGACAAGGGCAGGGAGGGTGGAGGAACAAAGGCAAGAAGAGCATGGGGGAGCATAAGAAAGCTTGCTTAGGGCGTGAGGATGACAGTTACTCCAGCTAAGTGGCGGGGCTCATTGGCTTGGACACCAGAGCTTGTGGGTAACAAGCATCAGAATAGAGCAGCAGAGTGGGAATGTAGACACCCAGAGAAGAGGTATCCCAGAAGTCTCGAAGTGCATAGCTGCAGACTGAGGTCTGCTGGGACAGCCCTGACAGATAATGCTGTGGTTGCAGTGGGAAGCAGAGAGTCCACCCACCTCTGTGAAAAGCCAGGCAGGTTCTCAGTCTACAAGGTTCAGGCGTTTTGATTGGTTTTTGTTTGTTTGTTTGTTTGTTTTTGTTTTTTTTGTTTTGTTTTTTGTCCAGTTGTTACCTGCTTCCCTGCCCCAGTGGTAGAGAGGGGATCCAGGACTTGTACTCCACCACTGGGGTGCATCTAAATCCCAGACAGGGTTTGTACTACGCTAAAGTCAGGTGGATTCCTTTTGCCCTACGTGGTTGGGAGAAGGGTTGGGAACATAAGAACTTGATCAGACAAAGAGAGACCTGGGCAAGAGCTCTCCCGTGCCTTCAGCCTTCCTGTCCTTCTCTGTTGCCCTGCAACACACAGGAGGCCAAGC
Organism: Arvicanthis niloticus; assembly: GCF_011762505.2. Lineage (NCBI taxonomy): Eukaryota > Metazoa > Chordata > Mammalia > Rodentia > Muridae > Arvicanthis > Arvicanthis niloticus. Next base: position 152,873,185 of record NC_047658.1, read on the forward strand.
AGCCCAAAGAAGTGGGTTTCCACCCACCTTGCAGCTCCCTTCTGAGGCCAGCACTGCCCACCTTCCAGATGCCATCCCTTTCTCCACTGCCTCCGCCCCACCTCTCTGCCCTTCTCTAGCCGGTATTCCAAGCAGGTGGTGGGAGGCGCTGAGAGTACAGTCTTTTCTGAAAGCCTCAAGTACTTCCCTCTGTCCCAGAACTAACCAGTGGGTCATCCCTCCTCCACAGCTAAAAGAAACACCCCTAGCTTTGCAGTTGGCAAAAAAGACTGTTTTTTTTTTTTTTTTAATAAAAACCTGCCTTTTGCTTTCTTTCCCAGATTCTGTTGACAGAAGAGTTTGTAGAGAAAATGCTGGAGGACTTAGAAGATCTAACGTCTCCAGAGGAAGTGAGCCTATTTTATTTCTCACTGATAGCGGGCTCCTGGGTGTAAGAACATGGATCTACATGAGTGTGTGTGTGTGTGTGTGTGTGTGTGTGTGTGTGTGTGTGTGTGTGTGTTTTCACCCATCTGAGTACAGGGATAATCTGGAGAGGAACCCCTGAGAATGTTAAATGACTTTTTGTATTTCATGAACCTACCCTGACCCCGCCCTTGTGAGGACACCCAGCACACTCAATCACCAACTCTTGAGAACCTCATTGAAGAAGTAGCCAGAAGTAGCTAGAGTTCTCCCCAGCCCCTGCTGTTCCCTGGCAGGTTCTGAACAGAAAGCCCATGTCTGCTGCCAGAGAACATTCCACTGGGGAGTTCTAGTGGGCAGGAGGGGACTCCTGCTCTTGCCTTGGGCCACCCAAGAGCCACACTCCCTTCCTTCTCCAGCTAAAGCTTGCCTCTCAGCCTCTTCCTGGCTAACTCAGCCTGAGGAGCTGGCAGGCCAGGTGGGGTTATTTCTCCCCTTGGCGGCTTCTCTGGAATACAGGAATGGAGTCCATAATCTCTTTTGTTTTTCTTCCTTGTTCCTGCTCTCCTCATTTGCAGGACTTACCTCATCTTGGAAAGTCCCTTCTCCTCCTGCTGCCTCCTATAACCGGCACCCAGGCAGCAGGCCCGCAGGAGGCAGCAGGCCCGCAGGACTTCCTGGCCCAGTGATCCTTGGGGTAGTGGGATAAATAGCCAGCTTCCCAGGCCCTCCCTCCCATGCCTGTGGCAGAGACTGCCCCTTCCCTTCCATCGCCCTAAAGTGCCTGAGGCAAAGTACACCCCCCCATAGATGGAAATTCCTCAGAGCTGGTCACCCCAGCAGCCATGCCTTCCCTGCCCTGCCCCAGGGATCCAGCCTGGTCAATTTATTCATTTGCCTAGTCCAAGGTTATCAGAGACCCTCCGTGTGCCAGCCAGTCACCCTACAAGTTACTGCCTCAAAGGCCTAGCTCCCTGATTCAGTCAGTCCAAAGCCAGCTGCCCAGAAGTGCTTCCGGAGAGGTCTTGTCACACTGCAATGGCGTTATGCCAAGCTGCTGCTTTGAGCTTGGGTGTTGAGTGGGCGGGAGGAGGACAGTCCAGGCAGGAGAGACAGGAGCCAAGGGGAGTTTAGGAAAGTAGGTCACGAGAAAAATGACTTCTTCTGCCTCTTCCTGTCCTGAGGCCATCCCCACACCCTGCCCTAGTCTCCACTTTGTCCTAGGTCTACAGTCCCCCAAGAGAAAAGGCAGAGGGTGCTGGCCAGGAAGTGTGAGTTGGTCCACCTCCAGCCCAGCCTCAGGCCGGAACATGATTCCCTCCTCCTGTGCCTGGCTCTGACTTACAGCCTAGCCCAGAGACAATGGGAGTTAGAGCCCCTGCACCAACCCAAGTCAGGGAGAATCTACTGAGCACCAGCTATGTGCTGGGTTCCATACTAGGTTCTAGAACCCAGAAGGAACAAGGAGTCAGCTTCTCCTCCTCTCCCAAGCAAAACCCCAGGTGAGGAAGAGAAACAAAATTACAAGACAGCCATTGATTTCTAGTTTGGAAGACCTTGGCTCTCATCTGGAGTAACTCTGAACAAAGAAGCAGGGTGACGGGCAGTTGGTAGTGAGGAAGTTTCCTTCTGAGGATGCACACAGACTACCTTCATCCTCTCCCAGCAGGGTCTGATTTGGGGGCTGAACAGTTTCTTCCTTGTGGACCCTTTGATGAAGCTATGGAAGACAGATTCTAGACTCAGAAATTCTGAATCCATGGCAATGACAGACCTTTCCTGTAATATCTACTCCCTGCTGGTCCCCTATCCTCCAACCCCATGGCCCCAGGGAACAGATTCCTTACATGATTTTGGCCCGAGCCAGAACCAAGGAAAAGAGCAGGAGAAAGTCTATGCAAAGAGCCAAAGCATGCCTGTGCAGCCTGCTGAGTGTGCAGCCTGCTGAGTGTGCAGCCTGCTGAGGGACTGGCAGAGCGAGAGGAAAGAGCCCCTGGACCAGCCGCACGCCTGAGCACGTGCGTGCACCGAGACTAGCCTTTGAGAGGTCTCCAGTAGCCTGTCTTGTTCCCAGCAGCCTAGGGACAGGGTGTGGGCCAGCGTGCTGCCTCTCTCTGGACACTCTCTTAGAAGGCAGCTAACCACTCTGCTTGCTCTCTTCACAGTTTAAACTTCCCAAAGAGTACAACTGGCCTGAGAAGAAGCTCAAAGTGTCCATCCTCCCCGACGTGGTGTTCGACAGTCCACTACACTAGCCTGGGCTAGGCCCTTGCAGGGGCCAAGAGGAGCCCAGCTGCTCCTAGTGACTTCCAGTATGACAGCTTGTAAAGGAGACACCCATGAATAAAAGGGCAAGTGTGGGGATGACTGCAAATGCCACGCCCATCACAGGCCCCACCCACCTCAGGCTCAGGGGCCTTACTCCTAGCAACCAAGCCCATGTGAGCAGGCCCCTGTCCTTCATGCCAGTGAGCGAGTGAGGGTGCACCTGCAAACCCTCTCCACCCACCCGCTGCTGCCACAGTTTTCACTGATGTGCTCGTGGGATAAGACATGCTTGCCATACGACCTGGTGTGCAGAACGCACTTGAGGATGCACTGCCTGGTCAACCCCAGCGAGCCTCAGGCTGCTCCACCCTGCGGAACAATTGTTTTTTCTTTCCTCAGTATGTTGTGGAAACCGGATGGTATTTTTATTGCTCAGCAAAGATGGTCCAGAAGCCATGTATATAGCGATTTTTGAACAGGACTTATTCCTAGATGAACTTTACTGTTCTCTTAGACAAGGGTCTGGGGGTTCTGCTCCCTCCCCCCCATCCCACACACCCTCTTCCTGAAAAGATGCTTGGTGCTGCCTGTCAGCTCTGGACCCTGGAGGAGGCTGGGGACAGCTGACATACTCCACGCAGCCCTGGGTACAGATTTGCTGTGGCCTGGAAGGAGTGGACTCTGGGGACTTTAGTGATTCAAGGACATGTTGGCCCTTGCTATGTCTTCCAGTCCTTTTTACCCAACCAGGCCTCCCAAGAAGAGAGAGGGTAAAGCCCACTGCCTCCCCATCCTTCTGCTCAGGGCCTCCAGCTCCTTGATTCCCTCATCCCTTGGAGTCCCCTTGGGCTGTCAATCAACCTCTCCACAGCTCTTCCTTTCATTTTGCTGACACTGCTCCCTGTGGCTCTTCGTCTTTCTCACATCCATTCTGTACCCCATCTTCTGTCCCTGTCTTTTCCTGCAGCCTGGCCCTCTTGTGGGTACCATGCTCTCACCTCCAGGACTGCAGATCTGCCTGCCTTCCAGGGACATTTGAGAGCTGTGTAAGAGAGACCTCCCACTTCTGACCTGGAAGTGGCTAGCGCCTTTTCTGCATTCTTGCCTGCCTCTAGGTCGGATAATGGTCTTTGTTCATTCTTTAAGTTCAAATGTCTCCAAAGGAGAGATATGTTGTCTGTCAGGGACCTTCCAAGAGCTCCCCTGCTCTGTCTGCCTCCACGCCCTACAATGGGTGCAGCCAGGGACCTTGAGAACCCTGGCTGGGGTCTCAAAGAAGCAGAAATTGGTCTTTGAAGGAATGGCTCAATCTGGCCTCATCTGCATGGCCTAGGTCTAAGCTTAACCAGCACTTGGAGGCAGAGCCATGAGGAGCATCAGAGAGTCTGGCTGCGGACCCCAACCAGCCAAAATAGAAGCCTGTCTGGAACAGATACCATACCGCCCTGGAACTTTTCCACAAGGACATTTCCAACCTTACCCTTAAAGCTCTTGTCTTCTGAAAGTTTATGGGCCAAGAGATGCTCTCAGCATTCCTTGCCATCACCAGTGTTGTAATAGTTTCCCCTCCCTAATTCTCTCCAGAGACCTGCCTCAGGGCCCCTCTGTGTCCATTTATCTGGCTGAGGGGGAGGGGATGCACACTGTGAACATCATATCACATAGTTCATGTTAGTGTGTTAGTATGTGAGACTCCTGGTCAACAACTTGCCCTCAATCTGCAAGGTCTTTGCAGACTGGTGGTTACCACCACTTGCTCGGGTGGCTCCGTTCTTGAGGAACAGGGAATGGCACGTAAGTTCCAGATGCTCACAGGCCTTGAGGTCTTTCCTGCCCGCCTCCCCACCCCCTAACCCCTAACCCCCTGCCCTGTTAGGAACCTCAGGAATGCCTAAACTCCTGCTAGGACCAGACCCCCATCATTCCTGTAGTATAATGGCTCTAGGAGAGTGGCTAATCTCAGCCTGGTCTGACCAGGCTTCCTTTCCCTTGGGCTCTGGTTTCTTCCAGAGAAATCTCAGAGAAAGAGGTTCACCATTAAGCTGCCGGCTGGAAAGAAGAGACCCTAACATCAGATTGAGCAAGACTGGCCTTACCGTGACACGTGATGGGTGTTCTGTAGAGGGACACTTCCTTTCCCTCCCTGCACCAGCTCTTTGGGGTTGTTAACCCGTCAAGGGGAGGGGTTCAGGAGTCTTCCTCCCTGACTACAGACTTCCTCAGCCTTTCCCCATCTTTCAACCTTCCAAGTCCACAGGACCAGAGATTCTGAAAGGAAGGGACTTTGACTTCCTGTAACTAAAGCTTCCTGGAGCCCCTGTGGGCTGCAGAGGGTAGCAGCACCTGCTGCCATGCTGGGGAAGCATGTTCCTCCTTCTCTAAGTGGGACACTCCAACAGGGCCTGTAGAAGCTTTGGGGAGTCTAAAAGGGCTAGGACATGTACACCCCAGACCCTGGATCTGGGAGCTGAGTTCTGAGATTGAGAGCAGGGAGAGAACCTGAAGCTTGGTGCCCCTATGGGGCAGATCAGAGAACTCCCTCAACTGTATTTTTTTAACCTGGTCTTCCCTCTCTGGCCTCCATGATCTTGGTGCCAAGCGAGGTGTCTGGGTCCCTGTTACAAGTCAGGAGCCCTGTTTGGAGACCCACTCCTTTTGTACAAAGATCTGAATGCTGCAGAGAACAGACTTTTGTACATTTTTATATCAGTTTTTAATGTCAGTGGCGACTCAGTTCCTGGGGCTACAGCTGGCTCAGGATTTTGTAAGAAATTTTGAGTGACTCACTTAGATTTCGTTCCTACGTGTCCCTCTTCCTCTGTGTAATCTAAGTGCATTAAACATATCTGCAAAAGCGTCTGGGCTGTGTGCTTCTTTCTGCCATGCTAGGGTGTGTGTGTTTTCCTGAGATGTGTATGACATGGGATGGAACTTGTGACCTTGCCACATGCTAAGCAAATGTTCTACCTCTGAGTTATATCCCTAACCCTTCATTTGCTTCTTTCTGGAAGCCTAAAGTAGAGAAGCAAGATCAGCACCCTTTCAGCCTCACAGAAGTGGAATGAGCCTGAGAAGTGATGCTGGAAGCCCTGGGGTGCTGAACACACGCATGCGTGTGCACACACAGGGATCTCACACATACACATAGAGCCCAGGGATAACACACACGGACACACACACAGCCCAGGAGTGACACACAGGGGGACACACACAGCCCAGGGGTGACACACAGGGGACACACACAGAGGGGGACACACACAGCCCAGGGGTGACACACACATACAGGCACACACAGGGGTCTCACACATACACATAGAGCCCAGGGATAACACACACAGGACACACAGCCCAGGAGTGACACACAGGGGACACACACAGCCCAGGGGTGACACACACAAGCATACACAGGGGTCTCATACACACACAGGGGACACACAGCCCAGGGGTGACACACACATACAGGCCTCCTTTACAGCCCTCTTTTTCCTTAAGGTCGGTCGGGTTTGGAGCTGGAACAGTCTCTGTTAATAGGTGGGTGGCACCTTCTCTGTTATTTTACCGCTTCATTCCTCCTTAGGTTTTGGCTGCTGCTGTTTGTTAGAGAAAGGGTCTCATCATGTAACCCAAGCTAGCCTCAAAATCCTTCCTGGCTCAGCCTCCCAAGAGCAGAATTACAAGTGTGGTGTGCAAACATGCCTCTGTTTACCCCTCTTCTGCCTAATCTGATCTTTGGTTCTAAAGGGGCCCAAAAGTGCCCCAAGCCTTTCTCACCTCCAGTTTTGCAAGCCCTGTTCTCCCTTGCAGCTAGCTATTTTCTACCAGGTATCTAAATTGAGCCTCTTCTTCGAGGGCCTGGGGCTGCATTAGGGTCTGGAAAATCTCAGAACTAGACAACACAGGCCAGCTCACCCTTCCAGAAACACCCAAGCTAGATAAAGAGGCAAAGAAGTAGACTATCTTTCCCTGGGCTGCCCAATGGCATCTGCCTTTTGAGGGCCCTCATAGTTTAGAGTCCCATGCTGGGGCGGGGAGGCAGCCTAGGTGTGGCAGGACTGGCATCCACACAGGATTCTTGGAACTCTTGAAACCACCTGGGGCCTCCACATTCTTTCCCTTCCTGCCAGGCCTAGTTTTCTGTCCCAGCAAGTGACAGGGCCTTTCTCCTGGTCTTCAGGATGGGCTGGTAGCACTCAGAACTACAGGCCCTGAGACATCACAAGGCAGAGCAACTGGGTTTCAGGTCCCATACGGAGGCTCCTCAGCCCCTTTCTTTTCGCATTTCCTATGATTCCTAGCTGTCTGGAGGACTTCCCAAGAAACAAGTTGGTGTCTGCCTTCTTCCCCCATAACATCTTTCTGAACTCTGAGAATGGCTGGCCTCTGAACAATGGAGTAGGTCCTGCCTAGACCCTTGGTCCCCAGGACAAGAGAACAGGAGGGGGAGTCTAAAAGCTAGATTGACAGGTGCAGGATAGCCCAGGCTATGCCTTTCACCCCTTAACTCACCCTTCTCACCTAACCTACTGGAAAAACACAGGAATCAGTGAAAATCTTGCCCCAAAGAGCACAGAAAGGGAGGTCCTGAACCTGTGTCTCTAGGAGACAGTACCAAGCCAGAGTTATCTAGAAAGATGAGAGCTTTCTAGAGACTGGGTCTCTAGAGCAGAAACCCCATTCTTAATGACTTCAGGAGAGAGAGCTGCCATGTGGTCTTTAATGTCTCCTCTAGGAAAACCTTGGTGTTACTGTGAGCATCTATTCTGGCTCTTCTGGGTCCTTGTGGGGAGGGGGGCTCTGCTCCAGCACAGGGGAGGGGGCAGAGATGTAGTGGGGAGAGCCCAAGAGATTTGCCAAACTGGCCCAACCACAAGGGAATGCAAGCTGGAAGTCACTGCACAGCCTGCCAGGCTTTGAGGCAGCTGCAGGCACTGAGAGGGAGGAGGGAGTGGGAGGATGGGATAGGGCGGGGTGTGATTTGCCCAGCAGACTGAAGCGATGAGATCCCAGCAAGCATGCAGTGGCAGGTCAGGATGTGGTCTGAGAGGGGCAGCCCTTTTTGGGGTGCGGGGAGTGGTGGGGGCACAGTGAACCTGAGCCAGTCCTCTGCTGACTCAGGAAATCTAGAAGAGGCTAGTGAGATGTTTCTGCTCAGTAAAGGCACTTGCTGTCAAGCCTGATGACCTGAGTTTGATCCCCAAACCTCCATGGAAGGAGAACCAACACCCCCAAGTAACCCTCTAATTACCACATGGGCACCGTGTTATGTGTGCGCACATACACATAAATAGGATTATTTTTACAGAGGGGCTGTGTTGAGACAGGGTTTTCTCCAGATACCTTTGACAATGCCTCAAAACTAACATTGTAGGCCAGGCTAGCCTCAGACTCAAAAGAGCTCCACCTGCCTCGGCTTCCTGAGCCCTGGGATTAAATGCACTACCATACCCAGCACACACATAAATATTTAAATCGGTATTTTTAATGTTTGGGAGAGTTAAGGGCACAGAACGGGGAAGGCCCCTGTTTGCTAGTGAATATTCCTTAGAGAGAGTGTAGCCGAGCAACGTGGGGTGGAGGGGGTTATTAGGGAGGGTTGAGGATAGTCCCTTGTTTTTGTGCCTTGCCCACCCCACTCACACCCACTCCAGTCTCGTGAGAGGTCTTAGGGCATGGAGCACAGAGCTAGGTGGCAGTCTGTAGTCGCAATGTATACTGTTGAGGTTCTGTAGTAACACTGTGAGCAGTAAGAACGGCAAAGCTGAGGAGATGGCTCAGTGGATAAGAGCAACTGCGAGAAAACCATGAGGACCAAGTCCCCAGCACCCACGTGAAAACCAGCCACGCATGCCTGTAACCAGAGTGTTGGGCAAGGGGGAAGTGGATCCTGGGAACTCACTAGCCAGCCAGCCTCACCCGAATAGTGAGCTTCAAGCTCAGTGAGAGACCCTCTCTTAAAAAATAAGATGGCGCTGGGTGTGCTGATGAATGCCCTTAATTCTAGCATTTGGGAGGCAGAAGCAGGCAGATTTGAGGTCAGCCTGGTCTACATAGTTCCAGGCTAGCCACCAGAGCCTACATAGTGAGATGCACTTTCAGATTTATTTATGTGCTCCCTGCCCCTCTCTGTCTTTTCTGCCCTGAGAGCAGCCCTCCTGATTAGCCCTTCATCCCTGAAAATGTGTGCCTGCTCCAAGCTTGTCTCTGCCCGTAACTTGGTCAGGAGCACCCCTCCGCTGCTGAGTCCTCCTCTGTATGCAGTGAAGTTGAACTGACTACAGATGCCAACATATGAGGGTCTCAGCTGCTTGGCAGCCCCGCGGCCTCTGACCTCACTTATCCCAACTGCAGCTTCCAAACCAGCACCATTTCAAGGGACAGCCCCCATGGCTGTTGGGAAATGAACCCAGGGCCTCCACAAGAATAACAGGTGTTCTTACTTGCCCAATAACATTTTTTTAAAGGTGAAATATTATAGGCTGGATGCCATGTTACATGCCAGCCATCCCATCACTTAGGAGGTGAGGATGGGGGAGGATTGGGAGTTCAAGGCCAACCTGGGCTACATGAGCCCCTGTCCCAAACAAGCAAGCATAGAAGCAAACAAGGAGTGTGCGTGTTTGTGGAGATACATGATGTGAAGAAATAAAAGGAGAGGGGGCGTGCATTTTAAATAGGTCAGAGGAAGCCTGAGGCATGGCTGGTATCTGGATAAGGGGTCTCTGGGACATGAAGTAAGCTATGGAGACACAAGAGAAGAGCAGCTGCAAAGACTAGACAGTAACGCACAGGCGTGTTTGAGGAGCCACAGGGAAGCCCGTGGCTGGCACTGACTGAGGTGCATGGCCAGTCACACAGAGGCTGGGTGACTAATGACAGTCTGGCATCCATTGCAGCTGTTCATTTTATTGAGAGACAAGGTCTAGCCGGTGTAACCTGGGCTCATGTTGACTCAGAGTCTACTTGGCTCAGTTTCCCTTTCCTAGGATCACAGGTGGGTGCCGCTACACTTGGTTTGCTTTAGTTTTGAGAAGCACTCTGTCCTGGTTATCGTTGTCTGTCAGGATCTGGGCTCACCAAGGAGGAGTTGTCAAGATTAGCCTCTAGGCCTGACAGTCAGGGATTATAAAAATGAGACTAATTGAGAAGGCAAGCCCCTCCAGGCAGTGGTGGCGCATGCCTTTCATCCCAGCACTTGGGAGGCAGAGGCAGGTGGATCTCTGAGTTCGAGGCCATCCTGGTCTACAGAGTGAGTTCCAGGACAGCCAAGGCTATACAGAGAAACCCTGTCTTGAAAAACAAAACAAAACAAAACAGAGAGAGAGAGAGAGAGAGAGAGAGAGAGAGAGAGAGAGAGAGAAAGCCCTACCTGTAGGCAGCTCCATTCCATGGCTACTGCAACTTTAACTTTTTCAAACCTTATTTTTAATGATGGTTCTTGAATGCTTTAAGCTCCCTTCTAAAGGATATGGGGGCGGGGGTGAGGAGGGTGGGAAGTGGACCTGTTTGGAAAGGTTTTTTGGAGCAACTTCTATCTTTGTCTGGAAATCAGCAGTTCTGTTCACAGGCTAGGAGTGGCAGCTTGATCCACTTGTAAATACTTCACAGATACAACAGCAGTCCAGTTCGGTAGAGTTGGGTTAGCAACAGTGGTGACACAACCAAGCAGAGTCAGCAGGAGGGACCAGGAGGAATGCCAGGAGAAGTTCTTGGCTGTGTCTTTCTTTCTCAGGGAAGCAGAAGATCAGCAAAGATGTGAGACCCACAAACTTTGCACAGCGAGCTCTATAAGCAAGCCTAGCTCAGCCTCTGTCACTGTCTGTCGAGTCCTATTTATACCCTCCAAACACTGCGTGTCCTCGACAGGTCTTGCCTCCCTCAGCACATGCGTCTGTCTCAGCTGACATCACTCTGCCAATCAGACCAAGTCTGCAGAAGCAGCAAGAAACTGCAGCACACTGCCAGAAGGGTTTTTTGTTTTGTTTTGTTTTGTTTTTTTTTGGTTTTTTGTTTGTTTTTTTTTCTTTTTTGGTGCGTTTCTCTCTATGGAGTCCTGACAAATGCAGTTCAACTACACAATGTAAGGCGGACCAATACATGTGTGTTGTTAGCAAAGAATCCTTCATCATGTGTCCTTTCACATGCTTGCTTTAGCAGAACAACTCCTGTGTCTGCTTCAGCCAAACGTTCCTTTACTTGTTTGCCCAGCAAAACAACATCCAACCAACTTTCCAAAGAACCCTTAAGTTTCAGGCTACTGTCCCTAGACTTAAATGATTGACTGTATCTTTCTCCCTCCCCTCTGTTCCCTGACTGTGGTGCTATGTGACAGCTGCTTCCTCAGGCTCGTGCTCCCCTGATTTCCTCACTACAATGAACTGTGGCGACCTTGAACTTTTCTACCTGGCCTCTTTGTTTCCAGAATAACAACTCTGAGACGTAATTATTTATGAATAGATACCTAGGCGGTGAGCTTTGACTTGTTTCCCAACTAACCCAATGCTTATATAACACATTTATTCGAGTTATGTCTGCCACATGCTTAGTTACTTCTCAGTTTCATTTATCTGTCTCCTTTTGAGTTCAGGGTGAAATCTCCCACTCTTTTTTGTTTGTTTTTTGTTTTTTTCAAGACAGGGTTTTTCTGTGTAGCCCTGGCTGTCCTGGAACTCACTCTGTAGACCAGGCTGGCCTCGAACTCAGAAATCCGCCTACCTCTGCCTCCTAAGTGCTGGGATTAAAGGGCATGAGCCATCACTGCCTGGCTGAAATCTCCCACTCTTGAATCCTTCCCAGAATTCCTCTGTCTCTGCCTGATGTCCCACTTTCTAATCCTACCTCAGCTCATTGCCCGTCAGATTTTTATCGACATATGATGCTTCCACAACACAAGAGGCTCTCTCTACATGCCCTCTGAAGTGGAAACTTAAGGATTCTTTGGAAAGTTGGTTGGTTGGTGTTTATGCTGGGGCAAACACATGAAGGAACGTTTCATTAAAGTGGACACAGGTGTGAAAATCTAAAGCAGACTTAGGAAGAAACGTTTGGCTGAAGCAGACACAGGAGAGATGTTCTGCTAAAGCAAGCACGGGAAAGGACACGTGATGAAGGATTCTTTGCTAAGGACACCCATGTGTTGGTCTGCCTAACATTGTGTAGTTGATCTGCATTTCTTGGGACTCCGTAGACAGAAATGCACCAAGAACTTCTGGTGGTGTGCTGCAGTTGCCGCTTCTGAGGACTCAAGCTGATTGGGTGCTGAGGCAGGAGCCGTGCTAAGGCAAGGCACACGGAGGATGCGTGATGTCTGGAGGGTAGAAATAAGACTCGATGGACAGTGTTGGAGGCTGAGCTAGGCTTGCTCATAGAGGTAGCAGTGCAAACTGATCTTCACTTCCCCGAGAGAGAGGCACAGCTGAGAACTTCTGGTGTTCCTGTTGCTCCCCCATGCTGACTCAGGTGGAGGCTGAGGCCTGGCTGTCTCTGCTAGGTCGCATCAGCGCTGCTGGCTAACCCGACTCTACCTAACTGCACTGCGGTGTATCTGTGAAGTGTTTGTGAATGGATCAAGATGCTGCTGCCTGCTAACCTGATTTCCAGACAACACAGATTAGAGTTGCTTCAAAAAAACCTTTCTAAACAGGTCCACTTCCCCTTTCTTTCCCACTACCTCTGGTGGGTGGTGGGCTACAAGGGAGGTTAAAGCATTTAGGAACCATCATTAAAAATTGGATTTGAGAAAATTAAAGTTATACCCCTCCCCACTTTCATCCAACAAAAGACTCTCTAACATCAATAAATGATGTACAATAAGAACAATTATGAAGCCGGGCGGTGGTGGCTCATGCCTTTAATCCCAGCACTTGGGAGGCAGAGGCAGGTGGATTTCTGAGTTGAGGCCAGCCTGGTCTACAGAGTGAGTTCCAGGACAGCCAGGACTACACAGAGAAACCCTGTCTCGAAAAACCAAAAAAAAAAAAAAAAACCAATTATGAAAACTTAACAAGTAAAATTACACTCTCATTTCTATTTGGCAGCCTTGAAGATGCTCTACGATCTATCCCAGCTTGGTGAGTTCAAATGTATCTCAATCATTTTCTTTCATAACTTGCATTTATAAAGTTAAGAATATCTTTTTAGACTTTACAACATTTTCTTAATTCCTAAACAATGTAAGCTTAATTGTGAGATTATCACTATCTAGTTTTCAACCCCATCAGAGACCACAGAAGGATCACTATTACCTCAGCAAAGAGGAAGTACAGAGAAAGCAGCTTCCAAAACTGTAGGAATGACAGAAGCGGCTGGCTGCCTGGACAGTCACCTATGGGTTCTCTGAGTTCTTAGAGCATCATCTTCCCTGTATCTTGTCTGTCCCGTTTGGACAGCATACTGTCAGCAGTTGAAGCTAGGGCAGTTTCCCGCCCAGTGGCAGCTTGCCACATTGGAAGCAAACTCCATGTGGAGCTTCTTCACTGCTCATCATTTTCTTTGAATGAGTGTAGGGTGCTGCGAGGAGCTGACACGTCTCACTGTCAAAAAGATCCTTTATTAGTAAAACGTCTTTAAATGTCATATTCTGTAGATCTCTGAGGCTTCTGAAGACCATCTCTTTATCTACAGTGCATTGGAATCGCCTGTTTCTAGCAATCTATGATTAACTTTGAAAACATATATAGGAAGCCAAATGAAGCTTGTTTCTGTAATTATCTAACATGACCATAAGTGTTTTTTTGTTTGTTTGTTTGTTTTTGGTTTTGGGTTTTTTTTTGTTTTGTTTTGTTTTGGTTTGGTTTGGTTTTTGGTTTTTTGGTTTTTTGGTTTTTGGTTTTTCAAGACAGGGTTCCTCTGTGTTGCCCTTGCTGTCTTGGAACTCACTCTGTAGACCAGACTGGCCTCGAACTCAGAAATCCGCCTGCCTCTGCCTCTCAAGTGCTGGGATTAAAGGCATGAGCCACCACTGCCCGGTGTGACCATAAGTTTGATTGACTATTCACTTGAATTATTTAATTGTCCTAAACAGTTTGTAATAGCAGCTTTCTTTTTTCTTTTTCGTTTTTTTTTCCTTTTCTTCGAGACAGGGTTTCTCTGTGTAGCCCTGGCTGTCCTGGAACTCACTCTGTAGACCAGGCTGGCCTCGAACTCGGAAATCTACCTGCCTCTGCCTCCCAAGTGCTGGGATTAAAGGCGTGCGCCACCACAATAGCAATAGCAATAGCAGCTTTCAAAAGGACTACATTTCATTTTCAAGAATCACAAAAGTACAATACCTTAGACAAGAGTTGTAACATATATACACAGTGTGTTGTAACAAAATGTAACTTTAAATTTGTTTCAATATGCAAAGTCCATACCAATGTAAAAATATTTAGCTTGTTGATATTCTTTGGCCTAGTAGATTTAATAATCTACCCTTTTATCCTATCATTCCCATAGCCCCCTTTTTTCTTTTCATCCCTTCTCCCCCTTTCCCCTTAACAGTACATAGAAGAGAAAGAATTATAAAGAAAAGAAAGAGAAAAGGTATACATTGAATCTAACATCCCGTACTTTGTTTCCTTTCTGACCAAGATCACTAACAATTTGCAACCAACCCCCTTTTAATATTGACATATCTATCATCCAACCAACAACCAAAACCCATCCACCTCACCTTTTGGGAATGTGGCATCATTCTTTTAAAAATTGCTTCCTGCTGTCGGGGGTGGGGGGTATTATTTTCTTTTGGAGGCCCAAAGAAATTTGGGATATTGGCCAGTTTTAAGAAACTTGGCTGTGGCATTTGTTGTCCAGTCTCTAAGTGCAAGGTTCAAATGAAGACCTGACTGGAACAGTCTGTGATGGTGGACAATCTAGCTAGCCATTTTGAAATTATCCCAGGTATAGATTTTTGAGGAAACAGCATTGAGGCAGTCTGAGGTTGGATCAGGCAGGATGCTGGAATAAATGTGTCTCAGCATCTCAGCATCCTCAAGGTAAATCTTGTCAGGGCTGCTTTAACTTCATTGGTATATGGTTGTTTTTCTCTGTGAACATATAAACATTCATAGGTAATACATTTCTGCATTAACATATGTATTGAATGTGCAGTATGCATGGTTCAGTTAAAGAAGATACTCTGCTCTCTGTTTGAACAGGTAATTAATTCATCTTTAATGACATCTTGGCTGGAGACATTTTTATGTCTCAGTCAGTCTCAGAGCTTTTCCGATGTAGAGGGATCAGCAGTACATGTTATCTGACTTGTTGGTCTTCTTGATTTCTTTCTTCCTGTCTGTAGCCAATCTCTTCAGGGGGGTCTCCCCTGGTCAAATCTAATTTTTATTAATTTGGATGGAATCCAGAGCTTTTCTTTTCCTGTGGAAACAAAGACAAAACCTCTTCCCTAACAGAACTCATTTCCTTCCGTCTATTCTAAGGTCATCAAGTGAACGTGGACCTTATTTAACACTCCTGAAATCCGTGCTTTTCAGCAGCTATCTGTCCCGTTGACATTTTACAACATGTAAAGTCAATGAAGCATTATTTTTAACTATTTCTGGGAGAACCCATATCGCCCTTATGTTCTGTGAACATTTCCTTTAAAGTCCTGTTAGATCCCTCTACAATTGCCTGTCTATAGGATTGTGAAATCTGTTAAGAACATGTTTTATGCCATAATGTCTAAAATATTGTTGTATTCTAATGGATACATATACTGAAGCATCATTAGGTGCAGCCTGTAAAGACATCTCCAAGATAGCCAACATCTTTAAAAAATGTGCAATCTGAGAATCATCCCTTCAGAACTCAAGGTAAAAGTCCCTTGGAATTCTGAATGTGGATTAATAATATGATGTACCAACATGTGTACATATTTAAAAATTTCAAACTCTACATAATGAAGCATATAAGCTTTTTTTGTTTTGTTTTGTTTTGTTTTTGGGGTTTTTTGTTTGTTTGTTTGTTTTGTTTTGTTTTGTTTTTTTTGTTTTTCGAGACAGGGTTTCTCTGTGTAACCTTGGCTGTCCTGGAACTCACTTTGTAGACCAGGCTGTCCTGGAACTCGGGAATCCGCCTGCCTCTGCCTCCCAAGTGCTGAGATTAAAGGCGTGCGCCACCACCACCCAGCAACATATAAGCTATTGTATGGCATTACTCTAAGGTAGTATCATTAACCAGAATCAAGATTCTTAATTCAGTATATTGCCTATCTGTGGGTTGCTATTCTAATTTCTCAAGCCTTTGTGAATTTTTCTCATTTGGTACTACTTTTTTTGTTGTTGTTGCTGTAAGTTACAGATTGAATTCTTCTGAAGGTTCTTTTCTCTGATTTAAAGAAGCTTCTAATCTCTCTGTTCTATGGCCTCTAACCTAGCAGTTAACTTTTTAGTCTTCTCTGTCTCAAGGTTTGTTTTATTCTGGTATCTCTTAAAGAGGATATATAAAATTGCAATCATTACCGAACATATAATTATTTTTATGCTGACAGTCAAAACAAACTATATGGGGTCCAAATGCCTTCTTCTATTGCGTTTCCCTTTTTTTTTTTTTTGGTTTTTCAAGACAGGGTTTCTCTGTGTAGCCTTGGCTGTCCTGGAACTCACTCTGTAGACCAGGCTGGCCTCCAACTCAGAAATCCACCTGCCTCTGCCTCCCAAGTACAGGGATTAAAGGCATGCGCCACCACTACCCGGCATTTCCACTTTTTAATATGAAAAATATTTTTTTTTTTAATCTCTCCAACTCTCTACCTTTGTTTAGAGACTACTTTTAGTTTTTACTTTTCCTTCTCTCTCCTTCTGTTAGAGACTTTATTTTTCTCTCTCTGTCATTTTCCCCCTTTCCTTCTCCCTCTCGCTCTGGCCCCACTTGCTCCGGCCCAAAGGTTTTTTTTGTTTTGTTTTGTTTTTTTGTTTTTTTCTTCTTTAATTTATTTTATTTATATGAGTACAGGATAGATAGCTGTCTTCATACACGCCAGAAGAGGGCATCAGATCCCATTACAGATGGTTGTGAGCCACCATGTGGTTGCTGGGAATTGAACTCAGGACCTTTGGAAGAACAGTTGGTGAGTCAGTGAGTGCTCTTAACCGCTGAGCCAACTCTCCAGCCCCGGCCCAAAGGTTTATTTATTTATATATTATATGTAAGTACACTATAGCTGTCTTTAGACATCCCATAAGAGGGCATCAGATCTTCTTACAGATGGTTGTGAGCCACTATGTGGTTGCTGGGATTTGAACTCAGGACCTCCAGAAAAGCAGTCAGTGCTCTTAACTGCCGAGCCATCTCACCAGCCCATCTCTGTCATTTCTATGGAGACTTTATGTTTCATATTTACAGTCAGTATTCCCATGACTGTCTATGTTCAGTTTCTTTCTTTCTTTCTTTTTTTTTTTTTTTTTTTTTTTTTTTTTTTTTTTTGGTTTTTCGAGACAGGGTTTCTCTGTGTAGCCCTGGCTGTCCTGGAACTCACTCTGTAGACCAGGCTGGCCTCTAACTCAGAAATCCACCTACCTCTGCCTCCCAAGTGCTGGGATTAAAGGCGTGCGCCACCACCGCCCGGCTCTTTCTTTCTTTTTAATATCTATTCACCTTTTAAAACATTTCTATTTTTCTTTTCTTTAGAGACTATTATTTTCAAACTAAATATTTGTCTCACTTTCATTGTTTTCAAACTTATACATTACCAGTTAAGAAGTTTGTGGCTAGCCGGGCAGTGGTGGTGCACTTGGGAGGCAGAGGCAAGCAGATTTCTGAGTTTGAAGCTAGCCTGGTCTACAGAGTGAGTTCCAGGACAGCCAGGACTACACAAAGAAACCCTGTCTCAAAAAACCAAAGAGAGAAAGAGAGAGAGAGAGAGAAGAAAAAAGAAGTTTGTGGCTTTTCAGTCATACCACAGCTCAGGGAAAATGTTCTTTCTGCCCTTCTGTGTGCCTGTGGGTTCCTCAGGCCAGCATGTGTCTATGGCACTAGCTCTGTCGCCCTTGGTTCCATCCAGCAGACTGCCCTTTCGTGAGAGCTGAGCCTCATACCCCTGGGCACTGGCCTGGAGCTGCCCTACCATACCAATCTCAGCTCTGGGAAGTTGCTCACCTGCCTGGGTCATGGCTGGAGGCTCCAGTTCTCAGCTCATTACCAGTTTGTTGCTCACAGATCTCTGTTTGCTCTCTTAAAGGGACTCAGTTCCCCTCCCAGCTAGGAAATTGCTCCTAGAGGTTTTTGGTTACATCTTCCACTTGGGACTTTCCTAATACCTGAAACTTTTGTTCTAAGCTTGGGCTCCCAGCTAAGTTTGGATTCCATGCCTAACATGATGGGCATATGGTGGTGCCATTTGTAACCGAGAACTTCTCTACCCAGCCTCTTTGTTCCCAGAATAACAACTCTGAGACTTACTTATGAATAAATGCCTAGGCTATAAGCTTTGGCTCATTCCCCGACCAGCTTGTGACATATATATAACCTGTTTGTTCATGTCTGCCGCATGGTTGGTTACCTCTCCTCAGTTTCATTTGTCCATCTCCTCCAAGTCTGGGATGAAATCTCCTACTCTTGACTTTTCCCCAGAATTCCCCTCACCCCCTCTGCCTGGTGTCCCACCTTCTAATCCTGCCTCAGCTCATTGAACATCAGATTTTTACTGACAGGTGATGCTTCCACAATGTGAGCCAAAAGGAAATTTTGCTTCTTTATTTTTGGAAGGTGGGGAGGAGGCAGGTCATGGAGGAGTTGAGAGAGGGTTTCTCTGTGTAACATCTCTAGATGTCTTGCAACTCATTTTGTAGAGCAACTCACAGAGATTGGCCTGCCTTTGCCTTCTGTGCTTTGGGGCTAAAGGCGTGCACCACTATACTTTGGTAAACCCTTCTTTAAGCTGTTTTTGTTGGATATTTGGTTCCAGCAACCTAAGTAATAACCACAGGATCTCTGTCGCTCAAGCTAGTCTCCAAGTTGTGTGCTCCTGTTACCTCAACCTCCTGAGTGCTACCATAAACATGTCACAACACGTGACTGTTGAGCTTTTTGTTTGTATTTATTTTTTTAAAGGGTTTATTATATGTATATGAGTACGCTGTAGCTGTCTTCAGACATACCAGAGGAGGGTATCCGATCTCATTGCAGATGGTTGTGACATAGACACACCAGAAGAAGGCATCGGATCCATTACACATGGTTATGAGCCACCATGTGGTTGCTGGGAATTGAACTCAGGACCTTTGGAAGAGCAGTCTGTGCTCTTAACCGCTGAACCATCTCTCCAGCCCTTGTTTGTATTTAAAATATATATATATATATATATATATATATATATATATATATATATATTTTTTTTTTTTTTTTTTTTTTTTTTTTTTTTTTTTTTAAGATTTATCCGACAGTACATGCCTTTAATCCCAGCACTAGGGAGGCAGAGGCCAGCCTGGTCTACAGAGTGAGTTCCAAGACAGACAGGATTACACACAGAGGATGCTAGAAAAACAAGCCGGGCAGTGGTGGCACATGCCTTTAATCCCAGCACTTGGGAGGCAGAGGCAGGAGGATTTCTGAGTTCAAGGCCAGCCTGGTCTACAGAGTGAGTTCCAGAACAGCCAGGGCTACACAGAGAAACCCTGTCTCGAAAAACCAAAAAAAAGAAAAAAAAATCTGGTCTAGCTGTGGATGATCTGAGACTGAAGAGAAAGCTCTAGCTACAGTTCCTGAAGCTGACTGCACAGATGGGATAGAGTTCCTGCCTTGTGTCTCTCATACCTGGCATTGTGATGGTTAAACAGCTACTGTCCAAGGAATACAGTAGGGAACACAGGATCAGGACCAAGCTGCAGTGGGAATGAGCAGCTCAATGTCCAACCCACGGGACTCAAAGTACCCGAGGGAAACCTGGCTGGTGAGCTATGTGGACCTGCAAGCTGGAGGTCACTTATTAACAGTCTGGAAATACTCACCCGGGAGATCGGCATCTGGACAGAAATGAAGTCTCTTGAGCAAAGGAGGGATGTGGTTAGGAAAGAGAAGGATGGAGAGCCCACCTCTCAGAGCTGTCAACATCTCCAATTTGGGAATTCCCAAGTTGAGAAGAGCCTGATGTCTTCCAAGCCATGTTTGAGAAATGAGAAGAATCCTTTAGATAAGTCCCTAGCTCACTGATGAAGTGGCCAGAGACACACCCTACACCTGCTTCTAGCAAACATGGTTTAGGGGCTGTTTTCACATTGCTCAGTCAGACATGTATAAGAATTAACTCATGGATTCCTTTGTCTACCGTATGGCCTCTCACAGAAGGGTGGCAGAGTACTAAACGCCTGTGCTATCTTCAGTCCTCAAAAGATCAAGGACCCAGAATTCACACCAAACTGGATTTAGAACTTAGTTCTACAATTTAAAATAGTCTCTGAAATTTATAATCTAGCGCATGCTTCCCCACTGAGCCCATGGATAGATGTACCTCCGAAACATTGCCATTAGATGGCTAAGCCAATCAAGATGCTCTACTGGAACAGAATGCTTGTTGAGTCTCTTGGTTCTTAGTAAATAGTTTCTTGTTGAGGCCCAACTTCTGTCAGCCATTTAAAAAGTTTCAAGCCAGGCCTAGTGGCACAAGCCTGTTATCTCTGGTCTTGAGAAGGCTGAGGCAGAAGGATTACAAATTCAAGGTCTGACTAAGATGTCTATCGTGCACATGGTTACGCATGTACACACATATATATACACACACACACCATCTTTGAATATAGTTCAGTGATGGAGTACCTAACATCCTAGTATGAGTGAGCCTGGGTTTAATCCATACCCAGCACCAGAAAAAAAGATGTCATTACACATTGTACATATGTGTCAATGAGTTATCATATTAGACACTATGAGTATTGTTTGGTTCAGGTTTCTATTGCTGTGATGAATATCCTGACTAAAACCTACTTGGGAAAGAAAGGGTTTATTTTATTTTACTGCTTGTATCATCCAGGGAAGTCAGGACAGAACTCAAGAAAGAACATGGAGGCAGGAGCAGAGGGAGAAGCCATGGAGGGGAACTGGTTTCTGGTGTGCTCAGCTGCCTTCTTATAGAATCCAGTACCAGCCGTGCAGGCAGGGATGGCACCATTGAGTCCTCCCATAGCAACCATCAATCAAGAAAATGTCCCACCGGGCAATGGTGGTGCACGCCTTTAATCCCAGCACTTGGGAGGCAGAGGCAGGTGGATTTCTGAGTTAGAGGCCAGCCTGGTCTACAGAGTGAGTTCCAGGACAGCCAGGGGGCCATACAGAGAAACCCTGTCTCAAAAAACCAAAAAAAAAAAAAAAAAAAAAAAAAAAAAAAAAAGAAAGAAAGAAAGAAAGAAAGAAAGAAAGAAAGAAATGTCCCACAGGCTTGCCTACAGCCCAGTCTGGAAGGGGCATTTTCTCAACTGAGATTCCCTCTTTCAAGTCAACTCCAGCTTATGTCAAGTTGACACAGAACTAGTCAGCATGATTATGTACCAGTATTATACACTTTAATTAATAAACTTAAAAAGGACTTGGGGCTTGCAAGGTAGCTTGACTTTGCGAGCATGAGGAGCAGAGTAGACTCTCCAGAGTTTATGTAAGAAGTCAGGCAAGGCAGTAGTGTGCAGCATTAATTCCCCTTGCCAGGGAAATGGAGACAAACCAGTGAGAGGCCAGATCTCCAAAAAGGTCATTAACAGTCTGGAGAGGTTCACCCGGGAGATGGCCCTGAAGAACACCACCTAAGCAAGGCTGGGCTGCAGCCTGCATGAGAGAATTTGAATGTGTCCACACACACAGGGCTGGCTGGGGAACATAGCTTGGCCAAGGCTCAGGTTCAATTGCCTCCACCACAAACTAAATAAAACATTGTGTAAGACAATGGAGGTAATAAACATTTATCTATCTAACAGGATATACATATAATGATAAGTACATCCTGGTTCTATTCCTAGCCCCTATTGTTCTGTGGATTTCTCTCTGCCCATAGCTAATCCAATAATAAGTTCTGTTGGCTCTCTTTCTAATATATACCAAACCCAGCAGCTCACAACCAGCTTAGAGTTCAAATGACTTCCTGTGACTGTGACAGGTAAAGCCCTGTGTATTCTGGTCCCTTCCTGTTTCCCTTCCATGATGCCTTCTTTCTGCTCAGGTACAAGCTTGTGCACTTGTTTTTGCTTTTTCATGAGAGTACTGCTTCCCAGTCTGCTCCTCCATGCCTCTTGGTGTGCATTCAGGTCTGGACTCAAATGTCATTTTTACTTAGAGCCTTTGCATGTGCCTCTTACTCTCAGAAATTATCCTATATTTAATTTTTTAAAAGAAGTTGTAGCTTTCCAGGCAATTCCCTGGGCCTAGAAAAATGCCACCGATATCACGTCACAGGTCTTTGTTATACTGTATATTCATTAACTGACCAACTAACCCAGGGATGATAAGTCTACAGTGCTTTAAGCATCTTTTGAATAGAGAAAAGGGGATTGCAGGTAGTTTTAAGCTTCAGAGATGTAGGGGAAAGTATCGCAAAGATTGGGCTCCATGGTGAACCTTTGCAATTCCCTGCTCAATTTCTCTAGACACTTGAGCACACTGATTGACAACCCATCTTTCCTCTCAAGTAAAAAGAGCTATAGCTGAAGAGGCCCAGGAAAAAATGGTCCCACAGCCTGGCAGCATTATTGCCGTTTTAAGGAGCTCGACTAGAGCCCCTCCCTCATCACCCAATGTTTAATGTACCGAAGTTAGTGCAAGTCACGTGAGAGCACGAAGTTTCGCCACGCCCTAAAGAGGAGGAGTCTTTCCTTAGGGACCAATAGCATAAGCCGTTTCAGGAACAGCCCTAATTCCAGACCCGGGGGAAATGGGCGGAGCCAAGAGTCCAAGCTCCTGTAACAGCACTTCCGGAAAACACGCCCCGCCCCGCCCCCCTCCCCGTTTATTTCGCTAGTACCGGGTGGGCTGAACCAGCGGGTGCTGATTAAAGGCGCCGCCTGCCGCTTTCTCTTCACCTCCCCCCCCCCCGCCTGTCTCCCCGCCCCCTTTCCGAGTAGCGGGACCAGCCTTGATGTAGGGACACCCCTGCCCCCCCTCCGCGCTTCTATCGCCCTTATCCAGGAGCCCCGAGCGCCGCAATCCTTCTGCCTTCTCCCACCCCCATCTTGCCCTCCTCACTCTGCTTCGAACCCATTGTATGCGGGGCAGCTGCGAACCGGGGCCGGAGACAGTGAGCCCAGTGTGCCCCGTCAGTGGGTCCCGCGGGCCGAGGCTCTCCCCAGTCCGTGCTGCTCCAGGCAGGGGTGAGAGAGCCCTTCCTCCCTGCGTTGGTGGTGGGGACCGGCTGGCCGCACCCCCAGCCCCAGATTGAGTCCCTAGTGTCCCTTCCTTGAGGGAAGAAAACAGAGAGACCCGAGGCCGAAAAAAGCAGCTTCTAACTGCCCGGCCCGCTGATCATTTTTATTATCGAGATTATTATTAAAAGGGGGCGGGACCCCAGGATGCGGAGAAGGGGGCCAGAGACGCAGCTATTTCTATTAAACAGATTATTCTTGAAATAATACACGCAAGATGGCTGAAGGTGGTTATGATGAGAGAGTTCGGGCTGGGGGGTGGTTTCTTCCTTTTTCCCCCTTTTTTCCTTTTTTTTTTTTTTTTTTTTTTTTTTTGATCTAAGGATAAAGCTCTGAAGCGACAGCCGCAGCGGAGACCCTGCCCGGAGTGCCCGCCCTCCCCTCACTTGAGAAGCTGCGGGAGGACAAACGGACCCACGGACAGAGCGACGGGCGCGGGCCCGCCCCGGACGCGTCGCCCGGGCAGCGCTGGGGGCAGCAGGCGCTCTCCGTTCTGCCTACTTCTTCCAATTCTAATCTTTTTAAAAGATTTTTTTTTTTTTTTTTTTTTTTTGGAAAGGATCGGGATGGGTGGAGCAGAGGTAAAGAGAAATCAAGACTTGGCATTTTTCTCCTTCTCTCTCTCCTAATTTGCTGGAGGCCACCAGCCCTCCCCTTGGAGGAAAAAAAAAAATCCCACCAAAGGGAGGGGTGGAAAAGCGAGCTACAGGACCCTCGAGCGCGCTCCCGGACCCCTGTCCCCACCGCGGCCGCTGGGAGCTCAAGATGGCTGGGCGCTGAGGACGCACCCGGCCCGGCTGGCTCGGCCTGGCTCCGCCGCCGCCGCAGGCTGGCTCCGACCGCAGCCCGGAGCCTTCCAGGCCGGAGCAGAGGCCGAGAAGAAAAGAAAGTGGGGGGGGAGGGGTGGGGGGGCAAAGGGGGAGGGCCGGGCGGGGGGAGGGGAGGGAAGGGGAGGGGAGGGCCGGGAGCCGAGCCTCCTGTTCATTAGCAGTTGAGAAAAATTCCTTTCTAGTTTGATCAATCCTTGTTTTCCTCGGCGCAGGCGAGGCGCCCGCCCAGCGCGGGGACAGGGAGTGGGGTCTCTCCGCGGCGGGGGCGCCCTGCGCGGGGCCTCCAGGGAGCGCAGAAGTAGCGACGAGGGGGTCAGGCCGGAGCACCTCCCGGGCTTCTCCCTCCCTCCCTCTCTGGTTGCCTTTTTTTTTTTTTTTTTTTTTTTCCACTTCTCTCCCTCCCCCTTCCGTTTCTATTTGTGAAGGGAGGAGGAAGGCAGAGGCGGGCTGGTGTCTCTGGCCGGGGACTGGAATTTCATCTGAATGACTGCCCCAGCGCGCACGCAGCGCCCTGTAGTCGGCCCGCCCGCGCCCTGCAGCCCGCAACCGGCCGGCCAGCTGGGGGACGCCCGCGCCACGGCCCGGGGATCGCCGGTGCGCCTCGCTCGCCGGCTCCCGCTCCAGCCAGCCTCCGCGCGGCCGAACTAGCTTCCCGAGCCCCTCGGACCTCGGCCGGGATCCAGGCGAGGAAGGCGCGGCTCGCACCAGCCAGAAGGGAGCCACCGTCGCCGCCAGAGGAAGAGTGCGGCTCCCCCGCTCGGTGCGCCGCGGGGCGCGCCCCGATGTCAGCCGCGGGGCCGAGCGCAGGCCGCGGGCTGCCGCTGCCCTAGCCGCGCTGACCGGGAGGCGGCCTGTTATATGGAATTTGGACCACGGCGCTCCCCTCCAGGGCTGGTGCCCCGGCCGCGGCCCTGGCGCAGCCCGCCGCCTCCCGCTAGCCACTCGCCAGAAGGAGGAGACGCAGCCGGCGGCGCGCGCGGCGCGAGGACCCAGGCTCCCTCCTCTGGGGGGCGGGCACGCGGAAGGCGCTGGTGACTGAGCGACTGGCGCGGCCGGCGGGGACCGGAGCTCCGGACTCGGTGGGTCCCCAGCTGTACCAGACGGATCCCCAGGGTTGGGGAGTTAGAGAGGTCTACCCGGGCCCCCTGCCCGCAGCCGCCATGGCGGAGAATTGGAAGAACTGCTTTGAGGAGGAGCTCATCTGCCCCATCTGCCTGCACGTTTTCGTGGAGCCGGTGCAGCTGCCGTGCAAACATAACTTCTGCCGGGGCTGCATCGGCGAGGCTTGGGCCAAGGACAGTGGCCTTGTGCGCTGCCCGGAGTGCAACCAGGCCTACAATCAGAAGCCGGGCCTGGAGAAGAACCTGAAGCTCACCAACATCGTGGAGAAGTTCAACGCCCTGCACGTGGAGAAGCCGCCGACGGCACTGCACTGCGTGTTCTGTCGCCGCGGCCCCCCGCTGCCGGCACAGAAGGTCTGCCTGCGCTGCGAGGCTCCCTGCTGCCAGTCTCACGTGCAGACGCACCTGCAGCAGCCCTCCACCGCCCGCGGGCACCTCCTGGTGGAGGCGGACGACGTGCGGGCCTGGAGCTGCCCGCAGCACAACGCCTACCGCCTGTACCACTGCGAGGCCGAGCAGGTGGCGGTGTGCCAGTACTGCTGCTACTACAGCGGCGCGCATCAGGGACACTCGGTGTGTGACGTGGAGATACGGAGGAATGAGATACGGGTAAGTACACAGAACGCGCGCGAACACACACACAGGGCCTGGGAGCCACCCATCCGCACAAAATGTGACATGAGGCCCCCTTCCAAACTCTTCCGTGAAAGTTTGGGGGGGGGGCAGGTCCTGGGGAAAAGGCCCCCGGCTGCTGGCTGTATTCTCGCACCTGCGCCCTTAGGCTCCCTCCTGCAAGTCATTTATGGAATTGGGGGAGGCTGGTAGAAGTAGTTTTGGAGTGTTGCTTTTTCTGTTTTGCGCAGCTCCCTCCCCCTGCATTGTTTCTGTAAGCTCTACGGGAAGTCACCAAGGCAGTGACCCCGGTCCTGCTTCTCCAGCTGCTGTTTATGTAATGAGTGTCCTGGTGCCGCTGCTGTGGCTGACATGATCCATGATGCTGGCAATACCAATGAGGAAGTAAACAAAAGCAGCCATGTTAGTTTTAAGCGCTATTGGAAACACACTGGGGAGGGGGGGAAGCTTCCGGAGGTAGAGCAGAACTCTGGCATCTAGCTGGGCAAGGCCTGGCTGTCCAGAGGAGTCCCGGTCTGTCAGCTCTTCCAATCCGTCCTAGTAGACTCTCCCCAGGCTAAAGATGCTCTATATACTTGAATGCTGCCTGCGCCTGGCATGAACAAACCTTAAAGTATGTGTCTTCTTCACCCTGGGCTCTTTCCTCTCAGTCCTGCCCTCTTACACAGCCCTCCCACATTTGGGGAGGGGACGTGGAAGACGGAAAAAGAATCCTGTGGGTTTAAGGTTGAGCCGCGTTGAAATCTGGTTTCAGGCAGCTGGCTCCCCTGGGCTGCCGGCTGGGTGATTACGAACCGCACCCCCTCCCATTGTATACACCCTGCTGCAGCAGCCAATGTCAAAACCGCCTTCCCCCTCTTAGGCCTCTGGGCCTGGCTAGGGAACTGGAGTGGGGCATACTTCCGTCCCTTTCACTGGAAGGGGACTCCTCCCAGGTTCCTCTCGGGTCTCCTGCCTCTCCGGGTTGAGTCACACCGGAGGAAGGAGCTGATCTAAGACTGAGCCATCTTGAAAGCCCTTGCTAGGGGTCTTGTGATAAGGAAGCAAGGTTGGGTTTGGTAGGACCAGGAGTGTGTGTTTAGGGTGGAGGCCCCTGGAGGCCAACGAGGCTGCTGCAGTATGAGGAAGCCAGGCCTGTCCAGAGTGTAGATGGGGGTTGTTTCCTTGGTGGTTGTGGGGGCTGGACGGAGACTAGGAGGGGACCAATCTAAATGAGTCACTGTTTAGCAATTAAAAACCACACAGATACAACCAACAAAAGGCAGAAGGGCCACCGCAGGCTGAGGGCGGGGATAACAAAATTTGCTGTATAATTAGTTTGCAATTGCATGGGCCAGCTATGGGGTTTTGTGCCAGGAGAGGCCTCTGGTTTCTTAAAGGAAGTGTGGGGGATGGAGAAGTGGAGTCACTCGTCCCCACCAGTTGGAAAAGGCCAAGTCCTGGGGAGGCAGAGCCCTGTGGTCCTCCTCCCTTGACTCTGGTTAGGCAGAGCCCACACTTTACCCAGTATCGAAGCTGCTGCTATTAATAAAGATAGCAGGGGTGGAGGCTGCGAACGTCCCAGGAAAGGCTGGAGAAAAGACGGCTGTCAATTCTCTGTCCTGGGATTGACTGTAGAAAGGGAGGGCAGAGGGGGGAGATAGGACTGAATGGAACAGTAGTGGATGTGGTGCATTCCCTGTGTTTGCACCCCTTATGTCTTTACGTGCTAGGGATGTCTTGGGGTAGGGATGAAAACTTAATTATGCCTGGCTTGGTATTAGGTATTAGGAGGGCATCCTTAGATGTGTATCTACATTTACCCTCAAATGGGTATGTCTTGCCTTAGGATTGGGAGGAAAGGGTGGCATTTGCTTGTAGGAGTGTACCTGGGGGTTCCTTTCATCAGGGACGACTGAACTTTGTCGGCAGCTCAGTGATATGTGTGTCTGTTGTGTGTACACACACACACACACACACACACACACACACACACGTGCATGTACACATGTACTCTAGTGCCTATGGGGCAAGCTCAGAAATAGTGAGTTGCATTAGGACCAGATGTGCAATTCTGTGAGCTCAGCACCTGTGCCCCAGGCTTATCTTCCTCCAGGTTCCTCACGTCCTTTCTCTCTGGTGCCCCAGGCTTGATAAAAAACCCTTCAGTAGCCCCTTATCACTCAAGTAGAAGTCTGACTTATTGAATGCAGAGGTGGGGCTCCCACCCTTGGGGAGGAGCTAAGCCCTGAGGAAGCTGACTAGAAAACCCTGCCTTCTCTTTAGGCTATCTAGGAGGAGTAGGCTTTGCCTCAACTGGTTTTCTCAAGCTAGGCCTGATAGGGCCTTTGGTAGTGCTGTGGAAAAGGGCACCAGAATTTTCCAGGGTATAGGAGCAGAAGCACAAAGAACCACAGACATAATCTATATTCTGCTTGCTGTTTCTCACCTGCCCTCACAGTGGGTCGGGCTCCAGGTCAGTTGGCCGGAAATAGTTAACACTGCTGAGTGTTTTGAGTGCTGGGCGTGGTGACCCACACTTTAATCCCATCACTGAGGAAGCAGATGCAGGCAGGTCTCTGAGTTTAAGGCCAGTCAGAATTACATAGTGAGACCTTGTCTCAAAAAATCCCCAAGAACAACAACAACAAAAAAAAAAAAAAACTCACCGCCACCAATACCACCATCACCACCAACAAAACAACCACCACTTAACCCTTCCAGTAGCTGTGTCTCCAAATACTCACAAGCACCCACTTTTGTGTGCTTGAGCCTGTGGCTTGGGTGTGGCATTGGGAAGGGGTGGTACTCGAGTTAGGCCTGTGCAGGCCAGAACATTGCCCCATTCTGCCTTTGAGAGGACTGGGTGCCAACCAGATGGGGCCTCGAGATCACTCACTGGGACGTACCTATGCCCTCGGAGTGTTTTTCCTTTGGGCTGTGGGCCCAGGCTTGAGACATCCAGTGGGCTCAGGCCTAGCAGTTCTGACCCAATAGAAAGGACCCAAGAGAAGTCACGGTCATGCGTGGGAGGGGCTTTGTAGATGTGCATACTTGAGCTTGCTTGGTTTGTGTGCTTCTGTGTTCTGGAAGCAGGCTGGAGAGGTTGGCCTGAACCATGTACCTCACATCCTCCCCCCTAAGGAAACTAAGTGTTCTCTGAGAATGCAATCCCACTGCTGAGATTTGTAGTTTTTTAGAGTGAAAGTACCCCATGCCTGTCTTGGAGAGGATACACAAGAACTCTGTAGAGAGTCTGGGTGTGGAAGGGAGGCCTGGGGGTCTCTGCTAAGCTGGGGCTGGGGTTACAGCTTGATTCAGGGAGTTCAGACCCACCCTTCCCTCTGCCAAAAGCAGACAGTGGGGAAACTGTGGGGGGGGGGGAGTAGTGTGACTGCTGTCCTTTCCTTGATCATCCGGAGTCCTTAGATAAGGAAGCCTGCTTTGGCTTTCTCCCTGGGACCTAAGAGAAGCCTTAGGCAGAGGTCCAGTCCCCTGCCTCAACCCCAGGATCCTGCTGACAGCCAGGAGCCTGTCATACAGTCCCATTGATTGCTCTACCTGCCAGTTCTGGACTCGGGGCATCTGTCTGTCTGTCCGTCTGTCTATTATAACTATTTTTTTTCACATGAGAATCTCCAAGAAAGGATGTGTGCATGACTGACTTAATTGGCACTACTTTCCCGTGTGGCTGTGGGGTGAAGGAGAGTATGCTCATGTGTTTATGTCTGTGAGAGAAGAGTGGGTGTCAGGTGAGATGGGAGTGGGGTACAGAGCAGGCTGTTTGGGCCTCGCTGGTTATCCCCACAAACTGAATTTCCTGTCCTTGGTTTCATTCAGACTGCCACTTGCAAAGTGCTCGAACAGGTAATAGGTGGGCTGTGAACCTGCCAGGGGCCTTGCGTCTTTCTTACCTGGGGATCTTTGAGAAGGGAGAGAAGGTTGGGATTCGGGTTAGGGTAAGCTGTTGCCTGTGATGGGTACTGGAGGTAGGACAGAGCCCCAGTGGATGCTGCAGAGCTGGGAAGTGAGGAGAGTCTGGGTGGGCAGCCCCACTTGGGCCTCTGCCCT
Source organism: Arvicanthis niloticus (assembly GCF_011762505.2). NCBI lineage: Eukaryota > Metazoa > Chordata > Mammalia > Rodentia > Muridae > Arvicanthis > Arvicanthis niloticus. Next base: position 152,902,807 of record NC_047658.1, read on the forward strand.
GGGCTGAGCAAGCAGGCCTGGCCAGCTCATCCCTGGCTCTGGGAAAGCCTTCCTCCCTGGCCGGCCTGGCATTCAAACCCAGACAAAGGGGGGCTTTCTCTCTCGCCTCTTTGTTCTGCTGCCCCAGAGGCTGCTCTGTGCGCAGCAAAAGCTAATTCTGCTGTGCAGCTGGGAAGCCCTCTCACGCTGATGGCCTGTGGGGCTCGCCGAGTCTCTAGCTTTCTCCTGGCCTTGGTGCCTGTGTCCACCACCCCTTATCCCTGGGTTTGTGGTTTCTCCAGCTTAAGGGTTCACATGGTAGTCTAAAGCAGGCACTGTGGCAGGGAAGAGGGGCTTTCTGGAGGGGAGAGAAAAAATGCTTGTGCCATGCAGCCGGGTCAAATTTGATCTTGGGATAAAGGATTAGATGAGGAGGAAGTAAGGAGTCTTGGAAGCTTGGGAAGAAAGTTCTACAAGGTTCTAAGCTAAATCATGGAGCCAGCAGTGGCATGACCTAAGCAAGGAGATGTGTTCTTTCCCATCAACCTGACCCCTTTTTTATCCCCTCACTTTTTACCCCGGGGGCTGCTGGAGCCAACCTTAGCCTTGCCTACAAACCTGGGGCCTGCCTCTGCCCTGGCCCTTAGCCCATTCTCCCCTGACCTACCTTCTCTTCAAGGTTGACTTGAGGGTTTATTATTATTTATTAACTTTTACACAGCCCTTACTCTCCAAACCTCACCCGTCTGCCTGGTCTAGTCTGGCAGCAAAATACCAACAGGGCCTAGCTGGTCAGGCTCCAGAGAAGCCTGAGATAGCAGGGCAGAAGTTAGGTCCTGTGAGTACCCCTCTTGGTTGGCTGGGCACCAAGGCATGGAGGTAGGTCTGAGATACATGGGCACTCTGGAGCCATGAAGAAGAGAGCATGGGAGTTCACAGGCCCAAAGAAAACAGTGATCGTGTCCCACAATTCTAGGCTTCTCCAGAGACCTTGGTCCCTCTAGACTAGACATGGTTTCACCTTTCACATACTTGATGTGGGCCATAGTCCAGGAAGTTTATGGGGGAGCCACAGGCAGTTTAGAAAGCCTCTACTCCCTGTTTTGGGGTGCCTTGCTGGGCCTCAGCTGTGTTTTGCCCAAATGGGAAATGTGACTCCCTGAGAAGGTGGGGAGAACCTGGACTAGAACCTGGATGAGGTTGCTGGGAGTGAGGAGAGGATATGGTCCTTGCCGCCAAGCCCCTAGTCCTCCGGCATCTTCCTGCTTCATTTGTTTGGTTGGTTTTTAGGGGTTTTTGTTTGTTGAGATGTTGAGCTCACTGTGTAGCTCTGGTTGTTCTGGCACTCGATACATCCACTCTGTAGACTTAGGCTGGCCTTAAACTTACAGGGGATTCCCTGCCTCTGCCTCTCAAATGCTGGGATTAAAGGTGTGCACCACCATGCTCAGCCCATTTGATGTTTTGGTTTGGCGGAACCGATGTGGTTGTGGTGGAGAGGCAGCATTTGCCTTCCTCACTGGCAACATCTGCCAGTCTCACTGGTGCTTGAAGTAGCACCTCTCCCCACCCCCTGGGTGCAGGGAAGCTGGGGGTAGAGGCTTGCCTAGCCTTGCCAGTACTGAAGGTCTCATTGGTGAGCTTCCTTCTTCTTCTTGCCTTGTCTCCTCTTATAGCAGACCTGAAAAAAGGGGGTCTCCGAGGGGAAACCAGCCCCCCCTACCTGTTGGGGTTACTGTCTTCACTGGGCCTTGGCTGGACCCAACCCCTTCCTGCAGAATGGCAGAATCCTGAAACTGAGGCCTAACATCAGCATCCCAGAGTGGGGATGCTTCCAGGAATGCCTGTGAGGAGAGAGTGGGCTGAGCAGGAGCTGGGGGATGGATAGCAGTCATAAATTCCTAAAGGGCCTCAGTGGGGAAGCAGGAGGGGCCCTTACTGGCTTGCAGGGTAAGAATCTTTCCCGCCCAGAAGTTAGGTTGGTTGGAACCTTTGTCTGTGTGTCTTCTCCTTCCCTTGGGACTCAGGCTGGTCTCCCTTCCTCATCTCTGTTCAGAGCCCTGATCATCCATGACTTGGGCAGGCAAACATAGAGTGGTAAGAGCCTGAGCTATCAGATGGCCTGGACCCTGGTTTGGGGACTTGGTTCAGTGTGACTCATACCTATGAGCACACAAGGCAGCTGGTTGAGCTCTGTTTTTATATAGGAGAGGGGAGAAGGCCTCCCATTCACAGTGAAGCTTGTTCAAGTGTGTACGAATGTTGTGTGTGTTTGTGTGTGTGTGTGCACAGTGCCTGCAGAGGCCAGAAGGTGTTGGAACCCCAGGAACTGGGGTAACTTACAGATGGTTGTGAGCCTCTGTTAGCCCTGGGAATCAAACCTGGGTTCTATCCACCCAAGCAGCTAGTACTCTTAAACTGCTGAACTGTCTCTGCAACCCCCAGGAAAGTTTTAATGCATGCTCCTTCATTGTCTGGGGTCTCCAAAGACCCAACAGTCATTACTTGTAATTGGGTGTAAATATACACTCAGGGGACTTAGGGCCCAGGTCGCAGTGTATGTGTGCTCAGGTGTGTATCTGGGCAGTCCTGTGGGCACCTCTGTTTCTACTCCATACAAGCTATATTTATTGTCAATCTGGCCACTCTGGCTGACAGGGGCAAGGTCTGCTGGGTCACACTCCCAGCTTTCTAGGCCTAGAAAGAGAGCCTTACCTTCACCCAACCCCTGCCCTTAGCATCTTGCTTCTGTTTCTTGGCTAGCAACCTCTCTAGAATAGATCTGCCTGAAGTGTCTTGCTGGCCTTGGTTTTCCCATATATAAAAAGGATGGGGTGGTGAGTGGGAATTGTTAGAAACTTAACCTTGGGGGAGGGTGAGCAGGGGTTATGTGGTGAGACTAAAGCCCCCCACAAAGCATAAGAAGCACCCCTTGATGGTGGACATTTCCCTTGAGTGTCTGGGAGCTGCATTGCAGAGCCTTGTGTTCAATCCCTGGATGTTTCTGGAAACCTTTTCAACAACAACCAGGTCCTCAGGCCTTTTTGAGGCCTGACCATGAAGAGAAGCAGAGGGCAGCTGCAAAGCCTTGTGACACAAGGTCTCCCTTTGTAGCTAAGAATGACCTCAAATTTGTCCCTCAGTCTCCCCAGAGTAGAACTAAGGCTTGCACCGTCATGCCTAGTTAACAGCAATTCTTATTTTCTACCACCACCCCTTTTTCTTATTTTCCCCCATCTGGTTCAGACTAGCCTTGAACTTATGGTAATCCTCCTGCTTCACCTTCATAGTGCTAGTACTTTGGGTGTGTGTCACCATCCCAAGCCAAAGCTCAGTTCCTTAAGAGGGTTGAAATTAGTGCTGGGTGGGTGTCTTGGCACACGCCTTTAATCCAAACACTCTGGAGGCAGAGGTAGGCAGATCTCTTGTGAGTGACTTCCCCAGACAGTCCTGTCCGAGTGAATTCCTGGACAGCCAGGACTGTTACACAGAGAAACACTGTCTTGAAAAACTAAACCAAAAAAAAGAGGGCTGGAATTTCTAAAGAAATCAGATTATAGTTTCTGAGTGAAATTCAAAGCGCCAGAATGTGAGCTGAAGAGGTAGGTCTGTGTAGAGCACTTGCCTAGCTTGTGCAAGGCCCTGGGCTCTATCCTCGGTGTTATAACACAACAGTAACAGTAGGGGGCGGTAGCCCAGTGAGCAGATTCTAGGATAGAGCTGCCACATGACTTCCTGCGAGTGGCAACATTTTATGTACTATACTTGCTACATGTAGCTGTCGTTAAGCCCCTGAGATGGGCCTGGTGCAGGTGGAAGCCTGTAGCTGTCCTCCATTTTTTCTCTTGGTTTTTCTGAGGCAGAGTCTTTCTATGTACTGGCTCTAGCTCCCCAAACTTCTGTCTCAGCTTTCCAGTGCTGGGATTACAGGCCAGCACTACTGTAACTGCCTTACTTTATTTTTTTTATTAACACCAATGTAAAAAAAGTGACTGCTATACTAAAGAACACAGCTACCCAGTAGGGCAGGATGTGACAGCCCACTGACCACATGACCAGGATAGGAAGGGACCTGCACCAATTCAGAACAAACAGGGTCATGGAAAGTTCCTCAGAGTTGGGCCTCAGAAAGCAGACAAAGGAGAGGGGGTACTGTTGGCTGACAGGAAATGACAGGAAGAATTGAAGTGTCCTGTGAGCCCAGTGCTGGGGGAGATCTGAGAAGCAGACAGTCACAGGACCTAAAGGCACATGGAGATCCTGGCCCAGGCAAAGATGGACCTACCTTACACAGTGGCCGGAAGCTGCTCTAAAAGATTGTTCTTAACCATGCTGAAATATCTGAAAGGAGGCAGTCATGTTGGCCTTGTCTGAAGAGGTGTGTTTGTGTTGGAGGAGAGGGTTGTAGAAACAGGTAATTAGGGACATTAGTTACCCTTGCAGAGGACCCACATTCAGTTCCACTTCCAGGGGATCCAATCCCTTCTGACCTCTGCCAGCTCCAGGTACCTGGTCCACATAGATGTGTGCAGGCCAAACACTCTTATACAAAATATAAAACACACACACACACACATCTATATATACATATACATATATATATATATATATATATATATATATATATATATATATATATATAGAGAGAGAGAGAGAGAGAGAGAGAGAGAGAGAGAGAGAGAGAGCACGAGCGCGTGCTTGGAAAAGCAACTTAAGCAACTTGACCTGGCAGCAGGTTGGTCTTGAAAGCAGCAGGGTCATTCTCTACTGGTCCTAGTGAGGGGCTGAAATACTTGACTCCTGAGGCCAGGACTGTAGCCTCAGGAACAAGGAGAGGTGGCTTTGTTACTGAACTATAGAATTAGGCAATATAAGGCGAGTTCAAGGCCCTGTGTCACCTTGGAAGGCTGTTTGTCTGCATCTTAGGGTGCTCTACTCAAGATGGCACCGCCAGGGAAAGGTTCCTGGCTTGGATAATCACAGGCCTCCTACCCCATTACCCTGGGATATGTCATTCATTAGCTTTACAACTTCAGAAATAAATACTTATTTTTAATTATGTATATGTGTGCCTACAAGCGTTGTTTGTGAAGGCCAGAGGCGTCAGAGTGCCCTGGAGCACCTGTGAGCTGCCTGACATGGTGCTGAGAACCTGGCTCTGGGTCTCCTATAAGAGCAGTGGGCGTTCTTACCCACTGAGCCATCTCATCAGCTCCATTGGCCGACTGTAGCTAGGTTATAAAAGCTCTCCAGGCCTCAGTTTCTCTCTGTGTGAATAATCATAGTACAGTACTTACCTCATAGGTAGCTGGGGTGACTCGATGAACCCCTTTCTAGATATAATGAAGCAATGGGTACATAGAAAGCAGGGGCTGCAAGCACTTTGTGCGCAGAGCCTGCCCTCAGAAAGCTCAGGGCTTGAATACACATGGGAAGCCCCTCGGGTTCCCCATTCCTGAAAAGAGCTCATCCTGGGGCTGCTTGAAGACCAGGGGAGGCTGCCTGGTAGAGATTTTAGGTCATCTTGAGACAAAGGACCTCGGAAGAGTCTGTTGACAAGGGGGAGCTATGATGCTGGCTGGTAAGTTTGGAGCAGCACCCCATTCTGACACTGTTACTCCAACTGTCCCTACAGAAGATGCTGATGAAGCAGCAGGAGAGGCTGGAGGAGAGAGAGCAGGACATTGAGGACCAGCTGTACAAGCTCGAGTCAGACAAGCGCCTGGTGGAGGTAGTAAACCCTGAGCACAGGTGGGATGGTGGGGATGCAAGGTCTTAGGTGAATTCCTTAGGGGTCTTGAGTCACTCTATGCCAGAGCCACCTGTCAATCACTCACCTATCAGAATAGGAGCCCCGTTGGTTAAGAGTGGTTGGCACACAGCCCAGTGCTATATACATGGGGAATTGGTGGGTCACACCTTACCCTCAGAAGCCAGGGGGCTCGAGAGTCCAGACCCTAGCATCAGAAATGGAGTTGGTAGTGACATCAGCCCCAGATCACTCACTGCTCATGTGCCTGCCCATCCTTGTCTGTCTCTGCAGGAGAAAGTGAGCCAGCTGAAGGAGGAGGTGCGTCTGCAGTACGAGAAGCTGCACCAGCTGCTGGACGAAGACCTGCGGCAAACCGTGGAGGTCCTGGACAAGGCACAAGCCAAGTTCTGCAGCGAGAACGCGGCACAGGCGCTGCACCTTGGGGAGCGCATGCAGGAGGCCAAGAAGCTGCTGGGCTCCCTGCAGCTTCTCTTCGATAAGACGGAGGACGTCAGCTTCATGAAGGTGGGACTGGGGTCCGCTCCGCACAGCTCTGCTCCCCAGCTGCTTCCAGTCCAGGATGCTCACCTCCCTTTGTCTTTGGAGCCAGCCTGCATGGGCTAGACTGCTCTTCCTGTGACCTTGGGCAAGTCACAGATGCTTCCTGAGCCTGGACTACCAGTCACCATCCTTTAATGATTTGTTTATTTTATTTATATGGGTGCACCATAGACACACCAGAAGAAGGCATCGGATCCGTTACACATGGTTATGAACCAGCATGTGGTTGCTGGGAATTGAACTCTGGACCTCTGGAAGAGCTGTCAGTGCTCTTAACCCCTGAGCCATCTCTCCAGTCCACAGATTCTTTTTTAAGCTTTGAAAACTAAAAGAAACAAATTTTGGCACCTACCTCATTTAACAGAAAGACTGGGTAGAACTGGTAGGGCAGTTAACGGTCTCTCTGTGTTAAGAAAATTCAAGCAGGTGCCATGGGAGTATTGATGGGTTGGACAGGGGTGTCCTGTTTAGATCATATGTGTAACATGATATGATGTGAACATTATCACTCACTTCTGAAATCCAGATTTCAAAGGCCTGTTGGAGTAGATGGTGCTCACTGTTAATCCCAGCACTCAGAGACAGAGGCAGATAGATCTCAGAGTACCAGACCAGCCTGCCTGGTCGACAGTGGATTCTAGGACATCTAGAACTACATAACAAAGAGACCCAGCAAAGGGCCCGTGGGACCCTCTCCTAGGTATAATGGATACAAAGAAGAAATGATGCCTGGATAGGAATGCAGCTGAGTGTACAGTTTGCCCAGCACACACGAGGCTCAGGGTTTGCTCGTGGGTACCGTATACCATGCCACACTCTTGTAATTCTGCACTGGGAAGTGGAGGCAGGAGGATAGTTCGGGGTCGTCCTAATGCTTAGTTCTAAGTCAGCCTGGGATACATGAGAGTCTGCTTCAAACAATCAACAGGATCCATGCCACCACCATGATACAGCAGGCGCTCAGTAACCAGAGCGGCTCTGCCACACCTTTTCCGCTGTCTGACCGTTCTCTCCTTCTCTTGTAGAACACCAAGTCTGTGAAAATCCTAATGGACAGGTGAGCTGATAGCCCCCAGTCCTCCAGAACACATCTGAGGGAGGGCAGAGAGGGCCATGCCCACTGGTGGGGAGGAAGGGCGGGCTCACGGGTGATACCTCCTCACAGCAGATGCCCCGTCCACTGCCCCCAGGACCCAGACCTGCACGGGCAGCAGCCTTTCTCCCCCTAAGATCGGCCACCTGAACTCCAAGCTCTTCCTGAACGAGGTGGCCAAGAAAGAGAAGCAGTTGCGGAAGATGCTAGAAGGTGAGGTTAAAGGCCTCTGGGCAGGGGTAATGCCAGTACCACCTCCAAGAGGCAGTCAGTATAGCTTAACACAGGCAACCTGTGCTCAGATCCTGGCTCTGCCACTCCTAGCATGGGACCTTGGGCAGGTGACATTATATGACCTTCCTGGGCTTGTTTTTTTCAGCTAGAATATAAAAACAGTAAACACCAACCAAGATGTCACATATTTGGACCCATAGCGGTTCACGGCCCCCACGGGAGAGGATACCTGGGTTTTTTGGGTTGGACGCCTCAGCAACATTTATTCTAAACTTTCCACAGGTCCCTTCAGCACGCCGGTGCCCTTCCTACAGAGCGTCCCCCTGTACCCTTGTGGTGTGAACAGCTCTGGGGCAGAAAAGCGCAAGCACTCAACAGCCTTTCCAGAGGCTAGCTTCCTGGAGACTTCATCAGGCCCCGTGGGCGGCCAGTACGGGGCAGCAGGCACAGCCAGCAGCGAGGGGCAGTCTGGGCAACCCTTGGGTCCCTGCAGCTCCACGCAGCACTTGGTTGCTCTGCCAGGTGGTGCCCAGCCAGTACACTCGAGTCCTGTGTTTCCCCCTTCGCAGTACCCCAATGGCTCTGCCACCCAGCAGCCTATGCTTCCCCAATATGGCGGCCGCAAGATTCTCGTCTGTTCTGTGGACAACTGTTATTGTTCTTCCGTGGCCAACCATGGCGGCCACCAGCCGTACCCCCGATCCGGCCACTTCCCCTGGACAGTGCCCTCACAGGAGTACTCCCACCCTCTTCCACCCACACCCTCCGTCCCTCAGTCCCTTCCTGGCCTGGCAGTCAGAGACTGGCTCGACGCTTCCCAGCAACCTGGCCACCAGGATTTCTACAGGGTGTATGGGCAGCCGTCCACCAAACACTATGTGACAAGCTAACGCCAAGCAGGCAATGGACGCTGGGGCCCCTCCCCCAGCCCCGGTGGCTCGGGAATTATGCATTCAGAGACCGGCCCTTTCCACCCTCCTCTCTCCTTTCTTCATTCCTCCAGGTCATTTCTTTTTGGATTATGTTTTATTTAGGGTCTTGTTTTGATTTTTTTTTTTTTTTTTAATTATGCATCTCCTGGATGAGGAGGTGACAGTGGGAAGTGGCCTGGGCAGGGGCTACAGGTAGCCATGGAGTTGGGACAGTATCTTAACTCAAGGCACTGGGCTCTCTATTGTTCCTTTAAAAAAAAAAATCCTACTCCCTTCCCTTCAAACCCCCCATTGCTGGAAGAAGCCTTGGGTGCCAGCTCTCTTTGCTTACCCTGGGAGGCGGCCCAGTGCCCACTGGCCTATTTCTCCTCCCTCCACTGGTTCTTCTGGGCAGTTTGATCACTGGTGGAGTAAAGAATGACCTATAGATTGTGGAGGGTTTTGTTTTGTTTTTTTAATTTTTTTAAACCAAGAATGATTTCTTCTACTCGACATCTTCGCAGCCGGAGTTCAGGGCCACATCCCAAGCACCCTTGGCACCTTGGAGCCTGAGCGGAACCCTTCAAAGCCAGGAGCCCCAGCCCAGGAAAAAGCTGAAAAAAAAAAAACAAAAAAAAACAAAAAAAAAAAAAACAAAAAAAACTTTGCCAATGATAGTGACCACAGCAAAAGCAAATAATAATAATATTAATAATAATAAAGAGAAATAAAAAGAAATAATGAATAAAACCAAGAGCACACCCCTTGTTAAGGTCAGTGGGGAGGGGCTGCCCAGATTGGGTCCTTACCTGGATCTTGTCCTTACCTGCATCTTGACAGCAGCTTTCTATAAGTGAGTACTTTATCCGAATCATGGACTTCCTGTCTAGAACACACTGAAATCCAGCCTTCTAATAAACATGATGGCGTAGTCTTGCCCCCACCTTGCCTCTTGCCCACCACTGGCCCTCTCAGGCCTAGAACCTTTGACATTGGTATAGGCAGGGCTCTCTGAGGCTACCTCAGCCCTCCTGTCCTGATTTCTGTCATCCTGGTCTAGACAACTCCAGACCTGTAAATATTACTTCCTCAGACACGGACTACATCTGCTGCTCACCTTGGGTTCACTGGGTAAATACTTGCTGGAGGCCTTCCAAACCTGGCCCCATGTGACACAGACCCCTGGCATCTCTATGAGGCCCCGCCAGTGAGTCTTGCAAAGTTTACCTGCCTTTTAACCACAAGTATTAAGCACATGCTATATGCTAGGTGCAGGGCTATGTGTCTGCTATATACAGGGCTCAGAAACAAAACAGGCCCTGTTCCAAGGAGAGGGGCCACTGGACTTCTTTAATGACTTGGGACTTTGGCCCTGGAGGGGATAAAAGGGGTGATAGGATTAAAGGAGGGAGGGGGGCTAGATCGGAAAACCCAGGAGTTTGCATTCCTAAATCCAGTGGTGACCCTGGGGTTTGAGAAGGGCTGTGTGATACTACACAGGGCCTCCTTGAGTGCTGGAACACACCTAGATCATCCTGGCCTGAACTAGAGATTCCTTTTAAGCCCTCCTAAGCACTGGGATTGCTGGCTGGCTCTCGATTCTGGAAGGTTCTCTGCTCAGCTGTCTGGTTAGTTGATTGGTTGTTTTAAGCCAGGACTTCTGTGTAGCCCTGACTGATCTGGAACTTACTCTGTAGACCAGGCTAGCCTGGAACACAGATCCACCTACCTCTGCCTCAGCTGGGATTAGATCACGCCGCCACTTCTGGCTCAGCTGCTTGTTTTGCATGCACCCCTTAAAGTGAACCTGTACCTTTTTTCCAGACTAGAAGGCGGCAAACCTTCTCTGGCACATAGTTCTTTCTCTCCTTTTTCCTCCTGTTTACTGTGGAATCAGGAAACCTGGTACAATATGGGCCATAATGTTAGCCTTTTGTGAACTGCCTAGGCCTTGGTGACTTCCGGTTACTGCACCTCAGAAAAACAGAAGTCCCAGGTGGGACTTAAGTCACACACAACACCCCCAGCCGGTTCAAAAGAAGGGGAATGGGGAGTTTAGAAGCCTGCATCATGGCCTTCCCCCCACCCCCGCCCTTGGCTGGCTAGAAGCCAGAGCTTGAGTTAGGACAACAAGCTGCCCAGGTTCCTGCACCTGTTTGGGGCCAAGGGGAGGGGACAGATGTCTGAGACAGGTGGATACCGGTGGGCAGATAGACACTTTTACAATATCGGCTCTTCTCGCCGGCTAGTCAGGAGCCCTGGTGCATTCTCCATGCCAAGAGCTGGAAGCCAGGATGCAGAGCTGCCTAATTTCTCTCCCACTTGGTCCAATTTGTTTTGGCTAGTGAGAGGGGCCCTTTCTCCAGGTGCATTAACCAGATCGAGGCCTGGAGAGACACCGTAGAAGGTAAGACTGGAACCCCACCCCCAGCCTCCTTTGAAGCCCACCCCAGCAATCAGCTACACAGCTGTAGGCCCAGAGCCTGTTTGGGCAGCAGGAGAAACCGGGAAAACTCGGTCCAGCTGTCCCAAGCTACCCAGCTGTCCTGGCTCCGTAGAAGCAGCTGTCACCTACCTCCCAGCAGAGTGAGGGGCAGAGGCTTAGAAAGGGCTTAAGTGCCGCCCCTCCCGCCCCGCCCCGGCCTGCTTAGGAAAACTGGAGGAACTTTTCCTATGGTTACCTGGAAGGGCAGACAGAGGCCTTGTACCCCACAGGTGCACTGTCCTCTAGGCAGACCCCTGTGCCCCTCACCCCTTCTCGGAGGCCACCACGCCTCCCCTTTCCAGGAAGTGCTGGGAGACAGCCGTTTCCCCACCACCCCACAGACGGGGGTGGCAGCTTCTGTGGCCCAGATGTGCAGAGCCCGGGAGGAGGCCACCCGGCAGGGTAGCGGGGAGGGGGGAGGTGACGGGGGTGGGTGGAAAGGGCGGTTTCCTCCACTACCCTGGCCTGCCGGGCTCTTTTATGTCACAGCCCTCCCCCGTCCCAGCCAGAGCCAGCAGCTGGGCAGGCTCCCGCCCCCTCCCACAGCCTCTCCCAGCTGTCTTTGGGGTGGGGCTGGGCAGCTGGAGAACAGCTGCAGGGCAGGGAGGGGGGGCAGCCCTGCAACTGCCGGAAGCATCTCTACGCTTAGGAGGGAGATGGACTGAGGGTAAGAAGGGCTGGAGAGAGTCCGGCTCTCCTTATCCCGGGGTATTTGACCCCCAGACCCCAGATTTTTAAATACAAAACACAAAACCTCTCCCCACTTCGAATGCCCAGGGCACCCTGCGAAGGGTCATTTGAGTGACGTCAGCAACTTCCCTCCATGAAGACCCTTGTCTTTTTAACTTCACTTCTGAATTCCTCCCAAGCCCTGTTCACACCCTCCGACTCAGAGCCCAGTCATCAAAGCGGATCTCAGTCACCTTCATCTTCTCCCCAACTGGGAAACCATTGGTTAGCAACTTCAGGAGGGTACCTAGCCCCTGGGAGATTCCCTACCAGACCTCTACATCCAGTAAATTCCAGGGGAGGAGAATTAGCAGGGAGAGAACCGTTGGGAATCTCTGCTTTATCAGTAAAGGCGTGCAGAGTACAAGGAGGCGAAGTCTATATACCTAGGACTCTGGGTTACAGTCCTGGAGGGTGTTCCTGCCTTCATAGCTGGCCTGGTGAAGCTTGTAGCACAAGAACGATTGAAGATCCAGCAGGGTCTACACAACCAAACAGGACAAAACAATAGAGAGGGCTGGGCACTGGCTCAGGTCTTAAGTCCCAGCAGGGGAAGCAGAGGCAAGCAGATCTGTGAGTTCAAGGCCAGCCTGGACTACAAAGCAAGTTCTAGGACAGCCAGAGCAGAAGAGAAAAACCCTGCCTCAGACAGACAGACAGAGACAGACAGACAGGAGGTCTACCAGGTTAAGGAGGAGAGACACTAGAATCCTGACACTGGTCTAGAATCTTCTGAATCTTCCTTCCCTCTTCTTTCCATTTTACTTTATTTTTGGCTTTTTGGGACAGGATTTCTATGTGTAAATCTGGCTGCCCAGAAACTCTCTCTGTAGATCAGGCTAGCCTCAAATTCGCAGATCCTCCTGCCTGAGTGTCCCACCATGCCCGGCTTTCATTTTGTTTTGTTTGAGACACAGTCTCTGAGGCACTGACCTGGAATTCACTATGTAGACCAGCATTTGTCTCAAACCTGTGAAGATCTTCCAGCCTCTGCTAACAGGTTCCGGTGCTAGGATCACTGGTGCATATCACTATGCCCAACTCTTTCTCTTTTGGGAGACAGGGTCTCTCAATGTTTAATCTAGGCTGTCCTTAAACTCACAGTTCCTCTTGCCCACAGTTTGCCAAACACTAACAGAACAGGTATCCATGACGTCACAGGCTGAAGCAGGTCCCTTAAAGTTAAGAAGGGCAAGCTGCCCGGCGCCTTCTACTCTGAGCAGAAATGTCAAGGTGAAGGCCTTGATTCCAGGCTCTTTAAAGAGCTATCATGCCGGGCCGTGGTGGCACACGTCTTTAATCCCAGCACTTGGGAGGCAGAGGCAGGCGGATTCCTGAGTTCGAGGCCAGCCTGGTCTACAGAGTGAGTTCCAGGACAGCCAGAGCTATACAGAGAAACCCTGTCTCGAAAAACCAAAAAAAAAAAAAAAAAAAAAAAAAAAAAAAAGAGCTATCATTCTAGAATTTTCTTTGGAGGTGAGGGCAAACAGGGAACACCTCAGGAAGTGTTGTAGAGGCAGTTAAGGTTGAAAGGTGAGAAAGGAGGGCAGCAAGCCAGAAAGGCCTGGCCCTGAGAGCAGTCAACTCTTGTTTTTCTTTCTCCCCAAAGCTTCTCTTCCCCTTTAGGGCAGAATGAATTCCACCATAAAGAGACCTAAACACTAATAAGATCACTGCAAGATGAATTCCAGTAGTCTTGAGGAACTCACCTTGGCAGACAGCTGGCAACCATCTCCCATGTAGAAGGCATTTATCCCTTCCCTAGACCTGTCCCAGAAGGCCCAAGGCTACTTTTGGCCAGGCAGTGGACTTGCCTCAGAGCTCTGCACCAAGGGCCTTTGCCTGTTCACTCCACAGGAGAGCAGTTTTCTTTAATTGCTGTGTGCTTAATTTCTCTCAACTGCAGCAAACTAGGCTATTTATGACTTTGGGTCTTTCTTGCAAAGGAACCCATCTGCTCTGTGCCCTGGGTTACTTTTCATTATTTACATTGGGGTAACACAGGGGTTATATGTGGCATGACTTGCCATTTATAGAGTGGAGGTGAGGGGTGACAGGCACCGTCTCAGATTGCATGTCAGAACTGGAATAGGGGGACGATTTCCAAGAGCCTAGTGTTAAGAGTGATGTGGACTTCTGGTCTACCTAGGGGGGAGAGATGACGGGGAGTCATTTGACATACGGATGTCCTGTTTGTCAGTTGGATGTTGGTATCAAACACTGTCCATATGCGTCCCTGCTGCAGGGCACCAAACAGGAGTAGGCATGGATGCAAGTAGACAGCTTGTAGCCTAATGGGGGTCTACCAGTGAACTATTCCTGCCAGCTGTAACTCCCAAGCTTTTACCCATTTCCAACAGTCCACATGGTCCCCGGTCCCAGTGGCTTTGAACTTCAGATCCTTCCTTCTCTGTCGCATCAAAGGTTCATTTCCTCTGTGTAGCCCGGCCGGCCCCACTTCTGCAGGATGATGGAGGAGTAATGAGATGTGCTTGTGAAGTGTCAGATCCGGTCTGGCCTAGCCAGCTTGCACGCACTGGAAGCCATTATAGGCTCCCGTTCCTTTGGGCTAACCTTACTTCTGTGCATGTTGTTGCCTTCCTTCATATTCTGATTGTGATTCACAGGGCTAGAGAGATGGCTGCGTGATTCAGAGCATGTGGTATTTGTAACTCTAGCTCCAGGCCAGAGCCTCTGCACATACTTATACACAATTTAAAGAAGAAGAAGAAGAAGAAGGAAAAAAAAAAAGCCTGGTAGTGGTGGTGTACACCTTTAGTCCCAGAACTTTGAGGAAAGGTGAATCTCTGTGAGTTTGATGCCAGACTGGGCTCCAGAGTGAGTTCCAGAATAGCTAGGGCTACACAGAAACTCTCTCTCTCTCTCTCTCTCTTTCTCTTGTTTTTGTTTTTTGGTTTTTCGAGACAGGGTTTCTCTGTGTAGCCCTGGCTGTCCTGGAACTCACTCTGTAGACCAGGCTGGCCTCGAACTCAGAAATCTACCTGCCTCTGCCTCCCAAGTGCTGGGATTAAAGGCGTGCGCCACCACCGCCCAGAAGAAACCCTATCTCATTAAAAAAAAAAAAAAAAAAAAAAAAAAAAAAAAAAAATCTAATTGTGGTTTACAAGTCAGGGTACAAGTTTTAGGGCTTACATTTCCAGCTAGGATATGACTCTCTGTGGAAACATGCAATATTAGTCATCTTTGATGTTTCAGAGTCTAGCACTGTGTCTTTCGTTCATTCATTCAGGCAGCCAGCCAGCAAATAGCTGCTGAGATCCTTTTGGTCTTGGGCATCACTCCAGAGTTAGAATGCCACTGGACATGACCTCTGCCCATCTTAGAGTTGATAATCTAATGAGGAAGGAGGCAGATGACAACAGTAAATAAATAATCATGGGTTAGTGGCAAATACCACAAAGGAAAGCCAAAGTGAGTGGGGGTGGGGCTATGAGAAGGAGCAGGGGTCTGTAGGTTCTTACACAGGGAGATGGGTAGGTAGGCTTTACTGAGAAGTACTGAGCAGAAAACTTCAAGAATACTGGGTGGTGGTAGCACACACCTCTAATCCCAGCACTTGGGAGGCAGAAGTGGGCGGACCTCTGAATTTGAGGCCAGCTTGGTCTACAGAGCAAGTTCTAGGATGGGACAGCCAAGGCTAAGCAGAGAAAACACTGGGGGGGGGGGGGGTAGCGGGAGGAGGAAGGAAGGAAGAAAGAAAAGAAAAAAGAAAAGAAAACTTCAAGAATGTATGTATGTGAGGGGCAAATCTGGAGGTATTTGGAACAATAGCAAGCAGGGTGGGTGGGAGACATGAGCAGCTTTCCGGCAGAAGAAGTTCATTTCAGGAAGAGTCAGGGGTGAATGTGGTTGGAAAGAGTGAGGGAGGAACAGGGCAGTGAGTGATGAGGTCATCCAGGCGGGGAGGGAACTTGAGGCCACTGTAAGAGCTTTGCTTCTGCTCATGAGATACTTGCTCAATGAGTAAGGGCAGGAGAACCAAGTTCCTACCTAAGCCGGGTAGCCCTCAGCCCGTAAGCAGGTGGTGCTCAATCATGTCCTAAAGGAGACATAAAGGAAAGAGAGGTTTGCTTCTGGAGCAGGTGTGAGAGTTCTAATGGAGGGCAAGGAGGAGAGAATGTAGGGTCTGTGTGAAGTCCGCAGTCAAAAGTCCATATAAGAAGAAATGATGCAGTGGTACATGCCTGTAAATCCAACACTTTCCGTATTGACACAGGACTGGGGGATTGAAGCCAGCCTGGGAGATACAGGGAGACTCTGTTTCAAAAGAGAAGAAGGATGAGGAAGGGAAAGAGGAGGAGGAGGAGGAAGAAGAGGGTGAGGAGGAAGAGGAGGGAGGGAGAGAGAGAGAGAGAGAGAGAGAGAGAGAGAGAGACCTAGCAAGACCTGGAAAGCAGGCTTCGGAGCAGGGGACTGTCTTTTTGTACAATAGCTCTGACCTCCACAGGGAAGAGGGGCCAGGAGCAGGAGGGAATGTGGCCAGTGGGGAGACAGAAACACAAGCCGCTGTAGATACAGGGGCTCAGGAAGGACTAGGGTCAAGGGTGGGAGCCTGGTTCAGGCTTTTTCTTCCTTGTTTGTCAACCCTGCGCCCAGAGTCAGCAGAAAATCTCAGCTCTAGGGAGGAGGCAGCATAGAGCCTGAAGCTGCTGAGGGAGCAGGGCAGCAAGCTGCCATTGTGTGCCTGCAATCAAGAGGCTTCAGAGAAAATCAAAAGCGCCAACTGGGGAAACGACGTGTGCACACTGTCTTACACTCACTCTCAAAACACACTTGCACGTTTGTGTGCATACAAACACGCACGCACACGCGCGTGCGTGCACACACACACACTCAAGAGCACACACTTCTGCCTCTAAATGGGTCAAGTGAAGGCTGTGGGTGTGGATTGGACGGGGAAGGCTAGGAAGTGGGGTGGGGGCGGGCAGAGCAGCCTGGGCCCTGGTGCCCACTCACTCTCCTGGCACAGGAGATGGCAGCAGCTGCAGGGTGGGGTAGGATGTGAGGATAAATATACACCTCCCTATGCATATGGATAATGCCCACAGCTGCCCTGCCTGCTTAGTGTTCATTAGGACCAACTGTTTCAGGAGCAGTTCAGGCAGGCGGGAGGGTGCATGCCCATTCACAGGCTCAGGGCAGGGGGGCTGCCTGCAGCTGTGCAGGCCCCGCCTCCTGCCTGGATCAGCATCCCAGCCATGGGAATGAATTCTGCTTCCTCCCACTTTCTCTTTGCCCAACTCTGCCCTGCTAGTTCTTGCAGGTCTTGGGGGTGGGAAGGGGCCATGAGCAAGTCAGGATGAAGTTTAGGCTGCCATCGTGGGGGCTCTGGGAATTGACTGGAAGAGTTGGGCTGGATTAAGTAAGTCTTTTGGCTTCAGGATGGGCTACTGGGGACAACCAAAGATGATCCCCTCTTTTCCAAAGCCATCTGTGGCAGAGAAACTGCTTTAGCTGTGTCATCTGGGAGCTTAAGGGAAGTCCCATCGTCCTGGAAAGCCCCAGATCAGCCATGCTCTGTGTATGGGGGCTGGCATGCTTCCCCGATTCTGACCTTTTGGTATAAGACGGAGGGAGGGTGGGAGGCCGGTAAGCTCCAGCCCTGAAGAGTGTACAGAGGTGGGATGGGAATGCAGGCCAGGAGAAGCTAAGGACACAGATAGGCCATTCCTAAGGATGACTGAAGTTTGTGCCCTACAAACAGATACCTGACTGAAAGGCCTGTGGATGCATGGCATGCTAGCCAGCGTGAAATCTGTCCAACGTGGGTCCAAAAGAGGAAAATGGAGACAGTCTTGGGCTTCAGTTTTCAAGACTGCTTGCTCAGCGGGCAGAAGCTGTGGTATGTGGAGGGGGTGTGTCTGTTCTGTAAGCTGCCCTTTTTCCTGCCCTCCCTTCATGAAGTCAGAGTGGATGGTCAGACTGCTGCTCCAATGACCTAGATCAAATTTGCCAATCTCTGGTTCAGAATAGAGGCAACGGACTTAGCCCAGAACCTTCTTCACAGCTGAGACCAGCTGCTTTCTTTTGTTTTAAGGGTGGGGCTGGTTCCTGTTTGGTGCCTGTGCTGGTGGCCTCAGGACCAGCAGCTAGGGGAAGGTCCAAAGGCAGAGGGAAGTCACCTTTGGCCCACTTTACTGTGCCTTGAAGGCCTGTCCTCCAGGTGCTCCTAGCCACTGCCTGTCCTGATGGAGAGTCAGAATTCCCAGGCCAGGAGTCAGCAGGAAGCCAAGCTACCTGTGTGTTCCACTCCCCTTGGCTAGGAACACAGATCAGGGGTGGTTATTTAGCAAGATCCACTCAGCCAGTCTCTAGGAGAGACAACAGTTTGGTCCCCAGCTTCAGGTACCCCAGCCAAGACGTGTGCCCACTCCTGCACCCCATTTGCTCTCTAAAATTCTGTCATTAATATTTAATTTCTTTTTTTTTGTTTTTTGTTTTTTTTTTTTTTTTTTGGTTTTTTGAGACAGGGTTTCTCTGTGTAGTCCTGGATGTTCTGGAACTCACTCTGTAGACCAGGCTGGCCTCGAACTCAGAAATCCGCCTGCCTCTGCCTCCCAAGTGCTGGGATTAAAGGCGTGTTAATTTCTTTAGCAAGGGCTTTTTGTCCCTGGAACACAGCACTTCATGCTAAGGAAGGAAATTGCTCTGTAGTTCTTTGTGAAGGAGATTCCTGTGTTCTTTCTTTCAAAACAATTTTTAAAAGATCGCTGTTGTTTTATTTTACATGTGTTGATGTTCTGCCTGTATCTATGTCTGTGCACTGAGAGCATCCGACTGCTCTTCGAGAACAGCCAGTGTTCTTAAACACCAAGCCAGCTCTCCAGTCCTCTTTCTGGGCTTCTAAGATCATAGGTTTGGAAGTCAAAAGAAGCTAGGTTGTCCCAGCATAGAGGCAGGAGGGTCTCTGATCTACATAGTGGGTTTGGGCCAGCCAGGATAACATAGTGTGAGCCTGTCTTTTTTTACTACCACCACCACCACCACCATCACCACCACCACCATCACCACCACCACCACCACCATCACCACCACCACCACCACCACCACCACCATCATCACCACCACCACCATCATCACCATTATTATTATTTTATTTTATTTTATTTTTCTTTGTGTAACTGTGTAAGTGTCCTGGAACTCTCTTTGTAGACCTGGCTAGCCTTGAACTTAAGAGACCTGCTTGCCTCTGCCTCTGGAGTGCTGGGATTAAGGTATGTAAGCACCACCATGCCCAGTGAGCCTGCCTTGTCTCCTTGTGAGATCTTGGACAAGTGACTCAGTATCTCCAGTTAATAGTGTCCTTGTAAAGGTTAAGTAAGATTGATAAATAAGATGTTCCTGGGGCAAGAGGATGCTGATTTAACTGTTTTTTTTTTCTTCCCAGCTGCCCCTGGTGTATGGAGGTCTGGTTGCTGATTGCAGACTGGATCTCCACATGTCCATGCCTGTGGGTGGTTCTCAGAGTGTTTTCGCTCACACACAATACACTGCACACTGCACACACTGCATATATAGACATACACACACAGACATGAACACACACAAACATTCACACACACACTGACTACACAGACACTGCATACACAGACACACACTGCATACACAAACACACACACTGCATACACAGACACACACAGACACACAGACACACACTGCATACACACACAGACACACAGACATACACTGCATACACAGACACACACATATGCATGCACACACACATACACTGAATACAGACACACACACAGACATACACACAGAGACATGCACATACACTACATACACACACACTGCATACACAGACATGCACATACACAGACATGCACACATACTACATACAGACACACACACTGCATACACAGACATACACACTGCACACACAGACATGCACATACACACAGACACACACAGAGACATACACATGTACAGACAGGCACATACACTGCACACACAGTGCATACACAGACATACACACAGACACAGACCCCCCCCCACACATCCCCCCACATACACTGCACACACATCTCTATCCACCAAGTACTGGACCAGCAGATGCTCTGCAGGGAACAGGAGCCTTTTCCCTCCTCCCTGTCCTGTTGGTGGCGGCTGCAGCTTCTCTGCATTCTGCAGTGTTGGAAAAAGAAATTACAGAACAGATTGCAATTAAGGGGGATGGGGGGGGGGCACAGAGGCCCTAAAAATGCAGCTTGACTGAGCGCTAAACTGTGTTTTTGCCTGGAGCCAATCAGGAGCCTCTGATGAGAGCCTGTTCCCACTTACAAATCTAATTGCAGGAGGTGTGGTTGGGGTGGCCCTGGGAGCCTCAGAGAGAGGGGGTCTGCCAGCCCCTCAGGGAAGGCTGCCGGCAGACTGCTTGTATGTTGCTTTGAGAGTCACAGAGCCACATAGGATTAGGAATGGAGGTGGAGGCAGACGTCCTGGGAGCCTGGGAAAGTGCTGGGGTTTTTTGTAATAGCTACAGAGATCTCCTATATATTACACACAGAGCATAGCTACTCTCTAATCCTCCTGGCCACTATTTCCCTATTGTACACACAGGAGACTGAGGCATGAAGAAGTATCTGCTATTTGCAGAGTTGGTTCTTTCCGTCTAACTTTGTGTGGGTTCTGGGGACTGAACTCGGGTTTCCAGGCATGGATGGTGAGCACATCTCCCTGTTGTCTGTATAACCCAGGCTGCTCTTGAACCCACAGAGATCTTCCTACTTCTGCCCCCCAAATATTGGGATTGAAGTCGTGTGCTACCATAGCTGGACATTTTGTGTTGGTTTTGAAATAATTTATAATGTAGCCTAGGCTGGTCTTGAACCTGTCAGCCCTTGAGTGCTGGGCTTACAGGACATAGCCTCTGAGCACTGAGATTACAGGCACACAGCCCCCGAGTGCTGGGATTACAGGCACAGAGCTTCTGGGATTACAGGCACACAGGCCTGAGTGCTGGGATTACAGGCACACAGCCCTGAGCGCTGCGATTACTGGCTAGTGCCACTTTGTCTGGCTGAGGATACAAGCCTCTTTACATGTCCTCTCTCAGTCCTTGGTAGGAACGTCAGGTTTATCAAAACAAAAAACTGAGACAAAACAGAATTGGCAGTTCAATTTAAATTTCAGATAAACAATATTCCTGAATATTCTAACAAGGTCCCAACTATCGCATGGAGTATAGCTGAAGTGAAAACTAGTCTGTATTTGAAATTCAAGATGAACTCAATGTCCTGTAACACATCGGACACCTTGCGCCTTTCCACTCTCTGGCTCCCCTCTCCTGCCAGTAGCTCCCCCTCCGCTGGGGTAGAAAGGACTCTAGGAGTTATGAAGGGTGAGCAGGATCTTAGACCTCTGAGCCTCTGCCAACTACCATGTGACCTTTCATGAGCGTCCCCATCAGACTTTGGAGTTTTTGAGATTATGGTTTCACGTAGCACAGGCTGCCCTTAAGTCCTGAACTTCTTGCCTCCACCTTCCAAAGGCTAGCTAGCATTTTCTTCAGAGGCTTCTGGCAAGAGGACTCAGTAGTAGGCGGTAGGTGACTGCAAGCCTCCCTGGTAGCTCTGATGTTCTTGATGTCTCCCTCCTTTTTGCTGTCCGTGGGGCTGAACCTCTGCAAAGGAAGGAGTGAGATCTGCAACTGTGCTTTTGTGATGAGAGGCCCTGAGGCCCTGGGGACTGGGAGTCCAGAAGGGCGGGCAGTGCGAGCCTAGGGGCCACCTGGTGCAGAGGGCCACCTGGTGCAGAGGGTGTGAGGCAGCTGCTGAACAAGCAGGGGTAAGGGCTGGACTTGGAACTTCAGGGAAGTGGGCTGTGGTGATTTTTTTTTTTTCTTTGTCCTTCAGAGACAGCAGCTCCACCAACCCTCACAGCCACTGTGATCCTAGCAAATTCCTTAACTGAAGTGAAGCAAAGGCCTCTGTTTCTTCCACTGCAAAGCAGGGTGAATGCTGCCTAGTGAAGCAGGAGATGCACGGGGCTAGGGGTAGGGTGAGACGGTTGGTTGCTACTGCTGCAATGGTGGTGGTGGTGGTTTTCACATTACCTGGTGGTGTTATTCATGTTTTTTCTGAAAACAGCCCTCCCCTGAGGAAACCTAACCTCCAAAAGGGCGAAGCTGCTTGGACCCTCTCAGAGCTTCAGCAGAGAACACAATCCACTCCAGACCGCCTTCGTTGCAGCTACATTTTATTTGTTGCGTTTTTGACAGACGTCTAAATTATACATTGAGCTTTCCACGTGACCAAACACCGCGTCCCTTCCTTTGATTATCATTTTCAAAAGGGAAAAAAAAAAAAAAAAAAAAAAAAAAAAGCCTTTCGATGGATCACACCGAACCCCGAAACCACATGGAGAGCAGAGCTAAAAATAAAGGAAGAAGCGTCCGGAAAAGGAGAGGAAGAGAAATCAAAGCACGCTGTGGAAGGGAATGGAGACATTGGTCCTGGTGAGGGTGACATGGTGTCACCCTCCAGGCCAGGCCGGATAAGGAGCGGCCAACAGTGAGGGTGGGGCACAGCCTGGCATAAAAATAGCCACCACTTCAGTCCAGAGGGGAATAAAGAAATCGTCGGAGCCAGGGGACGGAAGAGGGAGGGAGGAAGGGGTGGGAGGACGAGGCAAGACCGTCCCCTTCTGCAGCATCTCAGGCTGTGGACTTTTCTACCGGGCAGAGCTAACCACCAGCATAATCGCTGACTTTCAGCTGTGCACCGACATGTTCCCCAGCTCAGCCCACATCAATGACACCCTTGTTTCCATAGTAACCAAGGGAGAGCGAAGGGGAAAGGGTGTATTGCACTGGGCGAAGGGAATCCAGCCAAAAGGAGCCACACAGGGCGGGTGAGAGCAGGGCTCAGTTTTTCCCACAACTGGTTGGAGTATACACTGTGGACTTTGCCTGCCCTCTGGCCTCAGCCCTCGCCCCCTGAACATTCAGATGCAATGGTGCCCAGAGCAAAAGTCTTACCAGAGCTCGCTGGGATGGGGGCGGCACAGGGGCGGGGCATCCTCTTTCTAGCTTCAGACTCTGTTCTCTGTCCATGGCCACAGGGGGCAGAGGTGGCACGGCAGAAAGGAAACGGGACTTTACAAGCATTTTGTTTTTACAAACGGGAGCTTTCAAACTGCATTTTTCAGGCTCCACTCATTTATTCTCCCCCCCCCCCAGCCCCCAGAGTGTTCAACAGGGCTCACAGGGAAGATAAAAGCCTGTGACAACCACAGTTGTTTCTGGTGTCTCTATCTGGGAAGCAAATGTGGACATTTACAGAGACAGCAATCAGAGCGGGGCAGGTCGCTAGGCCTGCTAGCTGGGGCCGGGGTGGGGGTGGGGTTCTTCAGAACAGTTCCTTCAGCTGATGGTAAGAAACCAGAAATGCATTACAGCTCATGCTCTTCCAAAGGCAGAGTGCCCCGCTGCAGCATTCCAAAACTGGACCTCAAAGCAGGCTTCCGGCCCCTCAGATAACACCCTGCTGCACTATTTGTAAAGAAAAGCAAGTCTTAAGGGCCAAAGCTACATCTGGTGGCTGGAGAAGGGGCATTTCCGATTCTTTATAGCTGTTTGTCACCCTTCAAAGCTAGAGGGATTTGGGTGAGCTAGAGAAGTCAGTGGGAGGGGGCAGGGCTAACTAGCTGAGCGGTTTACAGACCTCACCTTCTTTTGTCTTGCAAGTCCTTACAGGCCAGGGCACTGCAACCCCACACCTTCTCCCAGCCTTTGTTGATAGCTTACATCCTGGCCACCTTTCAAACTGTCCCAACTTCTCCCTCTCCAGAGTCCAGA
This sequence comes from Arvicanthis niloticus, assembly GCF_011762505.2. NCBI lineage: Eukaryota > Metazoa > Chordata > Mammalia > Rodentia > Muridae > Arvicanthis > Arvicanthis niloticus. The sequence continues at coordinate 152,926,372 of NC_047658.1, forward strand.
ATAAGCTGGGTACCGTGGAGCAGGGGCTTCTGTGGCACTTCCTGTTTGCTCGCACACCATGGTGGGCTTGGACAGGGCTACCTCCCAGGATGAGAAGGCAGCTGGCCTCCCTGGACCTACCAGGCATTGGATAGCCTCTTATTTATTCTCTGAAAAGCCCTGAGCTCATGCCCAGAACAGAGTTTAATTCAGGAGCAGACGAGGCTCTGGTCTGCTTTCGGATTTCTGAAGGCTCAGGCAAACATGCTCCTTTCGCAGTGGGGGGAGGATAGGGTGCTTGCCACGAAGAGACCAGCAATGGGGAGAGTGCTTTCCTGGGTCCAGCCCCCTCCACCCTCCAGATCACACCCTTGTTCACCCAGCAGCAGCTGCTTCCCATCCATGAGCTTCCCACACCATCTAGCTGCCAGCTCGGTAAGAATTGATCTCTTCTCAGAATCGATCCGCCTGGCTTTTCTCAGTGGAGCAGGTTCATGGCAGAGCTGCATTTATTTTTAAAATCTGATAGTGTCCGTCTATTGTGATCATTTAAACACAGAATTCTTTGAGCTTTAGAAATCCCCTCTATAGGACCGCAGTGGAGAAGTCGGCTAATCTCGGAGTCGACTGCTCCCTGCTCCACTGAGCTGGAGCAAGCCTGTTTACGCTAGCCTGAGCCCTCGATGTGAGGACTTTTTAAGGACCTTGTAATTTTTCTGGAATTAAACCTCCCAGCTCTCCTTACATTCCAGATGTCATTACAGGCAAAAGTCATAAGAATCTGCTTCCCCGTGTGGCTGGCAGGGATGAGGGGATGGGGGAGAAGGTGGAGGGAGCAGGGGCTGGAGCGGGCATGGCTCTGTAGCGACTTGTCTCTTACCTACCTGACAAGACGGTTTAATCATCAGCTACCCTTTATCTCCCCCAGTGGCGGCCTCCTGCCGGACAGACCAAAACCCTGGCTCAGTTGCAGATGAGGAGAAAAGAAAGTCTCTGCCTGCACCCCTAAACACAGTTTCCAACTACCGAGGCAGTGAAGGGACAGCTCAGTAAATAAAGGGACTGGCACAAGTGGCCTCTTCCTTTTTCACAGAAGCCCCTGGAATCGTCTAGCTGCAGTGCAAGCTCCTGCTCATTTCTAATCATGTGCTCGGAGACATTTAATACTATTTCAATTATGCAGAGGAAATAATATAATTCCTTTATTTGAAAAATGATACCGAACCTCTGAGATCAGTTAAAATCTACTGCTGGAATGGGGAATCTTCTAAAGCTGCTGTCCCCTCTCCGCCACCCAGCTGTGTCTGTGCACAGATGGAAAAGCATTTGGTCAGAAAGCAGCAGCCGTGTTTCTCAGGCCGACTTCAGCGCCCGCAGCTCCGCGCCGCCATCCGGCTCCATCTTATTTCTTCTTTGCGTTGACATTCTTGCAGACCCAGTTCATGCCATCCTTGAGGGAAATGGGCAGAAAAGGGCAGTGTTAGTTGCAAGGACTGTCCCAAGAGTTCAGCCTGGAGGGGACCGGGACCACCTTCTCTGGGTGGTTTGTTGCCCCGGGCCCACCTGGCTGACCAGGGTGGGTGACCTTTTGGGAGGGGGGAGGGAGGTCCCTGAGGACAGGAGGGGGACAGAGCCAGTCACCATCTGAACTTGAGATTCGTCCTCAGGAACTCCCTCTGAAAAAATAAACACATCTGCCCGGGGTCTGGAGCTCGGCTGAGGAGCTATCAGGAAAGATTCCAGCCATTTTTGGCTTTTTCTAAAAGCTGACCTTTGCTGGGGTATTAATTCAATGAGCTACCCTTCTGGTTCCCTAGCGTGTTTACAGTGTGACAGTGTACACTTGGGTTAAATTTAATTTCACTTTGGAAAAACAACCCTCTGCAGTGGGTGTTGCTCCACACATGCAGGGCAATACACACGTGCTTCTACAGAGAGGTTTCAAAGTGGCTTCTGGTCGCTTTAAGCACTAAGCAGAAGGACAGAGGAAAGGAGAGGTTTTCTTAAAGGCACATCGACCTTGAAAGTGTCCTTTTTAGAAGGCTAGAGAGGGACTGAGGTAAAAAAAAGGGAAAAAAAAAAAAAAAAACCCACACAATTCCTACAGCCTCCTGGTAGGCAGCACAATTCCTCACAGATGCCAGGCCTGTCAAATCTGACCTCCTTGTCAACCCCCTCTGGAGCATACCTGAACACACTCCCTCCCCAGGGACTCCTGACCTTCAGGCAAGTCAAGTTTCCTTAGAAGCATGGGACAGAACTCAAGTGGGCCCTGCAGGGTATCTTGCCCAGAGCCCAGGCCTCACCTATGTGTGCTTATCAGACGCACGTGCAACCCACACTCCAAACCCCACGTTTCTGGTAGCTGTGGATCTGGCTGCTGAACCTGAACACCTAAGACAGCTTGTGGCAATAAATATCAGCTGACACCCTTGGCCACTGGGACATTAATCCCATAAACAATACATCACTGCAAAACAACCAGCAGGCCCCCTTTCTCCTGGCTAATCTGACAGTCACCTGCATGTACCATGATTAAAACTCCAGCAGCTGCCTCCAGGGCGCTTGGGCAGGAGAACCTGATGATCTGAGGGAACTCTTTCTGCTTTGCCAGGATGAGGCCTAGCTTTGGCAGAAAGCCTTCAGGTGGGAAGCACCTGGCTGCAGCTGGGCAGTGGAGGACCCGGTGAGGGGGACCCCAAAGCATCTGATTACAACTGGGTCAGCTGCACACTCTGAAAAACCGAGCAATTTTAGAACCATTTCATGAAAAGGATTCATTTAAAGAGAGCATGTTTAATTTTAGTAGCTAATTGGTTTCTAGGAAAAAAAAAATGATCACCTGCCAGGAGACAAAAAAGATTCTTACACATACAAGAGGGATGACTCCGGTGATAACAACCTTCTCTTGCTCCAAAGCGGAAGAGCTCAGAACACGGGCAGCACAGCCATGGTCAAGTGCAGCACAAACACCCAAAGGAGCTTCCATGTTCCCTTTCCTACAGACATGGTTTATCAGACCAGCCTCTCCGGGATAGCAAGAAGGGTCCCCACACAACGCCAGTACCACTTCGTCTTTTTTCTTTGTTTATGACTGGTGTGTGTGGGGGGGTCCCTTATTACATTTCACCAAAAGTAAGTGTAGGCAAAGAGATAGGGAAAATATTTACTCAGCTGCAGGCACTCGAAGCAGAAGGTGGAGGGGCCATCCTCTGTGGAGGCGGAGAGGGCCTTAGAGGGCATGGCCTGCTGAGGGGTGCTGTCTTGCAGATGTCTGAGGAGCTACAGTGGAGGCCTGCCCACCATGGTCTTGTTGACAGAGGGCACTCAGAGGCCTCAGCCTCTGGTGCCATTCTTGGGTAAAACCCTGGGCTTCTCTGCTGGGCTTGGGGAGGCCCCTTTGAGTCATAGCATTTGGGAGCTGGAGGTGAGAGGCAGGGGGAGGGGAGGGCCACAATCCTCTGTGACAGTACCTCATAAATCAAGTAAGGACAAGCTTTATCAAGTAGCCCACTGGAAAGGAAAGATAATAGTGTTATCCAAAAACCAGGAATGGGAGGGTCTAAGCAAAGGACCGGCATGCTGTCTGGTGTACAGCCCGTACTTAATTTATAGTCTTTAAAATTAATTCTCATAACCACCCAGTGAAATATGTTATTATTTCCAGATTGCAAACAAGGAAATGAAGAACAGAAAACTTTGGGGCAGAGGTGGGCCTTGAAGTGCGCCTTTCTTCCCTCTGAGAACCAGATACTGGGCACCATTTTCTCTGTGGCTGCATCGCACTTTCAGAGAAAGCTGGAAGACCCTTTGAAGGCAGCTGGGAAAGGCCATCCTGCTGGGTTTTTTCCCTCCTGGCTTCCTTCAGGTAAATATAGGGTAAAGACTAGAGGAGCCCTGTCCAGGAACCCCGCCTACTGTACCACAGCTCTAAAAGGGATCAGAGGATTCCTAACTTGCTGGGATCTAGGCCTGTGGAAGGCTGGGCATTTGTGACCTGGGCCACCTCCTTCAGTGGACACTGGACATTTAGAGACAACAAAACTACGCCGAGGAGCCTTCTGCTTTATTGTGTGGGTGGACGGTGGGCTTTGCTTTTCTGGAGAAAAGGTGATTGCTTAAGTGAAGGAGGTGACTGTGTTGTCCCTGAAGAAGGAAATGAATTCATAGGTTTGCTTAATGGTTGAACCTTTTATTGTTAAAAACTGGTTTGACCGATTTCCTGCACATTTGATCTTCGTTATGGGAATCACTCTCTCTGGTGGGAACAGTCCCTGCTCTCCTGTCCCTACCAATCTTGTTGAAACTGAATTTGAATTGATTAGCTTCAATTTATAAATAGAGACTAGAGACAGGGACCCTCAAACACTGGGCTTTGTGTGACTTCCTAGAGAGGAAATAATTGTCTCTGTGTTGCAGAAGTATTCCCACCATATTCATGGGAGGTAGGGGGTGGTGGTGATGGTGGTGTTGTTGGTGTGATGGTGATGGTGTTGGTGTGATGGTGATGGTATTGGTGTTGGTGATGGTGTTGTTGATAGTGTTGTTGGTGTTGCTGGTGGTGATAGTGTTGTTGGTGATGGTGTTGGTTGTGGTGATGGTACTGTTGGTGGTGATGATATTGTTGGTGATGGTGTTGTTGTTGTTGGTGGTGGTGATAGTGTTGTTGATGGTGGTGTTGTTGATGGTGGTGGTGATAGTGTTGTTGGTGTTATTGTTGGTGATAGTATTGTTGTTGATGGTGGTGATGATAGCGTTGTTGGTGATGGTGTTGTGGTGGTGTTGGTGGTGGTGATAGTGTTGTTGGTGATGTTGTTGTTGTTGGTGGTGGTGAAAGCTGCCCCTACTAATCATCCAGAGCCTGAGAGTCACGGTGCACTGCCTGCCTGTGGGCAGGGCTGGTCTCTGGCTATTCTGCGCTTTTCCTTTGCTCTCAGCCTGGTGCATCCACCAGGGTTGGGTGGCTGCAAGGAAGCAGTGGCAGCCATGGTTGGGTGGACTGGTTTTTAAAGCTAGACTGACTATGTGGCCACTTCAGTAACCACCTTGTTTTAGAATGTCAAGGTGCTCAGACCCGTGCTGAGCGGTGCAGCCTGTCCCCTCGTGCCTTTAGGTCCTAGGGTCAAGGAGCAGCTGAACACAGCATACATAAAACATCACTTGCTGTTCATATTTTTCCAGTGACAAAGGGCAGTGCACCAGGGAGGGAGCAAATCACATGTCACAGGCTTGGTCTCTTAGTCCACAGAGAGGTCTGCAGATATCAAAACCAACCTGAGGTCTGACTGAGAGATAAGCAGTTCCACATATACCTGAATAAGTACCAACTGATCCCAGGCCCAGGAGGAAGGACTGGACATCCTTTTTTAAATACTAAAATTTGAGACTGGGGAATATGGCTCTGAAATAGAATAAAACTTAGCATAAACAAGATACTGGGTTCAACTTCTACCCCTGCAAAGAAAAACAAATCAAATTCTATTAGCAGACTAGGGAAAAGTTGCCCTGATCAAGGAAAAAGAAGCAGAGGCATAAACTGGGCAGGTGGCCCTCTGTCAGAGGCTTAGTCCACACCTCAGCAAGGCGGACTGCGGCTGACCCCCTAAGGAATCAGAACAGCAGAAGATGCTGTGATCTGATTATCCTTCCCTTTTGGAGGACAAGGAGAAGGAGTGGGGGGGGGGGGAATGCCATATGAGAAGCTAGTCTAGCTCGGTGGCCTGGAGGGCAGCTCCCGTGGGTCATTCTGCCTGGTCAAGCCATCAGTGTAGGCAGGCGACCAGTGATGATGAAGTCAAGGCCAGGTTTAAACTGCTGACTTCTGCTTTAAAAGGAAAACATACTGTGTTTTAGAAAAAGTGTCGCTGGGCAGTGGTGGTGCACGCCTTTAATCCCAGCACTTGGGAGGCAGAGGCAGGTGGATTTCTGAGTTCCAGGCCAGCCTGGTCTACAGAGTGAGTTCCAGGACAGCCAGGGCTACACAGAGAAACCCTGTCTCAAAGTGTCTCCAGACACCTGAAACTACAATAGGAAGGGCAAGCATGGTCTGGGGTGAAGTTCATGGCTGCAGGCAGAAGCAGGATGAGGTTTCTATAACTTTTTAAAAGATCGAATCCAGATCCTTTGTACATTTTCTTGATGCCCATTGGAAAGGAAAAGGACAGGCGGCCTGTGCTAAGTAATACATCCTAGGAGGCCTAGCAACCAGGCCTAGCCTCAAGGGCACGGAGGAAGATTTTTTCCCCATGCCTCGGGGTGGGGTGGGGTAGGGTGGGGGTGTCTGGCTGAGAGAGCTTTAGGTAATCCATTCCATACACTTTTCACTTTCCCTTTCTTCTGCTGTCACCTGCTAGTCCTGCTAACTGGGTCTCTTCTGATCCCTCCTTTGGACTAAAGGCCTCTCAGCAGGATAGAGTGTCCAAGATTGATTCCCTCCTTCAGAGTCTGCACCCTTTACCTGTTCTTTGTTCCTGACAGTCTCTCATGAAAGCTTGCTATAATTATGTGATGAGTTGGCCTCCCGGTCACCATCAATCAGGTGAGGAAAGAGCTGCTCCAAACTTTCTTGATGTCCATAACAGACTATTCCACACACAGCTGAGCACACATCCCTAACAGTCTATACCACACACAGCTGAGCGCATGGCACTGTCTTGGAAAGACCACCTAAGTGTGCCTTGGGAATACCATGTACAAACTCCCTCCCAGGAATTCCATCCTAGAATCCTAGCTCCCACAATGTCAAATAACGTGTTCAAGCCACTTAACTGACGGGAAGCAGTTACCTGGCCTGTGGGCCACAGAGGGCAAGGCACATTCCCTGTTCGACTTCAGCTGGCCTCTGGACTGGACCACTTGAAGGGCCTGGCTGTTTGCTAGTGTGCCACAGTTCTCCTAGATCTGTTGTTTATTTGTGTGTTTATAAATGTTTTATATTCATCCAGCCATTGTGTGTCTCTGTGTGTGTGTGTGTGTAGAGGGGGTGTCCACACCTGTCACAGCATATGTGGAGCACAGAGGACAACTTGCTAGAGTTGTTTTTCTCTTACACAGGTGGGTTCCAGGGAGTGAACCTGGGTCAACAGTTTTAGAAATTCCATGTGGGCAGCCAGATGTGTTTTGTTGCATACGTGCACGTGCACGCGCGTGCGTGCGCGCGCGCGCGCGCACACACACACACACACACACACACACACACACACACACACATACACACACACACCCGTACAGTTTCTTCTCTGGGTTGTCACAGAGGTGGCACCAAAGGCAGCTCAGCCACCTGGGCAGCCTCTGGGAGCTGGGGTAAGGAGAACAAAATGGGATTTAGGAAGTTTTAATCAGGGTGGAAAGATGGCTCAGAGGTTAAGAGCACTGACTGCTCTTCTAGAGGTTATGAGTTCAATTCCCAGCAACTACATGGTGGCTCACAACCATCTGTAATGGGATCCTATGCTTTCTTCTGATGTGTCTGAGGACAGCTACAGTGTATTCATATATATAAAGTAAATAAGTAATTTAAAAAAGAAAGTTTTAATCATTATGAATTTATATCTGAAAGCAAATCCCAAATAACTGAATCCTACAGTCATTTTCCTAGCAAAGTTTTTAGGGATATTTTAATCCTTAATTAAGAGCCATGAAAGGCCTATACTTTAGCCCAGCAATTCTAGAAAGGAATTACATTGAAGTGATTCTTTGAAAGGTAAAAAACCAAGAAGCTGGCTGAGTGGACAGGCAGTGTCACCTGAGGGAGGAACATGGTCAGTAACTGGCTGACAGTGAAAATTGCTTCCACAGAAGGCTCCATGACCTTTCTCTGCTCCCCAAAGGTTACCATGAAAGGACAATGAAGATTCCCTTCTTAATTAACATTTTTATTAAATAAGTTATTTCAAATAATGGTTAAGTTCTCTAAATTTATATCATTCTATTAACCATAATCTAATCTCATTAACCTTGAAATCCCAGTCTTAACCATCCAATTCTATACACCCTGGTACTATCTACAAACTAATTAAGTGACCTTCAAACTATTTGTCCTCTGTATAAAATCATTTTCTTCACTCTCAGTTCTTTGCTGGATGTCTCTCTCATTCATATGACTGTATTTTGATTAATTAATTTATCTGTGTGTGTTAGTCAGTGGGCAACTTTTGGGAGTCAGCTCTCTCCTGCCCTGTGGGGTCCTGGGATCAAGCTTAGGTCATCCATCAGCTTTGGCAGCAATCACCTTTATCCACTGAGACATCTTGCTCACCCTAGACCTCTGTTGATGTCACTTCCTGTACCTTGGTTGCTGCAGGTCCCCAATTTAAAAAGCACTTAAAAAAATAACCAAATGATTGTAGTTTGACTTTATTCAAACTGTTTATTATTTACAGAAGTCCCTTGCTACTACCACATTGTCTAACTGCCTGGTGGCTTGCTGTGTAAGGGTTCTATAGTGGAGGCCAGGGATGAAGCTCACAGGTAATCACTGTTCTCGATTTGATTTCCACCTTGGAAGAAAGGAGAGAGGGAGAGGGAGAGGAAGGGAAAAAGAGGCACTGTAGGGAGCGCTGTGACCTGTGGTTACCCTGCCAGACTGTAGGCGGCGCTGTGCAACTTTGGTGATTATACTGCTAGAAGCACATAGCTTTACCCAGACAGGAGTGGGGCTGGGGAATGCAGGAGTTCCCTGGCTACCTTCAGGTTCCTATGGTATAATGCCCTTGACTTTAATGCTGCTACACTCGGTACCGACTCCAGGTCATTTACTCTGGTCCCCGCCCCCTTTCCATATCCTTGGGCAGGCTGAGGAAGCAATGACCTCACTTTAATTCTGGCTTTGCTTTTTCAAGTTTTCTCCCCCATGGTCAAGAGTGGAGATGACAGTACCATAAGCCCACACACAGATGAGTGTACACATATAACCTATTTGTTCTCCTCAGCCCCCTTTCATAGATCCCAACACTAGGATGCTCTTTCTAATGTTTGTGTTCTGAGCCATTTAGAAGGGCAGAGTTCCTCTTAATCTCTTACTCTCTTACCCTCTTACTCTCTTGCCTCTCTGTCCCCTCCCCTCCTTCTCTTCCTCTCTCTCCACGTGGTCATGGCCGGCCTCTACTTCTCTTCTTCCTCTTATTCTCTGCTTCTCTACCCACCCTCCTCTCTGCCTCTACTACCCTCCTGGCTCACCTCCCCATGCCCTCAATAAACAAACAAACAAACAAACAAACAAACAAGAAGGGCAGAGTCCTCATGCTGAAAAGGATTATGACACAGGAAAGCTTCTTCTGGGCTGGGGCTGTAGTTCAGTGGGTAGAGTGCTCGCCTGCTATGCACAAGGACTAGGTTCCATACTCAGCAATGGAAAACAGCAGGTCACCTGTCACCTCTCCTCCTTACCTGTGCCTGTGTCTACCAAATTACCTTGTACACAGCTAGAAGGGCACACACAGGGTAAGATCCTCTTTCTCTCTTTCTCTCTCTCTCTTTCTTTCTTTCTTTCCTTCTTTCTTTCTTTCCTTCATTCTTTCTTTCTTGTCAGTGTTTCTCTGTATAGCCCTGGCTGTCCTAGAACTCACTCTGTTTACTAGGCTGGCCTTGAACTCACAGAGCCTGTCTCTGCCTTCCAAGTAGCAGAACTAAAGGTGTGTGTACCATCACCTGGCAGATCTTTTCATTTTAAAAGAGGGTTATAATTGAACAAGACTAAATAAAATAACCAGTATTTACCTATAATCAACATTCCATGTTGTAGCATACTTGGACAGGATTGTAGATTACCCTAAAAATGTAGTTAAATCAAAAGCCCGAAGACAAGCTCGTATATACAAATAATCACCTATGTGGTAGCAATTTTATAGGGGAGAATCTAGAAGAATGGTAGTTTAGTCCCTTTGTATAGGGACTTAGGAGAGAGAAAGATTCTCTCTCTCTTTTTTTTTTTTTTTTTGTTTTTTTTCGAGACAGGGTTTCTCTGTAGTCCTGGCTGTCCTGGAACTCACTCTAGACCAGGCTGGCCTCGAACTCAGAAATCTGCCTGCCTCTGCCTCCCAAGTGCTGGGATTAAAGCCGTGCGCCACCACTTGGCTTGGTGACAACTCCTAATCCTGCTGGCTTTACCCCCAAGGGATGAGGATTACAGGCCTGTACTGTCATGTCTACTTCTCTGTATATTTTTGTATTGTTGAGATGAACCTGGAACCTGTCGTGTAAGACAACCACTCTATCACTGAGTCAGGCCTTAGTCTACATTTTTTCAACTTTATAAAATTTTATATAAATAAAAACGAGGGGAAAATTCATATTTGAGGTAGGATCTCATAGGACTAGACTAGAACTTCTGATTCAACTGATCCTCCAAAGTATGGAAGTGTGCCACAATGACCAAGTTAGATATGACTTTTAGAACCAGAATCTAGGAAGGAAGGAAGGAAGGAAGGAAGGAAGGAAGGAAGGAAGGAAGAAAGGGTGGGTGGGCTTACTGCTGAGTGTGGAGGCTCACTCCTGTGATCTTAGCACTTTGGATGCTGAGGTAGAAAGGTTAGAAGATTGGACTCAGCTATAGAGACTTTGAGGCCAGCTTGGCTACAAAATACCCTGTCTTGGGGCTGGAGAGATGACTCTGTACTTAAGGGCACTGGCTGCTCTTCTAGAGGACTGAGGTTTGAGTCCTAGCACCTATATGGTGGCTCACATCCATCTGTAACTCAAGTTCTAAGAGATTTAGCACCCTCTTCTGGCCTCCATGAGCTCATGAGCAAAGGGTGCACACACATATGTACACCCATACCCCTAAGATAAAACTTATAAAAACAGAAACTGTTTCAAAAACTCCAAAACATCAACTGTCCCAAACTTGACCCTCCCAGGGTGCTCCAGGACACATTCGGAGGATTTAGCTGTGCAATCCCTGGGATCCAAGGGTTCCAGCATACACATAGTCATGACTTCTGGGTGCCAGTGTCAGCACTGTGAGGAAGGGGAGCCTTGTCTAGTGCTAGCTGTACGCTCAGCTCTAGAGGTCGCACATAGAAGCCAGTCCTGGCTATTTTTGTAATAAAGGAAAAATAAAACAAACAAGCAGGTAACATGTCAGGACCAACACAATTCTCGCATGTGATTATTTGCTTGAGACAAAAGCAATCAGCCCATTTAAAAACAAGTCAGTGTCAAGCGACTGAGGGAGCGGGAGAAGGTTAAAAGGGAAAAGCGAATGGGAAGAGGCTGTAGGCGTCAGGGAAGAACCAAATCTCGGGTCTGCAACCCAACAAGTCCTTTGGAGAATACAGCCTCTTGGATGATTGGGACAGGGCTATGTTCTGCCCTAAATTAATACTACACAAGGGGGTGTTCAATCTCCTGGTATACAGTTCCTCAGCATAAAGCCCAGGGCTTTGTGTCCACAGAAGCCCCCCAGTGGGAAATCAATACCAGTAGCTTGGAACAGACACCAAACCCAAGGGCAGGAAGAGAACTAAGAGGAGAAACAGAGGCATTTCTAGGCCAGCTAGCGTTTGTATGGCTGCTGATGGCAATCGCCTAGGAGAACAGGCTTTTAGCATCCATAGTGTTAGACCCAACACAGGATGCGGACACAACTATCAAGCAACTTCGAGTCATTTCCTCGGGCCTCCCCAGGTGAGGACAGTGGGCTGAAGGCACAGGGCTACTCCTGCAGAGCACTTCATGGTAACTACTCGGTGTCTAAGCAGAGAACCTTCAACTCCTAGAAAGGTTCATCTGCTAGTCAGAGGCATTGGCTTCACATCTTTTTCTGTACAGATCAGTGGTTCTCAACCTTCCTACAGCTGCAACCTTTTTAATACAGCTCTTCATGTTGTGGTGACCCCCAGCCATAAAAGTATTTCATTGCTACTTTATAACGGTAATTTTGCTACTGTTATAAATCGTCATGAAAACATCCCTGTTTTCCAATGTTCTTAAAACCCTAAAGGGGTCATGAGCCATAGGTAGAGAACCACTGGTCTAGCTCAACCCTACCAGTGAGGCAGATGCCTTAGTGAGCTGCCATGTTGACAGGAAACGAAGCCTTGCCACCGTCTCACCTGGACACCCTCGCCTGTGAGAGCGGAACAGGACTGGATCTGCCAGACGCGGTCCCGGATGGTGTGTAGGTTTAGCCCTTCTGCAATCTCTGAGGCCGGAGCTGCCGTGAGCAGATCCTGCTTGTTAGCAAAGATGAGCACTGGCACACAGCTCAGCTTTTCTTCCTCCAGTAATTCCGTGAGTTCCTGGGGCATTTTTGAGGGGAAGGAGAGGGGAGAGAAGCTTGACAACTGTCTCACTTAAGAGCACAGCGCACTTGGGGTTACCAAACACTCAGCAGTTAAGCTGATCAGCGGCAACTCTCAAGGTGAAGATCCTTGGGCTTGTACCTTTGGAAGATTCCCTAGCAAATTTCCGGGCTCAAACTAGGGATGCTGACTATAGAAAGTTGGAGCCAGCGTCTAGGAGTCACTTTTAACAGGCTCCCCAGGTGATTCTGTTGTATGAGACACACAAGTCACTAAGAAATACCCTGAGAGCCGCTGTTTTCAGGAAGAGCATAAACAGCAAGCAGTTAGAGGTTTCAGACTTATTCAAGGTTAGTACCGCAAATATCTTTTTTATTTTTCCTCTGGGAAATTTCCGCTGGGGATTGAACCAAGGACCCTATACATGCGAAACAGGTGCTCCTCGGTGAGCTAGACCCACAGACTCACACACACACATGCACCCATATGTATATATGTATGTGTGTATGGATATAGCGAATGGAAATGACAATTAGAGATAATTGTGTCCATTGATCTCTGTCTCCAAAACACACACCCAATCATCATGTTCACTGACTTCACATCCTGAAAAGACCTGGGAGGAACCAGAACTTTCCTGGTCGCCTAGGTCACAGAAAGAACTCTAAACCGTATGTTAACTGTAGAAATTTCAAAAGAGTATAAACACATACCCTAGGGACAGACTCTGCCTTCTTCCTACCAAACTCACATTTTAGCTACTTTAAACGCTCAGGCTGATGATACGGTCTGTGTGTACAGTTATACACAGAGCAGCACTGAACCCAGACTGAGGTCACCCCCAGGAGCAGCAAGGACAGAGGGACTCTCTAGCGAGGCATGACAGCTGCCAGGCGCGGTGGCACACGCCTTTGATCCAAGCACTGGGGAGCCAGAGGCAAGTGGATCTCTGTTAGTTTGAGGCCAGCCTGGTCTCAAGTTCCAAGACAGCTAGAGCTATAGAGTGAGACTTTGTCTCAAAAAACAAAAAGACAAAAAGAAACTGGACAGCTCAAGAGGTAGCTATTTCCAGGACCCTCCCCCACAAGGGGGAAGGGCTGTCTCCAGCAGTCTGGAGAGCCTCAACCCACTTTCCACGACAAAGGAACAGAAACATGGAACTTCTGCCTTCAGATACAGGGCAAACTTTCTGCACTGAGATCTAAACATGGCTCTCGCTAGAGAGTCCCTCTGTCCTTGCTGTTGGCGGTGACCTCAGTCTGGGTTCAATGGTCAATGCCCCGCACTGCTCTGTGTATGACTGTATACACAGACCGTATCATCTAAACATATTGACATGTACCCTGCAGTTAAAGCCATATTTGAGTTCAAGACTGATCTTGTTTCCTGGCTTGAAAATGAGTAGTGAGTTTTGGCTTATATTTTTCTTCTCATCCTTCTTAATTTGCCAGTGTTTGGCCAATTACTCTTGGTTAGTTAGGTATGGAAAAGTGTAAATAGAATGTTCAGTGTAGTGTTTGTGAGTTCATGTCTCCATGGTCTGGGAAGACACACCAGAAGGGCTTTGGGGTGTGGTACAAAGTTCCATTTTCTTAGATCCTATACACTCAGTTTGATTAAGCTAAAAGGATTTCACCAAAAGACAGTGTAAAAGACTCCCAACTAATTTTTCTTTTGGACAGTTGTATTTTTGCCTGCTCACCAGAATGACCCTCTTCCTGGACTGTAATGGTTAACAAACGCACTCTCGTCCCTAACACACTTCCCGGTAGATTAATGAATACCGCGCGTGTTTTGAAAAGAGTTCAGCATAAGAATCATTTACCTGACCCGTCTCTTCAAATCTTTTTCTGTCTGCACTGTCAATTACATATATCTGCAATGGGAAACAAGAGCGTTACTTCAATAAACAGAGACAGAAAGCAAAGGGACAACTCTTATAACAAATTGAAGGTCCTCAGTCGTAGAGTTCAGATTAACCCAACAATAGAGACAACCTGGCCTCACTCACCACACCCACGGAGCAAGAAAACCCGATGCCTGAACTAAGGATGCCGGGAAAACACATCCAGGGAGGCGCCCATGTCCAGAAACCAAGGGGGTAAACTAGATGTTTCACATCCTCATGGCAGGACGGACAGAGGGATCGGACAGCAGTGCTGTTGGGGGCGTCTGGGACATCTCTCTGAAAGCACCACTTCACCATTACTTCCATGTTGACTTCAGGACCGAGACAAGGGACAGTTATCTGTTCGTTACTCTCCTCCCCGCTGCTGTGATGTCAAGGGAAGTCTAGACAGACAAGCTATGCTAGACAATAATGTCGTTATTTTTTTTTTTTTTTGAGACAGGGTATCATGCAGTCCAGGTTAGCCTTGAACTGGCTTTGTAGTCAAGGATAACCCAGAAAATTTGATCTTGCCTCTGCTTGCTGGGTCTAGGTGTGTTTTAAGGGGTGCTGGGCATTGAACTCAGAGCTTTACATGAATGCTAGGCAAGTATTCTACCACTTCAGCTACATCCCCAGCAGAAAGAAAATTCGAGACTCACTGTAAGTTATAAATTTGAAGCTTCCCCTTCTACCCATGAGTTTTAGTTACAAATAAACAATATTGCATAACAGTAAGGAAAAGAAAGTTTTTAAAAAGAGAATGAAAAGCCGCCCATAGTTATAGCAGCTAAAAACAATGGCTATTTAAACTTCCTACAGAAGGCAGTGGACGTGGTGGTGAAGGCCTTTCATCCCAGTACTTGGGAGGCAGAGGCAGACGAATCTTTGTGAGTTCAAGGCCAGCGTGGTCTACATAGTAAGTTCCAAGACAGCTGGAACTGTTAAACAGAGACTCTGCCTTGAAAAAACAAATATCTAGATAGATGGATAGATGGATAGATGGATGGATGGATGGATGGGTGGGTGGGTGGGTGGGTGAATGGATGGATGGACAGATAGATAGATATCCTACAGTAAGTTCCAGAACAGCCAGAACTGTTATACAGAGTGGCCCTGTCTTAAAAAAAATATAGGACTATTTAAAAAACCAAATAGGACTAGCCAAGATTATTACACAGAGAAACCCTGTCTTGAACCCTGCCTTGAAAAACCAGATAGATAGATAGATAGATAGATAGATAGATAGATATTCTACAGAAAGTTCCAGGACAGTCAGGACTGTTACATATATATATAGAGAGACCCTGTCTTGAAAACCAAACAGATAGAAAGACAGACAGACAGATAGGTAGAGATATCCTACAGAAGGCCCTGTCATACCAGCCTGATCTAAGATCTAACACAGCCAGGCCTGTTACACAGAGAGGCCCTGTCTTGAAAAACCATCCATTCAACCAACCAACCAACCAACCAAATAACATACAAAAGGCTCCACTCCACCAGGTTTGGTACTCAAGTTTGTAATTGCAGCACTTTAGGGGCTGAGGCAGGAGGATTGCTATGAGAATGAGGCCAGTCTAAGCTA
Source organism: Arvicanthis niloticus (assembly GCF_011762505.2). Lineage (NCBI taxonomy): Eukaryota > Metazoa > Chordata > Mammalia > Rodentia > Muridae > Arvicanthis > Arvicanthis niloticus. Next base: position 152,942,069 of record NC_047658.1, read on the forward strand.
ATTTTAGCTCACTCTTAGTGGCTTTAAACCAGAGAAGTAACTCTCTAGCATCCTCTTCCCCCCCCCCCCCCGCCCCCCCAAGACAGGGCTTCTGTGTAACCCTGGCTGTCCTGGAACTCACTGTGTAGATCAGGCTGGCCCTGAACTGAAAAGATTCGACTTTTTGAGGCCAGTTCAGGGTCATAGGCCTAGGTTACATGAGACTTTGTTTTATCTCAAAAAAAAAAAAAAAAAAAAGAAAAGAAAAAGAAAAAGAAAAAAAAGAAAGAAAGAAAAGAAAAGAAAAAGAACTTATTATTATTGAACTAACAGCATAGCAGAACTCTCTCTTTTAAAATACATTCAGCTAAAAACAGAAACCAGCTGGGCGGTGGTGGTGCACACCTTTAATCCCAGCACTTGGGAGGCAGAGGCAGGTGGATTTCTGAGTTCAAGGTCAGCCTGGTCTACAGAGTGAGTTCCAGGACAGCCAGGGCTATACAGAGAAACCCTGTCTCGAAAAACTAATAAATAAATAAATAAATAAATAAATAAATAAATAAAACAGAACCCAAACTTCGGCTTGTACCATTACACTCCTTAAACTTCAACAGTGGTCAGCAGTGCACACAAGCATTGCTGCTGGTGCAAATTCTCTACTACACTGACATCTCTTCTTTTGGAAAAGAGAATGATAATTTCTTTGCACAATGTTCTTTCATTTAGTCACTAGTGTTCACTATTATTCCAGAATCCAAGTTTGCATTTTCTCTCAAAAATGGCCGGTGTTTCCATTTGGTAGGGTGGGGGTGGGGCAGGAGTGGTGTGTGGGATTTCAGTGGTCTTTTGGTGGTATATACAGACTCCGCGTTAGTGAATGATCAGTGGATTGTGCACAAGTCACAGACATTCCACACCTGATAATGAAAATAAGTCATTATGCAAAGCATGCTAATTTTGCTTACTTATTTATATTTAAATAACATTTAAATTTATTTAGTTAAGTATGTTGGGAGCTCAGACCTTTTGTTGTTTTTTGTTTTGGTTTTGAGACAGGGTTTCTCTACATGGCCCTAGCTTTCCTGGAACTCACTATGTAGACCTGGCTGACCTTGAACTCACAGAGATCTACCTGTCTTTATCTCCCAAATGCTGGGATTAAAGGTGTGTACCACCAGGTTCCACCAGGTTTTACTTATTACAAAAAATTTTAATCGTGTGTATGTATGTGTGTAGGCCATGTGTGTAGGTGCCTGAGGAGACCAGAGGTGTCTTATCTCCTGGAGCTGGAGTTAGAGGCAGTTGCTGAGCTGCTGACATGGGTGTTGGGGATTGAACTCTGGTCCTTCAGGAAGAACAATACATGCTTTTAACCCTGGGGCTGCCTCTGCAGCCTGGGGCTCAATATGCATAACACAAAGCCAGGTTTAGAAAGACTGAATGCACGGGAGAGGCCTAAACACAATTACCTGCCAGTCTACAGGTTAGTTAGATCATGACAAGCCACAGTTCAGAATGGGAGGGAGGGACGGGAAGCCAGGTGACTTCTGGAGTCAGAGAGCACCCTGAAGGGTGCGTGTAGGTCACTGAGCAAAACATAAATTACAAAGTAGGAGGAAGGTATGCTAGGGCCAAAGGCCGAGGATAAAACTGAGGGGAGAAATGAGGACCATCTGGTATGACAGAAAAAAAGGCAGAGCCAGTGTGACTGGGAGGTAGGGGGAGGAGGGAGGGAGAAGGACCCTGTACAGTGTCCTCTGACCTCATAGGTGTGTCGTGGCAAGCATGCCACCCATGAGAAATAAACATAAAGAACAGAGATGGCTGAGACAGGAAAGCAGGGAGCAAAGGTTTTAAAGAACCAACCACCCAAGCACCAGAGAGTCCAGAGAGGAGCACTACAGAGTCCAGAGGGGAGCACAAGGGACAGCCATCCCCCAGTCAAACCTTTGCCACTCTTTACTGGACATGAAGTTTCACTTCCTGTTTTTGACATCATGCTCCAAAGGATGGCTCTAACCACATACCAACTCTTTCAGCTTTTGTGTGTATAGAATCTGAACAGTGCTACATAAAAATCCTACGATCAAGTCTAGAAAGAAATCACCTTATTTATTTATTTATTTATTTATTTATTTAATGTATGGGTACATTGTCGCTGTCTTCAGACACACTAGAAGAGGGCATCAGATCCCATTACAGATGGTTATGAGCCACCATGTGGTTGCTGGGAATTGAACTCAGGACCTCTGGAAGAGCAGTCAGTGCTCTTAACTGCTGAGCCATCTTTCCAGCCCCCCCTTTATTTTTTAAGAGCCACTGGAAACATAATGGACACAAACTGTCCCATTCTCCACTCTCCATGACCTGATCTAGCTTGTTCAGGACCCTGGGTATGTTCCTGTGTAGGCATGTAGGAGTTCTTCCCTCCCCCCCCCCCCCCCATCTCGCTCTCTCAGTTTTTTTGTTTTAATTCAGAACAAACTGATCATTAATAAAAAAATTTCCTGGTCCTTGGCCATGAAGTACCAGAGAAAGTTAAGTGTTTGTGCTTCTGACTTTAACATGGTAGAGTCCTTCATATATCAAGTCATAAGATCTATTCTACTGCAAGTTATCTTTCCCAGCACCCAGAAGGCTTAAGTGACCTCTCATCTCAGGCTGTTCTTTTCTGTTTGCTTTGGCAGTTGCTTTTGAATTCTTATTTGGCTGTGGGAGGACCTGAGGAAACTCCCTTCTTAGAGTCAGGGCAGCTCTGGCTCCAGAGACTGAGACTCTCCTCACTGACCAGTCAGTCTCTGTCATTCCTGTTCTCCTCCTTCCTGCTGCCACCTTTTGGCCATTTTATTGCTTCTCAGTTCTTCCCAAGAGGGTAGGCAGCACGAGGTGACAAGGAAAGAGTGTGGCTTTACTCATAAGTGGAGCTGCTGTCTAAGAGGACTACAGAACTGATAAATTAGGTATCTGCATAACCTGGGGCTTTCAGTTGCTAGTGGTCTGTCTCTGGTGGCACCAATATGAAAGGAGAAAAGAGACAGCTATTTTAAAGCATTTGACATCCTTTCCTCTTGAGGTCCTGTCTCTCTTTTCCTCCCTCTCCGAGACAGAGTCTCACTACAAAACCATGGCTTGCCCGGGTTCCTGCCGACCTTCCACCGGCCTCTGACTCCCAGAGAGCTGTGACTAAAGGCGTGCACCACCACACCTGTCCGTCACTGAGAACCGGAAGACGCCCACGCCCCGCCCTTCCGTTACACTTCAGGTCTTTTACAGTTGCTTCCCGAAATTCCTCAGCTGAGGTCAGGCGTTCTCACTATCACAATTCCACAGGGTAACCCTGACCCCCAAACCCTTAGAACCACTGCATGCTCTAAAGTGAAGGCAAGCAAACTTCTGTGAGCAGTCAGTAGGAAACACTGTCTCGTGGCCCATGGAGTCTCATTCGCACACAGAGAGCCAAGCCACTACTACAGAAAGCAATTGTGGGACCGCAGGAACCAATGCAGGTGGCCAGGTTCCAGCAGAACTTCATTATGGACACCAGAATTTAAATTCCACGTCATTTGTACAATGCCACAAAACAGTATTTTCCTTTTGATTTTTTTTCAAACCTCTTAAAAAATATAAAAAACCATTCTCGATCACAGGCTACACAAAAACAGGAGGCAGACTGGATCAACCTGGCCACCGCTGCTCGAAATCTAGGTTTTACCACAGCACTCCAGAGAGAATTGAAAAGATTTAACCAGGCAATGAAATGTGTCAAGCCTCAATCCCACTCCTGCAGGGTACAGCGTCCAGTGTAATAGGTCTTTTTCAACTAACAATGGAAGACTATTAAACCCAGACGAACACACAGAATTCATCAACCCGCTCAGGGCTGCTATGAGACTGCCTACTCAAGGCTGCCTACTCAGAACCCGACACTCAGCTGCTTTCCAAAACCTGCCAAAGCTCCAACAGCACAGGAAGTCAGTGAGGTTGACTCTCACCCTTAAATACTACCTTGTACCAGTACACAGGATCGGCAAAAGGCTGCTCTGATGCTTGCTGGGTGGCATGTTATCCCTGGGCACTCTCGGCCTATGAGGATGTGGGATCCAGGGTCAGATCACACTTATGTGCAGACCAGGACGGTCTAAGAATCTGGAGCTTCACAGTCACTAAAGTCCTTTTATACAGTGCGTCTCTGAGCTCTGCGCCTAAAGCAACTTCCCTTGCTTTTTTCCCCCAGTTTATTTTTTTTTTTTTTTTTTTTTTTTTTTTTTTTTTTTAAATCTTTTTAAAGATAGTGTCTCACTATATAACTCTGGCAGACCTGGAACTTGGTAAGTAAACCAGGCTGGTCTTGAACTCTGAACTCACAGAGATCTGTTTACCTCCTGGAGTACTGGAATTACATCTAGACTTTGTTTCTTCCCTTACTCACTCTGTGGACCAGGCTGGCCTCATACTCAAGAGACCCACCTGCCTCTGCTTCCAAGTGCTGGGATTAAAGGTATATGCTACCATGTCTGGTTAGATAAACAATTCAAAATAGCTTCAGGAAGTCTCTGAAACTAAATAGGCCCATCCCTGTCAAAGTAAGCAATAAAAGGTGAGGACCTCTCTCACTGGAGGAAAGCTGAGTTACAAAGACAAGTCAGATAATCCAAGTTGCAAGGAAGACTCCACACAGCCACGGTGCATCGGAGGCTGGGGCACCAGGCCAGCTGCCTGCAGAACTCAGAACCAGTGGGTTCTGAGTCATTTCTGCTCCTGTAAAGCAATCCTTCACCCACACTGCTGTAAGCAGCTCCAATAAAACTCACTGGCTCACCAAGTTTGCCTTTGGTGGTGTCTGTACTTTGGTCTGTCGTGGGCTCCCAATCTGGGATGAGCAGATGTACCTCCCCAGGGAAAGGTTTGTCACACAACACAGTTGGCCCCTGAACAGGGATGGGGCCAAAGGAGCCAGTGCTGGCCCTGGGTATGTGTCGTAAGACGTGCAACTGAGGCTTCGAGAAGTGGGAGTGGGAAAATCCGTGCAGGAAATTGCCACGCAGCTGCCCTTTCTTGTATGGAGCTAGTGTGCCATTGCACAATGCCAGCAGTTGAGGGGTTCTTGCTTTGGGTAGTAAGACGTGCAACTGAGGTTGAGCCGTCAGGATTAGGGGTGTGTGTGTGTGTGTGTGTATAATCCCAGAATGGCAGTCCTCATCTGTATGGTATGGGGTTACTTGCCTGTTTGATGAGTGGGGTCCACCATATGAATACAGAGATGCCCTAAAAACAACAGTGAAAGGTTTAGAGGAAATGTTACAGTCTTGGAGATCAATGCACAAGGTGGAGACTGTTGCCCAGCAGCAGCAGGGGTTGCCTGGCCACTGTTGTGCACTTTTAGAAATGCACCAGAGGCCAAGATGGCCACCAGGCAGGAGCGTTCGTGCACAGGAGCACTTGGAACAAGAGAGGGAGATGGCAGCATCCTTCATGTTAGCCTCTGACTGGCATGTGACTGAGATAACCTAGAGGATGAGGCTGGGGGCTAGATTACCGCTTCTTAAGGTTTGAGGGCCAGAAAGAAAAGAGAATTCAAGTTAGATTTGTACCTCAGGAGTCCTTCCTGGGATTTGAGAGCTTGGAACCCATAGCTAAAACAAAAACTGTGTTAAAAGTAATAAAAGACACTGAAGAGCTGAGAGAGGGGGGTGGGGTATCTGTGCATCTGTGATCCACTGTGTAATTGAAGGCCTAACAATGGAAGCTGGGTGATCAGGAAACACTCAGAGCTTGACCTGCTGGAATTAGGGAAGTTTAAACAAGTAGGCTGTCTCAGCCTGGCTGTGAGGCTTGGAACATGGGGTGGATGGGATCTGTTTGATTTCTGTGGAGACAGAAAATCTGAGTAATGTTACTTCCCATCCCTCTTAAGGTAAAGGCTGCATGACCTGAGACAGTATGAGGGAGGTCAGTCCTTCACGGGCTGGCTTATGGAAGCCATTACAAACACTTGGTAGTTTCGGTCTGAGGTCCCCACAAATAGCTATGGCTGGAGGACCATGGAGGAGGCGGCTGCTATGACGGAATGAGGAATAAGAGAAGCTGGGAGTGAACCCCAGTTTCCAGGGCCAGATAGAACTTAACAGAGGAGTACAGAAAAGGTTGGTCAGGCAGGGTCCCAGAGGATGGTATGGCTCTAGGTCATGGAACTGTAATGGCTCTGGGAGGATGACTGAAGAGTGCAGGGAGCTAATTGTTCCTATCCGCACTGTCCCCCAACCGTGATCTTCGGAGGAAGCAAGTAATATAAATGGACGGAACCTTTCCATGCCGTGCCCAGACCTTGACTATCTCCGACTTTAGTGTTGTCCTATGACCCTCTGGGCTCACCCACCACCACTGAGAGCCCATGACCAGACTTTCAGTGTGCTTTGTCAGGGCTATCTTTGTGACCACTATTTGTCATGGGACAGTGGTTTTGGGACGTCACCTTGCCCTGCCCATCCTCTGGGAAAGGCTTTGTTATATAGACGACATGATGCTAACCTGAGTGTTCTGCAGATCTAAAAAGCCACCGGGGCCGGGCGGTGGTGGCGCACGCCTTTAATTCCAGCACTTGGGAGGCAGAGGCAGGCGGATTTCTGAGTTCGAGGCCAGCCTGGTCTACAGAGTGAGTTCCAGGACAGCCAGGGCTACACAGAGAAACCCTGTCTCAAAACAAACAAACAAACAAACGCACGCCACTGGATAGACAAGCAGGTGCAATGACACTTCCAACTATCTTTCTTACAACCCTACTGGGCTGAGGTAGTTTAAAGGAAAGGGGGAAAAAATCCACTTGGGTGGAAAAGGACATTCCTGGAGGCCAGAGATTACTGAATGAAAACCCCAGTGCTAGGGTGGGCTACTCCCTGTGGGTTGTTGGCCAGGGAGGCCCCTGAGGCCCCACAAACCATAAAGGACACTCCAACCCGTTGAGCTGTCTGCAGGCTGTGACTGGGATGCAGGTTCCCAGCTTTGTGAGCTGACACCCATGCTGGAGTCCGCAGTAAGTAAGTTTGTCTCACAACAGCTTGTCTCACTGTTTCTCTCTGTTCTGTAATAGTGCCTTTCATACAACAGGAGGCTTAAATTCTGGTGAAGTCCAGCTTTTCCCCTTTCATGGACTGTATTTTGGGGTCCCCATCACCAAACTCACAGTCCTCTGGATGCCCTCCTGTAATAGCCTCTAGAAGGTATGTAGTTTGGGGTTTCTATCTGTGTCTAAGATTTGATTTTGAGAGGCCAGGTGTGGTGGTGCACACCTTTAATCCCAGCATTCAGAAGGCAGATGCAGGCAGATCTTTGTGAGTTCAAGGCCAGCCTAGTCAGTGAGTTCTAGGATAGTCAGGGCTCTATAGTGAGACCCTGTCTTACCTCCTCCCCTATCTCCCCAATTTAATTTAGAGTGTTTTATGAAAGGAATAAGATCTATGTCTAGATGGTTTTGGTTTTTGGTGTGTGACGATAACTGCTGGCCCAGCATCGTATGCTGTAAGCCCCCCCTGGCACCCTCTTAGCTAGCTCACGTATATTCATGGGGTTACAGTTTGTCCCCCTTCACACTACTGATCAATTCTTTTCTTAAAGATGTTTATTTATTTAATTTCATGTAAATGAGTACACTGTAGCTGTCTTCAAACACACCAGAAGAGGGCATCAGATCCCATTACACATGGCTGTGAGCCACCATGTGGTTGCTGGGAATTGAACTCAGGGCCTCTGGAAGAGCAGTCAGTGCTCTTAACCACTGAGCCATTTCTTCAGCCCCAGTGATCAATTCTTATATTTTTTCTATTACATGTGCTGTCTTGATTATGCTGTAGCTTTAGAGTAAGTCTTTTTTTTTTTTTTTTTCCTTTTGGTTTTCAGAGATATGGTCTTTCTATCTCAGACTTCCAGGCTGTCCTGGAATTCACTATGTAGACCAGGCTGGCCTTAAACTCACAGTGATCTACCTGTCTCTGCCACCCTGGTACCTCACCCAGACAGAGTTAATCTTAAAGTTGGGAAATTCAGCAGTCTAGCTAAATTCTTAAGTTATACTGACTATCTAGACTATTTGTCTTCCCACATAAAACATTAGAATCAGTTTGGCAATAACTATAAGATAATTACCCAGAATTTTGATTGAGATTACATTGAACTATTAGGTAGGTTAAATATTAACTGATAGCAATATTGAGTTTTCTTATTTATGAACATAAAATATCTGTCTATTTAGTAAAATCTGATTTATATGTAATTATGTAGTTTGGCAAAGCTGGGAATTGAACCCAGGACCTCATTTATACTAGAAAAGCATTCTCTTTAATTAGCTTTGGAGCTTTTGACACACAGGCTTAGGCCTAAGTTTGTGTCTGAGTATTTGATATTTGGATGCTAAGCCCTGCTTTGTTTTTAATTTTGAGATCAAAACAACACTCTCAATTTAGATATACTTTTTTGCATATTTCAAGTATTTGTGAATGAAGGAAAAAAAAAAAAAACAATGCCCAAGATTGCCTTAAAATACCCAAAAGTACAGTGAACCAAGACTGCCCAAGACGGACGGAATAAAGCTGAGTGGTGGTTTTATATTTTGGGTTTATTATATTACTGTTTCTGAGCGTTATATAAATCTGAAAATTTTAAACTGAAAATATGAAGGGGCCAGGGATGTAACTCCATTGGTACAGTGCTTGCCTAAGTTTATGTCAACTTGACAAAAGCTAGAATCATTTGGAAAGAGAGAACCTTATTGAGAAATTCCCCTGAACAGACTGGCCTCTGTGCAAGCCGACGGAACATTTTCTTGACGGATGACTGATGTGGGAGGGCCCAGCCCACGGTGGGCGGTGCCACTCCTGGGTTGGTAGTCCTGGATGGTATAAGAAAGCAGACCGAACATCCATGAGGAGCAAGTGAATAAGCAGCACTCCTCCATGGCTTCGGCATCCTGCCCTGACTTCCATCAGTGCTGAACTGTTGGCTGTAAGTGTAAGCTGATATAAACCCTTTCTTTCCCAAGTTACTTTTGATCATGGTGTTTTATCAAAGAAACAGAAGTCCTAACTAAGACACCCAGTCTACTCAAAGCTCTCGGTATGATCTGCAGCACTGACTGCATAAGGTTGTGTCTAACACACACCTGGAATCCCATCATCTAGGAATTAGAGGCAGGATAACCAGGAGAACAGGTCATCCTCAGTACAGAGGCAGATCAAGGCCAGCCTGGGACATACTCAGGCCTGTCTTATATACATACAGAAGGAATAGTCGGGTGAAAGATGGATGAACTGACAGCAGCCTGTTTCTTCTCATCCACTTGAGCCGATAACCCAGCGTGAAGAACAGGCTGGAACCTGTTCAGAGGGCTTGTAGGATGCCATGCCTGCAGTGTGTTTGCTAAGGGTAGCATACCTTTACATTCTAAGTTAAGAATGTAGTGAGGCCAGAGTAGTGGTGCTCACCTTTAATCCAGTACTCCAGTACTTCACCAGGAGGTGAAGGCAGTAAGAGCTATGAGTTCAAGACCAGCCTGGTCTACAGAGCTAGCTCCAGGACAGCCAGAGCTACACAAAGAAGTTCTGTCTTGAAAAACAAGGAGACAGAAGAGAACGCGAGTGAGTGGATGTGCTCCGTATTTCACACAGCCCCTCCTCTGTGCCACAGGTCTCACTCAGAGAGGGACACAGCAGACCTGGACTTCACCTCAAGAATACACAAAGTCTTAGATTTGGGAGGCAATTTAAGTCTGTAACTCCACACTCTACCTCATGTCAAAAAACTATCTTCAATGGCTTCCCTTTTATTATCTGAGGTACTTTTCCAGGAACCAATAACAGAGGGGAAAACAAAACAAAACAAAACAAAACAAAAAAATCAGGTCCTGCAAGATGGCTGAGCAGGCCCAAACCCGATCCCTGGAAACCACAGAAGAGGGAAGGAGAGAACTGACCCACAAGGCTGTTTTTTGATCTCCACATGTACCTAAGCACCAGCACACATACACATCACATACATGTACTCATACACATGTGCATGCATATACATACATACACACACAAATAATAAATAGAAATTAAAAATATACAAAAGTCCCTGTTATCATGGAATCTCTATTGTGAGAGGAACAGGCATTAAATAAATGAAAACATGAATGAAGTGGGGCCAGAGACACAGTGCAAGGGCAGAGTTCCTGCCATTCAGCAGGCATGAGACCCTGGGCTGGGGGTGGAAAAGGAGGAGGAGGGGAGGGGGAGGAAGAAGAGGAGGAGGAAGGAGAAGGGAGAAGAGGAGGAAGAGGAGGAATAGAGGAATGATAGTGACAAAGGCAGAGTGTCTGCAAAGCACATGAACAGTCTGGGGTGATGGGGTGACCTTAGCTGTAAGGTGACACAGCTGAAGGCGAGGGAGCAAAGAAAAAGGAAGTGAGAACTTGCAAGGCAGTGCACACCTGTGTGCTGGCGCCTGGAAGGCAAGGCCACTGGGGTGGAGCCTCAGGAAAGAAAAACCTTGAAGCACATGTGGCCCCTGGTGGAGGTGGGGGTAGGGTAGGCCACTGAGAGCACGACTTAGGGCAACTGAGACCCTAGCCACTTGGGGAATCAGGCTTCCTCTACAATACACTGCCAGCCACAGTGCAGCCTTGCCAAAGGCCCAGAACAACAGGGTTCCCAGGCCCTGGAGAGGCCAATGGAACCGTTTCTAAGTTGATTGTGCTGGGGATACGCTACAGCAATGGAAAGCTCTTAGCTCATCTCCTCACCGGCAAGTGTCAGGACGCCCCAGAATTCTACCCTGCCTTTCCCTCTCAGCCACAGCTTTTGTGGCCTCGTCTACTTTCAAGGCTTTAGTTACAATGCACATACTGATTAGTCCCAAGTTATTTCTAGCCTGGAACTCTCACGTGAGCTTCAGTCTCATATGCCAATGGCTGCCTCTCTGAAGTCTCCTGTGAGCGGAAGCTCTTCAAGCCTAACGTCCAAACCGTGTTCCTTTCTTCATCCACTGCCCAGGCACATGCTTTCAACCTTGTTAATATACTTCCTCTCACCCACAACGACGATGTGGCAGACATGACAGCTCCTCCTGGATCCTGACATTCAGGAAGCTAAGCAGGATGGTTTCTCTGAGTTCCAGGCTAGCCTAAATTACACAGTGAGATCCTGATTCAAGGGAAAGAAAACCCCAAACCACCAACTGGGTAAGGTGGCTCATCTGTAATCATGATACTGACGGTGCTGGGAGGAGGAAGATCGGGAAGTCAAGGTCGTCATCAGCTACAGAGTGAGTTTGAGGCCAGTGTGGGCCACATGAGACCTTGTCACAAAACAAAACAAGAAGCACCAAAACAAATCCAAATGGAGATCTTCTTGGATTCTCTTTTCTCATTCCTCACCTCTGACCAATTTGCAAGTCTTGTCCACCTCAGAGGAGGACCTGGGCAGTGTTGGTGCACACGTTTGTGTGCCTGTGTGATGTGTGTGCATGTGTGTGTGTGATGTGTGTGTGCATGTGGGGTGTGTGTATGCCTGTGGGATGTGTGTGTATGTGTGTGCCTGTGAGGTGTGTGTGTGCACGTGTGTGTGTGTGTGTGTGATGTGTGTGTGTGCATGTGGGGTATGTGTGTGTGCATATGTATGTGTGTGTGCCTGTGGGGTGTGTGTGTCTGTGTGTGTGCCTGTGAGAGGTGTGTGTGCACGTGTGTGTGTGTGATGTGTGTGTGTGCATGTGGGGTGTGTGTATGCCTGTGGAGTGTGTGTGTGTGTATGTGTGTCTTTCTGTGTCAGCTGCATGTGCTTCCTCATCCCCAGCAAACGCCTTTCTTCAGCTACTGACTCTATGTGGAGTTAGATTCTTTCAGGCTGCCTGTGCTTCTGCCGCTTTTTCTTGCCTTTTAATTCTTTAGCTGACAGAGAAATGAACCTGATCAAGACCCCCTAACTACCACTCTCTTCTGGAGATGTAATGTGTTACTAGGGGAGACAGAGCCAGGGCAAGATCTTCTGACCGCCTTTGTTATTCATTTTCTGGTGATTACAAACACTTTGCCAGTGTGGATATGGGCACAACACTGTCACTGACAGCCAGCCAAACATCTTGTTCCTTCACAACTGCAGCCTTCTGCTGGCCCTGCTCACTCGGATCAATGTTAGCAAAGACAAACATGTCATGATTACTTACAAGAATATCAGTATTTTCAAAATAACTTCTCCAGTATGGTCTGATTTTCCTCTGTCCGCCAATGTCCCAAACATTCAGTTTAAAACCTTGTGACTGTACACTTTTGATGTTAAATCCCTGAAAGAGACAAGGGGTAAAAATAACAAAAAAAGGACCAATTAATTCTTACAAAGTTACATTTAATAGTACATGCAAGCTAGGGGTTGAACCTGGGCTTCAGGTATACAACACACGCAGGGTGCACCAGTCAGTTCTATTGCTAGATATCTATCTATCTATCTATCTATCTATCTATCTATCTATCTATCTATCTATCTAGACAGTGTGTCACTATATAGCTCTGGCTGTCCTGGAACTCACTATATAGACCAGGTTGGCCTCAAACTCACAAAGCTCTGCCTCCCTCTGCTTCTTGAGTACTGGGACTAAAGGTGTGCACCACCATACTTGGCTTTTTAATTTTAGGTATGTGAGTGTTTGAATGTATGTCTGTGTACCACACATGTGCAGTGCTCCTGGGGGCCAGAAGAGAGAGCATCGGATCCCTGGGACTGGAGTTATGAGTCAACATGTAGGTGCTGGGAACTGAACCTAGGTCCTCTGATGAGAAATCAGAACTCTAATGGCTGAGCTATCTCTTCAGCCCCTTTTTGAAGTATAATTCACTCTGTAGACCAGGCTAGCCTTGACATTATAAAGACACACCTGCTTCTGTCCCTCAAGTGCTAAGATTATTAGTGAGCCACACCATGCCATGATTTCCAGATATTCTTGTTAATGTGTCTTACTTTTTAGGTTTATTTAATGTATATGAATATTGTGCCAGCATGTATGTATGTGCATCATGTACATGCTTCCTGGGAGGTCAGAAGCGGCAGCTGGAGCCCATGGAGCTGGAGGTACAGATAGCTGTGAGAAAACACTTGGGTGCTAGGAATTGAACCTGATGCCTCTGCAAGAGTAACAAGGAGCATGCCTGTCCGGGATGGTGCACACCTTTAATCCTCTCACTCCAAAGGCAGACGGAGGCAGGCAGATCTCTGTGAAGTTTGAGGCCAGCCCAGTCTACAAAGTAAGTTCCAAGACAGACAGACAGGGCTACACATAGAAACCTGTCTCATCTCCCCAGTCCCGAAAATAAACTAACAAGGACTCTAACTTCTAAGCCATCTCTCCAGCTCCCATATTCCCAAATTTTAATAACTACTTTTTACATAAGTTCTTAAGTATTCTGCCAGTTATGATACAATGTAATACCCTTAATACTACAAATGGCTTACTTACAAATGATATTTACTTACAAACTGATATTTACTTACAAATGTTTATTTCATTCAGTAGAATAATTGTTAATAATGGTGAGGCAAGAAGGCTACTTTCTTTCCTTTTTTTTTTTTTTCCTTCCCTGAGTTAAGCTTTCATGTAGCACAGGCTGGAAGTTGCTAAGTAGCAGAGGATGGACCTCTGTACTCCTGCTTTCCTTCTCAGATACTGAGGTTAGAGGCATGTGCTCCTCCACCTGGCTCACATGATGTTTTTAGAGTAAGGACTGTATACTATGACTGGGGTGCAGCCTGGAGGCAGGCAGCTTGCCTTACATGCACAGAGCCCCAGGTTCCATTTTTCCCAAGCCACAGAAAAATCCATATCATGTATTTGTAAACCTGTATGTTGCTAAGGATAATGGGACATGGGATTACCTGTGATCAACACAGACCTCTCCTCATGAGGTCTTCAAGATGTTAAGTTTAACAGGATGTTTCATGTAAATAATAGGAAGCAGAAGCTGAAGTTAAAGGCAAGAAAAAAAGTACAGATGCTAAGTTTAAAGAGAGACAAGCAAATCTGGAGGTTCTGAAGAAATGTCTCATGAGTCAACAGAGAGACAGGAGCTGAGCTGAGGCAACTGTGGGGCAGAGGGGGTTGTAGCTGGACTGTCAGAGGAGTGAGGAGGTGGTGTCTGCTGGATCACACATTCAGTCTCAGAAGTGGTGGCCTGAGTCACAGACCATGACAGAAGCCAACAAGGGTTCCCTTGAAACTGCTTTAGGAGGTACCTTGGATGAACTGGAAAAGAAAAACTTCTACCAGGCATGGGATTCATGCTTTTAATCCCGGTACTCAGCGCTGATGCAGGAGGATTGCTGCAAGTTCAAAACCAGTGTGGTGGGTTACTTGGTGAGTTCCAGGCTAGCCAGAGCTTCAGACTAAGACCCTATCACAAAAAAAATAAAATGGATAAAAATAAATAAAAAGAAAATAAAAAGAAGGAAGGAAGGAAGGAAGGAAAGGAAAGAATGGGAAAATCTTTGTTTTTAGCATTCAGAGTAATATTCAAGTAGAACAAGTCATGGCAACTGGGAATTATTGTAGAGAGAAACAAACTAACAAGACCTTTGGGGTTCAGGAGGAAAGCACTGCACGAGAAAGAGGGAAAAATATTCTCTGGCAAGAATGATAAAGGGAATCCAGGATTTGAATATCCAATCAATACTTTGCTACAACATCCGTGACATTTCATCCAGAGTAACTGGAATTATGTGGGTCTGGGGATGCCTCCAAGCCATCTGCTTCACCTGGCAGCTTGCCAACACTGCTGCCTAGCCCATCAGGTCTGGCACAGCACAGTGGCACAGACAGCACTGTCGCTCGCTTGATTCCACAGAGAAACTTATAGAGGAGAACTGGGACTGTGCTGACTAGGACTCTTCTAAGTCACCCATGACCGAATAAACTGTCTGTTCAAGAACTCTGAAGAGAAATGGCTTCAACTTATCATGAAAGTGACAGTGGCTGCTTCATGGCAACTTGCTGACAAAAAACTAGTGTGCATCTGAAATATTCTCTTTTCTTTCCTTTCTTCTTCTTCCTCCTCCTCCTCCACCTCTTCTTCCTCTTCCTCTGCTTCTACTTCTTCTCCTCTTCTTCTTCCTCCTCTTTTTTTTTTTTGAGATAGGTAGATAGATATGTAGTTCAAGATGGCCTTGAACTCACTATGTGGTGGCTGAGAAGACCACAAACTTCTGATTCTTCTGCCTCCATCTCTTAATTGCTGGCATTATAGGACTATGTCACCATGCCTAACTATAATTTTAAAATTCTACTCAACAATGCTATTAAATATAGAATCAAGTACTATTGAACCCTTTCTGGAATTAAACAGACTAACAGTTGTAAATGCTGTGATGTGACCAGATGTATCATCTCCTTAAACTTCTGGCTTTTTGGTTTTGTTTCTTCTGTGCTACCGATTGAAGCCAGGGCCCTGCATAAACTAGACACTGCCTTAAACTGAAACTCAAGCCAGTGATGGCTGAGTGGGTAAAGGTGTTTGCCACCAAGCAGGGCGATTGAATTCAGTCACAGGACCCACAGGGTGGAAGGAAGACCTAATCCCTGTAATTGTCCTCTGATTTCCATATGCTCTGATCTTTGCATGTTCTGCTACGGCCCATGCAAATGTAATTTTAAAAAGATAACTTATTAAACTTCTGTAAATCACACTGAGTATGGTGGTTCATGTCTTTAATCCCAATATTTGGAAGGCAAAACCAGGTGGATTTCTTAAGCTGGAGGCTAGCCTGGTCTACACACAGAGTATGTTTCAGGACAGCTAGGGCTACACAAAGAAACCCTATCTTGAAAACAAAACAAAACAAATTTTGCAATTCATCAGATCCACACAACATACTAGGAAATCATTCTACGGAAATAATAACAAATGAGTTTGTGCACACATCCACAGATGTGTGTATCTGTGAGTGTGTCCACCAGTAGTATGTGCATACATCCAGAGATGTGTGTGTCTGTGAGTGTGTCCACCAGTAGTATGTGCATACATCCAGAAATGTGTGTGTCTGAGTGTGTGTACCAGTAATATGTGCATACATCCAGAAATGTGTGTGTCTGAGTGTGTGTACCAGTAATATGTGCATACATCCACAGATGTGTGTATCTGTGAGTGTGTCCACCAGTAGTTAAGTACATGCATCCACAGATGTGTGTATCTGTGTGTTCACCAGTAGTATGTACATGCTTCCACAGATGTGTGTATCTGTGAGTGTGTCCACCAGTAGTTTGTGCATACATCTACAGATGTGTGTATCTGTGAGTGTGTCCACCAGTAGTATGTGCATACATCCACAGATGTGTGTGTCTGTGAGTGTGTCCACCAGTATATAAAGATGTTCACGCTCTGGGATGTTGTTCAGTTGCTGAGTGCTTGCATGCTTGATATGTAGGAAGCCCTAGGTTTGATTCCCAGCACTGCACACAGCCAGGTATGGTAGGGCACACTTATAATCCCTACAGATAGGAGGTAAATGCAGGAGGATCAGGAGTTTGGGGCCATCTTCAGCCATTTGTCATGTTGGGGGCTATGCTGGGATACATTAGACCTTGTTTAAGCAAAAACAACAACAAAGCAAAAAGATGTTCACAATTAACTTTGAATAAAAAAGATGATACAAAATACTATATTCTTTTTGTTTTCTTTCTGTGTAGACCTGGCTGTCCTGGAACTCACTCTATAGACCAAGCTGGCCTCGAACTCAGATCAGCTCACCTATGCCTCCAGAGTACTGGGATTAAAGGTGTGTGCCCTCGCTCCCTCATTCCTTCTGGAAAAATGCTATATTCTACACAATCTGCATTTTATTTTATTTTATTTTATTTTATTTTATTTTTGAGGTAAGTCTCACTGTGTAGCCCTGGTCAACCTGGAACTCATTATATAGACCAGGCTGGCCTAGAACTCAGAGAGATCCTCCTGCCTCTGACTCAAATACTGGGTTTGAGGGTGTGCACAACCCTGCTGGGATGTTTTTATCTTAAACACACCCATCACATGTGCCCACATATGTGCACAGGGAAAACCTGAATGGTAACATTCCTAAGCGCTAGTGGCTCTAAGTGGCTTTGCTTCAGTCACTGTTGTACTGCTTGCTGTGAAGAGACACTACGACTAAGGAAACTCTCAGAAAAAGCATTTAGTGTGGGGCTGGCTTACACTTTCAAAGGTGTAGTCCATTATCATGGTGGGGAGCACGGGAGCACACGGTCAGACGTAGTGCTGGAGTTGTAATTGAGAGCTACATCCTGATCTGAAGGCTGAGAAAGACAGAGACTGGGTCTGGCATGGGTTTTTGAAACCTCAAAGCCCCTCCCCAGTGACACACATCCTTCAACAAGGCCACACCTCTTAGTCTTTCCCACCCATGAGCCTATAGGGGCCACTCTCACTCAAAACAAGACAACAGGCACTACGCACATTTTCTTTTTAAATTTTAAACGTTCTTCCTTCTTACTATTTGTGTGTGTATATGTGCGCACGCGCACACGCACATGCACGTGTGCACACTGCTAAGTGTGGAGGACAAGTTCTCTCTTTTCACCCAGGGATTGAACACTTGCTATCTAGTTTGGCAGCAATCCCCCTTTTTCACTGAGCCATCTCCTCAGTTGTTCTCAACTTTACTCCTTTCTGCTTTCTAAATTGACTACAGTGAATGAATATCTAATGTCTTTTCAAATATTAAACAACAATACACTGAGTGTGTTTTTAGAGAATAAGTATGAAACCTCAACAATATAAAATCGACTGTCTATACACAGCAAACACAGCCTGAAGGGAGGCGCTGGGACGCTGAGTTATAACTGGAGACCTGCTCTGTCTGCACTCAGTGCTCTGGAAAATACAGTCTATTGCCGACACTAACCCCCAGCCCTTCTCTTTCTGGCAGGAATCCTGACACACTAATATGTGTTTTCAGCCTTGTAGGCTAGACTGCTGTAATTTGCTCCTCCTTGGGCTATACATTAAATTTGTTCAGAAGCTGTAAAATTGCTCATTTGGTAGCAGCTGAAATGACTTTTCTGCAAAGAGTTGCGAATTGCTAAGACTCACAGGCCATGAAGAACACACACCAGCACAGCCGGTAACCTGATGTCAGGGTCTCACAGTCATGGACAGAAAATGCTGAGACTGGTTTGCCCAAACCTCCAATGTGTAGGTGCTTTAAAGGAGAGGCTCTTACCCTACCTAATGCTACAGTCCTTTTTTTTTTTTTTTTTTTGGTTTTTCGAGACAGGGTTTCTCTGTATAGCCTTGGTTGTCCTGGAACTCACTCTGTAGACCAGGCTGGCCTCGAACTCAGAAATCCACCTGCCTCTGCCTCCCAAGTGCTGGGATTAAAGGCGTGCGCCACCACCGCCCGGCTACTACAGTCCTTTAGTACACTCCTCATGTTGAAATGACCCCAACCATAACATTATTTCAATGCATCATCATAACTGTATTTTACTACTGTTAAGAATTGTCACGTGAATATCTGATGTGCAGGAAGGGGAGTCAAAGGCCCTGGAGCTGAGCTACTGACAGTTGGGAGAGCTGCCACATGGGTGCTGGGAACTGAACCCAGGTCTTCAGTAAGAGCCTAAGTGCTCCCAACCACTGAGCCATCTCTCTAGCCCTATTTGTTTTATTTAACGCTTCCTTGAGACAGGGTCTCAGTGCCCTGGAGCTCACTCTATAGACCAGATTGCTCCAAACTTACAGTAATCTCTCTCTTCCTGCCTCTGAGTCACTGGAGTCTGTCACCATGCCTGGCTACAAACTGTTGTTTTCTTTGAGCCATTCTCTGGAGCTCATGCTGACCTAGACTTTACAATGTAGTCAGGGGCTGCTTCCAACTCCTGCTCCTCGTCCTCTACCATCCGGATGCACAGTCACAGCACACACTACACTTCTAAGCTCATGCCGGGTACCTGCTCTGGGTCCCATCCTCAGCACAATAAAAAGGGGAGGGATCTAGGATAGTCATTTAGGCCTAAGAAAGATGATGGAAATGTGTGGACATACTCTTAAAATTATGGGAGGATATACATGGCATAAAATATATCTTCTTCTTATCCTTTGTTCTTTTAGACAAGGTCTCTCTTTATTAAGTCTTGGCTGTCCTAGAATTTACTCTGTAGACCAGATTGCCTCAAACTCACAGAAATTCACCTGGCTCTGCCTCCTGAGTGCTCAGATTAAAGGCGTGTTCCTGGATTAATCATTTCTATACATATATATATATGTGTGTATGTGTGTGTGTGTGTATATATATACACACACACACATATATGTATATATATAATATAATATATGTAATATATTATATATATAAATAAAAATTTAAATTGTAAAGTCTGATGGCTTAAGTACATTTACATTGTTTGCATCCAGATGTACTCACCTTACAAACCCTGATTTATATAGCAGACAAGGCTCCCTGCATTCCCAGCTCTAGTAACCCTGCTGTACTTCCTCTCTCTCTGAGGCAGACTATTCTAGTTAGTTCACATGCATGGACTTTCTCGGATATGTATTTGAAATCTGATTATTCTTAGACAATACAGACTTTTCTCTGAAATGAAGCATGGCAGTGTATAAATTTATATCTCCCACAGTGACTGCATTGGTCAGTCTTAATAGTCACCTTAACACCTTCTAGAACCAGCCCTCAGTCAGGGATTGTCTGGATCAGGCTGACCTATGAGCATATCTGTGAGATCTGTTATGATGATGTTAACTGAGGTGGAAGGCCTGCCTGTTGTGGTTCCTGAGCTTGGCTCGTGGGAGTGGTACAGGGAAGGCTCAGCATAAGTAGACCTTTCATGCACTTGCGCTCTCCGCTCTTGACTGTGGATGTGACTCCCCTGCCTCACGCTCCTACTTTTACCTCCCTAGGATGATGGGCTATAATCTAGAATGAGCTCAAACAAATTCCCTCTCCCCCAGGTTGCTTTTGGTCAGGGCATTTTATCACAGTGACAGACACAAAACTGGGACAGCATTTTCCATCTTCCTTGGTGACAGCACCTGTCACAGGGGGCGCTCACTCACCTGCGTAGGTGTGATGTGACTGATGTCTTCGGATGCAAGCTGCTTCAGCAGGGTAGTCTTGCCAGCGTTGTCCAAGCCCAGGAGGAGGATTCGCACCTCCTGGTCTGGTGCACTTTTCAATTTGCGCAAAATAGAGAGCAAGCCCTTGAACAATCACAAGAGAGACAGGTTACTTGGTGGCAGTGACTTTGGTATTAGCAGACATCAGAATGGCTTCTGCTATAACTTTTGTCCTCCGTTACGGACAGCTAGCATATCTCCATCCACTCCATCCACTCCATCCACTCCATCCACTCCACGGCCATTGGTTCCACTTGCTTCTTCCTTCCAAGCCTTTAGCCTTAGTGGTGTGGGAAATGCAGCAACAAGGTCAGCAGCGTAGCTTGTCCCTCCCCATCCCATGACTCCCGCTTAGCTGGCACCCCAGCTGTGACGTGCTACCCACCCGTGTTCCTAAAGCTCTCCCTGTACACTTCAACTAGAATGCTTGGCATGTCAGACCAGTCAGTGCTCAGACTTCCCCACTTCCAGAGTGAAGCTTCCTGCCACTGCACGAGACAGATACTAGAATTACCCACCTTAGCTAATGTAGGACTCTAAGGTGGTGGGTGCTTTCTTCTGTGCTGTCAGCCCTCACACAGACACTGGGAATGTTCCTAAGTGACACAGAGTAAGAAGGGCAAGGACTCAGTGTGCTGGGGAAGTGACATTACGACAGGAAACAGTGCTGCTAAGGTGGGCAGACCCAGCCAATTCTCAGCAAAGAAGGCTTAGACTACAAAGAATGCTGTGCTGAGCTTTGAGTGTGCTGAGTCTTGCTGGAGATCCAAGGGCACACTGGCTACTAACAGATGAAAGACTGTGACCCGGAAGTGGCAGCAAGAGAAGGGGCTGAGTAACACAGTGCAGTGTGGGATGATGGTAAGATCACAAGAGTTTGGTCGCAAAAAAAAAAAAAAAAAAAGATTGCCAGTGGTAGTAAACCCCTTTAATCCCAGCACTTGGGTAGCAAAAGCAACAGTGTACTCACATAAATAAAAATAAATAAGTAATATTTAAAAAAAAAAAAGATGATACTATTTTAAGGTCATATACTCTAATCTCCCAGCCAGAGTAGAAATTCCTTCAAGCTGAGTCTTAGAATTTAGAATTGTACAAAACACTTGTGTTTCTCATCCACACTGCACCAGGTGAGAATTCAAGCCAATCTGTTGATGAAGATCAAACACTATTTCTGTGAAATAATTCTCAGCATTAGGTCTTTGGGCAGTGACATGGAAATGTGCAGGCGGATGGGCAGCCTCCTGTGCCCTTTGTGGCCGCTGTGCTGGCAGCTGAGGGCCACAGTGACTTCTCCATGCTGCAGCCTCTTTCCAACAGCAGAACGGCAAACAGTCTAAGACAGACAAAGACATGCCAAACGGTTTAGGACGAAGGTGGAATACATCTGAAGCTAACAAAAGATGGGCAGGATTTCACTCTTGTTGTTTAAGGAAGGGCATATTTTTATTTTCATCTCATTTAACTCTAGTTTGATTCAATTCCGTCTTCAAGCCATATTTATGAGAAGTCTCCTGAGTTACTATTGGGCTCAAAACACTTGACCTCCATCTGACTTTTATAAGAACCCAACAGGAGAGTCGCAAAGCATAAACTAGCTGTTACAGAAGAAAACAGACACAACACAGAGAAGGAGACATCGTCTAAGGCACTCATAGGCAATTCCTGAACACGACAGAGAGGTTGAGATATTGTTCAAGGCATTCGTAGTCAACACCTGAACATGCACGGCATTCATAATCAACACCCGAACAAGGTCGTTTCTCAATTCTTATTAGCTATACTGAACTCATTCATTAATAGTGCAATCTTTCAGACCCCACGGGGACTGGGATATAAAAGGACCAAGAACAGGAAAAAGCACTGAATTACTCATCCTGAGACCCTGACTGGAGACAGAAAAGGTCACCTTAGCTCCTAAAATACACTAAAATATAGGAATTTATCAAATTAACACATTAAATGACATAGGTAAAACTCTCATAGATTATCTCCTAGTGTAGAAATTGACAAGGAAGACCTTGTCATTTTACAGAAAATGTTTTACTATTTACAAAGTTTAAAGTCAGTACTTTCGGTTTTTCTTTTTTTTTTTTTTTTAAGATTTATTTATTTTTGTATTTTATGCATTGAGTGCTCTATCTGCATTATTACCTTCATGCCAGAAGAGGGCATCAAATCCTATTCTAGATGGCTGTGAACCACCACGTGGTTGTCAGGACGCCTGGAAGGGCAGCCAGTGCTCTTAACCGGTGAGCCATGTCTCAGGCCCACAGTTTCAGTGTTTCATTAAGTGCCTCCTCACTAAGAAACCACTTAATGGGGCTAGAGAGGTGAGTCCGCAGGGAAAAGAACACACTGCTCTTGCAGAGGACCCAGGTTCAAGTCTTGTACCAATGTGGGTTGGCTTCCAACTGCTTGGAACCCCAGCTCCAGCACGATCTGATGCCTCTGGCTTCCTGGGGCACCTGCATCTATGCACATGCCCACATGGAGGCATATGCACATAATTTAAAAAGCAAAACTTAAATCTTAAAAAAGGAAAGAAATCACTGGATACATAAACTGTTGCCTGGAGACCAAGTTTTTCTCACATCCTCAACATCTGAAATTGAACAATTAAGGGGAAAACACCGGTACTTTGTTGTAGTGTCCAGCTGAAGTGAGCGAACTTTCTCCACATGTGAGGAACTGAAGCAGGGCTTCGCACGTGTCAGGTGGGCATGCTTCATCCCTAGCTCCGAGAGTGGGTTCAGTATGACGCCCTGGCTGACCTGGAACTCAGTATGTAGACCAGGCTGGCCTCAACAGGGATCTTGCCTCAGCTTCCCAGGTGCTGGGATTAAAAGTGTGCACCAGTGCACCTGGCCCCGCCCCTCCTAATTCCTACTCAGTAAAGAAGTACAGCTGAGAGAAGACACAGCCGTTCTAACTATAGACACCTTTTGTAACCTAATAGTTCAGACTATAGCACTTTTGATTTCTAATGAACACTCTTCCTTATTAGGCAATAACATCAGATGCTTCACCCTTAAGTGAAATGACACAGAAAGAAAGTTCAGCCAATATTTTCTCCCTTCCAGTAAAATGAAAATGGCATCTCAAGCCCAACTCGGGACACAAGTGCTGATGCCACAGCGCACTGTGTCAACCCAAGCATCCAGGGCAGGATCACAGGATTACCAGGGCTCGCTAAATAGGGAGGAGGCTATTTTTAGCTAGCAGGGTTCTGCCAGAAAGGTACAAGGTAAGCTGATTTAAGAGGTTAGATGAAAGAGGGCAGGGTGTTGCACCCTGAGCTGTGTGCCGTCTCCATGCTACGCTTTATTTTAAATGTCAGATGAAAGAAAGCATTCATTAAAAGTTAAATGTATGATGGGGATAAGTTTTACTGTATAAAAACAATGACGTTAATTTTTACAGTGTAATTTTGACCCAAACAGCCATTCATTCAACTGTCATTAACACCCACAATGTGTTCCAGGCAGAAGAGATGTGATCTTTATGCAGGTTTATGCTCCACAGACACTGAATACAGGTAATGAGAGACAAGAACCTGTCAACTGTATGCATATGCTACCGACTTCAGCACGTACAAGTTATCTGTGCTGGGCAGAAGCACCTGAACTCAGTCACAAAACATTTAAACAAACTTTGTTACAACCACATCTTGAAGAGATGTGCTCCGGACTGCAGAGTGAGCGAGCGAGCGAGCAAGTGAGCTTGCTTATTTATTTATTTATTTATTTATTGACAGATCTCTCTCTACATAGCCCTAGCCATCTTGGAACTTCTGTGTAGACCAGGCTGGCCTGAAACTCAGAAACATGCTGCTCCTACCTATGGCGTGTCGGGATTGAAGGCATGTGCCTCCACAGTTGGCTTGGACTACAGACATTTACCTGCCTCAGAATCCATTTACAGTCAACTCACGGCAGAGGCATGGTACTCTGACCCTAAAAGACACAAACTAGGTCATTCAAAGAAACCAAAGTGGAGGGTTGGGGGTGGTAGAGGAACGTGCTGGGAGATGGAAACAGCATGACCCCACTGAGCTGTCAAGCACATTCCCTCCCTAAGCAGCTTAAATGGGACAGAGTTCAAATTCAGTTCACCTCTTAACAGGGTCCTATTGACCTTATACAAAGAACTGGATTGTGTTTTCTTTTTTTGTAATTATTTTTTAAAATGATACTTGTTTACTTATTTCATGTGTGCATGTGTGTGTGCTCGGTACAAAGTGCTTGTGGACATCAGCTGACAGCTCTTGTGAATGAGCACACGCCTTCCACCGTGTGGGCCCTGGGGACCCCATAAACATCGGCCATCGGCTTGGAGGCAAGCCCTCACCCACTGAGATGCCTCATCTGCACCCAAGACTTGTTCTCCTTCTTATCATCTCTCTACTAAATAAAAAGACACAGATTGTTCCTGAGGAAGAGTGGGGCCCTCAGCAGACACCAGCCTGACGAACAGGAGGCTGCTTCTAACTTCAGACTGCACTGAGCTGAGCTGACTCCACGAGGAAAGGAAAAGGACGAAATCTGATGAGGAACATGGAGAGGACTGAGTAAGGTGATGCTGTAAGGAAGGGCGCACAGAAGCTGCTCAGAACAACCGTCACATTTCCATATGTACAGAGCTGGAAAGAAACACTCTGTCAGTCCTGTTTCTTTTCTTGTATTTCTTTAGAGGTTGTGTGTCTCTGTGTGTGATATGTGTGTATATACTAGTGGTTAGCTGGGCTTTGGTGGCACAAACCTTTTAATTCTAGCACTCAGGAGGCAGAGGCAAGGGGATTTTTATGAGTTTGAGGCCAGCGTGGTCTATGAAGTTAATTTCAGGATAGCCATGGCTATGTAGAGACCCTGTCTCAAATATATATATATATACACACACACACACACACATACATAACTAGGGATTAAACCTAGGGCCTTGAACATACTAGGTTACCCAGTCCTTTTAAAAGCCCTTTTTATTTTAAGACAGAACTCACTTGTTGAGGTTGGCTTTGAACTCATAATCTTTCCCCATCAAGCTTCAGGGAACTCACAATACAGGAATGAGCCATCATGGGTAACTATGGGTATATTTTCTTTCTTTAAAAAAAATATACATATTTTATATGTACACATGTAAGCCAAGGTGTATCTGGATGGGCACCACATATGTGCAGGAAGATGCAGCGGTCAGAAGGTGGTGTCAGGTCCCCTGAATCTAGAGTTAAAGGTGGTTGTGTGTGGTTATGTGGGTGTTGGGAACTGAACCTGGGTCCTATGAGAGGATGGCAAGCTTTCTTTAATTATGGAGCCATTTTCTTTTTATTATCATTTAAAGGTTTTAGGTGTATGAATGTTTTATCTGCCTGTATGCAGGTGACCTTAACAAAATTTTTTTCACTTAACACTTTCTGACCCCCAAAATACATGTAACGAACAAAAAGTGGTGTGTGTACAGTAACTACATGTAAGAAGGAAGTAGTCCATAAATAATTGATGAATTGAATTCATGGTAAACAACAGTGATTAGTTATGTGCCAAATGACTACCATCTTTGTATCTTGCTGAGACGTGGAGCAATGGCCCTGGAATCCCTGTGAGGGTCTGGGGAGATGACTCAGCACTTTAGAGCATTTGTTGCTCTCTCTTGCAGAGGATCTGACTCCACGTCCAGCACCTATATTGTCACTTAGAAGCATCCAAACCTCCAATTTCAGGGAATCCGATGCCCCCTCTAGCATGCAAAACACTCATACATATAAAATAAAATGAGCTAAAAAGGAAAAAAAAAAAAAAAAAAGGAAATGTGATTGCAAGGTCAGGATACACGGCTGACCCTAAATGTTCACAGAAGCTCAAAATATTTTTTGTTTCAATCTCTCAAATTTGGAAAGAAAAAAGCATTGGCCACAGCTGAAATTTAAAACATTCGACACTGTGGTGAACAGGGAGTGGCTTGTTGGAGTAGGTGTGGCCTTGGTGGAACTGTCACTGGGGTTTCAGAAGCTTAACCCAGGCCTTGTGGCTCATTGTCTCTTTCTGCTGCTAGTACCATGTCTGCCTTCATGCCACCATGCTTCCTGCCATGGCGATAATGGATTAGCCTCTGAAGTGTAAGCCAGCCCCAGTGAAATGTTTTCCTTCATAAGAGCTGCGGTGGCCTGAGGTGGTGGTGCAGGCGTTTAACCCGGCACTTGGGAGGCAGAGGCAGGTGGATCTCTGAGTTCAAGGCCAGCCTGGTCTACAGAGTTTGTTCCAGGGCAGCCAGGGCTACCCAGAGAAACAAAACAAACAAAAAAAGAGTTGCAATGGTCATGGTGTCTCCTCACAGTGATAAAACCTTACCTTACACACATAGCTCTCTTTTCTTTCTTTCCTTTTTTTTTTTTTTTTAAGAATTATTTACTTTATGTATATGATATGAGTATACTGTAGCTATCTCCAGGCACACCAGAAGAGGGCATCAGATCCCATTACAGATGGTTGCTGATAATTGAACTCAGGACCTATGGAAGAGCAGTCAGTGCTCTTAACCACTGAGCCATCTCTCCAACCTTCCGCCTCTTTCTTTCTCTCTCTCTCTTTTTTTTTTTTTTTTTTGAGATAGGATTTCCTGATGTAGCCCTGGCTGTCCTGGAACTTGCTATATAGACCAGGGATAATAGATGTGACACACTTAAACATGACAGTGACTGTTTAAACTCAGTGTTCTACTTCCAGTTCTAAAAATAACTTATATATTTGAAGAAAAAATGGATTTGTTAAATCAGATAATCTCAACTAATTTGCCCTAGTTCTTTTCTTCTTCCTTCATTCCTTCTTTTCTTCCTTTCTGTTTTTGTTTGTTTGGTTTTTTTGTTGTTTGTTTGTTTTTGTTGGTTTTTCTCTGTGCAGCCCCTGCTGTCCTGGAACTCTTTGTAAACCAGGCTGGCCTCCAACTCACAGAAATTTCCCTGCCTCTGCCTCCCAAGAGCTGGGATTAAACCAGCACCACCACTGCCAAGCTTATGTATTTGTTTGTTTGTTTGTTTGTTTGTTTTGAGACAGGATTCTCTCTGCATAGCTTTGGCTATCCTGGAAAAACTGTAGCTTTTAACCACTGAGCCATCTCTCCAGGTCCAAATTTTAGGTTGGCCTAAAAACTCACAGAGATCACAGAGATGCTTCCCCCTCCCAAGTGCTGGAAACGAAAGGCATGTACCACCATTGCCTAGCTCTCCTCCCCTACCCACTCTCTGATATTGGGAGGGTGGTCTTTATAATACATCCCTGGCTAGCCTGAAATTCACTATGTAGACCAGGCTGGCTAGTTCAGAAAGCTACCTGCTTCTGCCTGAGTGAAGGGATCAAAGGTGTGTGCCACCACACTCCACTATCCTAGTTTCTTGTTGTTCACTTTAAAACATTTGTTTTGGGGCTGGAGAGATGGCTCAGTGGTTAAGAGCACTGACTGTTCTTTCAGAGGTCCTGAGTTCAATTCCCAGCACCCACATGGTGGCTTACAACCATTTATAATGGAGTCTGATACCCTCTTCCAGTATGTCTGAAAACAGCTACAATGTACTTATATAAATAAAAACAAACAAATAAATAAAAGAATACTTTTTATTCCCATAGAGGACCTCAGTTCAGTTCCTAGAACCTACATAGACATAACTCCAGTGCCTAGGGATCTGATGCACTCTTCTGACCTCTGAGGGCAGCAAGTATACATGGTATGCATACATACAGGCGGGCAAAATACGGATAAATAAAATGAGTAAATCCAATAGGTTTTTTTTGTTTTTTTTTTTTTTAAATTATTTTGGACCTGGAGAGATGGCTCAGTGGTTAAAAGCACTTGTTGCTTTTACAGAGGACCCAGGCCTTATTCCTACCAGGTGGCTTACAACTGCCTTATGTAACTCCAGTTCCAAAGGATCTGAAGTCCTCTTCTGATTTCTGAAGGCACAAGGAATTCATGTGGTATATATACATACAGGTAGGCAAAATATTCAACATAGAAAATAAAATAAATAATACAAAAAGCACTTGCTGCTTTTGTAGAGAACCAGGGTTCAGTTCTCAACACCCACACAGTGGCTCAAAACTAACTATAGCTTCAGGGGATGCAATGCCCTCTTCTGGCTTCCTTGGACATGAGACATGCCTATGGTATACATGCATATTTGCAGGAAACACACACACACACACACACACACACACACACACACACACACACATATACACACACACACGCACACACACACATATACACTAAACTCTGTTTTGAGCATCAAATACTGTGAATACTGTAGTGGTATTCAACTTTTGTATATACATAGTCAATTTGTTATACACTTAAATACAGTGCCAATTTGCACCTAGAAACATGAACAGTGCTTCATCTACTGTGACCTATAATTATAAATTAAGCAATCATAAAATTGTATACCCTACTCAATTGATAAACTGAAGAAAGTTAACTCTCATGGTTCTCATGGTTATTTTCTCTTGGTTTGGCCTGTGGTTCTTTCTTTTAAGGGGATGGCTGTTGGAGCAGGGTCTCCCTCTAGCTGAGGCTGACCTGGAACTAACTGTAGCCCAGGTTGTCCTCTTAACTCATAGTGATCCTCTTAATTTAGCATCAAGAGGACTGGGATTACAGGCATGAGCCACCACACACAGCCTGGCAAGGCTTTTTAATTGCGGTTCTAATTATTTTCATTAATTTAAAAATTACCTACTTATTATGAGACAGAATCTTATGTAGCCCAGGCTGGTCTTAAATTCCTGCTCCTTCTTCTACCTACCAAGTGCTGAGGTTACAGGGGTTACAGGGCCCCTTTCTCAAATCCGTTTATTTTCTGTGTAAATATTTAGATCTGTACTCATTTGTTAAGATAAACTTAGCTTTTAAATGGGCAGCTCGTGTATAAATAATAAAAAGAATAACACTTATTAAAATCTGTTTAGCCTGAGGTTAGACATAACTGTAAATGTAACAAGAAGTGTGAAGTGTGATTGACAACCTCAGATTAAATAATTCTACTTAACAATTTGAGATTGTAAATTTTTTTGTCAAAATTCACTTGCTCAATAATATGAATAAAGGAGATATGTAATTTCCCCCCTGCCCAATTATTTTCATCTTTTGTTGAGAACATGTCTCATATATCCAGGCTGGAAATCAATATGTAGCCCTTGCACTTCTTCTGATCCTCCTGCCTCCACCTCTTGAGCTGGGATAGCAGGCAGATACTAGCATCTTCGGTTTTATGCAGGACTTCATGCTTGCTAAGCAAACCTCTACCCACTGAACTATACCCCTAGTCCTAGGCTTTTCTTCTTAAGTCAACAGAAGTAGCTCAATATTTTCACAAAAATAATGAGGGGTAGGAGGGAAGAACTGTAATTGGTTCAGAGCAGTTAGTAAGCCAACTAACTTGTTCTAAATGCCTTAAAATAACGTTTTCTTTGGCTACCTCTAAAAATATTCATTTCCCTGTAACTTCATTTTTACTCTCGATCTATCGTATACAAAATCAACAAGGAGGGGAGATAGATATTCAGCAATGCTCAGTGTTCATTTCCCAGCATCCACGTGATGGTTCCCAGACATCTGTAACTCCAGTTCCAGGCAACCAAAGCCCTCTTCTGGCCTCTGCAGGCACCAGACACACGCGTGGCGCACAAACATACAGGCAAGCTAAACACCCATACACATAAACAAAATAATAATTAAAAAAAAATCAACAAGGAACTGAGTGTCTCCGGTCAAATCTGTCACACACCGTATACTTTGTTACACTCTGAAAACAGCCTTAATTACGGCTAACGGAGAAAGGGCTTGCATCAAATTGATGCTCACTCTCTATTTCTCATTCTTTTTAGTTTGAGGCGAAGACCTTTGGTCCTCATGTGGCCACAGGCAAAAGGACACTGCAAGTTTGAAGGAAATGCAAGGACCCGGGAGGTTAACTTGTTTCTATCAACATGGAATAAATACGGAACGAAAAATCCCTCATCAACAACCATTCACGAACTTTCATCGAAGAAGTTGGGACTGCAAGAGCGCGCTCAGCACAGGGACATCCATTCCCAGCGGTACCTCTTATTGTCCTGGGACTTACTCCCTATATACACCTCTCACTCAGAGACGCGAGCATCTAGGAAAGCTAGGTTACAGCTCCCTGGTGCTGCAAGGGTGATCTCAAAGAGAGTGGCGCCCAGCCTCTGCCACTTTTGGCTGGGTCTCAGATGGACCCCACAGTCCCGAGGAGCCGAGAGGTCGACTGTGCAGTAAGATCTGTGAGCTCGGCCTGATCACCGCAGCTCCAGAGCCGCCTTCATCCAGTCTCTAGAAAGATGATGGTGCCCAGGCTTCTTCCCCGCCAGCCAAGCACTCCTCAAGTCCCCTCTCCACGCCTCGGATCCATCGCAAACCCCTCCTTTCTCCCCAGGCCTAGGCCTCCCTCCAGGCCCACTTTAGGGGCTCCTCCTTCGCCCCTGAAACCGATCTAGAACCCCAAAGATCAAGGTGAGCTCCATCCTACGTCCTCCTCGGCTTTAAGCGCAGCGCCCCGCCCTGGGCCTGGGGATAGGAGGGGGGTTGACTGGTCAGCTCTGGAGGGGCCAGGGCCCCCACACTCACCATCCTCAAGCCGAATCCCTCCTCCTCCGCCTCCTCCTCCTCCTCCTGCCTCCCCCGTTACCAGGGGTAACTGCTGCGGCGCCGCCCCTGACGTCCCTCGCACGCACAGCGGAGGAGCTGAGCCGCGGGATGGGGCGGGGTTCTGCTCCTCTTTACCCAAAGTGCGCAAGCGCGCCAAAGCGTCCGCCGATTGCGCAGGCGGTCTCGGGAGTGGCGGGAGGGCGGGCGGGCTGGCGAGCGACCCAGCGGGAGATGCAAAACCGCCCACGTGGCTGGCCGGAGCCTGTGGCCTGTGATTGGTCGGAAGGGGGGGCGTAGGGCGAGGGGGTGGTTCCTGGGCCTAGCCGCGACACTTCAGTTCTGCTTTCCTAGTCAGCTTCCACTGGTAGCAGTCGCCGGCTGCATCCCTCTGGGACCAGGTAAGAGTCCTCAAGTGCAGGCCAACGCATAGCTGCTCCTAATCCCCGCGCCTCCGAAGGGAGCCTGGCTCTGCTCTGTTGGGGCTGTCAGGCGCTGCGTGCTGGGCTTGCATCTGCAGAAGCCGCGTGGCCAGAGAGACGGACCAGTGCTCCAGTGGATGCCTCCCTTCTGACCCCCGTTGTCTTGCTTTAGGGACCCCGTTGAGTGCCATGCTTTAGGGTTCAGGAGTTGTGGGCTGCGCCTCTATCTCCACATTCTTGTTAGAATCCAAGATAGGTGATTTCTGCTGGGTTGGGGGAGGTCGCCTGAGAGAGGGCGATAGGGAGGTTGGGGACCGGTCCCTAGCATTGAGGTTAGCTGGCAGCAGGAGTGTTAGATTGTCTGGGATCCCCTGGATTTTGCTAAGCCATGCTGGATTGCAAGCGCTACCTCCCATTTGTCTCATGCACAGGACCACTGAGAGCTACCCTTGCCTCTGTGGCAGGTCGGTTTCCCGACACTGAAGTACAACCTGCCTTCGTGGAAATCTCATTCTTCCTAGTGGAATGTTTTTAATACGAGGTTTAATTTCCTTACGGCCATAGAAATCGGTTATTGTAAATGATAGAGTCCGGACTTGATCTAACTTGTAAACTATTTTATAGTGTTGCTTGTAAACACTGTGGCCCAGGTAGCAGTGCTGTTGTCCCTTGGGGGCTAAACTCAGAATGCAGGGGTTTGTACAGGGTAGGCAAGCACTCTGCCGCTGAACTACACTGCATTCCTCACCTCAGAGCTGTTTCTATTTGTTAGTAAACAGAGAACTCTTCTAACAGCTGATAGTTTAGGTAGACGTAGTATCTCTGGAAGTCTGCGGATGCATGTGTACCTGTTACCTATCTTACAGGTCCGTGTATGTCAAGTACATAGAGCAAGTCCTGTCACAAAGAAAGGGTTACATATTATTAATAGTTTAATCTGGGTTTCAGGTTTTACCTCTTTCACCAATCTAGTTAAGATTTCTGAAACAAAGGCAGATTTTTCCAGTATGGGTTTTCTTTTCTTTTCTTTTTTTTTTTAAAAGATTTATTTATTTATTTATTTTATGCATATGAGTACACTGTCACTCTCTTCAGACACACCAGAAGAGGGCATTAAACCCCATTACAGATGGTTGTGAGCCACCATGTGGTTGCTGGGAATTGAACTCAGGACCTCTGGAAGAGCAGTCAGTGCTCTTAACTGCTGAGCCATCTCTCCAGCCCAGTATGGGTTTTCAGGTTTGTTGTCCTTGTTGTTTTGAGACAGAGTCTTACTATGTAACTCTGGTGGGCCTGGAACTCACAGCTCTGCCTCCTTCCTGGGCACTCCTGGGCACCAGGTACATAGTGTGAACCGCTATCCCCTGCTAGGTTCCAGGTCTTTTTAGAATCAAGTAAAGTACTTTTTATAAAACCTTTAAAAAATATTTGCTTTATGTATATGAGTATTTTGTCTACATGTATGTAAGTGCACCACATGTGTCTTTGGTACCCTGGAGCTGGAATTATGGATGGTTGTCAGTCACCATGTGGGTGCTGAAAACTGAACCCAGGTCTTCTGCAAGAGCAGCAATTGCTCTTAATTGCTGAGCCATCTCTCCAGCTCCAAAGTTTTTAAAAATGTCAGAACATCTGCTGCCTGCATACTTGTATCAGATCCTTGGAGAAAAAAGTCAGTTCTGAATCTTGACTAAAGAAGTACAAAGTGGGGGCTGGAGAGATGGCTCAGTGGCTCAGTGGTTAAGAGCACTGGCTGCTCTTTGAAAGGTCCTGAGTTCAATTCCCAGCAACCACATGGTGGCTCACAACCATCTATAATGGGGGTTTGATGCCCTCTTCTGGCATGCAGGTATATAGGCGGATAGAGCACTCATATACATAAATAAATCTTTTTTTTTTAAAAAAAAAAAAAAAAAAAGAAGGTGATTAAACAGGTGGTGGTTTAATCCCAGCACTTGGGAGGCAGACACAGCAGCTGGATCTCTGAGTTTGAGGCCAGCCTGGTGGTCTACTAGAACAGCCAGGGCTACATGGAGAAACACTGTCTCAAAAAAAAAAAAAAAAAAAAGAAAGAAAGAAAGAAAAGAAAGAAAAAAAGAGGCACAAGGTGAATGATTAGATTACAGACCCCTCTCCTGTTTAGTTACTAATCTGCTGTTCTCCACACGGGGGCTCTTTTGTGGGGAAAGGCACATTCAGATTTCCCTCTGGTGAGATGGTATCTGTTTTCACTGTTACCTTGGAGTCAGATGAGTGTTTGTGAGCAGAGGCCTGGGCCTACTGGTTTAATTATTACTGTCTTTCTAGGCAACCTGGCAGTAGTCTGCTATTTCAGTGGTCTTTGGTCTGGTCTTGCAGAGTTTTGAGCTGCCTGAACCTCCCAAGGCCTAGTGCCTACGGGGCGAGTACACTACAGGGCACATACTCTATCTCAGAACTATATCTATGGTTCTGTTCTGAGCTTTGGTACCACTTGCCGGAGGAGATGAGCTTTCTCTAGGAAAGATTACTACAATTTCTGCTTCATTTGATTTCTTCTCTCTCTTAAGTTCTCTGTCTCTCTCAATTGCTCTCATTTAAAAAAAATTTTAAGGGTGTGTGTGTATTTGTATGTGTGTATGTGGTGATCAAGTACCATGTGTATAAAGTGAAGATATGACCACTCCAGGGTGTGGTTGGGGAGAAGATTTTATTGTAGATATGATGGAAAGTACAGCTAGAAGCATCTGGAAGAGTCCAGAGCAGGGAGAAAGTAGTACATTGAACACGACCAGCAGAATAAACCAGGCTGTGAGAGGAAGATGAAAGAGGGGGTCAAGAGAAGAGGGGTCAAGAGAGCTCATGGCTGAAATGGCATGTGTGGGTGGTGGTGGTGGGTGGTGGGGTGTTCTGTTGGATTGAGAAGCTGGAGGAAGGGAAGCTGTTTCTCCTGAGCTGAGGAAGTTTAGGGTAGGGGTGGTGTGAGACGAGCTGGAAGGAGCCACAGGTGCTGAGTGAGGTGGAGGCCAGCAGACAGTTTGGTGTGCTAATGGACCCCACAGCTCCTGAGTGTCTTTTGGACTGACACCCGTGAGCGTGAGCGGACCAGGGGACTGCTTACAGGAGTCTGTTTCCTCCTTCCCCATGTAGTTCTGGAGAGTGAACATGTTGTTAGGCTTGGTGACAAGTGCCCTTGTCCACCTACTTACCTTTCAGGCTCCTTTTTTTTTTTTTTCCTTTTTTTTTTTTTTTTTTTTGTGTCTCTGAGATAGTTTCAATGTATCACCCAGGCTTGTCTGAGCTTGTTTTAAAACAAAGAAACATTTTACTTTATTTATTTGGTTGGTTGGTTTTTGGTTTGTTTGAGACAGAGTCTCAATTTGTAGCTTTGGTTGTTCCTCACAGAGATCCAGCTGGCTCTGCCTCCCAAGTGCTGGGATTAAAAGAGTGTGTGCCTCTATGCTTGGCCTCCTTTGACTTTTATGTAAGTGTTTGCTTGCGTCCTGTGTTCACAGAGGTCAAAAGGTGTTAGATCCCCTGGAATTGGAGTCATAGATGATTGCGGGAACCACCCCATGGATGCTGGGAACTGAACTCTTGCGGCTGTCTGCAAGAGCGTTACCACTATGGTGGTTTGAATGAGAATGGCCCCCATAGGCTCATATATTTGAATGCTTAGTTCTCAACTGGTGGACTGTTTGGGAAGGATTAGGAGGTGTGGCCTTGTTGGAGGAGGTGTGGCCTTGTTGGAGGAGGTGCGTCACTGGGGTGGCCTTTGAGATTTCAAAAACCCATGCCAGAGCCGGGCGGTGGTGGCGCACTTTAAACGTGGTTGGCACCAACCATGGGCTTAGATCCTAAAGTGAAACAAGGCGGGCACCAGCTTTCGTCTCTCTCTGCTTCCTGATGCAGACTGGATGTGCCCAGCCACCTCACTCTCCTACTGCCAGACCTTTCTGGATGCATTCTTATGAACCGTGGGCCGAAATACCCGGCTCCCTCTCCTTCCTAACTTTCATACTTTGTTTCATTGTTGCAACAAGAATTAGCCCCAGAATTGTAAGGAGAGGGGCTTTCACTGTGTTCCACCTGATCACATGGCTTGCAGGCCTTGGGTGTGCTGAAGGACTGTGGATGGATGAGTTTGGAGCCCCGGACTATGAAAGCCCTCAAAGGCTGCAGAACCAGTGGGCCCATTTGGTTGGGGTTTGAAACATGAGAAAGCGGAGAGAAAAGCAGATGGTGGAAGCTACCTCTGGAGCTTCCAGAAGGAACAAGGACCCTACTGGGAACAGGGCTAGAGAACACCCATGTTCCGGCCTGGCAGTTAATAGGCTTTCTGCTCAAAGCTTTAAAGTTTGAGTGAGGACAAGTTAGAAAGGAATTCGGTTTGGTATTTTGGCTAAATTGTTTGGAAATTTGAAGACAGCATAACATCTAGGCCACCATGTGGTTACTGTACACTGATCTTAGACCTACAGTGGCAGAAAGATGCGAAGCAGAGGGTCACAGGCTAGACTACAGGATCACAAGCAGCTACAGTTGTGAAAAGGACATTAAAGAGAACCCCTGTTATTTCTCACTGGGATGGGTAATGAGAAAGATGCCCTGCAGACCATTTACCCATCCAAGGTTTCACCTTGTGAAAATGCAAATTCAGTTGAGAAGAGAGAGCCCCTGCTGCTGAAGACAACCACTTGTGGAACTGTCTTCCCAAGTTTGGTTGCCCAGGTGGCAGCGATCACCACAGCTGTGGATGGAGGGAGCAGACTACTTCTTGGACTTGCAGTAGAATTAGAACTGCCCTTTTGGATCTCCAGGCATCCAAAGTGTAAGAGTAACAGGCTACCTACTCATATGCCAAGGCGTTAGGAAGCTGCTGTGATCAGACAAGTCTGGTGTGTCTCCTGGTGAGCCTGTGCCTTGCCCTTTCCACAGATGTTTCTGGGGCCCACTCCCCAGCCCCCTTAGGTGAGGTAGATAGCTGTAGGAGACTGGATGCCAGCATTCTCTGCTTCCCGACTGCAGGTGTGATGTGCCTAGCCACCTTACACTCCTGCCCCAGTGGTGGTTAGACTGTGGTAGACAATTTCTCTGAAGGCAGGCCTGGGGAAGGCAGAGGGCTTCTAGTTCAGAATGCCTACTTTCCCTATTTCTCTGCTAGTACTAGGGGACACTATGCTAGTTCTGATGAGTCAGACTGAGCTCCTCTGTGTCTGACACTGTCTCCCTTTGTGTGACCAGGCACAGGGCTGGCTACTAACATGGACCAGGAAACGCTAATTGGCAGTGTCTTAGTATGGTCACCATTCACAGGGTCCCTGTCTTAGTTAGGGTTTTACTACTGTGAACAGACACCATGACCAAGGCAACCCTTATAAGGACAACATTTAATTGGGGCTGGCTTACAGGTTCAGAGGTTCATTATCCTCAAGGTGGGAACATGGCAGCATCCACCCAGGCATGGTACAGGAGGAGCTGAGAGTTCCACAGCTTCATCTGAAGGCTACTAGCAGAATACTGGCTTCCAGGCAGTTAGGATGAAGGTCTTAAAGCCCATGCCCACAGTGCCACACCCACTCCAACAAGGCCACACCTTCTAATAGTGCCACTCCCTGGGCCAAGCATATACAAAGCATTACAGGCCCCTAGATCATCACGGGGAATGCTTAGGGTCCCTGACTGGCAAGGCCTCTGGGGAAAACTGGTTAAGGGATCGACTCTCATTCTTTCTTTGCTCCTTACGTCTGTAGTTTTTGTTTCAACACTATGGAGGCTGACCTGTCCAGCTTTAACATTGATGCTCCCCGCTGGGACCAGTGCACTTTCCTGGGGCGTGTCAAGCACTTTTTAAACATCACGGATCCTCGCACTGTCTTTGCATCCGAGCAGGAGCTGGACTGGGCCAGGGAGGTGGTGCAGAAGACCAGGTGAGTGAGTGGTGGGGGAGGGGCTGGAGGAACCAGTATAACATGGAGAACTGCTGAGCTCTCTAGGGGAGGGAGAAGCTGGAGCTGGAGAAGCTGGCAGAGGTCTAAGGGAGGCAGGAGTCAGGTCAAGGTGTCACTGACGTTGTCCTTGGGTGACAGGATGGGACTTGTGCCCCCTGGCACTCAGGTGGAGCAACTGCTGTATGCGAAGAAGCTTTATGACTCCGCCTTCCACCCTGACACTGGGGAGAAAATGAATGTCATCGGGCGGATGTCCTTCCAGGTCCCCGGTGGCATGATCATCACAGGCTTCATGCTCCAGTTCTACAGGTGAGTCCAAGATGGAGGAGGGGCCAAGCTGTAATAACAGTCCTCTTGATCAGTCACTTACCGGGTATGGGCACTGTGCTAAGTTCTTTCCGTGGGTGGCCTTTCCCCTCTCTCAGCCCTACACACAGGCGCCCTGTCTTCTCTCTTTCTAGATGGGACTCTAGAGGCTAAGTGACAGTTCATGACCTCACGCAGAACTGCAGGGGCCTGATGGTGACACAGACAGACCTCGAGTGCTCGGCTAGCCATCCCGAGGACTGTTGTACTCTTACTAGTATTGCTAGTCTTACTATTTTGAGAGTCTCACTATGTAGCCCTGGCTGACCTAGAACTCTATGTAGATTAGGCTGACTTTGAACTCACAGATATTCCACCTGCTTCTACCTCTATAGTACTTGAATTAAAAGAATAAGGCTGTTTTGTTTTAATAATTTGGAGTGGGAAGATCTGCTTTTTTTTTTTTTTTATTGTATATATGTGAGTACACTGTCCTTACCTTCAGACATGCCAGAAGAGGGCATTGGATCCCATTACAGATGGTCGTGAGCCACCATGTGGTTGCTGGGAATTGAACTCAGGTCTTCTGGAAGAACAGTCGGTGCTCTTAACCACTGAGCCAATCTCTCCAGCCCCCTAAATTCTTAAAGTATAAATTCCACAGTGTTTTTATGTTTTGAATGTTTGACACCCAAATGAAAAACAAAAAGCCCCTTTCTTGCTCTACTTGGTTGGGAAGGGAATGAGCTTTTGATGTTGGACTCTGAACCCTCTACCCTCTTTATTCATTAGTTAGTTGTCGAGCTATGCCGCGGTCCAGGTGTCAGGGATTAAATATTTTAGGGTCTTCTCTTGGAGACACAGCATAATGGAGATTGGGAAGTAGTAGTTTGGGGGACGGGGGAGAATTTTGAGTGATGGGAACAAGACACATGGAGTGATTGTCCCAGGAAGGGCAGAAGAAGGGTCAGAAAAATCCCAAGAAGGAAAGTATCCCGACAGAGCAGGATCCTGTGAGAGGAAGATGGGTGTTCCAGGGGGCGAGCTCATCCCATCCAAAAGCCCAGGGCGTAAAAAAGAATGGGCATGTGCTAGTGAGCTGCAGCGC
This sequence comes from Arvicanthis niloticus, assembly GCF_011762505.2. Classification (NCBI taxonomy): domain Eukaryota; kingdom Metazoa; phylum Chordata; class Mammalia; order Rodentia; family Muridae; genus Arvicanthis; species Arvicanthis niloticus. Next base: position 152,980,604 of record NC_047658.1, read on the forward strand.
TGCAGAGCTGGGGTGCCCAGTCCCCCCAGGCCCCTCTTCATCTGTCCTGCCTCCCTTACTCTAGGACAATGCCTGCGGTCGTCTTCTGGCAGTGGGTGAACCAATCCTTTAATGCCTTGGTCAACTACACCAACAGGAATGCAGCTTCCCCCACGTCAGTCAGGTAGGAGACCTGCTAGCCTCTGCCCCCCTGAGCAGCCTGTCTGCTCTTGGACTGTCTTTTCTTTCTTAGTGGTGCCCACTCTGGCCAGGTGACCAGGTTACCCTTTCCCAGTGTTTGAAATATTAAGACCAACTGAGACTATCTTTTCCCCAGACCATTTCGAAATATTTACTTATTTGATAGATATATTCTTTTCTTTTTTTTTAAAGAGTTATTCATTTATTTTATGTATATGAGTATACTGCAGTTGTACACTGCATATTTTATGTATATAAGTACACTGCAGACACACCAGAAGAGGGCATCAGATCCCATTACAGATGGTTGTGAGCTACCATGTGGTTGCTGGGAATTGAACTCAGGACCTCTGGAAGAGCAGTCAGTGATCTTAACCACTGAGCCATCTCTCCAGCCCCCTATTCTTTTCTTTTTAAAAAAAATATTTAGTTTTACTTATTAGATTTATTTATTTTGTCTTATTGTTTGTGCACTTCATGTATACTTGGTGCCTGCAAAAATCAGAAAAGGGCATTGGATCTCCTGGAACTGGAGTTATGGATGGATGTGAGCCACCATGTGGGTGCTGGGAGCACAGCCTGGGTCCTCTGCAAGGGCATCCAGTGCTCTTGAGCTCTAGAAATGACTCCATGGTTAAGAGCATGCCCTACATTTATAGAGCTTCTAAGTCCAATTCCTAGCACCCAGATCAGGTAGTCCAGCTCTGGGGGATCTGACCTCTACATGCATGTATGCACACATGTGCACACACATAATTTTAAACTAAAAATCAGAAACGAAGCTGGGCATGGTGGCTCACACTTTTAATTTCAACACTCAGGAGGCAGAGGCAGGGGATCTCTGTGAGTTTCAGTCTAGCCTGGGCTACCCTGTCTTAAAACCAAAACTAAAACAGTACTCTTAACCACTGAACCATTTCTTATGCCCCAAGATTTATTTCTGTTTGTGTGTGTGTTATGTTACTGATTGCCATGTGTGTGTGCAGAAGGCAGAAGAAGAAGTTAGATGCCCTCCAGTTGGAGTTGCAGGTGTTATGAGTCATTGGGTGTGGGAGCTGGGAATTGAACCTGGGTTCTCTTAACCACTGAACGAGTCATCTTTTTAGTCCCAGAATTTTGCTGAGTGTTAATTATGTGCCAGGCAAGGTTCTAGAGGCTTGAGATTCCCTGATGAATAAAACATAGCAGTCTCTGTTTAAAGATCTTACAGGGCTGGCAGGCAGGTCTCTGTGAGTTCAAGGCCAGCTTACATGCTGAGATCCTGTTCAATAACCAAACCAGACACATGTAAGAGTCTACAGTGACCCCGGCCTTCCATTGCTGTTGTCATGGAGATGAGTGGTGACAGGACAGCAGTGGAACTCTGTTCAGACTATCCCCTTGGGAAGTCCCTTCTGTAGAGGTGGCATCCAGCTGGGTTCTGAAAGATCAGTGTTGTCTTAGCTAGGGTTACTATTGCTGTGGGGAAACCATCATGAAAAGTAACTTGGGAAGGAAAGAGTTTATTTCACTCACAGTTCCATAGAACAGTTTATTGCTGAAAGCAGGGAGGGCAGGAACTCAGGCAGGACAGTAGACAGGAGTCAATGCAGAGGCCACGGAGGGGTGCTGCTTACTGGCTTTCTCCCTCTGGTTTGCTCAGTGTGCTTTCCCAGGACCACAAGCCCAGGGATGGCTGTCCCCCCATCAATCACTAATTAAGAAAATGCCCTAAAGGCTTCCCTACAGCCTGATTTTATGGAGGCATTTCCTTAATTGAGGGTCCCTCTTGAGATGAATTTAGCTTGTGTCAAGTTGACGTAAAACTAGCCAGCGTAAGGATTCAAACATGTAGCAGGCCAGGAGGGTTCTCTCAACAGGGAGCAGCAATATACATTGGTTCTGAGGCAGAAAAAAGTGTGATGTGTTTAACGCTTTGAAGGAGGACTAAGGGTGCTAGGCACTGAGTGATGGGAATGGGGTATGAGATGGTTCTAGAGACAGGTCACATGAGTCCTGAAGCCCAGTTACTCACTAAAGCCCCTGGCCTTGCCTGAGCCACTGTGATACCACTCCCAACACCTATGCATTCATCCATCTGGCATTTCTCTTTCACTAGGCAGATGGCTCTCTCCTACTTCACAGCTACCACCACTGCGGTGGCTACTGCAGTGGGCATGAACATGTGGACAAAGGTACGTATAGCTGGGGTGCTATTGGCCACCAGAGGGCAGCAGAGTTCCAGAGAAAACAGCTTTCTTGGCTTATAAGGAGTTTGAGGATTCCAGAGTGGCTGTCTGGACATATGTCGCTAGCAGTGTTTAATTGCCTCTGTTCCTATATAATCCAAGGCCTTTTCTACCCTGTCTTCATATGAGCTTGAATAACTTCCATTGTTCCCTACCTTCAACAGAGAGCCCCACCCTTGGTGGGCCGATGGGTGCCTTTTGCCGCTGTGGCTGCTGCTAACTGTGTCAATATCCCAATGATGCGACAGCAGTGAGTACAGGGAGCCTTGTTCTCCTCCATCACAGGGTTAGCAGGGACGGGAAGGAGGCCAAGGTGCTCGGCCACTAGCTTCCTGGGACTGGGCAGTACAGAGAAGACCAGTGGACCCAGCTTTCAGTAAGGTCCTCAAGGGCCGCCATTCCTCTGTAATGGCCCAAAGAATGGTGGGAGGTTTAAATTTAGTGTACTGGGTGTTGAGTGAGGTTGATTAAGCATGGACCTATGGATCAGTCCTTTTTTTCTTGTTCATGCTGGGGGTTGAACTCAATGTCTTGTGCTTTATCCCTAAAGCTGTATCTCTAGCTCAGCTCCTGTCCAAGTGAGTGAAAGTCAGAGCTGTAAACTCTGCCTACTTCCCAAGCTCTAGAATAGCTTACGGCAGAAATGTGGCAGAACTGAGCATCCAATGCTAGCACAGTATCCAGATGCTCTGAGAAGCCAGGGGAGGGGAACAATTAGTCAGGAACCGATTGTATCTTGCAGGTTTTGCTTTTTGCTCATTTTTTTTTTAAGATTTATTTATTTATTATGTATATATATATGCCTGCAGGCCAAAAGAGGGCACCAGATCTCATTACAGATGGTTGTGAGCCACCATGTGGTTGCTGGGAATTGAACTCAGGACCTCGGAAACAGCAGTCATTGCTCTTAACCACTGAGCCATCTCTCCAGCCCGCTTCTCATCTTTTTATTTATGTGCATACACTGTCACTCTCTTCAGACACACCAGAAGAGGGCATCAGATCCTATTTTAAATGGTTGTGAGCTACCATGTGGTTGCTGGGAATTGAACTCAGGACCTCAGAAAGACCAGTCAGTGCTCTTAACCACTGAGCGATCTCTCCAGCCCTAGAGTCTTTTTTTAAGAGAGATAGAGAGATAGAGGAGGATTTACTTTGTATCCTTGGCTGACTTAGGAGTTTACTATGTAAACCAATCTGACCTTGAATTTACAGAGATCCACTTGCCTCTGCCATCTGAGTTCTGGGATTAAAGGCATGCACCACCATGCCTGATGACAGATTTAATTTTTAATCATGTGTATGTATGTGTGGGTACGTGTATGTGAGTGCAGGTGCCCACAGAGAATGAACACAGTGGATCTCTATGGAGCTGAAGTTACATGCAGTTGTGAAACTGATGTAGGTGTTGGGAACTGAACTTAGCTGTGTCTCACTGTGTAGTCCTGGCTGGCCCAGAGCTTGCACTGATCTGCCTCTGTCTCTGGAGTGCTGGGTTTATAGTTGTGTACTACCAGAAATAATGGCGGTGGCTCCTTCTCCTTCTCCTTCTCCTTCTCCTTCTCCTTCTCCTTCTCCTTCTCCTTCTCCTTCTCCTTCTCCTTCTCCTTCTCCTTCTCCTTCTCCTTCTCCTTCTCCTTCTCCTTCTCCTTCTCCTTCTCCTTCTCCTCCTTCTCTTCCTCCTCCTCCTCCTCTTCTTCCTCTTCCTCCTCCTCCTCTTCTTTCTCCTCTTCCTCCTGCTTCTTTTTCCCCTTCCCCTCTTCCTCTTCTTTCTCTTCTTCCTCCTCCTCTTCCTCCTCCTCCTCCTTCTATTTTTTTCTCTTTGACATGCTGGGTATCAAGCCTGGAGACACGCTAGCCAAGGATGACTGCTAAGCTGCATCCCCAGCCCAGTTTCTGTTTTCTTTGTTTTCCCTTTTGTATTTTTCTAGAACACAGGTGGTGTAAGGGCTGGGTATCTTAGATGCCACTGACACCGCTGTCTGTAACAGCCATATTGTGTTGGCAGGTGGAGGTTCTCCACAGCAGCCCCCATGGAAAGAGCTTGCAGAGTGCTATGCATGCACATGTCTCCTTGCTCTGCTGTGCTTCCCAAGCAGATGAACGAGTGTGTCTATCTACCTGGTCTCCAACCGAGAGACGCCAAGAGCTTGTCTAGAGAGAATGGCTACTGTTTGAGGCATGGATACTAAGTCAGGCACTGGTCTCAGAACTTGTCCAGTAGCTCATTTAATTCTCATTAGGTTCCATGAAGTAGGTGCCAGGATTATCCCATTCTCCACATGAGGAAAACTGAGGTTTGGAAGGGTTAAAGATCACTCTTAAGGTCACACATACGCCTACAGCTTCAGGAATCCACTCAGGCAGTGTGGCTCCAGGGCTGGTTTCTTGCCCTCTGCTCAGGATCATCATCCACTGGGATGAAGAAGGGAGACCGAAGGGCCAGGCTGCAGGAGGGGGCTTCCTTCTGCATCAGTCCTTAAAGCTGGTGACCTGATGTGTCACCTGCCAGGCAGGTTCCTTGTGTCTACTTCCTAACGTCCAGAAACTTTTGTCGTTTAGGGAACTCATCCAGGGCATTTGTGTGAAGGACAGGAACCAAAATGAGCTTGGCTATTCTCAGGTAAGCAGGGGAGAGACTTTCCCCCTTGACCCTGTCCCTCCTAGATGGGCTCACACATGCCTTGGGTGCCATTACAGGTTTGAGATCCCCCTTCTCTCCATTTAGTTGTTCAGACAGGCTTCCCAAATCATTTCAGGCAGGCGAGTTGGGTAGGGACACTTGGCTCCTGGTGGGTCCATCCATCCCCTCTACCTGCTCAGACTTGGCCATGCTACCCCCTTACCTCTGTAATGCAGCCCACAAACACTGGATAAGTGGCCCCTGACAGCTCTTCTTTGCCCCCAGAGAGCTGCTGCTGTGGGCATCACACAAGTGGTTATTTCTCGGATCACCATGGCAGCCCCTGGAATGAGTAAGATGGGGAATACCTCTTGTGTTGTGGGGACCCTTGAATACCTGGTTGAGGCTCTGGTCACCTCAGCTTTCAAGTGGGAGGTGGCATACTTTCTCAAGCTTTCTGTGAAGGTTGATAGCCCTGGGGACCCACACGTGTTCTTCCCATTTCTATCAGTTCATCTAATTTTGGGGAGCAAGTTAACCTCATTTAGCTAACAATACTGAGTAATGGTGGGAGATACCTGGGAGACAGTGGCAGAGGCAATGGCCCGCCCTGGAACCCAGCAGGGGCGTATTGCAGAGTAGGTTACAGATGTGTTTGTGTGAACCTGCAAGGTAGTTTTCCTTTTGAGAAGGGTTCTTTGGGTACAGGATGTGTGTGTCTACCTTCTGTTGATGAACACATTTTTGGGAACTGTACTTTCTCTGGGACTTGGGGGAGAGTCTGTGTAGCAGTGCCTATGCAGTCTCTGTTTTTCTCCCAATGGGAAATATTTTCTGCAGAGTCTTGGGGAGACGGCAGGCCCCTCACTCAGGCCGTGATCTGCCTGCAGCCGTGGGTTTGGGGAGTCTGTCTTCTCTTTCAGCTGTTTGTCTTTTCCAGTCCTGTTGCCAGTCATCATGGAGAGGCTGGAGAGACTACCCCTGATGAAGGTAGGTCACTCTCTCTGCCTACCTTCCTAGAAATTGGCTCTTCCCTCCTTCCCAGTAGCTGCCACCTCATCTTAAGCAGAGCCTGTGCCAGCCTTTACCTGCCTCTATTTCAGATATGAGAACAGGCTTCCTGACCTTGTCTGCAGAGAGCCAGGGGGAACACCTTTCCCCGTCAGGGCAGCAGGTCTAGCCTCTGGCTTCTTCTGGTGGGGTAGGTGCAGGGTGTGTTCTGCGGTGTCTAAGTCCCTTGTGGGCCTCTTTCTCTGTTTTTCCCCCCTCCGAGCAGAAGGTGAAACTGCTGCATGCTCCGCTGCAGGTCCTGCTGTGTGGCTGCTTGTGAGTATGTCCTCTTGATGGTGTGGGCTCTTTGCTGGCTGTGACACCCAGATGTGTGAGCTGGGGTTCTTCCCAGCGTCCCCTCTCCCTCAGGTCTAGAGCAGGTTTAGAGAAGTAAGAATGAGGAGGTGGAGATTGGTTGGGGCTCTCAGCATCTCAGCCTCCCAGACAGAAAAAATGGCACACTGTGTTCTTAGCAGTTTGCCATTGACTGGGATGTCATTGATCGTGTACTGCTGGTGATAGTTCTTTTCCCTGTGTGGCACAGGCCCCTGTGACCTTGCGGTCTGCTGTTTACTCTCCTTTAGTTACATCAGTTACTTAGTTACATCTCTTTAGTTACATCTTTATTCTCTTTTCCCCATTGACTGCAGGTGTGAAGCCGAGGTTGGAGTGAGGGGGGAGGGGACACAGATTTCTATCACCAAGTCATGATGAGTTTTCTGCATGATAGCTCAGTGGCAGAGAGTGCTTGCCTAGTGTGCACCTGACCCTGGGTTCAGTTCCCAGCCAGGGTGGTGGCACACAGGTGTCCTCCCAGCAGAAGCAGGAGCGGGAGGGTCAGTAGTTCAGGGCCATCCTCAGCCAGCTCCTGCCCCTAGTCTACAGGATGACCCTGTCTCAAAACAGGCAGTAGAGAAGGGCCGGAGGGAAGGTCGGTCAGGTGTGTGGGCTCAGGGACAGGGTGTGGCCAGGTCTCTGTCCCTAACACTCACTCCTCTCCTTTCTTCTAGCCTCCTCTTCATGGTGCCGGTGGCGTGTGGGCTCTTCCCTCAGGAATGGTATCAGCCATTTGTTGCCTGCTTCTCTTTATCAAACACTCTACTCCTGCTCCGAGTGACCTGCTGAGAGGGAGGTTGGGCAGCAAAGTAGATGTTTCCAAGTGCATCTGCCTAAATTCTGGCCTTCTAACTTGGGGCGAATGGCACACCAGCCGGGACTCTGAGGGATTGGGGGAGAAGCCAGGAGTAAGAGTTCTCACCCGATGTCTTAGAGACATGGTGGGGAACAACAGGAGGCATCTTGTCCTGCCGGCTGAGTGTTAGCAAGGCCACTTCTGCCTGGATCTGGCCTTTAAAGTTGAATGAGGCATTTATTCTGCATACTCTGGCTCGTGATTGGGTCTGTGTGTGGGCGTGCACCTCTGCTTACTCTGTGCTTCCTAGAAGGGGGTGTGGGGAAGAGATGAGGGGGTGGGGCCGTCAGCCTGGGGTCAGCTGGAGGCTGGTTCCAGGACACAGGTGTATCTGTGCATGACCTGAGATGTCACTCCACCGGCTGTGCAGGATCATGGCCATCTATCTGCCAGGCACCTCCCGAGTCCTGAGCACTGTGTTCACAGACTCGTGGAAAAGACAGGTGTTAAAGCCCGGAATTGTAGTCCATCCAGGTAGATGAGGTGGAGGTCAAATGTGACATTTATTCCGACACAGTAATTATTTTGGCTACAGATTAGGAATTGAACTTGTAATCCCCTACTGGGCATGGGGTTGAAGTAGGAGGATCAAGAGTTCAAGCTAGGGGTTAGAGAGATGGCTTGGAGGTCGAGAGCACTGATTGCTCTTCTAGAGGTCCTGAGTTCAATTCCCAGCAACCACATGGTGGCTCACAACCATCTGTAATGAGATCTTCTGGCTTGTAGGAATACATGCAGGCAGAACACTGTATGTATGAATAAATAAATAAATAAATCTATCTCTAAAAAAATGTTCGGCCGGGCGGCGGTGGCGCACGCCTTTAGTCCCAGCACTTGGGAGGCAGAGGCAGGCGGACTTCTGAGTTCGAGGCCAGCCTGGTCTACAGAGTGAGTTCCAGGACAGCCAAGGCTATACAGAGAAACCCTGTCTCAAAAAACAAAAACAAACAAACAAAACAAAACAAAACAAAAAAAAAAAATAATTAAAAAAAATGTTCAAGGCCAGACTGGGATATATGGACCCTAGCAAACAAAAGCAGTTAAAAGCATTTAAAAAAACAAAAAACAAACAAACAAAAAAAACCCTGCCTCATAAAACCTAAGAAAAGGTCTGGGAGATGGTAAAGCACTTGCCATGCAAACCCTAGAATCTGAGTTAGGTCACCCAGAATCCTCGTAAAAGAGCTGGGTGTAGTAGTGTGTACTTCCAATCTCAGTGTCGGGGAGCCCGGGCGGGTACATCCCTGACGCTCGCTGAGCGGCCAGCCTGGCACGATTGCTGAGTTCCAGGTTCAGAAAGAGACCTTGTCCCCCCCCAAATAAAATGAGGACAACTGAGAAAGGCGCCTGATGTCACTCTCAGGCCCCCATACATGTGCACACACATACACATGCATGCACACACATAAAATGGGGTGGGTGATATTTTTAAAAATTAGAATGGACTCTCCTAGTTTCATTCTGTTGCTGGGGCAAACACCGTGACTAAGAGCTACTTGGGGGAAGAAGGATTTGTTTTATTTGTGTGTATGTGTCTCTGTGTGCTGGGCGTTTGCAACAGCCAAGAGAGGGCCTTGGATCCCTTGAGTTAAGAGCAGGTTTGAACTCCTGACGTGGGTGCTGGATTTGGATTAGCATCTTCTGGAAGCCATCTCTCCAACCCCGTCTTTGTTATTCTTGTTGTTTTGTCCGTGGAAAGCAGTAGAGACTATCCAATGTGGCTATGTTGGAAAGACGGGCAAAGATGCAGCGACCCCTCAAGGGTCCTGATGTGACAGTAGAGTTTTGAGGGCCAAGGACCTCTAAGCAGACTTGGTATTATCCTGTAGGACTGTGTGAAATCTTTCAGACAATTCCCTGGGGGGGGGGGGGGGGATTTATTTGGCTAGTAATCTAGGGCAGGGCAGGGCAGGGCAGGGCAGGGCAGGGCAGCAAAGCAGGAACTCAAGCAGGAGCTTGAGGCAGAAGCCATGGGGGCATGATGCTTGGTGGCTTGTCTACACAGGCTCATACTTAGCTTTCCCAGAGAGCCCAAGGGACCTGCCTAGGGAATGGTGCCGCCCAGCCTGGGTACTCCCACATCAGCTAATAACAAAGACAATTCCTCACAGACACGCTTACAGATCATCTTAATAAAGATAGTTACCAGTTGAGACTCTCTTTTCAGGTGACTCTAGGCTATGTCAGGTTGACAGTTAATGCTGACTAGGATGGACTTCTTAGAGGTGACCTGTGGGTGGGTTTTTTCCTCAGGGTAAATTGCTGGCTGTCTTAGTAGCATCCTCATAACCCACTTCTGGTTTTCCTTTCAGCAAATTACCAGTTTCCTATCTAGAGCCAGAGCTTCAGGACAGCATCAAGGCCAAGTATGGAGAACAAGTCCTCTTCGCCTACTTTAATAAGGGTCTCTAAGTGCTCCGTGCCTGCAAGGACCAATTCGTAAGCCGCGTGGAGCAGCTTTCCCTGCCAGCTGTACATACCTGGTCTACATTCCTCTTTGCAATAAGGTCTGAAAGAAAGCCAGGCTAGATAGGGAAATAGAGTAGGTGGGTGGGGAGATGGGTCCTGTGTCTACATAAGCACCTAATTTACTGGACTCCAGAGGACAAAAATTAAAAAGGGGATCAAGGGGGCTGGGGGTGAAGCTTGGTTGGGAGTGTTTGCCACCATTCACAAAGTTCTGGATTCAATTCTTTGTACCATATGATTCAGGCATAGTTTTCTATGCTTGTGATCCCTGTACTTAAGAAGTGGATGCAGGAGGATTAGAAGTTCAAAGTCAGGTAGTAGTGGTACACACCTTTAACCTCAAGAGGCAAAGGCAGGCTGATCTCTGAGTTTGAGGCCAGCTTGGTGTACAGAGCTAATTCCAGGATATCCAGGGCTGCACAGAGAAATCTTGTCTCAAAACAAACAAATAAACAACCCCCCCCAAAAGTTCAAAGTTAGCTACATAGGGAATTCCAAGATAGCCTTAGTTAGAGACTGACTCAAAAACGTGAGGGAGGGAACAAGGACAAAGTAGTCTGTCTGCTTTGTCCTTGACCCTGTCCCTTGGGACCAGAAGCTGAGGCCTTCTCAGCAGAGGTTGCTGGTATCTGGGAGATGCTCACACAGTTTAGAGTAACTAGAAAGCGTGTGACTCTTGTCCAGTCAGGACAGAAGATACACCAGTCCCTTCCTCTTCTCCCGCTGCCTCCCTCCTAAGCAAGGCAGATGTTTAACTGTGTGAGTCTTTAAAAAGCTTTTTATTGTTGGGTTGTTTTTTTTTTTTAATTATGGGTATGGGTGTTTTGCCTTCATGTATGTCTCTGCATGCAGTGCCCACAGAGGTCAGAGAGCATGTCAGATCCTCTGAAACTGGAGTTACCACTGCCAGCGATTATGTGGTCAAACCCTAGTCCTCTGGAAGAGCAGCCACTGCTCTTAACTACTGAGCTGGTTCTCCTGCTCCCTATTCAGGAGGAAAAGAAGGAACAGTGTGACTCCTCTTGGGGACTCATCTCTACCCTTCCCCATTGTGCCCTGACTAAGCTGTGTCATTGGGAATGCTGCTAGATTTGAGTTTTTTAAGTCCTTGGAGTTATTTGTACTAAAAAAGACAAACAAACAAACAAACCCCTCAAAACATGGACAAATAGTTCCTTTCCTCAGCCCATTGGTTCTCATACCAAAGAGATTGGAGTGTACGGAGAGGACAGGGACCTCTGAGTGGGAATCCACCAGGACCACAGCCTTAATAGTGTTTGTGTGGCCAGGCAGTGGTGGCGCATGCCTTTAATCCCAGCACTTGGGAGGCAGAGGCAGGCGGATTTCTGAGTTCGAGGCCAGCCTGGTCTACAGAGTGAGTTCCAGGACAGCCAGGACTACACAGATAAAAAAAAAAAAAAAAGTAAGTGTGTGTGTGTGTGTGTGTGTGTGTGTGTGTGTAGTGGTTATGGGGGAAGCATGCACCTTTAATCCTACCCTCCGATGGCAGAATTTGGTGGATCTCTGAGTTCCAGGCCAACCTGGTCTACAGAGTGGGTTCCAGGACAGCCAAGGCTACACAGAGAAACCCTGTCTTGAAGAAATAATGAGTACAGGCAAACAGCCACTTCACTAATGTTCTGTGGGGCATCAAGTTCTCCCCTTTTGAAAATGACTATTCTGTCTTAGAATCACATCCAAATCTACTTCTGGGACCTTTAGCTGAGAAGTCTCTTCTCTCGTTGCCTTCTCTGTTTTACAAGCCGAGTTCCTCACTGTGAGTGAAGGCACCTGCCGCATACTTCAGTGGGCTGATTTCCTGCTGGCCTCCCTTCCTCAGCCTGTTAGGTCTCATGTCAAAGATGGTGCTGATGGGATGGTAGCTTCACTTGGATACCTCAGAGAGGAAGTCCACAGGGACCAAGACACCTAAGGAGGGCAATTCCTTGAGCCCTTGGGAGACTGGCTTACCTGGGTTCAGTGTGTATATGTGTTTTGTCTGCCAAGATTTGCTGATTCTGTTCAAACGCACCATTATGAATTGAATAAATGATTTGAAAGAAAATGAAACGCTGTCTGTAAATTAAGCCACTGACTCCTGATGGGAAGCAGGATCTATGGTCTAACTTTGGCCTTGGCATGCCAGAGGGCGTCACAACTGTAAGGGAACCTGTCTGATTTCCTTAATGATGGAGAAGAACCCACCAATCTGTGCTGCTGCCCCACAGGTCTACTGGAGCGAATTATATATTGCCTTAGGACTGGGATTGGCGAGCTGTAACATAATCAAATTCACCTGCTCTCTGTTTTTTTTTTTCTTTTTGTGCACTTAGGAACAAAAATTATTTTTACATTTCTTAATGGGCTATAAAAAGAAAAACTAGAATATGTGATAGACACTGTACATGTGTCATGTAGACTTTTAACATGTCTCCCCTATCCCGAAATTGTGACTTTTAGAAATGTATACTAGGCCCGTGGGGCAGGCCTTTAAAGATTCCAGCACTTGCGAAGCAGAGGCAGGTGGATCTCATGAGCTTGAGTCTACCCTGCTCTACATAGCACATTCCAGCCCTGCCTCAAAGGGGAAAAATGTTCACCAGGGTCACCTGAAGATGTTGTGAAACGGGTGCAAAGGCTCACCCCAGCTTCCGGTTCTGTAGGTCTGAGGTGGAGCCTGAGTATGTAATGCTGCTGGTATCCATCTGACACCACACAGTTGGACTAAAGGAGACAGGGTGCCAAGATCCCAGCTGTCATTTAACCCCACACCCACTTAAAAAGTAACATGGAACTCAGACACCATGAAATTGATGTTTTCCTTTTGATGGAGCCCAGGCTTTCTTGGACTCTTTATCACTTCACTTTAGACTTGTGAGTGCCCTTTAACTTGTATGGTTTAGTAACATTCAGTCCAGTTGTCACTACTGAAATCCAGAACACTTTGACTATTCCTCCTGGAAAGCCCAAGGTCACCAGCAGTCACATCCTCTTCCAGCCCCTCATCCGTTTACTGTCTTCAGGTTTGTCTGCTTTACACATTTGTGGTCAAATCATACTATGGGCCTTCTGTTTCTGGCTTCTCTTGCTTAGTATGCTTACAGGATTCATGTTAACATGGAAAACGTGATGTTGGATGGTACATGAGCAGAAATGCCTGCTTTTCAGCCAGTATTAAAGATGGGAAACCTGACTTCAGCTTTTCTCTTCCAAAAACAAACTGGAAAAGAAACATCAGAACTTGGGAAGTTTTTCTCACTGTATTCTCTGAAAAGAGCAGCTTTAGCTCAGCTTTCTCAATTTCTAAGCCTTGGCGTGCCTGTCCTCACAGATGATTATTTTTGTTTTTGTTTTCTGAGACAGGATATCTTTATGTAGCCCTGGCTGTTCTGGAACTCACTCTGTAGAACAGAATGGCTTCAAACTCAGTTACCATCTTATGGAAAAGTCTAGAGTATGTCAAAGTTAGGAGGATTTTGAGATGATTTGATTTTTATTTGAGGTTCCGAGGTGGAACCCAAGGCTCTCTTCCTGTCAGGTAAGCATTCTGCTTTTGCGGTCTGCCATCCCCAGTCCAGGGACTTCCAAGGGTTCCATGAGACCCTTGTCATCTTCATTTTCTAACCTCTTTGCCTTCTTTGAATTGGCCTGTGGGATGTTGAAAGGGATTATAATGAACAGGAGGGCTTTGCATGGGAACTACTAACTCATAATGTTGAGGGCAGCCTGAGTTACATAGTTCCTGGCTTGTATGGACAACATGGGGAGACCCTACATCAAATAGCTAACCTAATCCTGTAAATAATTGAAGTCTAATTGTTTATTTCTTTCTTCTTCCCTCTCTTCCTTCCTGTATCTCTTCGCATTCTCCGTTCCTTATGGCCCATACTGGGGTCTGAACTCAGGGCCTTGCCCATGCAAGCCGTTTACCACAGAGTGATACATCCCCCTGCCCAGTTGGACAAGTATTCTCAAAGGTGAAGCTGCTATATGGTAATGTGTGGGTTTGTGTGACTAGTACTGTCACTGCGGTCTGTGGATGGGATTTGAGAGGGTGGAAGGCATAGGGAAGCCATTTTCATTTAGCCGGAAGATACATGGATGAAGCAATGATTCTGCGAAGGGTCATAAGAGTTTTGTCCTTGAAACTTGGGGTGGCCGAGCACTATCTCTAATAGAGGTGCCATTTAATAGGGAACTCAAATGAATCTAAGCTGCTGCTTGGGTAATGAGCTTGGAAAAGGGATCCTGATAATAGGCGTCCTGTACTTTAATACAAAAAGCACCAAAGGTTTATAGACTGCAATTATTTTACTCTGCAGAAGTACGCTTTAGAATCCTTATACCTCACACTTTTTTTTTCTTTTACCTCTCTTTAACTGTGGGAACATAACACTTCCGCCACACTCAAAATGGCTGAATAGCCAAACCTTTTCGGTGCATCGGGTGGTCGTGTCCTTAGCCCCTGTTACTTCCGCCACTCTCTGTGGGGCGGGGCGCTCGCACTTTCATACACCTCGAAGCAATCAAGATGGCCCGGCTTCCTCCCACTTTTTATTGGCCAAATCACCAAGCACGAGGGGGGCTGGGACTAGTATTTGACGCACAGCTGTTTTGACCAATGGACGAAAAGTAGCAGCCAATGAGGCGCGGGAGCTGGAGATCCTCCTCTGCATCTGGGCGGGCATTTTGTCTGGGGCGGGGTGGAGCCGAGCCGGAAGCGGGAGGGCTGAGCGAAACAGGAAAAGAAGGGAAGAAGGAAGCAGAGGGAAGAAGAGAGGGAGGAGGAGGGGTGGCGGCGCCGTGGCGGAGGAGCAGGAGCAGGAGGGGGATGGAGAGGAGAAGGCTCCTGGGTGGCATGGCGCTCCTGCTCCTCCAGGCGCTGCCCAGCACCCTGTCAGTGAGGGCTGAGCCCCCGCAGGTAAGGGGAGGGCGTCTGGGCTAGCTTGGGGTAGGGGGTGGGGGGGGTCCAGGGCGGATGAGGCCTGGTTGGAGGGGGTCTCAAAGAGGTTTGTTTGCAAAGAGTTGAGTGTCTTCGGGAGGGAAGTCCGTGACTAACATGGACAGGGTGAAGGGGGGGTGTTAGTGTTTAGCTGAGGGACACCTGTGACGAGTTGAGTGTTAAGAAGATGGCAGAGGCAATGGTGCCAGGCGATTGAGGGTCTTTGAGAGGGTAGATATGGTAGGTGCTCTGGAGGACGCTTCCTGCATATCGATACATAGCTGGCGCATGTGGGCCTTGTTTCTGCTCCGCAGTAGAGTCAGGAGCCAGAGACTGTGTGCACACCAATGTGTGCAGGGATCACAGGTTACTGAACTGGCACCAGAGGGAGGAGGGCCCAGCAGGATATTTATTTCAGCGTGGACAAAGGAAAACTTCTGAGGGCATCCTGGCTCTTATTTTTAATGATGAAAGGCATAGCACATTGGTGGCCTGTTGTTGGAGGTAAGGTTCTTGGAAGATAGGAGGGATGAAGTAGGAACCCCTCAGGAGGAGGGGCACATTTGAGCTCTGAGAAGGCCATGATGTTAAGCTGGCTGGCCTGCGAAGAAGTTACTGGTGCTGATCCGAGCCAGCTCAGGGCTTCTGACCAAAGGGTGGTTCCGATGCCGATATGGACAGCAAATGGAGCACCCTAGCTTTTCTTGCTGGGTGGCTTGCCCTTCCTTAGTCCAGGCCGAGAAACTTGCTTATGCTGATTCTAGCTTGGGCTGGCGTGTCGAAACCCTAATTGAAGCGTTACTCTTGGTGCCAGATTGGGTGGGGTGCTGTAGGGGGAATTGCCCCTCCCCTGTTACATTTGGCAAAGCTTCTATCGTTTTTTGGTTTCTTCCCTTTCTTCCCATCATTGTCTGTTTTTCAGAAGAGCATTTGCAGGCACAGACAGCACAGGGTCAGCCGAGCACTGAAGAGCAGAAGTTGTTAGCAGAATTCTTACCTCTTCCGTTAGATCTTAAGGGCGGCCCTTGCACATACGTATCTTATTTTGCTCCTGAGTGTCACCTTCCTGAAACAAACAAACAAAAACAAAACCGGAAAAATAATTGAGTTTTGTGTTGTTTGAGACAGGATCTTGCAGTATAGGTCAGGCTGGGCTTGAACTCAGGATCCTCTTCCTTCAGCCACCCAGGCTCTGCGGTTTGATAGATTGTCAAGTGCGTTGAAATTCACCACGTAACAAAAATCAACAGTTTTAAAGTGAATCACTGTGCGGTCAGTGTTGTGCAACCACCACCGCTATCTACTTCCAAAACAGTTGAATCATTCCAAAGAATGGTCCCCATTAACCAGTTACTCCCTGTTTCCACCCCTCCCCCACCCCGCCCCCAGCTCTCCACAACCTCTAACCTGCATTGTGTCTCTGGATTTACCTGTTCTGCACATCCTGTGTGATGGAATGCTGTAGTATGTGTGGCGTCTTTCACCTTCTGTCGGGTTTTCAAGGTCCATCCACTCTGTGACTGAATAATATTCCCCTTTATGTATATATTACAACTTATTATTTACCAGCTTATCTGTTGCTGTGTCTTAATGGGGGAGGGGAGGAGATATGTTAGCTGGGAGATAATGTGTGAACGAACGAGTTCGTTTTATGATCTTTCATATATTCCTTCCTGGGGATGAAGCCCTTTAGTTTTTGACTTTGTTTACGTTCTTTGTTTTCTGAGTTAAAACCATAAGCTGCCAGGAGAGATACCTTTTGTCTCCTGGAGAAGTTACAGCTCTCAGGACTGGTAAGGGTAAGCATAGGTATGGATGGAATAGAATACAAAATGAAGTTGCTTTTCTGTTTCTGTGGACGTCTCTGAGGGTTGTTCCCTATGGCTCTTCAAACACCTTGTTAGGAGACTTGATTTAGGAATGTGGAGCCTTTGGAGGATGGTTGCTTGTAGGAACCAGATTCACTACTTTAAGGAAAAGCATTGGAAAATGTTCCTGCAGCCCGGGGGTGGTGGAAGTCTTCTGTGTAAGGCTCACTTACAGCTCATCAATCACAGACTGTTTTCTTACCATAGTTCTGGCGCTTCCAATACTTATTTTGGGGACAGGGTAGCTTTTGTACTTTGTTCCGTTTGGTTGGGTGCTAGTACTGACCACAGCTGTTGTCTGGTTACATACAGTTCCTGCAGAAAGTTTTTGCTACGAGCTGCCCACTCCTCCCTGGCCTCTTCTCTGACACCCTTTACACTCTCATGACACCCCGTACCCTCCAATCAATTAGTCCAATCAATTATACCAGATAGCTATGGTGAAATTTGTGTTTTGTTTTTTAACCTTTGGAATGGAAATTACAATATAATTATTAACTTTGAACCTAGCACAGCTTGGTCAATTTAGGGTTTTTGTTGGAGTTTTGGTCCATACAGATCAGAAAGGGAATGGCTGCAGAGAACATCTGTCAGGGAGCAGCCTCAGGCCTTTATTCCTATAGTGATCAGATCACTCAGGTGGCACTGTGTAGATGGTGGTGTGGATACCTCACTGTATCTCCCTCCCTGAAATGGATCCATCAAATACCATCTTTTTTTCTCTTTGTTTATTTTTTTTTTTTCAGGGTTTAGCAATGTAACACCGTAACCACTGGATCAGCAGTAGGGATCTGTTTTGGAGGGAAGGGGAGTCGGGGGTGTAGTTTAGACAGTCAGGGTCTTGTTAGCCATAGCCCTGGTTAGAACTCACTATATCAACCAGGCTGATCTTGAACTCCCTGTGATCCTCCTGTCTCAGCTTATAAGTGCTGGAGCTACAGGTGTACACCACTATGCACATTTATTGTACATGCATATTTAATATTTTATATGAGTGTGTGTGTGTGTGTGTGTGTGTGTGTCTTTCCCTCTTACCAGCATTTCATTGAACAGTCATCTCTTGCCATGTAGACCAGGAAAGTACATTAGCCTAGGTACCTCTATAGACAGGAACTTGTGTGTAACTCTCTCACAGGGCTTGTGACTCAACAGATGGGACTCTTTGAATCTGAAGAGCATAAAAAAGCTGCAGTTTGCAAACAGGAAGGCCTTGGCGTTTGTTTCCCCCCAGTTAATTTATGCTTGAGATAACATGGCCTTGCTTTCTTTCTGGTGTTATGTAGATCCAACTAGAGTACCTGACTGTGTTGTTAAGAATAAACTTTTAGTACAAATGTCTGTGTCCATAAGGTGATCCAGCCAGTGGTCTGGGTGCAACCTACAGATGCCATCCATGGAGTTCCATGTCAACTTCAAAACAGTTTGATTGGGCCTCCACTTTTCTTACCACGCCCCTCAATTTCATATCATCTTTGTTTCCCTCTTGTGCTTTAGGGTTTAGTTTAGAACTGCTTCTCTGTTCCCAAGATGCACACTTGGGACACTCATACCTTCATCTCTGATTACTAGGATGCAGGAAGTACCACATGCCCTGTTCCATCCTCCACACCTTCTCTCCTGTTATTTTGAGGCAGGGTCTCTGGTAGCCCAAGCCATTCTTGAACTTGCTGTGTATTCAAGGATAACCTTGAGCTTCTGATCGTTATAAATAGTATGTCAGGGCAGTCACTATCATACCCTCTTGTAGAACAGTAGGACTGTGTGGCTTACAGAATCTAGCGTCTGTGTCCTGATTTTCTTAGACTGGTATTTCAAAGCAAGCATTTTATCAGAAATTCTTTCCCGAGTTCCTGTAATTTTCCTTTCTGTTGGAATTCAGTTTAATGGACATTTCTGGACCCTAGCAGGTTCTGGGAACCATTAAAGGTGGAACAGAGTCCCTTACCTAGGGATCTGGGAATGGGGGCGGGGAATAACACACATATGAATTATAACCCAGAGGGATTGTTGTGAAGTGGAGGTGCAAGCCTAGGAAGAGGGGGCATTTGACTCTGCTGGGACAGGTGGAAGTTGAGCAGCCAGGGGACTTTTCATGGAGACAGGCATTTGGACTGCTGTGAAGTTTGCTGTACAGGAGGGGACATGGGTCAGAAGTGGGCAGGGAGGGAAACTGGAGAGCAACTGGACAGTGATGGACGGTTTGTGCGGAAGCTTTGAGTATAGGTGTAGAGTCAGAGAGTAAGATGAGGCGGACAGGGAGGCCATGAGGGTGAAGGCTGAGGAAGCTCTTCTGTTGTCTGAGGCCGCATTGTCCAGTAGCTCTCTCTGTGGTGTTGGACATGAGCTCTGTCTGGGCTGGGCAGGTCAGCGGCCTCTCACACCTATGCCTGTCAACACTTGGATTTTGGCTAAGGTACCTGAGAAACTGAATCTTAATTTTTATATATCATTTTTATTGGGATATTTTCACACCTTTTAAAACTTCTGTAAATACAAAGCCAGCCAGGTTTATATCATGAGTTTCAGGTCAGCCAAGGCTGTACAGTGAGACCCTGTCTAAAAAACAACAAAAGCCTTCCATAAATTGTCTGTTTTCACGTGGTCACAGAATCATGTAGCCATTACTGCCGCTTTCTAACATTTTAGACTATTTCATCGCCCTTGAAAGGAAGCCCAGAAGAATTAGTGGTCACGCCCATCCCACCTCCCTCCTACTAGCCCTCCGTGACTACCAGTCTTTCTGTGTCCCTGGATTTGCCTGCTCTGCACATTTCATATCAAGTGCGGACCCTGACTGGCATATCTTACTGAATGTAATGTCTTTATGGTTGCCTTGTATGATGTATGTGTGTGGTGCATACGTGTGAGTATATTGGCCCATGCACACTCGGGTGAGACCCAGAACCAGGCTGTCACCCTCATCTTATTGTCTTGAGACAGTCTACTGAGCTGAAGCTTGCCTTGATTGTACTCACTGGACAGCAGGCTCCTGGGACCTGCCTGTCTCCTCTGGTTCAGGCTGGGCTGTTAGGCTCACACTTAGCCCAGTATATCATATGGTGCTGGAGTTCTGACTCAGGTCCTCCTGGCTACAGAAAAGTGTTCTTCCTCAGTGAGCCATCTCCCTGGCCCAACTTTGTTTCTCTTTATGGCATGGATGGCCCCATATTTATCCATTTATCAACCTGTCGTTTGGGCTGTTTCCACTTTGAAGCAAGTGGGGGTAATGTCACTGGGAACAGCGGTGGAGATGTGTTTGTATAAATGCAATGTTTTGATTTTCTCTCACACTTACTCATTTACTCTGTGTGTGTGCACATGTGCATGTGGGGAAAGGGGATGCATGGGCACAGGGGCGTGGAGGTTAAAGGATAGCCTGCAGACATCATCTCATGGTGAGTCCCATTGGCAAAACCCTGATTGCTGGGCTCAGTGGTTGAGCCTTCTTCGTAGCCTACTGATTTTTTTTTTCTTTCTTTCTTTTTCTTTTTTTTTTTTTTTTTTTGATACAGGGTTTCACCTTGTGGCTAAGATGCCTACAATTCATGGCAGTCCTCCTGCCTCAGTCTCCTTGGTGCTGGCGTTACAAACTGCACTGGCTTAAGTTTTCAATTCTATATAGATACCTAACTACTGGGTCAGTTGGTAACTCTGGATTAACTTTTCTTTTTTCTTTTTCTTTTTTTTTTTTTTTTTTTGGTTTTTCGAGACAGGGTTTCTCTGTGTAGCCCTGGCTGTCCTGGAACTCACTCTGTAGACCAGGCTGGCCTTGGATTAACTTTTCAAGAAGCTGCCAGACTGCTTTCCAAAGTGGTATGCTGTTTATTTTACATTGAATGTAAAATTTATTTACATTTACAAAAATGTAAATAAAAATCCATGTAGTTATTGACTGAATAATGGGCAGTGTGGATCTGATAGGATCCACCATGTTGGTTTGGCACAACCCAAAACTGTGGTAAGGTCATGAGGTCAGGAGTTTTTTGGTCAGGCCTCTGAGTTCCAAATATGACACTATTGAGTGAGTTATTTGATTTCTTGTGCCTCAGTTTCTTCCTCTTCAAAATGAGTTAAACTTTAGCATAAACAGATTATGAAGGAAAAATACAACATAGAGAAGACTTCCAGAATACGCTTAGTGGTTAAACAAAATAATCACCACTGTTATCGATGGTCCTTGGAGAGCATCCAGTTTGGCACATTAGTGGCAACTGTCTTGAGGGACTGAGGTCTGGAGTTTACCTTGACTTGCTTGAGTCTGTTGTGTATCTAGAGCTAGGATTTCCTCTTGGTCTTCTGTGTAGCCCACTGTTCATGGCGAGTCTGAGTTTAAAACAGTGATTCTCAATTCAGGGTCATTTTGCCTCCTCCAGAGGCTATTTGTCAGTGTCTGGAGATGTGTTGAGAGTGTAGCTGCCACACCACATGTGAAACCCAGGAGTGTCCTGGCTATTCCACAGCGCTCAGGATGGCCTCGCCATTAGGGATTGTCTGGCCTGAGGTAGGAAGCCCTCTGGTTTCCAGCATCTGCTGTTTGCAGAGTTTGAGGTTAGGTCAAGAGGAGCAGCGTGTGGACTGCATGACTACAGACAGGTTTTACTGACTTTTCCGAGTTGTTTATCCGTTTTGTGCATGCGTGCGTGTTCACACTGGCGCACTTGGAGAAGTCAGAAGACAGTGGGACTTGGTTGAGGTCTACCAGGTGAGTCGTCCTTCCCAAGCTGACCTGAGAGCAAAGTTTTAAATGGGGCAGTTTAAAGCGCCAATATGCTCACTGTCTGTGCTTTCAGTAACAACCTTCAGCCAGCATAGACCGACATTCGGATGAAAGGGTCTCTGGTTTCTGCTTCAATGAACAGGTGATGCCCCTGCTCTACCCGCTCACGCGCCCAGTCTTGAACTTTTCTTCCCTCTTGCTTTGATCTACCTTTGTGGTTTTGGTTCCAGAGCATAGTTTGGTTTTATCCCAGCAAAAGCCCACTGGCCAGTTACTTCCTTCTCCCAGTGTCCTCTATGGTCCCATACCCAAGTCGAAACTGAGTAGCATTTTTTTTTTTTCTTTTTTAACAACTTTTTCCTTTCCCTGCTCCAAGACTTGTCTTGTCTTTGGCCATAGGATCGCTGGTTTGTTCTCACGCACATTTTGCCTGTGGAAACCATTGAGTGGTCTTGGCGTCTGCTTCAAGGGAGGCCAAACCTCCTGGGTTTAGGCTTAAGTCTAATGGCGAGCCTGTGGTCAGGTCTGGTGTGTTTGGAACCTGCAGGCAAGTGTGTATGGGTGCTCTGGACACCCTGGATAGCTTTGGGTTCAGAAGTCCAACTACTCTTTGAGCGTCTGGCCACACGTACTCCTGAGAGGATGTCCCTGTTGCCTGCCTGTGTCCTTAGCACTAATTTGGAGAGTCACTTGCAGAGCACTGGGGCCCGATTCCACATGTATGGGAGTGACAGGAACTGCTAGCTGAGGTCCTGCAGCATCACTGTAGGGCTCCTTTCAGCTCCACTAGGTGGAGCTGAGTCTGGCCTGAACCATATATGTGGGATGTGGGAACCACAGACAGAAATCCAGAACACTGCGACTTGGGAGGTAGAGAAAGGGGAAGAGAAATCAATCCATGCTGTTGAACCCTGTGGCTGTTGAGCTACTTGTGGGTATTCCTAATGTGGGGATTAAAGTAGGTCACCTTCTCAGACTTCTGACAGCCAGTTCTGCAGGGAGCAGGGTTTGGGTACTCTGGTTACTCAGTGACATTCTCAGCTCAGTTTTGTTTACTTTTGGTTTTCTTCTTTTGGGGGGGGGTTTCTTTTCTTTTGGTTTTTTGAGACAGGGTTTCTCTGTGTAAGCCTGACTGTCCTGGAACTCACTCTGTAGACCAGGCTGGCCTTGAACTCAGAAACCCACCTGCCTCCCAAGTGCTTGGTTTTCTTCTTATCCATACTAAACTTTCTTCCGTGGGAGAATAGATGACTGGGGTGTGTGTATGGCATATGTGTGTGTGTGTGTATATATATATATATACACATATATATGTATGTATATATATGTGTATATATATACACATATATATGTATGTATATATGTGTGTGTATGTATAGGTGTGTGTGCGCGCACACGAGGGGGTAGTTTTGAGACAGGGTCTCACTGTGTATCCCTGGCTGTCCTGGAACTCACTGTGTAACTATGTAGACTAGGTTGGCAGTGGACTGGAGAGATCTACCTGCTTCTGCCTCCTGAATGCTGGGATTAAAAGTTTGTGCTAGTACACCAGGGCGCCACAGCTGGTTTGATTCAGAAACTCAAGAACTTTATAGACTTGAACTTTCAAGTTGTTTTGGAAAAGGTGAAAATAGAGTGTAAGTCAGCACAAGAATCTTGTGGTTTGGAAGGGCGGGTCCAGGAATAAAGTTACAAAAACATGTCTATTTTGATTTTCAAATATCCAGCAAAAGGCGTCCTGAGTTGTAACTCTTATTACAAGTTCTTTCAGCTTGGAAGCCTGTGGTCCCGGAGAAAGTGATCACACTGTGTACGTTGCTACACATTAGTTTTGGGGCGCCACCTTCCAGGTTATCTTGTTCATTTAGAATTCACGCCAGCCACCTCTTATCTGCCTCTGTTGTGACCTCTGCTGTTTTGTGGAATTAAAATCATCAGGGTAAGAAAAAAAGTCTCTCAAAGCCTGGAGGGGAGTGGTGAGTGCTCCCTAGGGAGAGGAAGGAGGACAGCAGCCACAGCCAGCTTCCCCTAAAGTTCTACCTGTTGTCTGACCAAACACTAGCAACAGAGGACTTGAAGCTTCCTGACAGCTCTGTGTGGTTCATTGGGGTATGCACCTACCCTGTGGCTCTCTGCACCTACCCTGTGGCTCTCTGCACCTACCCTGTGGCTCTCTGCACCTACCCTGTGGCTCTCTGCACCCGGATGCGGGGCGCTGTAGTTCTTTGGCACTGGAGGATGGAGCTGACTAGGGTGAGTAGGGTTCAGCCTGTCTGCTCCTCTCTTGTTTGTGAGTGTCCAGATCTTGCTGTGGGATTAGAGAACCCATAGCTGTCCAGCTTGACATAAGTTGCCTGTGGCTGCCGTTCTCCTAACTCTCTGAGCTTTAAGAGACTTTTTTTTTTTTTTTTTTTTTTAACCAGTGATTTTAATTCTGCAAAATAGCATATGCTCATAACAATGGCAGATAATACATAAATCTTATTTAAAGCAAAAAGTGGAAGAACATGGTTTGGTATCTGTCCAGCGTCCTTTCTGCCTCTGCTATATATTCATAGATTTACATGGGAAGAAAGGAAGGGCCAGTGAGGGACTTGCTGGGGGGGCGGGGTTGGGGGGAGAGGTTAGTGACTTAGTTGTGGTAGTTGGAGCCAACCTCCATGTCACCTGCCTCACACTTTTTTTACGTATAACTTACATAAATAGTGATTTACATATGTAAGTCTTTTATGTAATGAAGTTAGTAGTGTGGTTGGGGATCCAGACTCTGGTCTTTCTGCTTACAGAGCAAGTGCTTGACCCACTGAGCCATCTCTCCAGCCTCCTGGGGTTTTAAAATGCCTCTGTGCTGTTGCTTTGTTTAACCATTCTATAGAGCAACATGTCTCTTTCTACATTTTTTTGATTCCAGGACATAGAATTGAGAACAGTAGGGCTAGCTATATGACACATTTAAAACATGGGGTGTAGGGCCACATCGATCTCCAAGTGGGCCTGCCGATTTATATTCTCAGCAGCAGGGTATACATGGGCTCATTACCCCCATATGCGGGAGGACGGCTCACTTCTTCACCTGTGTCTGTCCTTGTGGGCAAGCCTCTGACCCCAAGTGCTGGCAGCTTGGGGAAATTTCAGTCAACTTCCTCAGAGGCCTGTCGTATCTTGTTTGCGTAGCTCCGGCCTCCTTCCTGTCTGCAGTTCACAATTCCCATGGACAAGGATCAGGGTTACTCAAGGACAGCAGCTTGTAGTTGAAGGCTGGCCTAGGTGCTAAGGAAGTGGTTTGAGGCCCTTGGATGATGTGAGGCGGGTAGTGGAAAGAGAGTGGAGGCTGGCTTCAGTTGCCACAAGTCTTTCATGTATCTGTATGTTCCCCTCCCTCCAGTATGCCAGCAAGGCCCTCTCTGACTCCCTCTCTTTTTCCCTCCTTCCTCTTCTTCCTTCAGAGTTTCACTCTTGGCCCAGGCTGGCCTCGAACTTGAAATGATGCTGTAGCCTCAACCTTCCAAGTCCTGGGATTATAGGCATGAGCCACCTTGCCCAGCTCCAGGCATTTCTTTTGTGTGTTCATCAAAGCTGTGGGGACACTTGCCCATGGCTAAGAGAGCAGGTTCAGGAGCCTCTTACCTGCATTGGAAAGCAGCTCTACCTTGCCTTCTGTAGAACTTTGAGCTAACTTAGTTAACTTGGTTTACCTCATCTATAAAATGGGATAATAAGCATGTTGCTTATGGTTATACTGGGAGCTCCTGCCACATAGTAAATGCTCAGTGTTAGCCTTCTTTTGGGGAAGTCTTGAGACTTCTCTGTTCTTGGACCCAGGAGCTGTTGATCTTGGACCCAGGAGCTGCCTGGGGGTGGGTGTAGTGAAGTAGGGAGGTTGTCTCTGTGAGGGTTGTGACCAGTAGAGTCACGATCCTCAAGAGGCAAGGTAGTTCAGTGCAGCATGACCCAGTAGCTGGTATGGATGCAAACTTGGGGAATCTGACTCCAAGTAGTTTATCTCAGGCATATGTAAGCATAGCACGATGTAATGCAAACTTCCCTGATGATAATTAACTCAATCCCACTCTCACAGTCAGGCGGAAGACATGACTACATCGGAACTCTTGGACCTGTGACATCTCCCATAAGATGAGTTCTATAGATTGACTACGTGTGACATCTTCTGTAAGATAGGTTCTATAGACTGACAAGGTCACAGTCAAAGGACACCAGGCTATTAACCCACTCCCAGCCTCTGGGCTGTTAACAGGTTATAAATTGAAGGGACAACTGTGTGTTAACATTCCTGATTCCCTTAGTGGTTCCCCGTGAACACAGGGACCTCAGTGAAGTGCCTTCCACAGTGAAGAGATTAAGAATGTTTGGTTAACTCTTAGTCCCCAAGGCTGGCGCATGAGGTTCATATCCCATGAGAAGTGTCTCCCAAGCATTTGCCTGCTTGCTTTACTTATTTCTTAGAGATAGGGTCTTACTAAATAGCCTAGGCTGGTCTGGAACTTTCTCTGTATCCCAGGTTGGCCTCTGCAGTCTTTCTGCGTTAGTATCCTGTGCTCTGGAATTACAGGTGTGCACCACCACAGCTGGCTCACAGGCAATTGTTTCCTAATAATAAAAGGTGGAATTTTTTATATTCTTGGGCCTGACAAGCTATACCACACACCACTGGCACAATGCATGTTATTCTTTCTTGAACTTGGTAACCCTTCTTGGGTGGGGAGAAGAATGATCAGGTCACCCCAGTGGGGACAGGAGGAAGCATGGTCTGTCATCCAGTTTGGCCGTAGTGCTGAACCGTGTGAACCTATCAGCTCTCGGCTTGTGCTCTGTTACACACACAGAGGTGAGGTAAGGGCTGTCTCTGGAGAACAGCTTTATTAAGATGTCATTCAAAGACTGTGAATCTATCCTTTTCGGGGATGTGATTCTGTGGTTTTCAGTATTTTATTTATTTATTTATTTATTTATTTATTTATTTTGGTTTTTCGAGACAGGGTTTCTCTGTGTAGTCCTGGCTGTCCTGGAACTCACTCTGTAGACCAGGCTGGCCTCGAACTCAGAAATCCGCCTGCCTCTGCCTCCCAAGTGCTGGGATTAAAGGCGTGCGCCACCACCGCCTGGCATTGAGAGGATTTCTTGACTAATAACTCAGTGATGCCTGTGTCCTTCGGGCACTGATAGGAACATTGCCAGCACATATTCAGTTCCTGTTCTTCCCTCACCCCCCTCTCTGTGTGTCTGTCTGTCTGTGTGTCTTTCAGGGTCTCACTGTGTAGCCTTGGCTGGCCTAGAACTGGGTGTGTAGACCAGGCTGGCTTTGAACTCACAGAGATCCACCTGCTTCTGCCTCAGAGAGAATGCTGGGATCAGAGGCTTGCAGCCGTCACTCCCAGCTATTATTTATTTTAAAATTATAGGTATTTTTATTCTTTGAGAATTTCACACTCAAAGAAATACAGTATCAACTCCCATTGCCCCCTCTCAGTTCCCTGATACCCTGAGCTTTAGTTTGTATTCACCAGCTGATAGAGCTGCTTTGAGCAGTGGCTGCAATAAACATTGATATATAAGTGTGTGTGTGTAAATTCTCAAAGCTCCTGCCATATAATCTGAGTTGCTGGGTCGTATGTTGTTGAGGGAACTATGTTTAACTTCGGAGAGCTGGACAGACTGCTTGTGAAGCAGCTGCATCTCTTCACACCCCGAGCAGCTGGAGAGTAGAGTTCTGATGTCTCTCATTACTGCCCAGACTTACTAACGTGGGGTTCTTTTGTTTTGTTTTGCTTTACCATGGCAGAGAGGGCAGGACAGTGTCTCGGTGTTGGTTTTGATTTACATTTTCCCAGTGACTAGTGGTGTTGACCTTTGCCGTTCGTTTTGATTGGCACTTTGGGGCACTGGAGCTAGGTCTTTACATTTTTATTTTCCCAGTGCTGAGAATCAACCCTAGGACCTCATGCGTGCTGGGCAAGGCTCTGCCACAGCCTTTTTTGTATTCTTAGTTTAAGTCTTTTGGAGGAAAACATCCAGTCTTCTGCCCATCTTAAGGTCCTTTATCTGACAGGGATAGTGGTTTGCTGTTGTTGTTTTTTGATGACAGGGTCTCACTATGTAGCCCCGGCTTTCCTGGAACTCTGTAAACCAGGCTTCCCTTGAACTCACAGAGATCCACCTCTGCCACCTGAGTTCTGGAATTAAAGGTAAGTAGGTAGTATCACTGACCGAAAAAGCAACTCTCTTCTAAAAAGATAAGAACGTTGTACTTTGTATAGCTGTTGTGCCCCTCCCATCATTCATTCATGTTGTCAGAGAGGATCTTGGATGTGAGATTTTTAAGAGCTAGGAATAACAATTGTATTACAAAATTAAGCCTGTTGTAAGACTTTTTCAGTTCTCATAAGTAATGACTTGGAACTTCTCAATCCTATGGGTATCAAAACTGCTACTCCAACTTCAATTTGTCTGTTTGGTTTTCATTTTATTTTGAGACAGGGTCTCACTCTGTGGCCTAGAAATCTAGAGATCTAAGTGCTTTGGCCCCTCAGGTACTGACTGGAATTAAAGGTGCACCTCTATGCCCTGCAGTGGCTCAGTTTCACCTAAGCAGATCTAGGAGTATATTTAAACATAGCGAACTTTTCCCAACCCCCAAAACCTTGCTTTGTTATTTCCTTTTCTGCTGACACTTCTCCCCACCCTTTGTTTACTATATGGTGTGAACTATTACCTCCGGGCTTCCCCTTCCATTGCTGGTGTAGAAAGGATTTCCTGTAGAACCATATGTACCCTTATCTGAGATTTCACAACTGTGCAGAGAGATGTGGGAAGCTGAAGAGACCCCTGTCAGCAGCTTTTCCCTCTGGGGACCTCTTGGTCCCTTGTTTGTCTAACTGTGCCTGCCTTCATGGTACCATACTGGACATTTCCCAGTATGTGGGCCACATGGGCCGTGCTGCTGAAAGACAGATGGACAGAAAGACAGCTGGGATGATAATACTGTGAGCACATGTTCAGGAGGGCTGCTGGGGCCCGTGCCGCTTATTTATTTGTTTGTTTGTATTTATTCTTATTGTATGTGTATGAGTATTTGTCTGTACCTATGTTTGTATACCAAGTGTGTGCCTTGTGCCTGCAGAGGCCAAAAGAAGGAGTCAGATATCCACACAGTCGTGAGCCACCATGTGGTTGCTAGCAGGTCCCCTGGAAGGACAGTCAGTGCTCTTAGCCTGTAAGCCATCTCCAGCCCTGTTGTTTGTTGTTGTTGTTGTGTGTGCTGTGTGCTGTGTGTGAATGTGCAGGCGCACACATGCATGTGGAGGCCAGAGGACAGTTTTCAGCAGTCTGTTCTTTCCTTCTAGCGTGGATTCCAGGGATTCAACTCAGGCTGTCAGGCTCCTATTGCAAGTGCTGTTACCTGCTGACCCATCTTATTGGTCCACAATTCTTGATTTTGGCTGGACTCAAAGTAGAGGCTCTCAAAGTGAGGCTAGCCTCCACCTCTTGGAGTTCAGTTTCTGGCGTCTTTCTTTCCCTCATTCTCTTAGCTGCACATTGAGCATATCCTGTCTCCTCACCTAAAGTTTTCTTAGTACATTCATTCTCCAGAGAAACATCCTGGTGTTTAGCATCATAGGACACAGGAGTCACAGATGCTGGATTCTGGATTTTGGTCCTGGGCCTGTTACCTTCTTTGCTTAAGAGCTTTCTGACAAGATATTAATAGGTATCATCATTCTTAGAGAGGATAAAGTTTGCAGATTCTGCTAGCTCTTTGGGGCCTCTGATGATGGAGCATGGCCATATCTGTCAGTTCAGAAATACCCAGCTCCCTCTAATCAAGTTGTGAACACTCAGATCCACCTTCACAATACATCTCTAGATTCTGCTTTGTGTCTCCAGTTCCCTGTGATCTATAACAGGAATGCTCCTTACTCAACCACAGGTGCACTCGGCTGGATCAAGACAACCTGCTTCATGGAAAAGGCTTTTCTGGACCACACCACCCTTCCATACTTGACCCAGAGCATCGGTAGCAACTTGTGTGCCAGGCACTTCTCATTGAAAGTATGAAGTTCGGGGCTGGAGAGATTAAGATTAACCTGAGTGGTTAAGAACACTTGCTGCTCTTGGAGAGGACCTGGGTTCATTTCCTTGCACCCGTATGGTTGCTCACAACCATCCATTACTTCAGTTCCAGAGGATCTGATGTCCTCCAATCACATCCCTGGGCCCCAGGCACAAATATTGTGCACATATATACATGTAGACAAATACTCATACACACCTACTAAATAAATAAACTAATTAATTTTTAGATATGAAGATGAAGTTCTCATTCATTCTCTACTTAGTTTCTGACAGCCAGCATCTGGGAAGGAAATGTCCAGCTTCATTCTGATGCAGGCTCACGCAAGCTTCTTAACGATGGGTTGCTCATCACAGCAATGGCTAGTCTGGAAGCCGATAGACATGATTAGGCCCAGAGATGTTAGCTGGTCCAAGTTTGTGAGTCTGTGTGTTGCAGTGGCTACCATCATGAAATGCATGTCAGAGCTTGACATAGTCTAAAAGGCAAGTCTCCTGGACATCAGCCATTAAAGTTCTACCAGGAGACCTCTGTCCCTTTGATCAGCCATCTTGGACATTTTCAGACCTCTGTTGTGCCCTTCTGGCAAGTGGGGACAATAGTATCCTGAAATGGACATGAAAATGGCTTATAAATTTTAACCTGTCTCCTTTGAGTTGATTTTCTACATTTTCTCGGCTCGCTTGAATTCTTGGTAGGGACCTGTGATTGCTGGGTGTCTCATGGGGACACTGTTTTGAGCATAGTGACCTTGGAAGAATTGTTTAAGAGTCTGACAATGAAGAGCTATGTGTGTGAAGGCGAAGAAGCTGGCATCTGCTAACCCATTTCAGGGGGGGATAGTCACTCTTGATTGGGAATGCATTTTTCAAAGATTCAGGAGGCTGGAGAGATGGCTCAGTGGTTACTCAGAGTACTGGCTGCTCTAGTGGAGGACCCAGGTGTGAACGCCAACACGCCCATGGTGGCTCACAGCTGTAGCTCCAGTTCTAGGGCATCTGATGCCCTCTTCTGTACTCAGTGGGCACATATGTACATGTAGACAAAATAGACACTTTTTTTTTTTTTTTTTTAAAAAGACACTTTGAACTTCTCCTAACTTGGACCCCAGATGAAGGTATTTTGAAGTGTATTGGAAGCACAGGGTTCCAGGAGTTGCCCTGGCTACTCCCTTGCTCTGGCTACTCCCTTGCTCTTGCCTAGTGACCCTCGGCTAAGCATCCCTTGCCGGTGTCGCACTGCCTTCTGAGCTACACCATCCTCCATCAGCTTAGGGGCTGACTTGTATGCTCTCAGGGTTCCTACAGCCTACAGGCTAATTGCCTGAATGCTCTCTCCTGCCATTTTTTTTTTTTTTTTTTTTTTTTTTTTTTTTGACCACGTAACCTTAGATCTGGAATAGATTTGGTTTCCTCCTAGGCAAAGGAAGGGTCTCGGAGTGGATGATTAGTGTCAGGTCCAGGAAGTGAGGGGACAGCACCAGTAAGCTGTGCTTCCTTCCAGTTTGACCCAGTTTAATGTCACCATCCTTCATGTTGCTGATCATTACTTACCAGCTAGGACTGGCAGGCTGAGTAGCTTCTCCCCACTCCCCAACCCCCCAATCAAAAAAGGAAGTTAGCTCATGTCTAGGTCCTACCAGGAAGAAGGGAGTTTTGTCCCTGAGATGGTTTAAATACTTGTCATTCCTCAGCTGAGAATTGAAGATGAACAGATAGCGAGACACAAGGCCGCATGGTGGCACTAAGTCTGTATGTAGTCCTAGCCTTGGGAGGTGGCTGGAGAGAAAGGTCATTCCCTGTTTAAGTAGCAAATTTGAGGCCAGCCTGGGCTACAGGAGACTATTTCAAATAACAACAACAAAAGGCACACCCAAGGAGGGTTTTCTAACCCCTTCATCAAACTTCTCAAACCCTGAAGCTGGGGTCAGATTCAGGTACTCTCCCAGTCTTGTAGTTGTTTGTCAGGTTTTTGTGGTCAAGAAAGTGTTACTAGCTCTCCTGTTTAGGAATCCCTTCTTCCATTTTTTTCCCCTGTGTGTGGTATACATGTATGTGTGTGTGCATGTGTGTACATATGTACATGTGCATGAGACCACAGGTTGAGCATGGGTGTCTTCCTCAGTTGCTTTCTACCTTATTTTGTTGAGAAGACTCTCACCAAACCTAGGTCTATGAGACTTAGCGAGCTTGTATGAGACTTTATCAAGCTGCTCAGACCTTAGAAGAGGAGCTAGGCTGGGAGAGAGGGTCAGGGAGGGCGGTCACAAGGAGTCACAGGAGTAGGATGCTTTCTGCAGATGCTGGGACCCCTCATTCTGGCTGCTTCACGTTGAGATGCTGTGAGCCCTTGCCTTGGGTCAGCCACCAGTGCAGTTTCTTTCCTACCCAAGAATGGACCACATTATTTTTTATCTTGTCCAAAGTTTACATATAAGTGAAAGAAGTCAGCTTTGGTGGAGCCCAGGAAGCCCCAGTCACAGGTGACGACGTGACCTGGTCCGTCTTTTGTCTCTGTTCTGTCACAGTCCTCCTGTTACTCTTTCCCCAGTGCCACAGTCGGAACCTGGAGCCTCACACCTCTCCTGCATTAGGCAAGCACTCGATCCTGGAGTGACACCCTTGGCCCTTTTATTTCAGTGTGGTTTAGGATACGTGGAAAGTGTCTGCAGACAGCTTGCTGATCGCCATGTAATTCTTGGCTATGCATTTCTTTGGTTAGACTTGAAGTATTTATAAGGTCAGAAAAACACCCATATTTTGGTACAAAATATGTCTCTTCAGTCCCTCTTGAAGCTCAAGTTGCAGCTCCTTGAAGTGTCTGTTCATTGTCAGCGATGTCTAGTGTCACCAGCAGTCAGCAAGCTCTAGACCCAAGATAGCGAACGGATGCCCCTCCATGAAGCGAGTGTCTGTGGACTGATCTTTCCAGTCCAGAAGCAGTCTCTTAGTGGGTTGCAGAAGTGGGAACTGTTGCCAGTGAGGTTTAGCTTGTGCAACTTTGACTTCCATCCCTCTTTAAAACATTAAAGCAGGGCCAGTGGCCCATGCCTATAATCCCAGCACGAGGGGAAGGCTGAGGCAGTAGGACCACTGAAGGGCATCCTGAGCTACATAGTGAATTCCAGGTCAGCCTGTACCACAAAGTCAGACTCTATCCCAACCAGAATCAATGGACAACTCACTGAGGCTGAACTAACCACCGACCGAGTATCTTCACATCTCCTCCACCCCCTCCACTTAGAACTAAGCCCTCTCCAAGACCATACTGAAGTGGTAGATAGAATCAACACAGTGAAACATAGGCCTTGGGTACTGAGTGGGATGAGATCTGTGGCTCTCCTGTCATGGTTCCCGCACAGGAAAATGTACCACTCATACACATGCACATGTGGACAGCCTCTGAGCTGCTGCCACTAACTGATCTCTGCTTCTCTTTTGTTTGGGCTTGGTTTCGGTTTTGACTTTTGTTTGAGACAGCTCTGGCTGGCTTAGACCTCACCACATGTGCCAGATGGACCTCAAACTTGTGGTAATCCTCCTGCCTCTGCCTCCTGAATACTGTGCTTGCAAACATGTGCCACCATGCTTTGATCCCTCCCTCCCTCCCTCCCTCCCTCCCTCCCTCCCTCCCTCCCTCCCTCCCTCTTTCTTTCTTTCTTTCTTTCTTTCTTTCTTTCTTTCTTTCTTTCTTTCTGTTTCTTTCTCTCTCGTGTGTTCCATGTGTGCCCATCATGCTGGGCTCTTTGCAGTGTGCGCATCCCGCTCCACGAGCTCCTCTTCTGTTTTTGCAGCTGCCTCTTGTGCCGTTCTATCCCTCAGAGCTCTTAGGCTGACAGCTCTACCCAGCCCTTTTATTTATTACGCATCGCCTATGTTTGTTTCAGTGTGTGCTTGTCTTTGTCCGAAACTGGGTAACGAAGCGTTCTGCTTGCTTTGGCAGCACATACACTAAAGCATCGATCTCTCAGAACTAGCCTGAGTTCTTCACCACAGTTCCTCCTGCTGGCTGGAGGCAGCTGTGAGTTTGGGATCCCAGATGAGGCTGGACGACAATTATAATTTATATCAAAATACCATTTCTGTGTGCCAAACCATTTCGGAGCCACGCAGGCCTGGGTGAAGTGCTCGCTCCACTTCTTGTGCAGGGGAACATCCTAAATGAGTTTCCTCATTTCACTAAAACTTAGGTTTTCCCATCTGGGACATTGGCACTCGCAGTATCTGCTGGAACCTTCCTTCCTATTCTGAATATCCGAATATTATTGAATGTGGAGCAAGTGGCTACCTATTGCAGCTAAGGACTGTTTCCCCAGCCACTGTCCATGAAAGTCCTGGAAGAGAAGAGGAATCTTGGGCTTTCAGGATGCTTTGAGGAAGGAACAAGCCCAGTGACTCAGAACTCTGTGTGCGAGCGAGGTGTACGTTTCTCGCCTCAGCTGGTATGCTGTGCGCCTGCCCTTGTCCAGCTCCCGGACACAGATGAGCCAGGATTCTTGGTTTCTGGCAGCTGAGCAATCTTCTGCATGGCTGCTTGGCAGCCGTCCATGAATGTTTGTCTGCTGTGGAATCTGACCCATGGCTTCTCCCATGATAATCACTTCAGGATCATTTTGTTAGTGCATAACTTTATGCTTATTGAAAAAAGATGCCCCCAACCCCCAACTTTTGCGGTACTCATTTTCTTCTTCATGTAAATAAATGGGTCTGTGCCCAACACCAAGAAAGGTAAAATTCTGAGTGGTGTGTGCTGCACAAGCTCCTGGAAAGGAGGCTGTCTCTACACCCTGACGCTGGCAGTTGTTCTGTTCTGACAACACAACTCTCTCTTCACATCCTTGACTGCAAAATAGACACCCCTAGACCTCCACTCTCCTTTCTAACCTCAGAGGGTCCCATGACCTCTGTTCCATAATGTACCAGAGAACCTAAGCCCAGGAATGTTTCCAGCTTGGTGTCTGTTTGGGCACTGTTACATATTGAGAACAAGTGAGAACCTTAGACTTTGCCGGTCATTTACCTCGTGGAACTCAGTTTACAAACTGTGTGCCAAGGCCGTGACTACTGCACGAACTGCTGTCGTCCCCGTGTGAGTCTTCTAAAGGTATTCTACACCACCACCCGCTGTCTGTCTGTGTGCTCTCTGTGCTTGGCAGCCACCTGATCCTCACAGCTACTTCTCAGATTCGGTTTTTCTCCCTCTTGGTAGCTCTGGTCTTCTGAGATCTTGACTCTTGTGTCATTAAAAAAAAAAAAAAAAAACCTTGAAGCCACAGCCTTTATTTGAAATCTTACCCTCCCACAGCTAGCTGAGTACTGTATGCTTCAGCTACTGCCACCAAATAGGGACACTCAGGCTTCATCCTAGGTTGTGGGGTTGCAGAGTCGGTGAGGTAGAGTGCCCAAGTCTGGCTCAGGTTAGAGTAGACCAGATAACCAGCTCCCCGTTCCTCCTCCAGAAGTGTAAATACAGCTGTATGGATTGCCTGAAAACACACTGTCAGAAGACTTAGACCACATCAAAGAGTCACGTCTCTGAATGTATATGCTGTTGCAGTATGTCTTAAAATAGAAAGTTAACCAGAATCCAAGGGGTAACTTTTTTGTTTTGTTTTGTTTTGGGCAGTGCTATCTTGGAGGATTCTCTGGGGAAGGGGGTGCTGAGCCAGGAGGATGCCTAACAGTGCCCGGGGCAGCGAGCAGTGCTAGCTTAGAGCATTGTGACAACCGATCTGGCTTAGTTCTAGTTTAGGGTGACTTCCTTTTTTTAAGTTGGTAAACTCGGCGTTCAGTTTAATTCTGCATTGACAGGAAGATGACGGAGATGACTTGAGGGAGGACTTCATTTTTGGCTCATTTTCCACTATGAGCGTGGATCACTGGAGAAAAGAATCTCCTAGCCCCTCCCTCCCCACCCTCCCCGCACCCGTGGCCATGGCCATTTTGCTTCTTAAACCCCAAAGGACCGGGTTGTGGTGATGACATTTGTCACTGGGTTGTGGTGATATTTCTAGGGCATGGCAGAAAGTGAGCTCATCTTCCCGAGAGTGCCTGAATTAACTAACCCCTCTTCTTTTCTGTCCTCACCCCCGGATCTTGGTGTTTAGGAAAGGTTAGTCACCAGTGGGCTGAGGAAAGAAGTAGGTTAGTGTGAAAACTTGTCAGCACTTTTTTCAGAGCATTTGATTCTGTTGTAGAGGTGATGCCTCTTGGTAAAATGCTGCCTTGTGCCCAGACATGTATAATCTTATGTGGAGATGTGCCCAACAGCCGCTAACTGGAAGCCCCGTCTGGAGCAGTAGCCACAGAAGGTTGATTCGTGAGGGGAAAATCAGTCTCTGATACAGGCCCTGGCAGTTTGACTCCCTCCCAAATCACCATTGATGAATATTGTTTAGAAATGCCGGGGTTGGGTGTGTGGCTCAGTTGGTAGAGAGCTAGCCTGGCATATGTGACATCTTGGGTTTTATCCCCATGGCCACAGGTATAGCACACCCTTCTGAGCCTAGGGCCAGGAAGGTGGGGGCTGGAGTGTCAAAGGTCAGGGTTCCTTTTAGCTGTATAGTGAGTGAGTTTATGGCCAGCGTGGGCTATCCGAGACCCTGTCTCAAAGAGGGCTGGGAAGGAGTGCAGGGAATATGGCCAGGCATGATGGTTCAAGCCTTGTAACCCCAGGATTTGGGAGGTAGAAGCAGGAATACCCTGGCATCCTTGGCTAAGTAGTGAGTTCAAAGCCAGTATGGGTTATTTGATATCTTGCCTCAACCCCCACTCTCATCAAACAAAAAGAAACATGCAACAATTCTGTAACCCATCAAAGCAAGGCCTGGGAGTTATTTAATGGTGGTATCTCTGGTGCTGAGAACGGTGCCTGGCACACTGTGGGTGTTCAGTGGGTGTGAGGTAGATACACGGGAACATTTACATCATGGCATTCTTTCCTGAGAACTGCAGATGCCTGTCTGTCTTGTTAGGTCGGTGCAGATTAGAGTTGTCCAGGAGAGACTGGAGACATATTTCCTACAGTTTGCTTGCCAAAGTTAAATTGTGTTGCACATGTTTTCTGGTTCCCAGTGGTTGCCAGGAAACTGAGGAAATGAGGGGAAGGGGTTGAAAGCCAGCTCACTGTTCTTTGTGGC
Organism: Arvicanthis niloticus; assembly: GCF_011762505.2. Taxonomy (NCBI): domain Eukaryota; kingdom Metazoa; phylum Chordata; class Mammalia; order Rodentia; family Muridae; genus Arvicanthis; species Arvicanthis niloticus. The sequence goes on from NC_047658.1 coordinate 153,017,100, forward strand.
TGCAGAGCCTTGATGTCCAGTCTCATCTGTCTGGCCGTTCAGCCTGTTCGTGAGGGCATTCGTCTAGACACCCACAGAGACCACCACTCAGTACATCGGCCTTTTGTTTCCCCAACAATAAAATTGGGGTCTGTCCTTACCTGTGCCTCATGTAATGGCTCAGCCTGCTTGGCATATTCATTTTCTTGTCAGGAAAGTCAGTGTGACCTTGACCATCAGCTGTGACCTGCAGCGAGCACTCTGTCTGGTTAGAGTCTAATGATCCAGCTCCAGTGGCACATGTGGAACCCCGCTGTGCTCAGTGCTGTGCACACTGTGTCTGGTTGGAGTCTAATGGTCAGGTAGCTCGTGCAGCACCTTACTGTGCTCGGTGCTGTGCTTTGCTGACTTCTCATCCTAGGTGGGTTGGAGATGGTAATTTTACAGAAATCCTTTTTAGCTTACATGGGTCATGCCTAGCTGTGTCACTGTCGTGGAGGCCTTCACTAAGTATCACTTAGGAAAAGAATGGTAGGAAATTGGACAGAGATGAACCATATGGACTCTTGAGTTGAGGGAAGTGTAGTGGATTTGCAGTCTAAGTTACTAAAAAGTGACTTTGTTCCCTTTGAAAAATGTCGTAGAGTCAGGCTGAGCTGGGAGAGCCTTTGTCTAGGATGGTGAGGTCATGAGTTCAATGTCAGATCACACACAAACACCCAGTTGAGTTATTTCTGCACATCCACACCCAAACGTGCAGCTTTATGCTCGCGATGTGTTGGGTACAGGATTTAGGTCTGGAGAGTGCTCCCAAGGGTGCTTCTCAGGACGATCAGGACACTGACCCCAGGGCCTTTGTTTCTTTGGCAAAGCTTGCTGGTTGTCTCTGAGAGCCAAACCTAGCAAAAGGAAGCAAGGTGGAACTAAGGGAGCGGAGCGTATCTGAACCAAGAGTTGGTTTAAATATAGCTGGTCTGCACCACTGGCAGCTTGGAGGGTGCAGTGGGACTTGTTGTACCCTTTGTAAGGCAAGTGAGGAAAGATGCTGGCACCTGCACACACAGTTTGTTTATGAAACATAAACTCCCCTGTACAGCAGGGAGCCCAGTGCAGCAGCCAGGGTTACTACCTAAGCCGGGAGGGAGGCCTCTCCAGGCCCCTCTGCACTTGCCTCTTCCCTGAGAGGATGGGGGCAGCCTGCTATTGTATAGTGAGCACTGCCACTGATGGGGGTGGGGTGGAGAAAAGTCTCTTCGAAACTGACAGTCACCAGGCTTGAATTTCTTTCCCAAGGAGGAGAAACAGTACCTTGGGAACTAGTCCTTATGCAGAGAAGCATAGCTCTCTTTAGTTTCCCAGACTCGATTTGTCGGCCAGGAGCCTGGTCAGAAGAGGGGGAGCTAGCAGGCCCTGCTCTAGGTTGGCGCTGGCATCGTGCTTCACTGCACATCCTCAGTACTCCTCAGCAGCTGCCTGAAGTTTTTCTGCTGTGCCTGAACTGATGTCATTTCCCCCTTGGCAGACAGCTTGGGCTGTGCTGCGTCTGAGATATGTCACGAGAAGGTGGGGGTGGGTCTGGGCCAGGCGGGGTTGGGGGGGAGTAGTGAGGAGAGCAGGCGGCTGGCCGCCGGGTCCCAGGACTCTGTTTACTTTCTCTTCTCTGCTCTTCCAGAGAGCACTGAGCTGAGCAGCCAGCCCACAGGGGCCATGCTCACTCCAAGATCTTAACTTTTGAGAGCCCTTTGTTGCTAATGTTAGCGGACGATGCTTCTGCAGGATGCCTTTCCTTTGGGGGCTTAGACAGGTAATTGATCGCTGATCATGGGTCCGGCTGGGGAAGGGGGGAAGGGTGGGACCCGCTGTTGTACCTCTGTTTTGAGTAGAGGGCATATTTTGGGAAGTCGCTTAGTCTTGATAGTTAGCTCCCACACAGACATTTCTAGCCTTCTTTGATTGCTGGTTGCTCCTAGGCTCCAGAGCCTTCATATTCTTAACCCCCATGTCTCCGAGGTGACCCTAAGGCTGTCCATTTCTGACTTTCCATTGGTTGTGTGTGCAGTTTTATGGAGGAGACTGTTGAAGACTGAGGCATGGTGGGGTTCTTGCTAACCACCTTTCTTTCTTCTCCACTTTGATTTGGTAAGGCAAGAGCGATTTCTTCCCAGTCCACTGGTTCTGAAGGGACTGGGGGAGGGGTGAGCAGTGGCTCTAAGCCTCCCTGCACAGGAAGGCAGCTTGCTTTCTTTTAACATTGTGGCTGTGGGGTTGAGGTAACCTGGACACTTGAGGGGCTGGGGTTGGAACTGTTTGTTTTGGCTCTGCGGACTGACTTGCAAGGCAAACAGACCCCTGTGGCAGAGGCTTGCTGCTTTGTTGGCCACTGTTTTGGGGGTGGGGTGGGGTTCCATTTCTGCTGGTAACCCAGTGTGGAATGAGAAAACAGTAGCAAGGGACCGGCTGCTGTCCCTGAGCCTGGACACTGAGCCAAGTATTTGTTCCAGGGCTTCTGAGAGCCTGACACCCCACCCCCCCTCCTTGGCCTGAGAGGCATGTCTATATCGGAATGTGTAACTGTACCCAGCAGCAGGGTTTCGGGAGGTACACATATCCTCTGCTGCCTGCCTCCAGGGGAGGCAGAGCCACGGTGAGCTCAGACCCCAAGTCAGAAGGGAGCCCTGAGGGCCAGCTGGTTACTCTCTGAGCAGAGTGCAAGGTGAGAGGATGTCCCAGGGGTCGCCCAGAGTTCTTTAAAAGTGGGTTGGGAAAACTGCTCTGAAGCAGTCTGTCACTGCCAAGCTTCAGAGTGGTCCTCTGATGCAGTTGACATGTGACAGCCCCATGTGAGCTCTTTGCGTCCTCCCCTGAGAAGAGCTGCCTTTGACCTGTGGGTACAGTAAGATCTGGGGGGAAGCTGAACCATGCTAGATGATGAATGAATGAAACATCCCCTTCCATCAGCAGCTGGGGTACAGTGGAAAGAACAGGACTGGGAAGACAGGGAGATTTGTGCTCACTCAGACTCCCCCAGAGTCTTCCACTGACTGCAAACCCCATCCATGGAATGCAAATAATAATATCTTCTTGAAGAGGATGTCAGGAAAGAATGTGTGTAAAGCACTGACACCTTGGCTGGCATTCAGTGAGCTCAGAACTCCGTATGTGTGTCTGGTGCCAGGGTGAGCCTAGGGCCGGGCACAGGGCAGGCACAAGAGTCACTGAGCTCCAGCTCAACCAAGCCTTTTAACTATTATTTCTATTTCTGATTCATAGTATGTGTGTCTCTGTGTGGGTGTGTGATTGTGAGTGCCCGTGTTCACACAGGTCATTGTGGGTGCTGGGAATCAGATTCAGGTCCTGCAAGAACAGTGCATAGTCCACCTTTCCAGCTGTATTCACTCATTATTAAAGGACATGTGACTGCAATGGTACCGGAGCAAGAAACTGCAGGCCCCTTTGCAGAAGCTGAATGAGTTCAGTGTCTATGTACACCCATCATTCAGCGCACATCATTGTACACTGACTTGGAGTTGAGAGGCTGTTTCTTACTGTACCAAGACAACTTCCTCTCCCATGCTGGAATGGCTAGAAGGTAAAGGCTTGTCTCCCAGAACCCCGACCGAGCTGAGAGGATGCGGTGGTGGGGAGCATTGAATAGAGACCCTCAGAGCATCCTAGAGGACCAGCACCTGTTTTCTAGGCTAGTTCCTGAACAGTTTTCTGGAAAAAGACCAGAGGGCTTCTAGGTGACCCTTAGCACCCTCAGCTTCTGCAGTTCAACCCCTGCCTGCTGAAGTACTTGTAGCTTACATGGTTTTGTTATTGCTAGCATTTCTGTATATGACAGCCCTGTATTGGAGTCACATAAAACCAGCTGTCTAAGTAATGATTCTTGGTGATAACCTGTGGGCTCCGGGATTGGACTCAGATTGTCAGGCTTGCGTGGTTCCTCTATACCAAATACCGTTGTTCTCAAACGTCATGAAAGTAGCCTGAAGTGGGGTTTGTTCAAACAAAGTTTTTGTAGATTCTTGTCGGGCCCAGAAATAGTAGTTCTGTTAAGTTGTCCCAGATGTTCATGGTCCAGATATATTCTGAGAGATTCTGGCCCCGAGGGTTTAGAGACAAGACAGTGTAGGTCTGTGGAAGGAGACTACCCAAGGAGAAGGTAATGGAGGTAGTGAAGCCACTGAGTCAGGCCATGGCAGGCTTTCCTGAGATCTTCTCTGACCTGAGCCTGACGGATCAGTAGTTTACCAGACACCTGAGCTGGGGAAGGAGCAGTCCAGACATACCAGGTGAGGCTTTAGCTTCTTCCTGCAGAGGAGAAGAAGAGAAACTGTCTTTTCTCTGTGAATCTTGGGGTTGAATTTGCCTGATACAAAACAAGAACCCCTGGGCTTACCAGGTATCATATCTTTATAGAGTAAGAGACACCCAGTAAGGCCCTTCATCATTGGATGGATGGATGGATGGATGGATGGATGGATGGATGGATGGATGGGCGGGCAGATAGGTAGGTGGATGGATGGATGGGCAGATAGGTAGGTGGATGGCTGGCTGGGTGGATGTGTGTGTGGGTGGATGGATGGATGGGTGAGGGCCTGAGTTCAGTGTGTGTGAAGGGCAAATGAGCCTGAGAATGTTTGAATTATTTCATGTTGGGACAGTGATGATGGCTCAGTAGAAGCTACAGTTGACCAGAGAGCAGTCCAGGGTGTGTGGAAGAGCCATGGTGTAGAAATTTCCTGATTGTGCTGCTGTGTCCCAGATTTTAGGCAGAGCACACAGTCAGGCAAACTGTCCTATCTCGGGTTTCTGGCCAAGAGAAAGTCTGGCATGAAGTCTGGGAAGGTAGAGGTTATTTTTCAGAGAACAATACATACAGCAGCAGCAGGGACTCAGCCTGCAGAGAGGAGTGAATTCTAGTTCTGATTGCATCAGGGGGTGTTGGGTTGGTGATACTGGAAGATTCTTAGGATTAGCATTCTCTACCTGAAAAGGATTGTGCAAATATAGTTCAAAGCATGTTCAGTATACAAAGACAGGTCAGTGTTCTCCCAGCCCTGGGAGGGCCACAGTCTCCACTAGAATCAGTGTGGGTAATGGAGAGACACGCTAGGTGCAGATGTTCCTCACGTGACATTAAAGGAGACAAGCGGCTCACAAGTTCAGAGACTGACAGGATGATACTGTGCAAGTGATAGTCCAGTTGTTGCCAATGGAATACAAGCTAGACCCTTGGAGACAATAATTTCATTAAAATGCTGTCTTCTATGGGGGAGGCCTACTGCACCCCAAATTGTCTATGTCATGGCAGCAGGAGTGGGATGGAGGTGGAGGTGGTTTCTAACACCAAAAACATGTGGTCTCCAGTGGAACTGAAAATAAGTCTTCGACCTTCTTGGAGTCTTTTGTCCATGTTGAAATTGGTCATGACAAGAGGCATAAGAAGCCAGCTCCTGGTCTGAGGAGCTATTTGTAACCTTTTTAAGAATTGAGATGGGGAGGGGGGTTTGTTGTAGTGCCTTGAACCCTTAATCCTCTTGTCTTGGGCTCTGTGGGGCAGGACTACATAGGCTTATCATTGTCCACAGCTGCTGTCACATCCTTGCGTGACTGGTGTCCTCATAACCTTCTTGGTATAGACCAGACAGGCAGAGTGCTGGACCAGTCTCTCCTCAGGTCTGAAAGTAAGTAGCCGGGGATGCGCCCATTGGTTAGAGCTTAAAGCAGTTGCTACACACTTGCCTGGGCTTGGTCCTCAGCATCATAAACATAGAGCAAGTGACCTGAGAGTCACATAGCACTGAAAGGACTATGATGAGTCCCAGGCCAAGCTACAGGGTAAGAGCTCTGACTGGGGATAAAGAAAAGGTAACTCGTCAGCCTCCGGCTTTGGGATTGCTCACTATTGCCAACATTTATGTGGGGGATAACATTTATTACCTCAGGACCAGCATCACATGTGAGGGGTCTTATCTCCATATTGACAAAAGGAGAATGGAATTCAGAGGTCTTCGTTACAGCGTACAGGTGAGCGTAATGGTTGTGACTCATTCCCTAGCACTCTGGCTCCGTGCTGTGTCCTGTTGCCTGCTCTGTGCTGACAGAGGACCAGGCTCTGGCTCTAACTCACCCTGACACTTTTGCACTTGTCCTCTACTCCACCAGGATCAGGACAAATTAAGCACAATTCAGCTTGGAAGGGAACTAGCTGTGTATAGTGCAGCAGCCACCAAGGTGACACTTGTTTATACTGTAAGAGGCTGAGCCAGAATCCTTATCTGGACTGATAGTAAAAATCTTGGGACAGGCAGGGGAGCACTCCTGCTCTTCCCTGCGATGGGAGTCGAGGAAGGTCTGTTTTTCCCAAGCCTGCCTAGGTTAGTGTTCGAAGCCCTGCAGTCTCTGTAGAAAGATGCCACATTTTTAGGGGTTGTTACTTGTTTTTTTGTGACATCTCTGATGAGAAAGGCTGTAGAAAGACCGGGACCTGGTGGCAAAAGGACCCTATCTGTTGACTGACTTTTCTCTAGGACAGAGCCAAAGACAATGGTTGCTTCCTTCAGTGATGGAGAGCCCTAGGTTTTGACCCACCTCTTTTCTTTGAAGAGGTAAATTTTACTCCATGAAAACAGTGATTTGGTCATTTAAAAAAAAAAAAAAAAAAAAAAAAAACCAACTAATTTGGGGGCTGGAGAGATTGCTTAGTGGTTAAGAGCACTGACTGTTCTTCCAGAGGTCCTGAGTTCAATTCCCAGCAACCACATGATGGCTCACAACCATCTGTAACGGGATCTGGTGTCCTCTTCTGGCCTGCAGACATATATCCAAATAAAGCACTCATACATAAATAAATAAATCTTTTTTATTTTTTTTTTAAATCCTAATTTAGTTATATTAAAAAACCGTAAAAGTCCTTGTCTTGTGGGAATTTCTTCTCGTGTCTTAGCAGACTTCACCGGTCTTTTAATTCACCACCACTACATATCCTGCTGTTTGCTGCTGATCTACAAGTTGTGAATTGAAACAAGCCTAAGTGGTAACCTGCCTTGATTTTTTCTGTGTCATGTATGGCCTCTGCTTCTTTGGGCAGAGTCCGAACCCTGGACCTCAAGGAAGGCTTCTGTTTCTGGAAATAGTGATTCAGTCCTTCAAGGTGACTGCTGGGCACATGATCTCAGAAGGCTGAGGAGAATTGGAAGTTGGAAATTAGCCTTGGCTATGTTTCCAACTTCCATAGAGGCCAGCCTAGGCTATATGTTAAGACTCTTAACTCCCAAAAAAACAAAAAGGAAAAGAGGAGAAAAGGAATAATACCACATCTTTGTATTTCTTTAATCAATCTCTTCTATGATATGCATTTCTCTGTAGGTTAATGTGTATATCAGTATATTGAAATGTATTATGTATTGTATTTACAAAAACATAAGAGTAAAACCTGTAGCCTTTGCCCTCTCTGTGCCCATTACAGGAAGTTTTGAGCAGTGAAGCCTCAAATAGAAGTAGAGAATAAAAACATATTTAAGAATTAAAAAATAAATCCTGGTCAGTGACTTAGTTCTGGAGTGCATCCTGAGGCAGCTCCAGTAAAGGATGTTTGCTCCGCAGATGGCTAGGGCGTGGCACTGGCTTCTCTTCCTGGAAGTAGCATAGAGTTTACTGGTACTGTGTTCTATCTAAGGCTTTGGTTCCCCCAGCTTTGTATTTATTATTGTTTGGCTCCTTTGCCCAACAGACAAGATTTCGGGGGCTTCCACTGAACTGTGACGCAAGGTCTCAATTTTGGTTTCAGAGAGTGCCTAACTTAGTGCATGGTTTTCAGTCAAGGGTTTGGACATCCTGGTTACTGCTGACCACAAACACTCATGACATCCCACCCCTGAGGGTAGCTCTGCAGTATACCAGGAAGCACTGAGGTAAGCTGGCGGACTCCAGCAGACACGGTCCCACCTCTGAGTGAGGTTCTGAATTTTGGAACCAGGCTCAGTTTGTGCCAGGTTACTGTAAACTGGGGGGTAGGGGTGGGGGGAGCCAGGAGCTCATTTCTCTCCCGTCTGGGAAATGAGAGCTCTAGGCTTTAACCTGGGGAGGTTCTCTGCAGGCTGCTGCAAGAGGGACCCAGGAGTGCTGAGGCGAAGCGTGTCTTGTTCCGAGGGCATCTTGGCTCGAGCCTAGGGCTTTTTGAAGGGTTTTGGTTAAAGTAGATGCGTGTGTGATACTGACCTCAGTCTTGCCCTTTGGGAGTTCACAGAGCACAGAATCCATAAGCCAATCAGAGAATGAGACTTCACAGAATACAATTACATGATTTTGGTCTAGAACAGTGCTTTAAAACTAGGGGCAATTTGTGCATACCCCACCCCCATGTCTAAACACGATTGGCCGATTCTGGGCTCATGGCTGACTAAATGCAAGGCACTAGGCTAGAAACTTCTGACACCAGTCTGTTGCTGTTCTGAGAGGGAGTCATGGGCCTTAGAGAGGAAGGCTTGCTATGTAGCTAAGGCTGGCTTTGAACTCATAACTCTCGTGCCTCAGTCTCCCCAGAGCTAGGATTGTAGGCGTGTATCACTACGCCTGGAATGGCTGATATAATAAAGGGAAGGCAGATTCACCTTTTCCTTGTTTTCTTGAGCCTCCTTCATTTGTGACCTTCCCAAAGACTTGGGACATCCAATTGCCTCCTTGGTCAGCAAGGACTGTCAAATCAAGGACAGACAAGTTATTTTCTGTGTGAGGAAGAAATAATACCAAACCCTTCTAGACCTGAAATCTCACTTCTTACCCTGTGTGATCTAGGTGTCTACCCCCAGCAGGGCCAGATCGATAACTCGACGCAGCTTATACAACCAGGCAGCAGTTACTTTAATAATAGGCCGTATTTCAAGCCCCATGCCCATTACAGTGCCCTAGATCTATTGTGGTCTGATGCTCATAACAGACCAGTCCTCCACCCTGTCCTAAACCACCGAGTCTGTTTTAATCTCTAAGCGTAGCTGTCACATTTTAGAAAGTCCCCGATTCTTTGAAGTTTTTCAGTCCTCGAGACAGCTCCTCTGTGACCCAGAGCTTCTTTATCTGTTTATGAAGAGACCAGTTTTAATGTTACTCTTTATCTAAGGTAGGAGTAAACAGTTGTCTTGAACAGTGTTGAATTTTTGGACGCACAAATCTCCAGCCCTGCATCAGAAGGGACAGGCACGTTGAGGTGAGTCCTATGGCTCCAGGGGAATGAGACGTGGCGTGTACGGCTTGCTGCTGGAGCACGCCCATGACACAGCCTTCATAGCTGGAAACTATACCTTCTTTCTGGACAAAGAAATGGGTATTTAAGGCTGAGAAGGATGGCTCAGTGGTTAGGAGCCCTGGCTACTCTTTCAGATGACTTGCTTATGATTCCCAGCACCCACCTGGCAGCTCACAGCATGCAGGCAAAACACAAATACACACACACACAAAATAAATCTGAAGAAGGGAGGAAGGAGTCATTTTCAGTTTTCGGGAGTCAGTAAAGTCCCTGATGAACTGGATCCTTGTCACCATTTGAAGAAACAACCCCTTTGTGTGGCTTTGTGTGGTGCAGGTCCTTAAGTGGGAGAGGGGGAGGGGCGAGCTGGGGCTGAGAATACCTCAGTTGTCATGCTCTGGTTCTCGCCCCTGTACCACACACACAAGGTCTAGATTTTATTGATTTATTTTTACTTGTGAAGGGGCAAGATGAACTTGACTCCGTGTGTGTGTGTGTGTGTGTGTGTGTGTGTGTGTACATGTGTGTACATGTGTGTACATGTGTGTACATGTGTACACAGGTGACTGTGTGGAGGATAGAGGCTGGCCCTAGATGTCAGTTCTTCTCACTGTGGTTTTATGAGGTGGAGACTCAGTGAGACTGAGGGCTCACTGATAGGCCAGGCTGGCTGGCCAGCAAGCCTCAGGGACTTCCATCTGTCTCCATAGGTTCACAAGCCTGCGCCACACGATCCAGCTTTTTACGTGGGTTCTGGGGTCAAACTCGGGTCTTCCTGCGTGTGCTGAGTGCTTTGGTGACTGAGCATCCCCCAGTCCCCTGTGTTTGGAGATAGGGTATCATGGAGCTCAAACAAGCCTCAAAGTCACAGAGGATGACCTTGAACTACTGATCCTGGGATTCTAAAGGTTTGCCACCACGCCTGGTTTTACATTGTGTTAGGGTTAGAGCCCAGGACTTCATGTTAAACAAGCACTTTACCAACCAAGCCACACTGCAGCCTCATCTTGAATACCTAGGGATCTTTTCAGCAGTAAAAATAGAAACAAGCCAGGTGGTGGTGGCGCACGCTCGGGAGACAGAGGCAGGTGAATCTCTGAGTTGGAGCCAAGCCTGGTCTACAGAGTAAGTTCTAGGACAGCCAGAGCTATACAGAGAAACCCTGTCATGAAAAACAAACAATGACATTCCCTTTTTTGCTGACTTTATTGTTGATGCTAATGCTTTGTTTTACTTTTGAGAAGGGGTTTCACTGTGGAGGCCTGGCTGACCTGGAACTCACTTTGACCAGGCTGGCACTGAACTCACAGAATCCTCCTACTTCTGCTCCTGAATGCTGAGATTAAAGGCCGCAGGCTCAGGTCTCTTTCTTACTGTCTTAAGTTATTAAAGTTATTAAAGGGTTTGGAAAGTGAAGTCCATTATCTGCTGTTTTTATGTCAAAGTTTAGACTTGCCCCTAAACATTACATTGTGTCTGCTGACGTTCCAGTGTTAGAGACAGGATGTGCTTCCCAGCCGTGCATCTGCCAAAGCCCAGTTTCTCCGTTTTCTATAAAAAGGAGAATAAGTAACAGGTGAAAAATTCTTCAGTGGGGCCGGAGAGATGGTTCAGTGGTTAAAAGCACTGGCTGCTCTTCCAAAGGATCCAGGTTCAATTCCCAGCACCCATATGGTGGCTCACAACTGTCTGTAACTCCAGTTCCGGGGGGATCTGACACCCTCACATACACAGACATGTAGGCAAAACACCAATGCACATAAAAAACAATAAATAGAATTTTAAAAAGGAAGAAAGAAAGGTAGGGATTCCCGAATACCGAGAGGACTGGCCCTCGTGCAGCAGAGAGGGGCCCTGTCTGACAGGGCACACGTGAGGCACTGCTTTGAGCTTCACTGTAGAAAACTGAGGGGTGCTGCTGATACTCAGCCCCCACCCCCCCCAGCCTGCCTTACACTTAGTGACCAAGAAGCAGGAGGAGATAATCAGCTGCACACAGGGACCAGCCCAGTGTGACTAAGTCAAACAAAGGAGATGGCTGGACCACAGGCGTGGTGAGGACAGAGCCAGGCATGTCTGTGCTCTTGGTTTTTCTAGAGCATCAGGAAATGTGGAGTTTAGAAAATAAATATATTTTTAAGATTTGCTTTTATTTTTATAAGTGTAAGTCTGTGCATGTGTGTACAGGTGCCTGTGGAGGCCACATGAAGGCATTGCACTGGTTACTCTGGCAATTATGGGCCACTTGATGAGGGGGCTGAGAACTGAACCCTGATCTTTCTAGAAGAGCAGTAAGCACTCTCACCTGCTGGAACATCTCTCTGAGCCCTATGCTTGTGTTCTTATGTGTTGGTTTTTCCTCTTCTCTGCTCCGCTCCGCTCCCCTCCCTCCCTCCTTCCCTCCCTCTCCCCCTCTCTTTCTTTCCTTCTCCTTTAAATGAAAAATAGGGGCTAGGACTGTGGCTGAGTCAGTAAAGTCCCCTATCACCTATGTAAAAAGCTGGGTCGGACTGGAGAGATGGCTTAGCAGTTAAGAGCCCTGGCTGATCTTCCATAGGACCCAGGTTCTGTTACCAGCACCTACATGGCAGCTCACAACTCCAGCTCCAGGAGATCAGACAACTTCCTCTGACCTCTGTAGGCACCAGGCACATGGTGCACATACATACTTGTAGGCAAAACACTCATATACACAAAATACAAGCAATTTAAAAAGAAAAAGATAAAATTGCCACATGAGTACAAACCTGTCCCGTACATTCAGAAGTACACAGTGAGCAGCTGCCCGGTCTGCACCCGCCCCGCACCCGCCCTGCACCCGCCCTGTACTCCTGCCTGCACTCTGCTTGTTTCAGCCCTCTGCTCTCAATCAGTCCTTATTAAATGGAGTCACACTTCTTCGTGACCTGTGGAAGAAGAGACGAGTGAGGTGGGATTACTGGGGCTGCCGCTTCTTCTAGGGGTGTCTAGGGATAGAAGAGTGATCTTGTGGTTTGGTATCTTATACCCTGTGGCCAGCCAGACCCCTCAAGGCTGTAGCGCCAGGGCCTTACCAAGTAGGCTTTAGGAAAACTTGGGGTGTGTTGCAGCTTTGGATTTTCACTCTGGGATTTTCCTGTAGGGTCAGGTGGCTCTTCGTGAGAGGTTGTTGTCTGGGTTCCTAATAGTAACGCAGGAAATGGGTTTTAATCTCTCTGCTTGCTGCTCCGTTTGGGGGCTGTTTAATGAGGTCCCAGTTATGAAGTGGCTTCAGCAGTAGCAGTACTGGCCAGGTGGAAGCTGCCTGTCAAGTGTGACACTTATTTTTAAAATGTATGTTTATGATTTATTGCATTTTTTATGGAATAGTACAGAGGGCAAATATTATGTGTGCCCTGATTTTGAGTCAGTGCTTTTGTGAGTAACTGTTGGGACATGTATGGGGTTCTAGAAAGAACATTAGCCCTCACCTGTTCTGGAAAGCACGGACTGTTGCTTTTATACATGTTGTACATCCACGACAGCAAATCTCAACCTTGAGTATATGTGTCATGTATAAACCAGGGAGTGTTTTTATTTACTTTTGTTTTAGTTTATTTTTTAACTTTGTGTGTATAAGTGCTTTGCATATATATGTGTGTGTGTATATATATATGCATATATATATATATATATATATATATATGTAGTTTGATCATCACATACATCACATACATGCCTAGTACCCACTCAGGTCAGAAGAGGGCATCTAATCCCTGGGACCGGACTTAGCAGACAGTTGTAAATTGTCATGTAGGTGCAGGGATTGAACCCAGGTTCTCTTCTAGAGCAGCAAGTGCTATTAACAGCTGAGCTGTCTCTCCAGCCCCTAGTTTTCATTTTTAAGTGTGTTTATGTGTGTGTGTGTACAGTTTCATATAGCCCAGGCTGGCCTCAAGTTTGCTATGTAGCTAAGAATGGCCTGGAGCTCCTCATCCTCCTGTCTCTGCCTCCCAGGCGTTAGGATTGCACTCCAGTGCCAACATGCTTGCTGAAGGAATGTTTTTGCAAGGAGAATTGTCAGTCACTGACCCCAGAGGTTCTGGTTGTACCTTAATAAACACTCGAGGGGCCCGACCGGGGTGGCCGTGCTCAGCGGCACTCATGGAAAGGCTGCATGAACCTGTTACCTCCTGTTTTCTAGTGCATTGCTTGCTCCAGGCTTTGGCTTTATCCCTCTGACTTTGTATCTAGAGAATGGGAGACGGGGCAGAGCCCTTAAGGGGTGAGCCACACCGTCAGCCGAGCTGTAAGACTGAGTCTTATCAGGCTGGTCTGCGGCCTCTGTCAGCAGAACTTGCAGATTTAGCTCAGACTGTTGTTTTGGGAAACTGCTGAATTCTCCCAAACAGCTTGAAAATCCATTCCCAATGCCTCTGTGCACACACATCTGAATCCTGGTTAACATCTTAGCAGTAGCCCACTCTTTCAGAAAGGATGAAATTCATCTTTTACTAGCAAAGCTTAAAGAGTAATCGTCAGGCATAGAATACGTCGTGGAGAATATAAAACAGTATTATAGGGTAACCTCACTGTGGAGAAAGGATTGGACTAAGATAGAATCAACAGACCAGCTTTGGTTCCTCCTCCTACCCCGACCAGAGTGTCCCCTGAGCAAATTCTCACTCTCCCTTAGCTTTTTGTGTAGCCTTAAAAATCAATAATATTAGGAATGATGATATTGTCTTAACTTTCTGGTTGTTAAAAACACAGACAGCTGGGCAAGGTGGTTCACATCTTTAATCCCAGCAGTTGGGAGGGAGAACAAGTGGGTTTCTGACTTCAAGGCTAGCCTGATCTGCATAGTGAGTCCCAGGATGAGAGAGAGAGAGAGACAGAGAGAGACAGAGACAGAGAGAGAGAGAGAGAGACAGAGACACTGAGAGAGAGACTGAGAGAGACAGAGAGACACTGAGAGAGAGACTGAGAGAGAGACTGAGACTGTCTCAGTCTCTAACTCCCCCTCATCCCCCCAAAAAAAACCCCAACTAAGTAAATCCATTTAGCTTTGGAGAATATTTTTATAACCACCTGTGGATCTTTTTCTGAGGACTTAAATAGCTGGCCCTGAAGGTCCTGACGTTTCAGGATTTGGAGATTCTGCTTGCTGCCTCTCCTTGATTCACATCTGTCTTGTGAAAGCTTTGTTCTCCTTCGGCTTCAGTTCCTAAATCAGAAAAACTCTGCACCAGTGGATGTGCAGTGCACAAACTTGTCTGCTTTCTACAGAGCCATTTCTAGGTTCAAGAATGGAAGAAAATTGTCTTATTGTTTACCTTGCAGTTGGAAGGTTATTGTGAGAGTTTCAAAAGGAAAGTTAACTCTGTTAAAGTCCCCATGATCTGAGGGGGGACTCACTAAGGCCATGCCCTGGGTGGTGATAGAGGGAGCTTGCTGAGCCCTTGAGATCCGCTGTACTGGCCCACACCAGCCCTCCCTCTTGTCCTTGAGAACACCCAGCGCAGTGCGTTCTCTGCGTTCCCCAAGTTCCCCGGCCTGGAGCAGCGCCCAGCATCTTCTTGTCCTTCAGAGCCTAATTCCGATGCTTCCGTTCCTCGTAGCCACCTAAACCTCGGTTCTCTTCTTTTCTGTTGTGTTGTCCTTGTAGATAGAGATAATTACTCTTTAAATTCTAATTTTATTTGATAATTAGGAGGTTTCTAAAATCTTCTTAGTTCTGTTTCATAAAATGTACCTAGATATATCCATTACTACCCCAAAATTCCATACTGTAAATGTTCTGGGTTTCTTTCTTCAGTTACCTCTGAACGTTGCCTTTCTTCCACTCTCGCTCTCTCCTCCCTGAGAAGTTTCCGTTTCCATGTGTTTTCTAACTGAGAAAAGCACATTTTGCTAGGTGATTTCCTCAGATCTACTCTCTGGTTTGTTACTTCTTTTTTACTTTGTCAAATCTCTGTAGAACCTGTCTATTGAAGTTTCTTTTTTAATTTGACTTATTTTACATGGGTAGGATGTGTGCATGCAGAGGTCAGAGGTCTGCTTGCAGGAGTTCTTGCCCTCTGCCCTGTGCGTCCTAGGGATGGAACTGGGGCAGTCAGGTTTAGTGACAAGTGCCTTATCTGTTGAGCCATTGCCTCTGCTCTGAATTTTTACTTTTATAGATGATTTTTTCAAATCTGTCTGCTTGCTCTTGCTCTCCCCCACCCCCATGCCCCCCGCCATCCCCTAAGAAGACATGGAATGCTTTATGACTCTGCACGGCACGGTTGCTAAGGGACCACTCTGATCTCTGCATTTTCTACTTTGTACTGCCAAAACAGCATTGGCTGCTATCTCTCCTAGGATAATATCTTTTTCTCACCGTCTGTTATTTCTTTTGGGCTTTAATTATTTGAAAGCTCTTCTTTTGTTTATGTGTGTTCATGTGCAGGAGTGTGTGTGTGTGTGTGTGTGTGTGTGTGTGTGTGTGTGTGTATGGGCAACCTTGGATAGTCTTCTTTGGAGGTCTTCGTCCCCTCCTGTTTGAGATAAGGTCTCTCTAGCCTAGAACCCCCAAGTATGATAAGCTGCATGAGTCTGAGGGAGCCACTTGTCTCTAGATTCCCAGACTGGGATTTCAGGTGCACACCACGCAGACCTCGCATGTCTTACCCAGGTTCAGACCTGGTGTGCTTTACCCTGGATCAGACCTGGTGTGTCTTACCCAGGTTCAGACCTGGTGTGCTGTACCCAAGTTTTGGGACTACACTCAAGCTTCTTTCTTGCAAGGTAAGTACTTTACCAGTGAGCCATCTCCCTGGACTCATTCCTTTCTCCCTCCCTCCCTCCCTCCCTCCCTCCCTCCCTCCCTTCCTTCCTTCCTTCCTACCTTCCTGCCTCCCTCCTTTCCTTTTTCCTTTCTTCCCTTCCTTGTTCCTTCCCTCCCTTTCTTTCATGTTTTCTTTATGTCTTTTTCCTGGATGGGGGTCCTACCCTGTACCTCAGGCTAGCCTTGAACTTACCCTGTACCTCAGGCTAGCCTTGAACTCCTGCTGGTCCTTCTGCCTGAGTCCCCTGAGTACTGCAGTTATGTATCAGTGGCCACATCCGGCTGAAACCGCTTATGTCTTCTTAGGCCACTACTAGATAAGTTCGTTTTCCCTCCAGCTGGTATTAGCCTATTATTTGTTGACTTTTCCAAGTCTTGTTTATGACGGATCACATTTTTATGTATTTTGTATTTTACTTGCAAACTCGTCTTCAGTAGAGCCTCATTTGTGGGATTCCTTCCTGCGTGTCTTAGAGTTTCTATTGCTGTGATTAAAACACCATCACCAAAAGCAACCTGGGGAGGAAAGGGTTTATTTCAGCTTACAGTTCCACATCACAGTCCACCATCAAGGCAGGAATCTGGAAACAGGAATAGACACAGAAGCTGTGGAGGGGTCCACTTACTGGCTTGCTCTCATGGGTTGCCCAGTCTGCTTTCTTCTAGCACCCAGGACCACCTGCCCAGAGGTTGGGCTCACAGTGAGTTGAACACATCATTCTCAGTTGAGAAAATGCACTACAGTATTGTCCACAGGCCAATCTGATGGCAACATTTTCTGAATTGACTTGCAGAATGACTCTAGTTCATGTCAAGTTGACATAAAACTAGCCAGCACCGTTGACCCCTTGTCAGCCTGACACATAAAAACATCACTATTCAACCGGAACCTGTATTTCTCATTTGTCCCAAGATGGCACGTCAGCATCACATTATAAAACATGGGCCTCTGGCTAGATTTCTCAGGTATTTATACTTCTTTTGCAAGATGTCACAGGGCTGTTGCTAGCCTGGGAACTGCCTCCACCCCCACCCCTCCCCCCACCCCACAATTCTTCAGAAATCAGTTTTCTCCTGTACCCTGTAGGTCTTTGGGGATAACTCGGATTGTCAGGCTTGGCAGTAAGCACCTTTATCCACTCAGCCATCCCACAGGCCCCAGGGCACTTCTTTCTCAGAGACAAGGTTTCATTTACAGAAGTCTCTTTTCTTCAGGCAGCCAAGAGGAAGGTCGCTTCATCACTGGGTGGAACTTGAGCACTAGGAGAGCTCAAAGTTCATCCCCACAGTGATGCACATACATCCTAATAGTGCCAAGCATATCCAAACCACCACAGTAGGTCTTCCAGTCAAGTCTCATGGTAGTTTGAGGAAAGGCCCTGTGATGGAGTTTTAGAGAGAATTTCCCCTTATCCTCTTCATTCAGGTCTCTTCATTACCACTTTGCACTATGGGCTTAAAAAAAAAAAATCTGTATTTTCCCTTTGAAGGTCCCGTATTTTTGCATGTTTGCTTTATTGTTTTGTTTGGTTTGAAACAGTGCCTTACTATGTAGCCTTGCCTGTCCTGGAACTTGCTATCTAGACTAGACTGGCTTTGAATACAGAGATCCACCTGTTTGTGACCCCTGAAGGCACCACACTCAAAGGGTCCCATCTCTGTATATTGTGTCTTAGCCCCGCCTCTCCTGTTTCAGATTGACACAAGTCATGTAACTCGCCCACTGCGCAGGGCTCCTGGAAAGGTCTGGCCTCATTTCTGAATGTGGTTTCTAGCTCCTCTCTATAATTTTTGTTTCCTGGGGAAGCTTCCTCATAAGCTCAGCTATCTAACTATTGTTAGCCAGTATTTCATAGTGCACCTTGTGCCTGTCTGTCCTTACCTAGAGCAGTGGAAACTTGCTTCCTTTGCTGACTGCCTGTTTGTGGCTGTAGCATCCCACATGTTGCCTGGCATATGATCGGTGTAAGGGGCATTCAGGGTGTAGCTCAGTGCCAATGGTGAGGGTGGCAGTGAATATTTCCACTAGAAATTTGTTCTCTCTGCAGAGAGAGGCGGAAGTGGGTGCTCCTGTGCTGGTCACATCAAGCAGCCAAGAGAGCTGGTGTCCTGTATACTTGCACCAGAGAAAGACTTTGGTTTTCCTGTTTTTCACTCGTAACCTTTAAAACTTGAGTGCCTGCCTTGGGATGTGAGGATGACGTTGGCTCCAGCCAGCTACTCCCAGGGCTCCCCAGCCCCATAAATCGGCAAATTAAAACCATGCCTGAAGAGCCATTCCTGCCCAGCGTCTCTTTCTATGCTGGCACTGAGAAAGTTCTCGTGTTGATTAAATTGACCTTTACAGTGTCTCAGCTAAGAATAGCAAGTACAAGACGTGGAAACCGTTAAAGAGGGCCTGGTCAGCTCCAGAGCCGTTGGTGCCACCAAAGAAACAGATAATCGTTTGCATCTGTGCAAAAAATGCACTGAACCTCAGCCGTTTGCCACCATAAGAGCCGTCTCACCGTCCCATGCCAACCTTGACTGTTTCTTCTCTATGCCACTGTTTTGTTTGGTGTCTCGTGGAACTTGTCACCGTGTGTGGTGCCAGGGCTGTATGGTGGCCCTATGACAGATCCAGTAGCCACCACAGCCATTATTATTATTTTTGTTTGTTTGTTTTTGTTTTGTTTTTGTTTTTGAGGCAGGGTTTCTCTGTGTAGCCCTGGCTGTCCTGGAACTCACTTTGTAGACCAGGCTGGCCTCGAACTCAGAAATCCGCCTGCCTCTGCCTCCCAAGTGCTGGGATTAAAGGCGTGCGCCACCACCGCCCGGCACACCACAGCCATTCTTAAGATGAAGGCCTTGGTGTAACAGCACTTTAAAAAAATGTGTGTAAGCGTTCTCCTACATGTCTGCCTATGCGCCATGTGTGTGCAGTTCGGTAAAGGCCAGAAGAAGGTGTTGGATCTTCTGGCACTGGAGATACAGATGGTTGTGAGCCACCATATGGATGCTGGGAATGGAACCTCTGTCTTAACCACAGCCCCAGGAACACTTAGATTTTACAGTTCCTTTTTGAAATGTTCTGTCTCTTACTCTTTCTTTTCTATATAGACTTTTAGATGCTTTTCCAGGACAGGGTAACTGCATATTCTTTTGTTTTGTTTTAGATTTTTTTTTATTTTATATGTGTGGGTTTTTTTCTAAGTGTATGTCTGTGCACCACATGCCTACAGTGCCTGAGGAGGTCAAGGGTAACTTTAAAAATGTCACCACCCTGGTCTGTCTTCTCCCTGTATTGTCAGGGCCTGGCCACCTAACCTCTGCTTCTCCAACTGTCTCTTAGCCAAGGACGTTGACTGACAACATTTTTGTACTGGAACATTCTTCCTGTGCCTTCCCTACATTACAGACTTTCTAGTTATCCTCTTCTCCCCAGAAGCCCCTTTGGCTGTCTTGGTTTAGCCTTCCCTCTGTGAGTGTGTATGGGTTTGGACCTGTGTGGCCAGTCCATTGCCTTCTCTCAGACTGCATGCAATGTGAGGGCTGTGTTCAGTTGCCCATTGTGTTTCCCGCTGCACCTCAAGGCTGTCAGTAAATGTTGCAGAAAGGCCTAAAGGCCTCGGGCTCCTTCTGTTCCTTACCTCAGCTGTTGGCTTGAGAGAGAGGGGTCATCAGTTGTATGTGCTCTTCCATTGGTTTGAGGATGCTGTGTCCGAGCTCAGATGAAGCCGTGGGTTTGATGCAAACCGTAGACAGAGCCTGCACTTTAGCATGCACAAGCCTTGAGCACCAAAATCAACCAACCAACCAAAACCCCCTACAGGTTGAAGATGTTACAGATGTGTTAACTAGCCCTAGGGTCTTCCCTGTCACTTGGCCAAAGTCTTGTTCCTCTAAAGTGGCAGAGCTGAGATGGATGCTGAGCCTGCCAGGTTTCTTTCCCATGGTGGGTCGAGCTAGAGGAGCCCACGTGCCATCCTTCAATCGTCCTTCGCATCATTTCTGCTAACACTCTCAGCCCTCTCCCGTCACTGCCTGCCTCCCCTTCCCGTGCTACAGAGTGGTAGTTCCCAACATCAAGACCAGGACAGACTGCAAGGGTCCTGCATGTGGGGAGGCAGAGGGGGGAAGGGTGGGCAGCTTGGATGGTCCGTTCAAAGTGGGTTTGAGGAACTGTGTTGAGAGCTGCCAGGACAGCCCTGCCTAGAGGCAGATCAGCAAGGCAGAGTAGAGTACTGTTTATAACAGGCCTCTTGCCAGGAGCAAAGCTGACACCCGTAGGTCACGAGGATGCCACTTGTTTAGATTTCAAGTGTGTTCGATGCGTGCCTCACGTAGGAGCAGTTGACTGCCTAGGCCACCCCTGGTGGATTTTTCCCAGGCAGAAGGATCACTGGATTCATCTGCTGGGGTAGAGGAAGCATAGTGTTTTTAAAGCTACGTGAAAACTTTGAACTTGCTTTTGCAAACCAGCGCCAAGAGAATGGCACTGGCGGGCTTGGTGCACTTGGAGACTTTGACGTCCTGGGGAAGGGAGTCGTTCTCTCTGAAGCCAGAGTGGCTTGGTTCTGGAGAACGTAGCAGGCACGGCTTTGCTCTCTCTGCACGTCCATGTCTCTGAAGGGGCCTCCAGCCAGCCAGCCACCAGCTAGGTAGCTTTTTGTTTTCAGTGGGCTCAGGAAAGCAAGAATAAAGAACTCTGCTGTTCTGTGAGACTCATTATAAGCTCTCCTGCCCTTCCCTCGTTTCCTCCTGTACTGGTTTATCCTGAGGTCTAAGAGTTTGTGTTTTAAAATTGATTTTATATTTTATTATTGTGTGCGTGAATGCAGTTATGCTCACACCACACCATACATAATAGAAGTCAAGGTATCCTCTAACACTGGGGGCTGGTATTCTCCTTCCATCATCGCTTTGGGGCTCAAACTCAGATTGTCGGATTTGTGTGACCCATTTTTCCCCACTGAATCACCCTGCTGGCCTGAATATAAGACTTTGAAGGGACATTAAGGCCCTGAAGGTAGAAACTTGCACTGAGGAGGGATTTGGTATAAGCTCTGCCCTGTTTCCTGCCTTCTCTCTGTAGCTACAGGTACCTCCTGGAACTGCCTGGCCTCCAACCGGGGACACTCACCAGAGGGCTTTGTTTATGGTTGTAGCCGGCCAGTGTGGTAAAGCTGCAGCACACCGTGTGACCTATGTTTCCCCTGGCAGCCATCCGCTGGGATGTCGTCTGTGGGCAGGGACAGTAGTTACAAATGCCATCCTTCAGGTTGAGTTTCTTTGCTTGAGCAGGGTTTTCCTTCATAACTGTGAGGTTTGTTTTACTGGGAACAGTGTTTTCTCTGTCTTTGTGTCCCGTTTACCGGAAATGGCGCTTGGCATAGACTCACTGTAGTAAATGAAACGTTGAAAGCCAGATATGGCAGATGAATTTGTGTGGGCACGCTAGTGTGTGTCTGTGCACATGTGCATGTGAAGGCCAGAGGCTATTAAGTCTCTCAGTTGCACTGCACTTCCTCTGAACCTGGAATTGACCACATCAGCTAGATTCTCTAGCCAGCAGGCCCTAGGCATCCTCCTATCTCAGGTCCTTGGTGTTTTGATTCAACCCTCCCTCACCCTCTACTCCCTAACTGTGTTACTGGAATTACAGGTGACCCCCACTATACCCAGCTTTTCATGTGGGTTCTAGGGATCCCAACTTAGGACCTAATGGTTACACAGCAGGCATTCTACCAGCTGAGCTGTCTCCAACCTCTACCTCCTCTTTGAGGCATATCCTTACCCTGTATCCTAGGATGGCTACACATACTGTGTAGCCTGGTCTGGTCCTAAGCTCAAAACAGTCCTCCTGCCTCATCCTCCTGAGTTTTATGTAGCCACTATTCCATGTCTTATGCGTGAAAAAAAAAAAAATATATATATAGATATATATATATTTTTTTTTTTTCCGAGACAGAGTTTCTCTGTTAGCCTTGGCTGTCCTGGAACTCACTCTGTAGACCAGGCTGGCCTCGAACTCAGAAATCCGCCTGCCTCTGCCTCCCAAGTGCTGGGATTAAAGGCATGTGCCACCACCGCCTGGTGTGAAATATATTTTTAAAATGTTCACACACACAGACACTCACACCTCATCCACCAATGCTATGAATAGAATTTGGCAGAGTGCTGCATGGTTACTCAGCAGTGCCCTTTACGTAGGTGCACTGATGAGGGACAATGTGAATCCTAGATCAAGTCAAGACTCTCGAGAACAGTAAGTAAAGGTGATGTAGAAAATTGAAATTGGACTAAGACAACTGAATAGGTTTGCCTTCCTTTTCTAAAGAGGGGAGACTCTGAGGAGAAGGTTTTTGTGGTTGGTTTGTTTATCTGTTTATTCTGGGTTTTGTTTGTGACAGGGTCTCCTGTAGCCCAGGGTGATTTTGACTTCTGGTCCTCCTGCCTCCACCCTCTGAGTGCTGGGATGAGAGGTGTGCACCATCCCACACAGTTTCTGTAGCGAAGGGATTGAACACATGGTCTCACGAGCTACATGAACATTCTGCCAGCTGAGCTGCATTCTCAGTCTGAGTTTTGTTTTCAAACCATCTTTTGAATCTTACTGTTAACAATCTGGGAGGGAGTTTGGAAGGGAGACCGGAATGACTGACTGTATGGTAATCTAGAGTCCTGTTTGCACCCAGCATTCCAGACAATCTCATAGAAAAGTGACTTCATCTGCTGTTAGCCACAGGAGAACCATCACCTTCCTAGCAACTGAGTTTGACACTGCACATAAAATACTTCTCCTAGGTCGTGGACAGGGCACGGCACCCCCTTCCCTGTCTGGTCTGAGGGGAGCCTCACTTTTTACCATGTGGCTTTGTGTGTTATGAACTTTCCCTTAAAAAAACAAAAACAAAAAAACTTCGTTTTTTAAAATTCTGCTGTGATCAGGTATTTCTCGGGATAAATGTTGGTGCTGTTTGGGGAACAGACAGATGACCTGGTGTGGGCTGGGGGGTGGGGGGGGAACAGGCAGGCAGTGACTAGGTGTGGGTGGGTGAGGACAGATAGGCAGTGACCAGGTGTGGGTGGCTGAGGACAGGCAGTGACCAGGTGTGGGTGGGTGAGGACAGGCAAGCAGTGACCAGGTGTGGGTTGGTGAGGACAGGCAGGCAGTGACCAGGTGTGGGTGGGGGGGTGAGGATAGACAGGCAGTGACCAGGTGTGGGGGGGTGAGGATAGACAGGCAGTGACCAGGTGTGTGTGTGTGGGGTGAGGATAGACAGGCAGTGACCAGGTGTGGGTGGGTGAGGATAGACAGGCAGTGACCAGGTGTGGGGGGTGAGGACAGACAGGCAGTGACCAGGTGTGGGTGGGTGAGGATAGACAGGCAGTGACCAGGTGTATGGGGGTGAGGACAGACAGGCAGTGACCAGGTGTGGGTGGGTGAGGATAGACAGGCAGTGACCAGGTGTGGGTGGGTGAGGACAGACAGGCAGTGACCAGGTGTGGGTGGGTGAGGATAGTGACCAGTTGTGGGGGGGGTGAGGACAGGCAGTGACCAGGTATGGGGGGGTGAGGATAGACAGGCAGTGACCAGGTGTGGGTGGGTGAGGATAGACAGGCAGTGACCAGTTGTTGGGGGGGGGTGAGGACAGGCAGTGACCAGGTATGGGGGGGTGAGGATAGACAGGCAGTGACCAGGTGTGGGTGGGTGAGGACAGGCAGTGACCAGGTGTGGGTGGGTGAGGATAGACAGGCAGTGACTAGGTGTGTGTGGGGGTGTGAGTATAGACAGGCAGTGACCAGGTGTGGGTGGGTGAGGACAGGCAGTGACCAGGTGTGGGTGGGTGAGGACAGCCAGTGGGTACAAGCTCTGGTGTAACAGGCCCCGTTGCATCTTGATTTTGTAGGATAAGGAAGCCTGTGTGGGTACCAACAATCAAAGCTACATCTGTGACACAGGACACTGCTGTGGACAGTCGCAATGCTGCAGCTACTACTATGAACTCTGGTGTAAGTCCTCGCCCAGGGGGTTCTTGGCATCCCAGGGTCCCGGTTACTGCCTCTGCTCCTTGGGAAACCGCGGGCTGGCCAGCCTTTTCTGATTCTCTTGGGGACAGTGTTGGTGAGTAGAACCGGGCTCCAGGTCCCGGAAGTGATTCCTTTCTAGAGCAGGAGGGCTTGGCCCCCTCTGGGCATGGTGGGCTGAGGACTGGGGATGTAGTCCGCACCTCTTTGGAGGTCAGGGTCCTTGGGCAGTGCTTCCGCCTAACATACTTTGTGCCTTGATCTTAGAACTCAGATGAGACAGTGCCGAGCCCCAGACAGAGTGGGCGAATGCCCGTCCTGAGGGCAGAACAGTCCCAGGTGACTGACTCTGCAGTGCTCCCCACAGCTGTTTGTCAAAAGCAGCAACTGTGTACTGTTTCCCCACACAGTTCTGATCCTCTGCCCTGCCTTTATATAAAATCAGGTGTTGGACTGGCTTGTCAAACCATGCTCTTACTCGCCCAGTCCCCTAGTCCCCCTACTCCTGTCTCTCTACACCCCCTTCCCCAGTCAATGATATGGTAGGAAAACAGCTAGGACCTGTATTTAATCTGGCAAGGAAATTGGACTCCTGGCTGGGTATTCTCTCTCCCTGTGAAATACAATGATTTTTTAAAGCCAGTGTGGGTGGGTCCTTCAAACAGGACCTCTTCCTCACCCTCACCCTCCAGGACTGAGGCCACTGAGCTACAGGGGGAATTCAGTGCAGGAAAGGACAGGGCTCTGAGATCCCCAGCAGCCCTCCATGTACAGAAGCAGTGGCGGAGGGTACAGAGTTGCTAGTTCTGACGGGGTGGGGCTGAGAACTGATTAGGGAACACCAAGTGCCCAGCAGGTGGACTTGTGTGTTTAAATGTTTTAAAATGCAGATAACCACAGGGTTCAAATTCTCCCTCCCACCCCTTGTCAAAACAAAAGGCACAGTCAGGCTGCCAAAAAGCCACAGAGCTCCAGTTTGTTTTTCTGGGGCTGGGCCCAGCCAGCATCACTTATGGAAATACATGGACTTGTTGATGGTCCCATCTCAGATTGACAGAGCCTTCTCTCGTTGGGAGAGCAGACAAACACTACTCAGTCAGTAGTCACCAGAATTGGGTCACCAAAGCCAGGGCCAAGAGGTGGGCCAGTGGCAAAGACTTGGGGAACAGATGGCAGGGAGATTGTCTGAGAAGAGGGGCTTCTGCTTCCTTACCTTCCAGTGACAGTCAGCTGGGAAGGGAGGAGACCCAGCCAACAGCACAAACTCCTGTTGTACAAGGCTTAAGGCTTCCAGATCCTGGGGAGAGGAGACCCCAGACTGAGGCATTTGGAGGTCTATGTCCAGCAGTGGCTTCTTGGGCAGGAGATGCCCAGTGCATCTTTTTCTGTCCCTCTCAGGGCATCCCTCTGTAAGAAGTGTGTTGGAGGGGGCTTGAGGGTTGGAATGAGCTCTGAAGTTCTTAGCAAAACAGCACTTCCTGGTTTTTTTTTTTTTTTTTCTTTTCTTTTGGTTTTTGTTTGTTTTTTAAGACATGTTCTCTGTATATAGTTGGTCTGGAAATTGCAGTGTAGCCCAGGCTGGCCATGAGCTCTAAATTCTGCTACCTCTGCCTCCCAAGAGAAGAAAAATACACTTCTTGTGGTTTTTAAGCCATGTTCCCTTTTAACTGCCTTTTAGTTTTGCCAGAAATGCAAAAGTAACCAGCTTTGATAGTTTCCCATCTCCTGCCCCGCTTTCTATGGGAGAGAAAACCGAGCCAGAAATCATTGGCAGGGTCAGACTAGGTGCCTCTACATTTCACAAGAAAGGCCCTGGGGGAAATGCCGTTCTCACCAGCCCTTTTACCTGTACTAAACTAAATTTACCTGTGTCCTAAGGACTGACCTATGCACTGGGTACAGACCCACAGGCACAGGCTGACCTTGAGTTCTCTTTAGCAAGTTTTCAGTGTGCTGTAACCTGAACCAGTCTCTGGGCCCGCGTGGGATGGGACAAATGCTCTTGATTTACCAGCACAGTGGCTGAGATCACAGAAACCTGAATCTGTGCCTGGGGTCACTGTTCTGTCAGTCATTCAGCAAACCCAACCCCTCTGGTCATAGACTTCAATGCTTTAGCAGAGGCCTATTTAAACACAGATTTCCAGGCCCTACACCCTTCAGATCTGAGCTAAAACTGAGAGTTTGCAGTTCCAGCAAGCTCTTAATTGATGCATGGCCTCTTGTGTTTCAGAAGCCGCATAAGGGCATAGTTCTTGCACTGGGCAGTGGTCAAGCAGAGAGGAGATGCAGTGTGAGCTAGCAGTGTGAGCTAGCAGGCGTGGAAGCATGGAGTATATTATATATATGTTCAGGGTAGATGGGATTTATGCTCAAACAGGAGACTGCTGGATAGCCATGGCACTGTAGTGAAGAGCCATTGTCCTGAGACTGCAGGGTATCCTGAGAGAGTTGAGATAGAGGATGCTTTTGTGGCTGGCTAAGTAGGGTCTTCTGTACCTGTCAGCTATTGGTGTCATCCAGGCCTTAAGAAATCATTCTGTTGTTTGTAGCTAAGATGTCACCTCCGTGCTCAGGAGCTCTGAGGCTAAGCTAGAAGGAGGAGGGGACAGATCATAGAGTCTCAGAGAGTTCTGTGTATGTCTAATTTCCCTGAAACAGATGGAGCAAGGAGACCCCAGAAATCCAGGAGTACCCTCAAAGCCAAAAAGCCTGAAGCTGGGGTTCCCAGTTCTTGTCTGAGGCTTTTTCTGTTCTCCAGACTGCATTTCCCAGGGAGAAGTCAAAGTTGGATTTTCTGCCCCTGAGATAATCTGGAGGAATTTTACTCAAGCGTCAGGTTTCCCTGCTTTGAGTTGCAGCTAAGAGGAAAGGCCGCCGGTGGGATTTCCCCGATGACATGAAAGAGGCATAGCCAATCCACCTAATGCCTAAAACTGGTACTTACTCACTTAGTTATTTAACTAATGCATGAGAAACTGTCCATACTTCTGGGACACTCTGTGAGCTGATATTAAGTCATTTAGCTCTTGGGCACCCTGCCTGCCAGGAAGCCTCCTCCCAACCCCTTGTTGAAGCACAGATCCCTAGTGGTCCAGTCCCCTGGACGAGGGCAGGATGCCCAGCAGGCAGCTCATATCAGTGGACGCAACATCTTGTTCGTGGCAGGGGCTCAGTAAAGAGGAGTTGCCTGATTTTTCCACAGAATTTTGCCAAGAGCGGAACCTAGAGGCAGACTTTGATCCTAACGCATGGTTTTTATGGAATAGTTCTAGAGGAGGGGTCAAAGGAGGGCTTCAGGGAAATCTGTCGTTGAGAGCAAAGGCTACAACAATAAGGCAGAGACTTAGGCACTGTACAGGGACACGGGGAGTGTTCCATGGGCGTGTTAACTCAGGTGAGACCATTGTTCTCCTGGTTTACACACAAGGGGAATAGAATCCAAAAGATCACAGGTTATCTGGAGTGTGAAGCTGCCTAGCTGTGATCACCCTACGGGATAGCCGGTTGCCTTGTAGTTCAAATGACACTGCAACTCTGTGAAAATATTCATTTTCCAAAAGATCTTAAGCAGCACCAGAGCAGGAGTTCCTGAGGCAAGCTGTCAGCTCCAAAGCAGTCACCCTATCATGTGAGAAGGGAAGCTGGCTCTCTACAGTGTGAGCCTGCTCCTGGTAGGGAATTTCCTGCCAGCTGAGAAGTGGTATTTTCCCAAGTCTGTGGTGAACTCTAGGGCACATGACTCAGTCCTATATGGGCTGTGTTTGTTTTTAAAAACATGTTTTCCATTTAGCTTAGCATGACAAATGCTCCACACAGCAAGGTCATCCCTTGGGCGGGAAGTGGGAGGGGGGGTCATCTAGGTTGGTGTGTATTTGGGGAATATAGGGTAGAGAATTGCCCTAAGTTTGAGGCCAGCTACAGTTGTAGAGCAACACCTGTCTCAAAAACAAAAACAATAAAACCTACCTCTGTATTTCTGAAATCTAGCTAAAATATTAAAATTTGGTCCAACCCATTGGGACTAATCTAATACCCCACCCCTGCTTACAATCAGTTTACAGTGATTTCTGCCATGATTCCCAGGACAGTCCAGTTTGTGTAGGCCATACCAGACTGTCCTCTGCCTGCCTTCCCACCAGACGGGAGCAGCTTGCTGTCCATGTGTTTTCCCTTGTGTAGATCCACACAGATAACTCTTCTGTGGTCTTATGTTTGAAACTGAACGGTGCTTACCCAGTTTGAGACAAGTGTGACATCACACAGCTTGTGCACGGTAGAGATGGTTTTCCTTCTCATAATACCAAGCGGGAAGATGTGGGCCAGGGCACAGTGTGTCTTCCGTGTAGGGCGTGTGTCCCGGCATGCACAAGGCCCGGATTCTGCCGCCCGCTGCTCTTTCCCATTTCTCCATTTTGTGGTTTTTGAAAAGCAGGAAGCCTTTCCTACGGTACTTCAGTGAAATGGGGCTCCTCTTGTTTTACATAAGAACCTCTTCAAGCTTGCTGCCCCTAAGGTCGAGGAGATGACAGTTCAGGTGGTAACTGCTGATTCCGGACTGTCCTGGTGGCAGGGAAGAATCAGCTCCACTAAGATGTCCTCTGACTTTATACATGTACTGTGTGTGAACACAGAATAAACAAAAGTGAGAACAATTCCTGATAAATCCTTAGATCTCACATGGAAAATCCCATAGCACACTGTGGCAGTCAGGATGGTCTAGGTTTTGCTGCAAGAACAAACATGTCCAAAATCCTGGTGGCCGAAATCAACAGGTGTCTTTCTCACTCTTGCTGTATGTCCACTGAAGGTGGAATGGGGGCTTCGGTCCCACTGGGCATGTCTCAGCACAGAAATGCTGCCTGGAGTACCAATGGGAGGGGCTGGAAGGCTTTACACAAGATGCACTCTTGTCTCTAAATGACACGCTGCTTATAATTTTTGTCAATAGATAGACTTAGTCCGCCTCCCCCAAGCACAGAGAGGCCAGGCCTACCCACTCACCCAAAGCGAGAGAATCGGAAAGTTTTGGTGAAAAGCGGCGTGTAGCATTTGTCCTGTCTGTTCTGGCAGGGTTTCCCTAGATAGCCCAGGTTGACTCTGAGCCTGCAGGCGTGCATCACTGCACCTGGCTGGGCGTTTCCTTACTTAACAGTTACGTTCAAAGCAAAAGCTGAGAATGAGAATCATGCCTTGGATCACATATGTTACAGCACAGAAAATGGAAAGAATGGGGAAATACTGAGGAAATGGTTTTAAAAAATGACATTAATGCTGATTTTCTAGAGAGAGAACAAATATACTTTACTTTGGAGCTGTGAGGTGGGGGTGAGGACAGGGAGCAAAGAGTGCAGGGGTGGTAACTCACTTACCAATTCTGAGGTACCAGGTTCAATCCCCAGGGGCAGAATGATGGCTAGAGAGATTGCTCAGCCACTAACCACACTGGCTGCTCTTGCAGTATTGGAGTTGAGGTCACGGCTGTAACTCCAGCTCCAGGGGATCCGCTGCCACCTTGTAGGTCAGTGAAATGACTCAGTAGGTAAAGGCCCAAGGCTCCAAGGCTGGAGGTCTAGAACTGACACCCCAAAGTTGTTCTCCGACCCTCACAAGCTGTGTACACTCGCATGCACACGTGTGTACACAGACACAACATGCAGAATCTACACCTCTGTCTATATGTCCATGTTTATATAATATACAAATTAATATAATATATAAAATACAACTGTAATCCTAGTATCTGGGACGTGGAGACAGAAGTTTGGCCAACTTGGGCTGCACGAGACCCTGTCTCAAAACAAAAATGATGACAATAAACAGAGAACAAAAATATCTCTTCTCGGTCAACAACAGCTTGCCTTAGAATTAATCAGATGAATTTTTGAGGAAAAAAGTCCTTTCCATTATAAAGAAGTATGTACACATTCTGGAGAACAAACTAGGATCAGAAAACTGACTGTGCTTCAGCCAGAGTGGCTTCCAGATGCCCACCCTCCTGCATAGCCTGCATAGCTTGTATTTTACTACTTTATTTATTTTCTAGGTGTGTGGTGCTGGGGATCTAGAGACCACCTCACCCATGCTAAGCAGGCACACACACACACACACACACATACACACACACACACACACACACAAACACACGTTACTATTTTAAATTTATCATTTGGAAAAAAAAGAACAGCTTGGAAGTAATGGTGCACGCCTTTAATCCCAGCACTCAGGAGGCAAAGGCAGGTGGGTCTCTGAATTTGAGGCTAGCCCTGGTGTACAGAGTGAGTTCTAGGACAGCCAGGGCTAGATACGGAAACCAAACAAAAGGAGGAAAGAAAAGAAGAGAAGAGAAAAGGCCAGTAAAAGTAAAATTAGTCACGGGTAATTCTAAAATTGATTTTTTTTCCTGTTTTATAATTTAAAAGAATAAAACAATTGGGGAAAAAACCCTTAAATTTCTCATAATGCCATGTCTTTTTAAAATGTCATTATTTGGGGCTGGAGAGATGGTTTGGGGGTTAATGGCACTTGTTGCTCCCGTGGAGAACCTGGATTCTGTTTCTTTCCTAACGCCTACATGGATTCTCACAGTCCTGCATGTGTAACCGCAGCTCTGGGAGAGCCAATGCCCTCTGAGCGCCAGGGCACCAGCACGGATGTACACGCCAGCTGACATGCATGCACAGACGGACATTCTTAAAAAGTCATTATTCTGTTTCTCTCAATGTTTCTCCCGTGTATGTCTGAGTATATTTGAGCAGATCTGGAGCATGGTTTTCTTTTTTTAAAGTGTTTCAAAGCCTTCTCTATCTGCATTTCAAAATTGAGAAGGTGTTCACTCAGAAAGTGGGAAACAAGACTGCACACTCTGGGGTGGAGAAAGAGGGGGAGGCTGCCAAGGCTCAAGGGATGTGGGGATGGACTGCCCAGGCAGTGGGAGATGGAATTGTACCGGATTATAGAGAGCACAGGAGGTCATTTACACTCTCTAGGGAAGAGCGGGGCCTGAGGCAATTAAAACTTTTCCATCCTTCTGTTTGAGTACTGCACTTTACAGAGGCACAGGCATAGAGCAAAGCGGTCCTCTTTCTCCTCATCAGAACCCTAAGAATTCTATGAGGGGCCTCTCTGAAGTTCCTTGCTCTTCTAGGTTGAGGATAGGAAGGGGAAAGATAGGTACCAAGAAAATCTGAGGTATTTTATTCAAAATGTCTCATTAATGCCCTCCACATTGAAATTACAGAGCCAGTAGTGTGCTGAAGTGACAGCTTGGCCCTCCTCACCTGGCCACTCCCTTCCTTCTGTCCTAAGCATCTTCCCTTGTAGTAGAAATGTTTTGAGCATATGGCTTGACATAAGGCGACAGGGCAAGGCCTGCCTGTTCGTGGCAGCGTCAAGGGCACTGTCTAGGCCTTGTTTTCGAGCTGCCCCATCTCACGGTCCTCACTGCATGTGTGCCTCCCTGTCTTGCCTCTTCACTGCCTCTTCATCCCCCAGGGTTCTGGCTGGTGTGGACCATCATCATCATCCTGAGCTGCTGCTGTGTCTGCCACCACCGCCGAGCCAAGCACCGCCTTCAGGCCCAGCAGCGGCAACATGAAATCAACCTGATCGCTTACCGGGAAGCTCACAATTACTCAGCGTTGCCGTTTTACTTCAGTGCGTACCCCACCAGTCACCTCAGGCCACTCTCGGGAGCTTAGTCACACAGCCTAGACCTGAAGTGTTTAGCAGTGGCTAGGACCCCTGCTGAGGGCTGCCCCCATTGCCCAACCTGCATCCCTAAAGTAAGGGACTCACACAGTGGGTCAGGCTACAACAGTTGTGGTCATCAAGCCATCAGGGCCATTCCCACGCTCACAGCTGCCAGGTCGCTACTCCTTTAACAGGCACATACATACATACATACATACATACATACATACACGCACATATCCACACACATATTTTGTACATACATATATACATACATACGTACGTACGTACAGGGTCTCATGTAGCCCAGATTTGCCTCACATTCTCTGTGGAGCCGGTGGATGGCCTTGAACTAATTTTTTTTCTTTTTTTTTTTTTAAGTCTCATAGTCAATGGAAGCATAATGTCAGTCAGTGGCTTGGGGTCTGGCACTGGGTGGATCTAGCACTTGACAACCTGACTTTCTCCCGTTTAGCTTGCTGCCATGTTCTGTGCCTTGTAGAGTCATCATGAAAAGGACAGAGAATAAGGGTGCTGTTGGGACTTTCTGAGAACCAAGAAACTTGGTGACTTAACTGAAATCCATATACTGGAATTTCCTCCACTCCTCTCACAAGATCCAGAGATGCCCAACCAGGCATCCTGTCTTAAGCCATCTGTCACATTGTACAGATTGTAATGTCACAGATGTTTGCACCTCCGTAGCTGGAAGGGTTAGTTGCTTAGCCTGGTGCCTTATGTATAGTAAGTGCTCAATAAATGTTAGCAGCTGCTGTTGCAGCTTTGACCGAGGTGATTTGCCTCAAGGTACTGAGCACATTCGGAAGGGACCTCACCTGGCACGTGCTTAATGCGCCTTGATGTCACAGCCCCTTACTCCTCCTTGACTGGAGACCCACCTCTCCTGAGATGAGTCAAGATGAAGCCTGTTTGGACTTCCCAGATCATCTTCAACCACAGTATAGTGAGAGAGGCAACACAGGGTTCTGACCTTCAGGGAAAACCCTGGAACATGAGTTACCTGTGGATAGGGAGAGAAGGTTGTAGAAGGCCTGTGTTAGGGTCCTCGAGTGAGGAAATGTGTGGCCAGCCCTGGAGAGAGCTCAGTGGAGAAGAGACATAATGTGGATCTTGCTGATGTTTTAAGTTTAGTTTTAGACAGACCACAGCCGCGTTCAGGGTATCCACCCCCTTCTGGATTCCTTAGGTACTGCACTTAAGTTTACAATTCTTTCCTTTTTCCTTCCCTTTGCAGGAGCGCAAGTGCACACACACACACACACTTTAAAAAAATAGAATCTTTGTAAAAGAAATGTGAGGCTTGTGTGTCCTTGGAAACGGGTCCGTTCCAGCAAGAAACTGTCCCCCAGCCAGTTCACCGCATCTGCCTCCCCTTGTCCCTTGACCTCAGGTAGGGGGGAGGTCCTTGCTCAGGCAGCAGCACCAGGAAGCCAGGTGCGTCCCAGACACCAGGGAGCATCATCAGGTCACATGCAGACTGTCCTTCCTCTAGGCCGGTGATTCTCAACCTGTGGGCTTCCCAGGAGCATCCACATGCCACGTATTTATGCCACAGTTCCCAACACAGTCATAGTTATGAAGTAGCCACAAAAATCATTTTATGCTCACCACTGCGTGAGGAACTCTGTTAAGGGGGCTCACAGCTCGAGGAGGCTGACAACCACTACTCTAGGCAGTTGCAGTCCCCTTGCCTGACCACAGCTAAGTGCCACAGCCACCACGGTTTGATGGCTCTGGGGTGGTGAGGGGACAGTGTCATGTTTAGTGCGAGCTTTGTTTGAGTGCTGGCCAGCGCAGTAATATCTTCTCCCTACCTCCCTGTTTTAGGGTTTTTGCCAAACTATTTACTACCTCCTTATGAGGAAGTGGTGAACCGACCTCCAACTCCTCCCCCGCCGTACAGTGCCTTCCAGCTACAACAGCAGCAGCTGCTGCCTCCTCAGGGTGGCTCTGCAGGTGACAGTCCCCCAGGCGCTGACCCGCCCCAGGGAGCACAGAGCAGTCCTTTGTCTGGACCGAGTAGAAGCAGCACAAGACCCCCAAGTGTCGCAGATCCTCAGTCCCCTGAAGTGCCCACTGACCGGGAAGCCACCAAAGCCCCTGGAATGGAGTCCAGTAGCTCCCTGGCCAGCCATGGGGAGCTGGACCCAGGGGCCTTCCTGGGCAGGGATTCAGAGTGTAAGGAGGAGCTTCTGAAAGATTCAAGTTCTGAGCATGGCAGTGTGCCCCCCGACAGCAAAGACAAGACACCCGGCAGGCATCGTCGCTTCACAGGTGACTCGGGCATTGAGGTGTGTGTGTGCAACCGGGGCCATCATGATGATGACCTCAAAGAGTTTAATACACTCATAGATGATGCTCTGGATGGACCCCTGGACTTCTGTGACAGTTGTCATGTGCGGCCTCCTGTTGACGAAGAGGAAGGGCTCTGCCTGTCCTCTGAGGGACAGGCTCGGGAGCATGGCCACCCCCACTTGCCACGGCCGCCCGCGTGCCTGCTGCTGAACACCATCAATGAACAGGACTCCCCAAACTCTCAGCACAGCAGCTCTCCCAGCTAGAGCCAGCCCTGCCTGCACCCAAGAGCTTGATGACAACCAGGGTGGGGACACCCACGAGAGAAGCATTAAGTGACTTGTAGATGTGGTCCGGCCACTTTGTCCTCTTATTTTTTCCCCTCCTGTCCCACCTTGCCCGCGTCTCCAGGTACAAATTCAGGGTGTGGATGCCTTCTCCCCCACAAAAGCACAGTGTTCTAGAAGATGGAGAAGCTGTTTCTGTGACTCATTGTGCACCCCCTATTCAGAGCTGTGTCTCCTCTCCCTGCTTGGCTGAGAAACGTATGTTTGAAAAGGCCCCGAGGACTGGGGCTGGACTGTGCTCTGAGTTGCTTCTCAGACACAGTGGATTCACAAGAGAATCCACTGAGACTGGGTCTCAGTCTGGGAGACAGAAGGAAACCCTCAGGGGCCTGGGGATTGTCACCTGTGGCAGCCAGTGACTGCAGAACTGGCACTGGTCTAATCCTGGGGGAGGGTGAGAGCTAGTGAACAGGGTGGCGAGGGACTTGTTGATCTGACAAGGCCCAGGCAGAACGTGCTCGTCTGTGCATTGTAGAGGGATCCTTCCCAGCAGGCTTTGGCCAGTGGCAGCCTGGTTCAGGTGTAGATTATATTGTGTTCTCTGTGGTTTCCTTTGAAAACAAGTAGCAGAGGCTAGCTGGAAACAAGAACCAGATCAGTGGGCAGGCAGAACTTTCTTCTGGACAAGGGAATTCTGCTGCTCCTCTCCAGGCTGAGTTCCCAAGAATCTGACTACTTTTGGGCCAGGAGGAGTCTGACCAGGCCTGGCGGCCTTGGGCCTTCTGTGAGTGGAGACCTGAGTCTGAAGGCTGGTAGGGATAATAGCCTCCTTCACTTCTGCCCCTTGTCCATGCCCACAGGTGATCAGTGGTCCTTGCCCATCCTGAACACAGTCTGCAGTCTCTGTCTCCCTGTCCTCTGTAAGCAGAGGGACTGTGGAAGTTGTGTGTTCAGGGCAAGGCAGCCTCATAGCCTGGCTCTCACACAGTATTTCCTGTCACGTTTGACTAAGTCTGTTGTTTGTGTACTTGTTTGTGTTAAACTGACCACTTAGAAGGAACACCTTCGTTACCTGTGGTTCTCACGGCTGCTCTGCCCCTAGCCTGTTGGAGAAGTGTGACTCACTTTCCTGTACTGCCTGTGTAAAGAGTCACCTGGGAAGGAGGTGACAGCCGCCTGCCTCCAGCAGACCTCGGGGCCTGGTTCCTGTCATCTGGCTCTGGAGACCCAGTCAAGAAAAAAGGAGCAGAGAAGCCGCTGAGAGGAACATTCCCCACCCAGCCCTGCCCATGCAGAGTTTGCTTCCTCCCCTGCTCTTGAACGATGATGCGTAGACTTGGCACTGCCATTACCGTGAGGAAGGAAAAAAAGGAAGAGACACCAAGTCCATATGTAAACACACACACAGACCCACGCCGTCAGGATGGATGCCACAAACCAAAATCCTTGTCGAACAAAAGTGAAGTCTACACAGTGATGTTGGATGGCGTGTGCGTGCGTGCGCATGCGTGTGTGTGTTTGTGTGTGTGTGTGTGTGTGGTGTGTGTGCGTGCTGTGGTATGTGTGGTATGTGGCCCCAAACCCTATGTTCCTGTGAAGATACTTTGAATGGTCATTCTGCTCACATCAACCACATGTCTGGAGCACACAGGCCCTCTCAAGGTAATTTATTTTACACATTTACTGTTTACCGAACAACCGTCTGACCGTACTCGGGTGTACTCAGCAGTCTTGTCGATGGCATCGCCTGTGTTTGCCAGCGACACTGCCCTCAAGGGAAAGGCTTCTTACTCAGCTCACCACTGCGATTTGCACATTGCTCCACAGACACTCAGAGGCCTACATTCTGTTCCCTGTATGTGGAAACATTCGGAACCAGTCCCCCTCCCTCTGCTGCTTTCAGACAGAAGCCCGATTGAGTTTTGAGTTACAAACGTGGACTGGTTGTGGCTCAGACATCGGCCTGCCCAGGGTCACCAGGAGTCTCTGGTGGAGACTTTGGTGCCACACACACACCTCATCCACCAAGGTCCAGAGAGAGGGCTGGTGTGTGGTCAGAGGGGCCGAGCTGCAGCTCTCCTGCACCTTCCCATCTACTTTCTTGTTAAACTCCCAGACGCCTCAGTGAAGTGTCTCAGAGGAGAGTTTAGTTTTCCTATAACAAACCCCTCTTTAGTTACCTGATGGTAAGGTGGGACCCTCTCGAGTTCCCGTCTCCTGGCGGAGTGAGGAGCTGGCCTAAGTGCTGACTAGCTTTACCGAGACACCCACCGTGATGACCGAGCCACAGTCTGGCCCCTGTTGCTTTAGGCCACCCTGATGCTCAGAGAGCACAGGAAATAGTGAGTTAGGGGCCAGGGAGACTTGACTGAGTTGGGTTTCCAGGTAGGAGGGGTGAGGCAGAGGGCTTGGTGCTACGGTCAGATTTGCAGCCACTAACACATTCCTGTGTGAGGCCCACCACCGTTTGTCAGTTGTTGTGAATATGTGTATTTTAAGCAATAAGATTTAGCTGCTCAGACCGCCCTGGGCAGTCTGGGTGATGATATCCTGTGCTGTGATTGTCTGGAAGACAGAGTGGCTCCAACCACTGTGAGAAACCCCAATAAAATCAGTCTCAAGTGTTCTGCCACTCCTTGTCCCCTTCCTTCTCCCTTCAGGTCGCAAACCTCAAGCATCTTTGCCTTCTCCCTACCGAGACCAAGTGATGTCACGTAGCAGTTAAGGACAGGGTCCTAGGCTGGCAGGAGGCTGCTGCTGAGTCAGCACTTGGTCCTGAGGAATTTCCCTCAAATTCCATTTCCATTATCAAATGCTGTCTGATGCTCCATAAATATGTTGAAAAAATGACCCCAGGAAGCAGACACAGTTTTTTTTTTTCTCCAGATTCCCCAAAGCTGGATTGGTTTTAGAGCTTTTAAAATTTTTATTTTTTTAGGTTATTTTATTTTTGTGGGTGTTTGCCTGCAATGATTGTGTAACATATGCATGCAGCACTCATGGAGGTCAGAAGAGGGCGTCATCCGGAACTGGAGTTACAGATAGTCATGAGCCACACCATGTGGGTGCTGAGTATTGAACCCAGGTCCTCTGCAAGAACAAGTGTTCTAAACCACTGGACCATCTCTAGCCCCGATTTTAGGTACTTTTGAGATAGGATCCCACTCTAGCCCAGACTTTCCAGAAACTTAATACATGCCCTAGCTCACGGTCATCCTCCTGTTTGAGCCTTTGAATGCTGGGATTACAGGAGTGAGCCACCACACTCTGCCTTAAGAGTTGATATTTACAATATGTGCTGCATTGCCTGTTTTGTGCCCACCATATGTCAGAAGTTAAGGAAATGTGGCATAAGCAGGAACCAAGCACCGTATTCTCTGGGTCTTGGAGGTAAGATGGCCAAAGGCACCTGTGTAGCATAGTCAGCACACAAGTAAAATGTGAATGGCTCAGGCTCGGAGACTGCAGGGGTCACCTGAGGTCTTAAATGCTGAACTGCAGAACCCCGAAGAAAGACAACCTTGCTTCCTTTGCTGGGGAAGGATGCCTTTGCCCTGTGCAGCTTCTCATACAGCAATTACAAGTGGCAAAGCATGATGATACCCAGCATAGCTGCCCACAGAAGGAGTTCCTGCTTCCCAATTGTGCTCACTGTGGGCCAGGCTCCCTGGGGAGTGGCTGCAAGTACTGTCCTAAGCCTGTAGTCAACTCCATTACATTGGAGAGTTTAGGTTAGCTAGGCATGGCCTTTGTCCCTGTCATTGATCCTGGGTCCTGGGTCAAAAGACCACGTCCCAGCTTCTAGGTAACTCCATTGAGATAGCTGCTGTCTCCTTACTGCTGAGCTGCCAAGCTTCAGGCAGTGTTGATGAATCCGTATCAGTACGGAAAAAGAGTTCCCAAACCTCAGCACAGTGGTGCCTGCCTACAACCCAACACACAAGGAAAGGCAAGAGGGCCATGAGTTTTTGAGGCCATCTGGGAGTGTGTAATGTGTTCCAGGCTAACATAAACTAGCAAGACCCTGTTTAAAACAAAACTACCAAAAACCCACAGGAAAGAACCAGAGGTGTCCATAATTCCTGTCTTCCTAAAGCTAATGTCTGGCCCCACAAGAAAATGTCTCAACTCTTCTGGGCCACTTGCCGGGGGCTGTTCATGTACTCTTACTTGATTTCCAGGCTCCTGGAACACTGGGTCATGGGAGTTCATTTTTCTGAGGTAATAAGATTGTCTCCATTGCCTCAAGTGAGAAAGTACAGGTAGCAGTCGTATTTGCCCAGAAGCCTAAGACAACCCCAGTTTCCTGGTTTAGTCTTTATTTTTCAGTTTCCTGGTTTTAGACATTTAGCAGAAACACCCGGGGTTTGACTCTAGCTTGGCTGAGCTCTTGTCTGTGGGTTGGAAGGTATTTGGGTTTCAGGCTTCAGGCTGGGAACAAATGTCTGAGCCTTGACCGAGTGTAGAGGCCTAATTGGCAATCCTAGCATTTGGGAGGTGAAATCAGAAGTGAATTTTTAAAGGAAAAAAGGACATAGTTGCTCCTAAGTATGGTGAAGGAGAAGCTTTATTGTAGACAAAAGGGTTAACATAGCCAGACTGAGCCAGGCCTTGTGAGGAGAGGAGGGAGGGGAGAGCTGAGAAACCAAAAGGGTAAATGGACTGGTGCAGCCCAAATGGCTGGATTATACAGGGAGGAGCTAGATAGGGAGGGACCTCAGCCACTTGTCCCCATTAGAGACCTAACAGGGAGGAGCAGGAACTCAAGGTCATCCTTGACTACATGGGTTTTAAGGCTGTTCTGTACTCTAAATGAACCTGCTTTAAGTTACATACATGTATGTGTGTACACATCCATAGAACTGCAGAGTCTTTAGTGAGCACCTGTTA
Organism: Arvicanthis niloticus; assembly: GCF_011762505.2. NCBI lineage: Eukaryota > Metazoa > Chordata > Mammalia > Rodentia > Muridae > Arvicanthis > Arvicanthis niloticus. The sequence goes on from NC_047658.1 coordinate 153,056,311, forward strand.
GATGCTGGGTCTTCAGAGTGGAGGCACAGACAGATTCAACGCCAACATTTTATTGTCTACTTACCCTCTGACTTCATCTCTTGCCACTTCCCAGATGCAGAGACCCAGGCTTCACCAGCTTGCTGCTTCCCACACCACACTACGGGGCTCCTGGTCAGGCCTCGAGACCTTTTGTGCCTTTTCAGCACGTGGCATGTAATGATCTAGCACTTGGTAACCCATAGGACCGACAAGTGCCTGTTGTTGCCTTTCAGCCCCTGGCAGCCATAAAGTTGCTTCTGCCAGGGAACCTGCCTTGAACGCCTAGTTGTATTAAAACCGCTGGTGTGCCTCTGTTATTCATTGGCTGCTGACACGAGGCAAGTCTTGTTTAAGCATCTTCACAGGTACAGTCTCTTAACCTTAAAACAACTCTTCAAGGTCTCGCAATTTTCTTTTCTTTTCTTTCTTTCTTTCTTTTTTTTTTTTTTTTTTTTTTTTGTTTTGTTTTTTTTTTTCGAGACAGGGTTTCTCTGTGTAGCCCTGGCTGTCCTGGAACTCACTCTGTGGTCTTGCAATTTTCAAGATTGTAACTATTCCTTCTGTCTGTGGTCAGGAGCAGGAAACACTCAGGAAGAATCTAACCTGTTCAATGTAACACAGCTGGTAAATAGCAGAGCCAGGATTTGAAGCCAGACCTGTTGATCCCAAGGGCTGTTTAGTTAACCAGGTCAGGCCGTGAAGACCTGAAATGCACCTAGAAGCCACGTGAAGAACTGGTGATTTCCCAATGGTGAGAGGAGACCACGGAAGAGTGTGTCAAGAGTAAAACTTGCCGAAACATGAGGCAAATGACATTCCCTCAATTGCCTATCCAGGCTTGTCACTTTCCAACCTACCCCAGGGATGCCTGCCGTAGATCTTCAGGTCAGCATAAGCTCCCATCTTGGCTGAGTGTGGTGGGGCTTACTTACCTTTAGTCCCAGCACTCAGAGGCAAGTGGATATCTGTGAGCTCAAGGTCAGTGTGGTCTACATAATTCTAGGCCACCTGAGGCTACACAGTGAGACCCTGTCTCAAACAAACAAACAAACAGACCAACAATAATAAAAACCTCACAACAGCTGGGTGGGGGTGGTGCATACCTTTTATTCCAACATTCTGTGGATCTCTGTGAGTTTGGGGCCAGCCTGGTCTACTGAGTGATTTCCAGGCCAGCCAGAGCCACACAGAGAAACCCTGTCTCGGAAAACAAGACGAGACAATCCCCCCAACAAAAGTTAGCTTCCACAGAGACTCAGTAGTTAAAGCAGTGTGTGTGTTTCTCCTGAGAAGGTAAAAATAGAAGTGTCAGCTTTCTTGGGGGATACACATTTCATTTGGTTAGAAATATCTCCTCTGTAAGCCTGTTACTCCCACTAGAAAATGTTACAGTGTATCAGTGTGGGAGCCATAGGAGTCCGTCTGTCCTTGTGCTCTCGGCCTACTTTTTGGCTGTCAGCACTGCCTGGCCCTTATGTGCAGGTGGATTCTGGAAGACACCCTGACAAACCTCCCAACCCACCCTAGTTCTGAGAAAACTGTGTAAAACCCTCAGGGAAAGACTTAATTTTTTTTTTTTTTTTTTTTTTTTTATGAAGCATCAATAATGAGGATGTTTGTTGAAGAACCAAACATGTTGTATAGGTCTGCAGTCAGAGCAATGCTAGGGAGATTCACTCTACACACACCCCAGTCCACATGACAGATGGAAAATCTGGGGTACACAAAAGCCAAGTAAGTTGTCTGTGGTCACTTGGTCTCTAAACAAAACACCAAATTTGTCTCCATGGGCTGGGCTTGTCACATATGAGGGACTTTCCTGCCCACCTGGGCCTTCCTGGTTTATCCCCACCGAAGCCTCAGAATGGGCAGCTTTTGTGGAGTGACATATGAGGACATGGCCATTCAGGAAGTCTGCAGTAGGAATGGGATGCCAGACTTGGGCTGGGAGGCCAGGGACTACTACCTAGTATTTCCTGTCTACCTCACCCAGTGTCCCTGACACTGCTGTCTCTGACTGGTCCCCTACCATCCATAGGTGGACACCTGTCTGTGTCTGCAGAAAGCAGCCCTAACTTTGGGTTTTATGGCCACCAGGGGCCTTGGGAAACAGGCTTACACACTACACACATTGTCTCTGGGGAGACACCTCCCCCTACAGAGAGCCCTGTGGGAGCTGTTTTTCTGAAGGATAAGAACCAGGGCAGGGAGCAGGTAGTGGGGGTAGTAACTCTTTTAGCTCACAAGATTAATTGCTATTAAAGGCTCAAAGATTTTATGAGCTGCTTATTGAACAGCCAATTAAAAAAAACTAAACCACAATGAATAGATATTGAAAACAGGTAATGAGCATGCAAAGTGGGTCATTTTCTAGTATTTCATGTTAATATTATCAATGGCCCTGGACATACACATAGGGCATTTACCGTTTGCACTCATGTACCCATAATAATGTTTCCCTCAATGACAGACAGCAAACACAGCAGAGATTACAGTAGAGCTGAAAGCTTCCTGTCTCCTGGCAACACTGGCTGTCATTTCCCGTGTGCTTGTACTGATGCCCATGGGAGCAAACCCGTTTGGATAGACAAATGGCCACCACATTGCAAATACCTGTAGTGTTCAGAGAGGCAACATGTTAAATAGCATGTAGGCCTGCTGTGCCACAGGCTATCCCATCTATTAGGCTGTACAAATACCCATGAGGAAACTACCCAGTGATGTGTTTCTCAATGATGCCTTCCCCCATGTAATGATAAGCATGTGCAGTGTGACTGAGTTATCTCCTAATAGTTCAGAGAGGTCACATTGGCAAGCACTGAACATTGGATGCTGTTCCCTAACTAGTGTTAAACATTGATTTACCATCACCCTGCTGATTAAGAGCAGACTGAAGAGCAAAAAGTAAGTAAGGAGGGGGCTGAGGGTGTAGCACAGTGGTAGAACACATACCTAGCCTGCATGAAGCTCTGGGACTGATAGCCAGCACTGAAGGGGCAAAAGAAAGACATGGCAGTGCATGCCTATAATTCCAGCATCCTCAGCTATGCAGAGAATTTAAGGCCAGCCTCTGTTACAGGAGACGCTCAAAACAGACAAATGAGGAAATAAAAGTGTGCTTCTTTCCGTGTGCTTCCTGGTGGTCAGCACTGGACCTATGATGTGGGCCAAAGATGTGGGCTTGGCAATTTAAGGTATTCAATAGCATCCTCTGGTGCATGTAACCTCTTTGTTGTATACTAATATGCAAGAAAATGAGAAGACTCGGTCTTGAACTCTGAGAAGAAAACCATGTCCTTGAGCTATTAGTAGTTAGGACAAAATGCTGAGCCCTGGCAACCATAAGAAGCCAGGCTCAGCCACCTGTCTTCAACTGGCAACTTAAACAGACCAGAAATAGTGCAGACCAGAAAAAAGAGGTCACTCTGCTGTAAGCAGCGAAGAGAGCCTCTGGTACCTTCCCACCAAGTCCATTTTGGGGGTCCTGATGTTTAGATTTATTTATTTATTTAATGTTATGTTACTATATCTGTATTTTATGTTATTATTTATTTATTTCATGTATGCAAGTACACTGTAGCTGTCCTCAGATACACCAGAAGAGAGCATTGGATCCTATTACTCATGGTTGTGAGCCACCATGTGGTTGCTGGGAATTGAACTCAGGACCTCTGGAAGAGCAGTCAGTGCTCTTAACCACTGAGCCATCTGTTCAGCCCACAAGGCTGATTTAAATAAGGGGCAAGAGATGTGCATGACTAAGCCATCCTGGCCATGTTCTCCCCTAGTTTTATGCCTTGGTTTCAGTCCCTCCTGGTAGGGGGTGGACCAGTCAGAAGTGTGTGACATCTGACAAGTTCCTCCTCTGGCTGGCACCAGGCACCATCCTCCTCCTACTTTCTCCCAGCCTGAGATTCTTGGGGAAATTTGAACTTCGTGGGAGCCATCATATCAATGTCTGAAAGCCAAAGTGAGGAATTCCATTACAGTAGTCTAAGATAAATCTTGGAGGGAGACATTTGCTTTGCCCCTCAAAGAGGCCTGGAGATTTGGTGATTTAGGTCAGTGGGTAATAGTCTATCATTCCAGGCAGGTGCAGGTTTGGGCAGCAATCAGAGCTCTTGAGATTATTTTTCTCAAAAGACACAGGTTTTCAAAATGGAACTCTCCATGTTATCCTGAAATGGTCAAGCCCTTGCATGATTCCTGCAGACAGGTGGGAGAGCATGCTGACTCCTCTGTGTCCCTGATTCTTGGGGTCTGGAGTCAGTCCTTATGCTGTGTAGGTGTGTGCTTTGAAGAATCCTCCCCACCCTGTCCTCACACTGCCCCTTGATGGTTGATAGTCACCAGTTTACTCTTGTTGGGTTAAACTCTCCTTCTACCATTATGGAAAACATAGACTTTCTGCTTATTTACTTGGTCATTGCTAGTTCATAAAATGTCTTTCACATTCTGAGCAGATGTGAAGTACTTCTCCTCCATCCAACCCTGCTCCCTCTGCCTTAACCTGAGTGAAGTTTGGCTTGCTCTCAGCAGCCAGCTAGGAGAGAGCTGGGGGGGAGGGGTCTCCAGTTTAACCTCTCTCTTCAGCTTGATGTGGTCTCAACCTGTCCCTTGAGCCTCTTAGGAGCGTCAGCCACACATCCCCACACCCTCTCCTCTGGGCTGTTGAGCAAGCTCCGGGGTCACTGTTTCTTGAAGAACAAGACTGATTTGGGGGTGATATAGCAGGGAGCCCACTACTGCTGGGTTAAAAGCTTTTTAAAGGAAGAACATGATTTCACTCTGTCTCTTTGTTGGAGTTCACTCACCTTCCCTTTGGAAACTTAGCCAGGCAGGGTCTTAACCCTGTGACCGCTCCAGAGGGCTCCGTATCATCCGAGGGGAAGGCCCTGACTGTTGGCCTTTTGACGCTGACCTGGCTGGTACTAGGAATCTGGGGATTTGGCCCCTTTTTAGGCTAAAAATCAAAGGTCGGGTTTTCCAAGGATGTTTGGAATTTCACATGGAGGCTCATCACTGGCAAGGTTTAAACATACTGCATTCCAGCTGGGGAGGTGAACCAATGTACTTACTGTACAAAACTTGATGACCTCAGTTTGAATCTCTAGAACCCACATAAAAGCCAGAAACAGTAGCATAAGGGTCTGTAATCATAGCATACCCTCACTAAGAGGTAGGAAAATTCACCTGAAGTAGTGTTACCCACAGAGGAGTGAACAGCAGAAAATACTGTGTTCCTAACAAGATGGCTGCCACATGTGTGCCACAACATGCATATGCCTGCACTCACATGCACATGAAACACACACAAAAACACACACTCTCACTCTCTTTCTGCTAGTTTCAAGGTTTAGGGTGTTTTGTTTTGTTTTGTTTTCGAGACAGGGTTTCTCTGTGTAGCCCTGGCTGTCCTGGAACTCACTCTGTGGACCAAGCTGGCCTGGAACTCAGAAATCCGCCTGCCTCTGCCTCCCAACTGCTGGGATCAAAGGCGTGTGCCACCACTGCCCTGCTTAGTTTCAAGGTTTAAAGGAATTAGCTCCAACTTCTTGTGAGGAGGCATTTCTGATTCTTGGGGTGTTTTGGATGGGGAAGGGAGAGAAAATCCAGGTGTGAATGCTGAAGGTACCTGTTTAGAAGTCTTCTCCTGGAGGTGTCTACCTAAGGGAAAGAGGAAGAAGGGGACATGACCCATCCTTGTGTGCCAAGATGTAATTGTTCTGATGGACCCAGTCTGGGTTATATTATACATGGTCATGAAGACAAACCTATGAGGTACATGCAGCAAAAGGCATAGGTTAGAGTCACCGAGACCAGCCAGTCCACTTTCAAAGTCTCGATCCTGCCAGTACTCACCACCTTCCCCACTGTGGCCAGCTCTCCAGACCTCCGTGCCCTCTCCCAGGCTGACTCAACAGCCTTATTCCTAATTGTTCTCCATGGAGCATCTTGGGGGGGGGGGTTCCATAGCAACCGTTAAGCTGGGGGTGATGACTGTGGGTGAGCCTGGAATCTCAGTGTATGAGAGCAGAAAGGAGGACAATCAAGGCCAGCCTCAGCCATATAGCAAGTCTGAGGCCAGCCTGAGCTACATGAGACCCTGTCTGGAAGCAAGCCACAGTCACATTGTCTCCCTCATCCGTTTATAATCTGCTGGTGACTTCCCAGGTATTTGGGGTGGAAACCAAACTCTCTGCTCCTTACAAAGGCCTCATCAGAGCTGGCCTGTCTCCACTCTGACACCTCCCCCTCCCCACTGTTTCCTGTCATGGTGACCTCAAGACCATTCCATCTGCTTCTCTTCAGTACTTGTCACTTCCCTCCACACCCTCTCATCCCCAGGACTCCTGGTTTCATGTGGCCACTCTCTCCTTTACCATTCTGTTATCACATCTCCAGCGTCACTGACTCCAAAGCATTTACAAGTCTGAAATCCTCACTTATCTGTCAGTCTTCACTAGAATGTTGCCAGGCTTGTAGAACTCTGCAATCTGCATGAGGCAAGAAAGTAAGTTTGGTTCATCACAATGAAGTATCTGGTGTTGGATCAAACATGGGGTATCTGACCCCAAGTAGTTTATTTTAGATGTATTTAAGCATAGTTCAGTTTGGTGAAAGCTTTTCTGGTGATAATGAACCAATCCCATGTGCACAATAAAGCTTTAAGATATGACTGCATCACCAGGCAATGGTGGTGCATGCCTTGAATCCCATCACTCAAAAGGCAGAGGCAGGCAGATCTCTGTGAGTTCGAGGCCAGCCTGTACTACAGAGTGAGTTCCAGGACAGCCAGGGATGTTACACAGAGAAACCCTGTCTCAACAAAACAAAACAAATAAACAGACAAAGAACAACAATAACAAAAGCAGACTTGACAACATGGAAACTCTTTGTGACTCTGTGAAGTACATGTGACGTCTCCCATCAAGACGGAGCTATAGAGGGAAGGATCAGGCGTGGTCTTGGCCGCACAGATCTTAGAAAGTTTATCACCTATCAACCGTCCCTCTCAGCCTTCTGGACAGAGAACAGATCATATGCATCCCTCCCTTTGAAGGGAGACTCCTCCCTTCCTCTGTGTGTTTAGTATCCCTGGTTCCTCTCTGCCTTCCACATAGGCTGAGTGTCTGGAGCCAGCGAATAACATATAGTAGGTACTCAAGGAAATGATGTGTTTGTTTGTTTGCTTGCTTTTGAGAGGTGGGAAAGATGGCTCATCAGGTAAAGGTTCCTGCTGCAAAGCCTGATGCCTTCACTTCTGTCTCTATAATCTACATGGTAAAAGGAGAGGACCAACTCCTGTGAGTTGTTCTTACACACACACACACACACACACACAGTACTTTTTTTCGGTCAACATGCTTGTTGACTGAATAAGTAAGCAATGAGTAAATGGCTGGAGGCTCAGTGATGTTTATTGGAAAATCTTTATGTGTCTCATCCTCCATTGCTGCCAACTAGAAAACGGGATAGGAGCGAGGAGGTGCTGGGACTAGCACCTCTAACACTGTGCTGTGGGTGTCAAGGCATGGGAGCAGGGGCGTTAGTTGTGGCCTCTAGGTGCCACCTCAGCCTGTGCATCCTTCCATGCCTGGCGTACCGTGATCTTCACTTTGAAAGGGTTGATCATAAAGACCACCTTGGGGTCACCCACCAGGCAGGGCAGTTGTTTATCATCTGACACATCAATGTCAAACCTCTGGAGCAGCATGGCCATGAAGAGAAAGAGCTCCTGACGGGCCAGAACCTCTCCGATGCAGGATCGGGGACCAGCTCCGAAGGGCAAGTAACTTGGCGTGGGTATAATGAGATGGCTTCCTGTTGGATCTAAGAAACGCTCTAGGGACAAAGGGAAGCATCAGTCAGGGGCCAACCTTTTACCCAGGGAACCTCAACCTGCTTTTAGGGCATGAGGAAATAAATATTCAGGAAGGATGGTGAGGGAGGAAGAGGAATCCCCAGGAGAAAATGCCCCCATCCAAGAGAAGAGGGACAGGCCTCTTGGGAGACAGATGCCTGCAGACTTCCCACAGAAGTTATTTGAAGAAAGAGTTGAAACCCCCATCTGTGAGGAGTTTGGGGCAATCTCCATTAGGATGGGAAGGGTAACAGGCCGACGGGGATGGGGGATGCAGCCAAGAGGTTTCTAGTAACAAACTTAGTGCACAGGAAGGAATGCTGTCCCCAAAAAGCAGAATCTAGGCTGGCTGTGTGGCTCAGGGGCCAATATGGGACAGGCGAGGACTCACCAGGCATGAATCGTTCTGGCTGGTCCCATTCATTCTCATCGTGATGCAGTGCCCAGAGATTGATGATCACATGCATGTCCTTGGGGACAGTAAACTCCCCAATGCTAACCCAGATGAGGAGAAGAAAAAGGAAGATTGTCTTTCCTTTTCTGCTCAACCCCACATCTCCACTTTGGAGGGTGAGGGTGGGGGTGGGGGTGGGGTTGGGGGTGAGGGTGGGGGTGGGAGTGGGGGTGGGAGGAGAATCCTTCCCCATTCTCAATCATTCCTTTCCCTCAGCTTCTGGCTTCTGCCAGGATTGCATCTAGATCAGTCTCACCCATCACCTAACAGCCCTATGTATGTGGACGTGCGTGCTACTCAGCACATGGGTGTCTGTCTCAGAAGCTGGTGTGTGTGTGTGTGTGTGTGTGTGTGTGAGAGAGAGAGAGAGAGAGAGAGAGAGAGAGAGAGAGAGAGAGAGAGAGAGAGAGAGAGAGAGAGAGAGAGAGAGAGAGAGAGAGAATGTACTGCTGCTGTCTGATGAGATTGGAACATTGATTACCCTGTCCTTTAGCCCAGACCTATGTCTCCAAGGGTGACAGGAAGTTTGAGGGAAGCCAGATGCCTATGCAACTTAGTCATGGATATCAGTGGAGGTGCATGGAGTAACTAGGGCAGGGTGATGGACAGTAGTAGCCTCTGTTTGACTCTAGGTTGATCAGCAGCTAAGGCTAGGTGGGACATGACTGAGGAACAGAATGGGGTAGCTAGTGGCTGTGTCCAGGGCTGAGTGTCTTGGGAAGAAAGGCATACCTGGAGTCAACGTTAGCCTTGTGAGGGATGAGCATTGGGGCCACCGGCCTGATACGAAGCACTTCTCGGATAGTGGCCTCCAACATGAGAAGGTGAGTCCGGTCACTAAGAGTTGGTGTTCGAATGAAGCCTATATACTGGTCAATCTCCTTCTGGATCTTCTTCTTCACCTGAGGGCCAGAACAAGGTCATATGACTAGGTCATTCAAGTCTAAGAGAGACATGGGCTTAGTAGAGCCCAGTGGTCATACCCAGAACAGCCTGGGATGATTCTATCTAGTGATAGCTCTGTAGCCTAGGCTTTGTGTGAGAGGCAGAGTGGGCTCTGGTCATCTGTACAGAAGGCTCCAGGCATTGCCCACCTGCAATGGGACTGGTTGGATTCTATAGACAAGAGTTGGGGAGACACTCACCTCAGGATTGTGCACCAGAAAAGCCAGGATCCACTTCATCGTGGAGATACTTGTCTCTATGCCCGCCCCAAAGATGTCTCCCACTGTGCTGAGGATGTGCTCATCTGATAACACATCTGGGTCCTGGCCTTCACCGGTGTTATTATTGTCTGCATTCATCTTGGCTTGTATCAGAAGGTCTGTCAGGCTGGAGATAGATTCACTGTTGAATTTCTCCTGAGGTGAGAGACAGAGAGGAGGATGAGGAGGGAGCCTCACCTCCACCCTACACCAGAGACACAGCATGGCTCCCTGTCCTTGAGAGTAGAGAGGCCGAGCAGGACTTGTGAGGTGGTACAGGCCATGGATAGCCCTGGGCCACCTTCTATATCCCTCTAAGAACTGTTTCAATTACTCACTTCCCCTGTCCCCTTTATTAATAGGTCAGCTTCTAGCAGTTGCCCATTATGTGCCAACCCCCTGCCAGGCTCTGGGGGTCTCACAGTGTCCAAAATGCACCTCAGTCTTGCTCTCGAGACACCTCCAACCTTATAGACACCTCTGCTTGATCACTTACCTTGCAACTTTTAAATATTTCAGCCAGCGTTTCGTCTCGACTTTTAATATGTCCCTTTAGCTTTTCCAAGGCTTTATTGGGAAAAATCTGAAAACAGAAGGAAATGTCAAACCCATCTATACAGTTAGGAGAATCCTTCCTGGGAGGCAGAGTTTAGCTTTCTATTTAAGAAAGTCCCCACACTAGTCTGGACCTTTATCGAGGAAGTCAGAAGATAGCGGAACGAGGTTACTGAGGACAGGAAGGCCAACTCTAAGCAGTGGAGGACAGGGTGGAGTCCTCATGTCCTCAATTCAATTCAACACCAAGCCCTGACAGTGTTGTGCCCTCTCTTACCATAAGTCAGACTGGAGACTGAGGACTTGGACAAGTTCCTCAAGGAGGTTAAGCCCATGTCTGTCTCTCCTCAGCACTGTGAGGATGATCGAGCTTACCTCCGTGGGGAGTGCTTACTGCTAACAAATGACAACTGGAAAATAATAGCCATGAGTATTAAGATGCAAGATATATAAAAGAGACCCAGCAAGGCACCATAGTACATGTTTGTAGTCCTAGCACTTGGGACTTAGAGGTAGGAGGATCAGAATTTCAGAGTCATTCTCAGTTACACAGGCTGTTCAAGGCCAGCGTGAGCTACGTGAGAGCCTTCCTCGAGAGTAAAAATACTGGCAAAGTATCTGTGGTTGTATGAGGCAGAGCAGATGACCCTGGGAAGAGTTGGAAGGGAAAGATGGTCATGGAAACCAAAAGCACTGGGACACTGTCCCGGTGGGATCTGGAAGTGGAGGCGGGGCTTCATTCTCACCGTCAACCATGGGAATGTGTCCACCAGACTGCTGTCGCCCAGGGCATTCATGATACCCTCTGTAAAGTTATATATGCTGACCAGTTTCGGATCCTTTTTCTCATAAGAGATGTTGAAGCAGATGATACAGATGATGTTGATTACTGACAGGTAGATGGGCATAGTCGGATCTATGGACTCTTCGTTGTGTGTAAGCATCAAGTCACACAGTGAGTTGGCTCCCTGACATACTGATAAGAGAGGAAAAGTGAAGTGGAGGGATCCATCAACCCTGTCACCTCTCACCAAGGTCTTATCCAGAGATAAGGATAGAGAGCTGATGGCCACTTGATGGCAGCAGTCACTAAGAAATGGCCGCACCCAGCCACCCAGCATCCTTTCCCGCAGCCCCCTTAGCCCTAGGGTTAAGCCTTTCACTCACTGATCTTCTCCAGTTTCTGGTCATCCCTGAACAGGGAAAAGGTGCTGAACACCAGCTTCCGGTGCAGCTGCCAGGAGCTACCAGCATCAGAAAAGGCGACACCTTTTCCTTGGTTCGACAAGAGGCCTAGAGTCACCTTTGGAGAGCAGGCAAGGCTGTAGGTATTATTAGGCAAACTCCTGGAGCTCTCAGGCGTCTCCATCTATCTGCAGTCCTGAGATCCCCGTGCCTCTCTTATTCAGTAGGACGCCCTCACTAAAGTTTGGTGAAAGGCAGTATAAGAGAAGACAGAAAGAACCCTGGAGTTGAATGCCCTGGGGTTCAGGTCATTAGTAGGGTGCTCTCTAGGCCTCTGTACTTCAGTTTTTGACCTGGAGAGTCAGCTGTGGGTGGGATGATCTTGTCCTAGGGACAAGGAGACTGAGAGACTTCCAAGACAGCTCTATGTTTTCCCCCACCCCCAGGCCACTAAAGCCACAGAATCCTTTTCTACTGCCAGCCTGTGTACCCAGCCTCAGACCCTCATTTGGAGACAGCAGATGTTTTATCCTCCTAGGTTGGATTTAAGCTTGAGCTATCTTGTGTCTCTAAAAGATGCCGCCTACAAAAGCACAGGGGTTAAAGTCTTCCTCCTACATCCCTGACTTCCTCAAAACCCATCTGGCTAGTCCCTTTTATTCTGGGGAGGGGATATCTCTCTCTCTCTCTCTCTCTCTCTCTCTCTCTCTCTCTCTCTCTCTCTCTATCGTTTGTTTCTTTCTTTGTTTCTTTCTTTCTTTCTTTCTTTCTTTCTTGTTTTTGTTTGTTTGTTTGTTTTTGGAGACAGGGGCTCCCTGTATAGCATTGGCTCTCCAAGAACTCACTCTGTAGACCAGGCTGGCCTCAAATCCTCAAAGATTTGCCTACCTCTGCCTCCCAAGTGCCAGCATTAAAGCCACACACCACCATCACCTGGCCCAGTTTATTCCTTTGCTTCTGAGAGGAACCCAAAATCTGGGAGAGCCTGGCAGTGGGGTAGCCACTCTGGCTGAGAATGAATGTTTTGGCTTGTTCAAAGCTGAGGCTGGTTGTCCTCTACTAGGGTGCTCAGGGGAACACTTGCAACAGGGTCATGGGAGCACGGGTGGTGTTTGTAGGATGACTACTCAGCAGTCAGCAGGATGAGGTCAGATGCCCTGAGATACTGCTGTATGTCCCTGTCCCCTCTCCCCAGCTATCTGTGAGCTGAAGCCATATGATAGGAGAAACTGCTGTCTTAGCCCTCCCTGTGGCCAGCTGCTTCCCCAAGCATCTTCGGGTGAAGGATGCAGTCAGTGCCCCATTTCCCAACAAAGTCGCACTTATGGAGAACTTTAGCTCTGGGTCTGGGCTAAGGGCTTTGCCTGCCTGTTCTAGAATGATTGTCATATCACAAAGGGGAAGGTGAGTGGCATGAAGGCTTCTCAGCTCTGCAGGTCCCTGCACCATCTTACAGGACAGGTCATTCGAGAGGTTTCCCTTTAATTCCACCTTTCTGGTTTAGAGGTTCGGTAGGGTCTTGAGGGAGTGGTCCCACGAGTTTGATTTTTGAGAGAACTAAGAACTGTACAACCCCAGGGACTGAGGAAGAGGAAGGTTAGCACAGCTTACCATTTGGGGCCGACCAGAGAATTCCTTTCCCTTCTTGATGAGCATTTCCCTGGCCAGCTGATAGTGACCGATGATCACCGAGGTTCTGGTACCCAGGCGAAGAGAATAGATGGGGCCATACTTTTTCTGCAGCTTGAATAAGTTGTCGTGAATATGACCATGTCTGGGGAGAAACGGCAGACTGCCCACCAGAGGCAGGAATGGAAGGCTCCTGGGGAACTTGGCACCAGATGTCTTTGTCTTGAGCCAGAAGAAATATGCTAGGATGAGCAGCAGGAGACCCAGAAGCTCCCACATGGCAGACAGGGATAGGCAGATGGCCAGCTGTGGAGTGGAGAAGCTGCAGCAACTTCAGCAAAGAAGGAGGGCTTTTAAAAGGCGTTTCTGATTGTCACCTTGAAGTTGTATTATCTCTTGGCCAGAAGAAGTTTATCCTGGAATGGGCCCAAGCCTGAGTCCTCACCCAGAAAAGGGAGAGGAGAGGGAATTTGGCCTCCTCAAGGGCTGGCTCAGATTAAGGACGAACTCCTGGAGGAGGAGCCGGTTGAGGAGCAGATAGTTGGTCTTTTCCCTAAGGCTTCTGCACTATGGATCCTCCCTGAGGCAACTGCTATCGGAATGAGATCAAGGTTTCAGAGTCTGTACACTGTTAAGTCTAAAATGCTGCACAGTTAATAATTAATGTCATCAGGTTGCAACCAAAGCTGTCAAAAGAGTTCAGTCTTATTATCTGATAGGTGAGGAGAAAGACATCTTCAAGGGTTAGTTTGCATAAGGTCACACAAGACAGAGATGATAAGAATCCAGTAGTCCTTGGTTTTCTCAGCTGTTCAGGTATGCAGGACAGCAGCTCAAGAGTCATTTCCGGTCTCCGTTCAAATCTAGCTTGGTCACTTTCTAGGTGACCAAGCTACTCTTGAGTGGGCTATTAAATATTTTCTGGAAATAAATAATTTTGTTATATTACTATATATAAAACATGAAGTGCATGGTTCAAAATACTTTAAGGGCTGGAGAGATGGCTCAGCAGTGAAGCTGGCTTGCTGCTCTTCTAGAATACCCAAATTTGATTCCTAGCACTCATGTGACAGCTCACAACTGTCTGTAACTCTGGTTCCAGGATCCAGTGCTGCATTCTGGCCCCTGAAAGTACCACACACACACGTGGTATGCCTACATACATGCAGGTAAAACACTCATGCATATAAAAATACTAGTTAAAAATAATATAAAATACCCAGCTAATATCTTAAACACAAAAATCCACAGTAGCATTTTAATTGCCATTTAAAAAATTATTACATCTGAGCCATTTCTCTGTCTCTCTAATCACTTTTAAAGGGACATTTTGGGCATGGCAATGCCAGCACTCACCTGTGATCCCAGCACTCAGGAGGCAGGTACAGGAGGGTCAGGCCAGCCTCAGTTTCATAGGAAGTTTGAAGTTACCCTGGACTATAAAAGACTATGTTCCACTCAAAATCAACAGCAAAAACGTTTACATTTTCAAAGTATAAATCTTGTGCACAATGTTACACAACTATGAATATGAGCCACTTCCAAAGCTTTCACCACCTCAGACAGACACTGGGGCCAGTAAGTAATAACTCTCCAAACACCCCCTCCAGATCCAGACACTTCTAAACTACTTTCTGTCTACCGACATGCTTCTTCCTTGTTTTAGTTCAGTTGCTATTGCTGTGATAAAGGCTATGAGCAAAGCCAACTTGGAGAAGAAAGGAGTTATTTGGCGTAAACATCCCAGGTCACAGTCACTGAGAAGCCAAGGCAGGAACCTGGAGGCAGCATCTGAAGCAGAAATCACGGAGCAGTGATGCTAGCTCCCAGTGGCTTGCTCCTCCTGCCTTCTCACATAACCCATCACTAGTCCATGGGTGGTACACCTGAGTGGGCTGGGCCCTCCCACAAAATTATTATTATTATTATTATTACTATTATTATTATTATTATTATTATTATTATTATTATTATTATTATTTTGGTTTTTCGAGACAGGGTTTCTCTGTGTAACCTTGGCTGTCCTGGAACTCACTCGGTAGACCAGGCTGGCCTCGAACTCAGAAATCCGCCTGCCTCTGCCTCCCAAGTGCTGGGATTAGAGGTGTGTGCCACCACCGCCCGGCTCCCACAAAATTATTAATCAAGAAAATGCTTCCATACATCTGCCTACAGGCCAATCTGATGAGGCAATTCCTCTGCTGGAGCTCCTTGTTCCCCAGATATGTCCAAGTTTGTGTCAAGTTGGGCAAGAACCAACAAGCACAACTGATCTGTTGACAACTTGACACACAAACACGTCACTATATAAACACAATTCTTCCTTTCTGGCTCATCCCCAAGATCTCATTGCAATATTACAAAATAATATAAAGCCGATATAACTCTAAAAGTTCCACAGTCTTTAGAAAATTTGACATTAAAATTCCAGTGTCAGCTCAGGCATGGTGGCACACACCTTTAATCCCAGCCCACAGGAAGCAGAGATCCATGGATCTCTAGGAGTTTGAAGCCAGCCTGGTTTACACAGTGAGAGCTGCGGGACAGCCAAGGTTACACAGTGAAACTGTCCCCCACCCTCAAATAAAGTCCACACATTTTTTAAATGTTTCTTTAGAAGTCCAAGTTCTTTTCAGTGTGAGATCTGTAAAATCAGAAATAAGTTACATACTTTCTTTTTACTCCAAGAGAGAAGTAGCAGGGCAGTCATAATCAAATCAAACCAAACTCTAAGTCCAGAAGAGTACACACACGTCTGACACCTGGTGCTCACGTATTGAGGGCTCTGTTTCTCCAGCTCTACCATTTCCAGCTTACAGGGCTTGCGTTCCATACTCAGGCCAGCTACTCGCCTCAGCTGAGGTTGTGCTTGGTGGTCATGCCACGGTACTGGTATCTTCACTATGTTGGGGTCTCCTCTGGCCCTGAGGCAGTACCATCACCAATAGCCTCTTCTAGCCTTTCTATAGGGCTGCTGCATAGTGCCAAACCCCAGCTGTTCTCCATGACTCCTCCATGACTTCAAAACCAGTACCAGCTAGGGGACTTTTGCATATTACTAAGTCTGGCTGTTGGCATGAGATGCAACCTTGGCCTCTCTGGCCCACAGCTTCTCTGTGCCAACCCTCATGAGATACTCCCAGAAGATTTTACCCAGCGATGATGCTGGTCTCTTCTTAATCACGACAAAGCAAAGGTTTCACTTTAGTGAAACTGGACTCAGTCTCTCTCTCTCTCTCTCTCTCTCTCTCTCTCTCTCTCTCTCTCTCTCTCTCTGTTGTTTGGGGTTTTAAAAAGATATATTTATTTTTATTTTATGAATGTGAGTATTTTCCAGCAGAAGTGTAAGCACAGAAGGTACACATTGCACTTCTGCCTGCAGAAGCCAGGATAGAGTGTCAGACCCCATGGACCTGGACTTACAGATGGGTGTAAGTTTCTATGTGGGTTCTGAGAATTGAACTTAGTTCTTTGTTAGAACAGAAAGCATTTTTAACTTCTGAGCCATCTCTCCAGCCCCAAGGATGTTCTGTGAATCCCAATTGATTCTTCAGCTCCAGTTGACCAGACATATTAATTCAGAATATCACATGAATGGCCCCCAAGAGTCTTTACTTCCATCTGAAACTTCACAAGCCAGGCCTCCACCAACTGCATTGCTCTCCCACTGAAAAGAACACTGAGTTCTAAGCACTTAACATCTTCTCCAACCCAACATTCAATACCATCACAATCCTCCCCAAAATACAAAATCAAGACTGTCACATTAATACCCCACTCCCGACACCAATCTTTGTCTCTGTTTGGCTTTTACTGTTTCGATAAAGACCATGGCCAAAATAGACTTGTGAAGGAAGGGATTTATCTAGTGTACATATCCCAGGCCACAGTCCATGGAGCGAAGCCAAGATAAGAACTTGGAGATAGGAATGGAAGCAGAAGCCTTGGAAGAGTGCTGCTGACTGGCTTGCTCCTTGTAACTCGCTCATCTTACTCTCTCTCTCTCTCTCTCTCTTTTTTTTTTTTTTGTCTTTTTTTTTTTTTTTTAAGAGAGGGTCTCCATGTGTAGCTTTGGTTGTTCTGAAACTCACTTTGTAGACTAGGCTGGCCTCAGAGATCCACTCGCCTCTGCCTCCAGAGTAATGGAATTAAAGGTGCTACCACTGCCCAGTATTATCTTACTTTCTTATACCATCCAAGACCACCTGCCCATTGTGAGCTTGGCCTGGCAATGCGGCAATACAAAGGTAGAAATTCAACTCAAGGGTCTGTCAACGAATGCCCCAGAACTCAAATCCTCTGAAAGTATGTGCTCTTACCCACTGAACTGAGCTCTCTCTCCTCTCTCCAGCCTAAGACCTTTTTTTTCCTTTCTTTCTTTCTTTTTTTTTTTTTTTTGGACTTGACTTCACAACCAAATCCAAGATGGCCCTGTTCCTGAAATTCTCAGTGCTGAGATTTGTTTTTATTTCATGTGCATTGGTGTTTTGCCTGCATGTATCTGTGTGAGGGTGTTGAATCCCCTGGAACTGGAGTTACAGACAGTTGTGAGCTGCTATGCAGGTGCTGGGAATTGAACCTGGGTCCTGTGTGGAAGAGAAGCCAGTGCTCTTAACCACTGAGTCATTTCTTGAGCCCCTATGTCTATGACTTACAGGAGGAAGTATCCATTATTTGTTTTGTTTGTTTGTTGTTTGTGCCTGGCTTATTGCATGTATTAGAATTTTAATTTTTGGTGGCTGAGTCATATTTTGTCAATGAGGACCATATTTTCTCTATCCAAGCATCAACTAACAGACCCTTGGGGTGAATTTCCACTTTTTTGCTCATTTTGAGCAATGCTGCTGTGAACATGACTGGACATATTCCTGTTAGAATTCATGTTTTTAGTTCTCTCAGTAGAATGCTCCCCTCCCCCGTGATATAGTAATCTTAGGTTCTCTTAACATGAAACTATTTATTTTATTGATGTGTGTGTGTGTGTTCAGGTGCCTGAAGAGGCCAAAAGAGGACTTTGAACTCCCTAGAGCTGGATCAAGCTGGGCAAGTTGTCATCTACCCAACACAGGTGCTGGGAATTGAACTCAGATCACTAGACATTTTAAGGTTTTGTTTTTCTCCTCTGTAAAATGGGAATAACAGTGGAAACTATTTCTCGAGGTTATTGGAATTAAGTAAGCTAATTAATAAATAGCGAGGTACAGCAGATACCGTAAGTGCATATTCATAATTTACTCGTGTCCTCCTCTACCCAGTTGGCTTCTTAGATAATGCTGGTGGATCTTCCTTAAAACACAGTCCTCTGCTAGTGCTGGGAAGCTGCAATTCAACCTGCATAACAACAATTCAATATTATCAGAGAACTCACAGCCCAAGGAAGTGGGGACTCCCAGTGTCAGTCATCATAGAAGAAGGTGAGTCCTTAAGCCGGCAACCAAGCAGAATGCATTCATGGAGTGTAGCTCAGGGTAGGCCATTAATATAGCATGCATGGGGCTCTAGATTCAGCCCTGGGGCATCCAGGGCTACACCACAAGACCTTTTCTCAGAGAATCATCAATATCAATAGAAAAGTCATGTTGAATATGTAGCTTGAGCCGGGCAGTGGTGGTGCACGCCTTTAATCCCAGCACTTGGGAAGCAGAGGCAGGTGGATTTCTGAGTTCGAGGCCAGCCTGGTCTACAGAGTGAGTTCCAGGACAGCCAGGGCTACACAGAGAAACCCTGTTTTGAAAAAAAAAAGAAAGAAAGAAAGAAAGAAAGAAAGAAAGAAAGAAAGAAAGAAAGAAAGAAAGACAATGTAGCTTGGCAAGTACAAGGCCTTGGGTTCTACCTCCAGCATCAAATAAGACAGTAGATTTGTCCTGGCCTATGTAATATACTATTCAATAATATTCATGACAAACATGGGGTGTGGCTCATGTAGGTACACTGGAATGGTGTTTATTTCCAGCTATCTGAATCTTCGGTGTTTTCTGCACTTTTCTCATGCATCTCATATCATTGGTGATAAGGAGAAGAGCAAGTATTTGGTTATTTTCACAAAATTCTCACTTCTTGCCTATGCCTGGGGTGAGCTCTGGCAATCGTCTTGGTTTTCACTTTAGGAGTGGAAAGCAGCCCCCTGTCAGAATCTCCAGCCCTCTGCTCCCTATTTTTCAGTCTTACTGTCAAACCTTCAGTAATCCTTCATCAGGTCTAGCCAGCTCACTGAGACCATCTACTGTCACTTTGTCTTCCTCGGCTGCAAAATGCCAATCACCTCTGCAAGGACAGCCTTCCGGCTTTCCACTGCGGGCTCCTGGCCTCAGTTCGAGGTATCGATTGCATGTGTCTCACAGACACCCTTCCCCCATCATACCTCCTTGTCATCCTAGGTTAGGGCTAGCTCCAGCACCCACACTGTTCTAACCTTGCCCACTACGTTGTCCAGGCTAGTCTCAAACTTCAGAGCTCAAGTCATCCTCAAGCCTCTGCCTCCTGAGTCTCTGTGACTACAGGTAGATGTACCTGGCTCTTTCATGATCACATTTTAAAATTTGGGCACCTGGCTTGCATTCTTCCTGTTCTGGATCATCTCGACTGACTTTAGGATCTTGTGGAAATTGTCAGTCAAAATTCCAGACTCACAGTTCAAAGACTGTCCTCATGGCAGCTCAGAGATGGCTGAAGATGAGGAGCAGTTGCTAAAAGGACCTAGGTTCAGTTCCCAACACCCACGTGGTGGCTCAGAATCCTCTGTAACTCCCTTTCCATGTGACCTGATGTCATCTCCTGTCTTTGGTATACACATGGTGCATATACACACGTAGGCAAACGCTCCTACACATAGCATACGTTAAAAAAGACTGTCCTCCGTCTCCTCAAATCCAAAGATGGTAATCTTTTACCTAAGGAAACAAAGACCATTAAATTCAATCTCCCTCAGTGTCCCTGATGTCACTTACTTTTCTTTGACCCTAAGAGTAAGGAAAAGGATTAGATCCTTTCCTAATTCCAGTCCCTTCTAACAATTTGACAAAATAAATTACTGAGCATTTTCTGTGGGTCATGTGCACTCTGTTGTTTACTCGTAACAAAGGCTACAGGGGAGGTAAGAAACATTAACAAAGATTATGCACTAGTTAATGAAGCAGCCAGATCAACAATATAAAGCTCCTAGCTTGCCCTCCCTCCCTCCCTCCCTCCTGCCTTACCTCCTTTCCTCCCTCTCTATTCCCCTCCCTCTTTCCTTCCTTCCACGTTTCATTTTTGCCTGTTTTTGGCACTGGGTATTGAACTCAGGACCTTGGACCTTACGCATGATAGGCAAGAACTCTATACTTCTGAGCTCTGTTCCCAGCCCTGGAGCTCTTAGCTTTTAATTGCCACAGTATTCTGCTTTTCAAAATCCATGCTGGACTTTTTTCTTTACGTACGCCCTTTGAAACAATTACTCCAATTCCAGAAGCTTATCTTGCAGGAGTGTTGCACTAAGTGCAACCTCAATTATGTAATCTGTATCTGCCTGTTGTCAGCAATACACTTCCCACTTGAAGGAGCTGGAGTGTACGGTGCACCCAGAACCAGTGGAAAGAAATATTTTATATGCTTATATGAAAATATTTCAAACACACACTATAAAAATTGAGCCTTTCCCCCATACACTTGAACCTATCTCTTCACATCTCTCCCAGAAAGTTTCCTTTGTCGTTTTTCTCTGACATCTCCTACTTACTCTCTCTGCTTCTCTCCCATAGCTGGTAGAAACACTCAAAAGTCCCTCCTCCCCATTTGTGTTACTTTGATTTGGACAAACTGTAAGTCAAACAATATTTTCAGGGGATAACAATTAAGGACTTCAAAGCTTAACATTAAATTAGTTGCTTCAAAGGCATTAGTTGCATTCTGCAGCAGTGGCATGAGAAAAGAATCCATCTAAAAACACAGACTCTCAGGGCTGAAAATTTGGAAATCAGTTAGCCCAGTGTCCTCATTCTGTAAAAAAACAAACAAAAGTAGACTCAAAGATTAAGCACTTTGCACAAACTTACTAGCAATAAAGCTAGATATTGGAGGCTTTTTTTTTTTTTTTTTTTTTTTGCTACTTTTTTGAGTTCTTTCATCTACCACCCTTCTCCACCCCAATCCCTTCTAAACCACCACCCTAGGTAGGAGAAAAGCTAGAGGGGAAAGGGACATAGACCTCTTTACTACTTCCTGCTGATCAGGGGCATCAAGTTCCTTGGTACCAGTTTGATCTTCGTTGTCAAGACAGCCAGTTTCTTCTTCTGATCTCCTTGCTCACAATCACTTGACAAACCACAGGAACAGCCTCTGTCTCTCTTGGGGCTCTGGCATTTATACACCTTCTGAAGCATCCCCAGAGTGCCAAATGTAAACCAACTTCATCTGGCAAAAATCACACAAGACAATCATGGTCAGTGGCTGTGGACACTCTGAAGTAGTCCCATATTCCACACCTGGGATTAAAACAAAAACAGATCCACATAACATTACTGGGTTTTTAGAGAAACCAAAATTCTCACTATGAGAATAAAAGCATTTTCTCCCTAAAATGATAATTCTATCAATGATATCCCCACTGGCCCTCTGCTAGCAAAATGTCCAGGCGCCTCTCTTATCCTCTGCGCTATGGTGACTTTACAACTGTGAGACACTACAGTGAGTTGCCACGTTGGTTGTGAGGCCCCCAGAGGGGCTTCAGTGCTAGCCAGGGCCCTCTGTGGAGATGGGGAGGGTAGTGATGTCAAGCAGAGGTTCTCATGCAGTGTCTGCTTAAAACTCATGAGGACAGGCTCACTCCAAACCCCACCTCAGGAAGTCACCAAGCCTGTCACTGCTTCGGCTCCACAGAAAAACAGTGTTTAAGGGCTCCTGGGAAACAGGACTGAGAAGGGAGACTTTCTTTCCTCATCTTTAGGGACTTTGGTCTTTGACACATCCCTTGACTTCCTCCGTGTGAGTTTTAATTCCAGTCAGCAGACACAGAGCAGATCCCTGAGACTGGCTTAGCACCTCACCTCACTGAACACCCCTCTCCTCTTCCCATTAACAATGAAAAGGGTGGGGTGCTTTAGCAATAGGTGCTAATGCCCAGAAAGAACAGGTAGGTAATACATAGTAATGACCAACAGGGTTCATCTCCATGACTTCTTTCCCCAGCTCTTGGGGAACTGTGCTCTGCTTCATAGTGAAGGCAGACATTCCCTTTTGGAGTCCATGCTTTTCATGTAAGCCTTTGGGACAGCGCCTTGGGAGCCTAACAGCTCCCATGAAATTCTGGGACTTCTGAGGTTATTGATTTAACTCAGATACAACATTCCTTATGTCCTGTCATTACTGACTCCCCTGTACCATGTCCTCAGAGTCCTCATAAATGCTCACCCCTTCCTAGACAGCACTAAATACAATCTCTTGTTTTAGGGGAATCATAATTATCTACTCACTCAGCTGATCTCAAAGTTTTCTGATCAAGGCTCAAAGTTTAATATTCAGCACTTGTATATATAGGGAAAGCCTACCTGAACCCATCCTTTGTTTCAGCTGGGTAATGTTGCAAAGCAGGCTCAGCAGGCAGTCTCTTCTTCTAAGTTCTTGCAGGAAGTTGCAAGTGTAAACAAAGCAGCTGGCTTCACCTAGGTGTTAAAGTCCTGTGTGGCAATCAAGGTTTGTTCAGACTGCTCAAGGCAGGAAGGGTCAATTCCCCCTTTTTAGTTTTTTTTTTTTTTACAATGGGCAGTACAAGTAGCTGAATTGGGACACACAAGATTTACTTGTTTTCTATAATCCCATGTATGGCAAAGAGTGGCCAGGTGACCATACCTGTCTTAGGTCGGTGTCTATATTGCTCCTTATTACCCATCAAGGAGAACATACATAGCATTGATGTATGCCTAGGTCTATAAGAGCTCAAGAATGCTCTTACCAGTCTCTGACTACCAGTCTTCTATAGCATACTCTTTGTTGTTGTTGTTGTTGTTGTTTTCGAGACAGGGTTTCTTTGTGTAGTCCTAATAAAAGAGAATTTTTGAAATAGGCCGAAACTAATAATAATAACAGGGCCCTTTCCCTAACCTAAATAGTTAAAAGTGCCTGCCAGCAGGTTTGGGCCCATCTAATTAGTTACAGAGGAGGGGGAGTTACAAGACAAGGCCTGTTAAGAACATCCCAGAAACTGACTGGCCAAGGGAGGGACTACATCCTGCCCCCATGGTACAGCCTGCTAGTGTTGAAAAAAAGTAAAACAACCAATCCTGTGTGCCCGCGCGAAAGTTTGCTTTTTCCCCTCCCCACCCATATTCAAGCGCTAGACTCCCGAGCCATGGGGTCAGTCCCTCTATCCCCTATGTGAGATATGGGGATATGGGCTGGCCTAGAGCTCTGATTTAATAAACTACCTCATGTACTTTACAGCAAGACGGTCTCTCGTGTGTCCTTTGGGTACGTGCTATCCTGTGACTTAAGTGGACCTCCCTTCTGGGGAGTCCTGGACCTTTCACTGGCTGTCCTGACACTCACTCTGTAGACCAGGCTGGCCTCGAACTCAGAAATCCGCCTGCCTCTGCCTCCCAAGTGCTGGGATTAAAGGCGTGTGCCACCACCGCCCGGCTAGCATACTCTTTCCCATATAGACCAAAGCCACAAAGGACATATGGATATGTGTTCAATGCATTTCTTCATAGTGATGGATAACTGTCATGGTGAATAGCTGAACTTGCTGAGCGTGATCCTGTGTGAAGGCAACCAATTTGTTTAAGATTCAAGGTTCAAAATTTGAAAGCAACAAGATTATAATTAATGGTCCAAGCAGTGTAGAAAATAAAGTTGTAAGCTGGAATGTCCCAGTTATCCAATCCAGCTGCTAATTGACAAAGATCAAACACAAAATCTGGCCACCAGGTATATGGTGGGTGGCTTTGAGTATTGATAAAAAACAAAAAACATAAAACAAAAACACTTACTCTTCAGTAAGAGTGGAGACAATACTCTAGGTTAACTCAGCTGGCTGATAGGGATTTTGAGCTGTCTTCATCATTAGTATCATAATCATTAGGCTCAGGATCCATGTTCATTTGATGAACCAATCTTTCAGGCAACTATTGGGCTCCATTTTCTTTTTGTGAAAAAACACAGATAGAACCACAACCCCAAATGAAAACAGGGTTGGGACCATTCCAAGTATTAGTTAGGGGGTCTCCATTGACCTTGGCAAATGAGCTGGAAGTGACTGGATGCCAGTAGCAATCTACTGCAGACTGACATTTAGTATCAGTTTGCAAAAAATTTAAAACAAATAAGACAAAAGCAAGGTGTGCTTTTGGTGATCTTGGAGGGTATAACTCCCCCTCTTTTGTTTTTAAAAGCCAATTTTTCAGAGTGTGATGTGCATGTTCAACAATTCCTTGTCCCATTGTGTTATAAGGGATTCCAGTTTTATGTTCAATATCAAATTCCTTACAAAATGATGTAAAGTTGTTTCCCATATAAGCTGGCCCATTATTGGTCTTGATGACTTTACGCAATCCCATAGCATTAAAGGCTTGTAAGCAATGCTCAATTACATTTCTAGAAGCTTCTCCCATATGTAGAGAAGCAAAAAGGAATACTGAACAAGTGTCAATATAGACATGTATATATTTCAATTTTCCAAATTCTGCATGAGTTATATCCATTTGCCAAATATGATTGGGAATAAGGCTTCTTGGATTAACTCATAAATGAGGGACTGGAGATAATGTAAAACAGTTAGGACATTGTTTTACAATCATTCTAGCCTGCTCCTTAGTGATCTTATGTGGGAGCCTTAAGGTGTGACTAGAGAGATGAAATTTACCATGATCACATCTAGCCAATACAACAGGATCTGAAATTAAGGCTTCTCCTATTAAAGCTCTGTCAGTGTGATCATTGCCTGTAGTTAAAGGTCTAGGAAGATCAGAATGAGCTCATATATGACCAATATAAAAGGGATTTTTTTCGGATAAGAATGATGTTTTGTAGTTGTGAAAACAGAGATTTAGCTGGTGTACTGAAATGAAATGTATCACAAGTTTCCAACAGAGGAACAGACTGAGCCACATAGAGACTATCAGTAAAAAGATTAAAAGCATGATTTACATCATGACTGAAAAACTGCTGTCAGTTCTGCTAGCTGAGCAGAGAGCCCAGGAGTCTCTATGACTACCTGTTGATTATTTATGAGATATCCTGCTTGTCCTTTAGTGGAGCTGTCAGTAAAAATTAAAAGAGCATCATGTAGAGGCTGCAAAGATGTTAGGTTAGGAAATATAACCTTATGTACATTTAACAATTGTGTTAATCTATATTGAGGATAATGATTGTCTATAATGCCATTAAATCCTATTTGAGCAAGCAACCAATCTGTACTATGTTGTTTTAACCAAGTATTCTGATCTGCATGAAAAGGCTGAATAATGATGAATAATGATGTCTGGTTCTTTGCCAAAATAAATC
Organism: Arvicanthis niloticus; assembly: GCF_011762505.2. Lineage (NCBI taxonomy): Eukaryota > Metazoa > Chordata > Mammalia > Rodentia > Muridae > Arvicanthis > Arvicanthis niloticus. The sequence continues at coordinate 153,081,701 of NC_047658.1, forward strand.
AGTGCCCGTGTCCTTCCAAGTATAATCATATGGGCTACTGCCTCATAATATGGCAGGATGTTACATTTAGGGGATATCCTTAAATGTATCCACATGAGAGGAGCCTTTTGCCACAACAATCCTGTAGGTGTATGAGTTGTATTAAAAATCAACAATTGGCCTGGCAGTGGTGGCACTTGCCTTTAATCCCAGCACTTGGGAGGCAGAGGCAGGCGGATTTCTGAGTTCAAGGCCAGTCTGGTCTACAGAGTGAGTTCCAGGACAGTCAGGCTTACACAGAGAAACCCTGTCTCATAAAACCAAAAAAAAACCAAAAAAAACAAAACAAAACAAAAAACCCAACAATAGTAGAGGCAAAGAATAATCCATATAAGTAACAAATTGTTTTTCAATAGCTCTTTCTACTTGTTGTAAGGCCAACAATCTTTCTGGGGAGATAGGAACAGCATTCCCTTTGAGAATATCAAATAGGGGTTTCAATTCTCTCATAGTAAGCTTTAAATAGGGGCAAAGCCAATTGATATCACCTAACAGCTTTTGAAAAATCACTTAAAGTTTTTAAACTGTCCCTGCAGATGATTATTTTCTGGGGACAAACAGCTTGATCTGTAATCCTAAAGCCTAAATAATTATAAGGATCCTGAGTTTGTACCTTCTCGAGAGCTATTTGTAGTTCTTTATCAGCTAATGACTGTTGTAAATCTCTATAACATAAAAGCAAGTCCTGAAGATCTTTTCCTGCTAGTAGGACATCATCCATGTAATGGATGATGTATATATCATTGGCCGTTGCTGTCTTAGAGGCTGAATGGCTTGTGGCATAAATTTTTAACATAATGTAGGACTACTGGCCATACCCTGAGGAAGAACTATCTAGTAATACCTTTTCATTGGCTCTTTAAAATTAATAGAAGGAACACTGAAAGCAAAGCTTTCACAATCCTGAGGATGTGAAAGGAATAGTAAAGAAACAATCTTTCAAATCCACTACTATTTTATAATATCCTTTAGAAATGGCTACTGGAGATGGAAGCCTAGGTTGTAAAGCTCGAAGTGTTCCAAGGTGACTGGGATTCTACTATGTGTCCTACCTCTAATTGCTCCTGCACAAGTGATGAGGCAGCTTCTTCTTCTTCTTTCTTCTCCTTCTTCTTCTTCTCCTTCTTCTTCTTCTTCTTCATAAAGACCACTGATCAACCCACACTGGGACATTATTAAGCCATTAAATTTTATCAACATGGGATGTAGGCAAGATAGTGGCCATTATGGAAAATACCCCAATCCTCTAGTGTTAGAATGAATCTTAGGCCTTTCAAATGTCCTAATGCTTTGTCCTTCTTTTCCAAGCCCTTGACCAGGCAAAAATCCTTGTCTTAACATTCATTTAGTCACTACTTCATCATAAGACCCATTTGCAACAAAAGATCTCTTCCCTAGAGGGTAATAGATTGAATTTGTCCTGAATTGCCCTCTTCATCTCTCCAGGTTAGAAGTTTAGAACTCTGTTTTGGGTTATTGACATAACCAATCCCATGAAGGTGAGTGAGAGTATCAGATAAAGGCTAAGTTGAAGGTCAATCTTGTCTGCTAATAATTGTTACATTGGCCCCAGTATCTATTAATTCTTCAAAACTTTTTTCTTCAATTATTAACTTAAGATTAGGTCTCTTGCTAGCAATGGATTGAACCCAGTACACATCAGAGGAACCAAAGCCATCTTGTTCTCTCTTACTCTTAACAAATTTGAAAAGTAGTGGATGCAAAGGAACTAAAACAAGTTGAGCAATTTTTTTTTTTTTTTTTTTTTTTTTTTTTTTTTTTTTTTTTTTTTTTTTGCCAGCAGGTATAGTTATAATGCCATGGGGGAAAGCAGTCATGATTTTAATTACTCCCATAATCATTATCTATAGTACCTGGATAAATCTGTAATCCTTTTACAATAATGTTGCTTCAGCCCAGAACTGATCCCCATGTCCCTGGAGGCAAGGGCCCAAAACTCCTGTAGGCAGCATCTGAACTCCCATTTCTGGGGTCAGTACTGTGTAGCTGGTGGAACTGAGGTCCAGTCCTGCACTTCCTGTGGTTGCTTGGATAAGTTCAGAAATGGATTCCTCTGGCTTGGCAATGGCTTTATGGCCCCATAAGTAGCTGGCTTCACCTAGGTGTTAAAGTCCTGTAGGAAGTTGTAAGTGTAAACAAAGCAGCTGGATTCACCTAGGAGTTAAAGTCCTGTTTGGCAAGCAAGGTCTGTTCAGACTGCTCAAGGCTGGGAAGGGCACATCTCACAACTGTCTGTGACACCAGTTCCAGAGATTCTGACACCTTCTTACAGACATATGTGTAGGCAAAACACCATTGCACATAAAATAAAAAATAAATTACAAAAAGAAACAGTTATCATAATTATGGGGTTTCTCATCTGTGTAAATTTTCTGATGCATGGGATGATCTGATTCTTCACCCAGTGAGAAGTTCCCAGCCCCATGGAGCATTGATAGATGATTGTCCTATTTGATGTGTGACTTAGAGGAGAACGTGGTGTATATCTCAGTGTCTCCTTGAAAGTATGTATGTGCACCATGTGTATGCTTGGTACTTTCAGAGTCAGAAGAGGGAGTTGGATCCCCAGGATCTGGAACTGGAATATTTGTGAGCTGCCATGTTGGTAGGTGGAACAGAATCCAGGCCCTTCTGCAAGAGCAGCAAGTGCTCTTATCCTCTGCGCTGTCTCTCCAGCACCCCCAGACTTTTAAACTTTAGACTTGTTTACTTATTTCTCCACTTATGTGTATGAGTGAATGTGTATCCATGTGTATTTATGTGTGTGAGTGCCCATGGAGATCAGAAGAGGGCATCAGAGCCCTGGAGCTGGAGTTACCCGAAGTTGTAAGCTGTCCTATGTGCATGCTGGGAACTGATCTTGTGTCCTCAGGAAGAGCTATGTGCTCTGTGCTCTTCTGGACCATTTCTCCACCCTCTTTGATCAAACTCTTGGCAGGATAATATGATGGAGGCTGGTGTTTTTACTTTGTTCCTCATTCACTGTGTGCTCTGCCTTTTGGCCTCTCAGCCTACCACACTATTGGATAAGGTCAACAGTGACCCCCTGGCTGCCAAGTGCTTTGGCTCTCCTTCAGACCTCACTTTGCAAGACACTCCACTAATATCATCGATTATTTGCTTTTCCTCAACCCTCCCCTGTGACACGAAGCACCATGTTTTTTTGAATTCTTTTCATCTTCTTCTTCTCTGTCACAGCTGTCTGATGTCTGTCAAGGTTCCTTAGTTGGCCTTCGGCCCTTCTCCATTATCATCCTCTTTGGATGATCTTACCCCATCAAGGTCTTAACTGTCACCAGTATTCAACGCTTAACAAATAGGAGCTGCTACTGACCTTCACCAGATTGAAGATCCTTACACGAGAAATGTCAGCTGTTGGCTCTCGACACTCATCTTCATCATCAGCTTCTGCACATGTGCCTTGTTGGCCTGTCTGAAGCAGGAGAATTTAGCCTGAGGAGAATCAGTCCTCAGAATAGTGAGGGAGGGGCGATGAGATGGTGAAGCAGGTAAAGGTGTCTGCTGCCAACCTTGATAATTTGAGTTCAGTCCCAGAACACTGAAGGAGGAAACTGACTCTTGAAAACTGTCCTCTAACATGTGGCATGGCACATGTACACACACATACACACACACACACACACACACACACACACACAAACACATTAAATATATAAGCGTAGCAAATAGCAAGGCTAGTCAAATTTTCTGACCTTAAACTGTCATTAGAGATGTAGGCAGTTGTCTTAGATGCTGAAAGACATGTGTAATAGAAACTTATTTTCCATTAAAATCAAAAGCAGATATTTTTTATTATTGGTGCTGTTGTTTGTTTGCTTTTGTGACAGGATCTCACTATGTAGACCTTGCTGGGTTAGAACTCATCATGTAAACCAGGCTGGCCTTGAAGTCACAGAGATATGCCTGCCTCTGCCTCCTGAATGCTGGGATTAAAGGCATGCAGACCATTCCCAGCAAAAACAGATTCTTTACATGACTAATGCAACCACTAAAAAATAGCTAGACTAAACTACCTCTTCTAACAATGATGACATCATCAAAACCTGAAATAATATGGGCAAAACACCCCCTGGTGTTGAAAGATATAGAAAACTTATGAAAAATACAGAAAGTTTATGACCCCTAGACCTGAGCAAAAGAATGCAGGTTCACCAGTCCCAAGGAAGTGGAACTGAATGTAAGATTTCAGGCCTTCATTGCCCCGGGATACATTCTGGGAGGAGTACATTATCCCTGAGTCAGAGGACACTTGCTGGATTAACATTCCTCGGACCTCAGGGAAGAGAACCCACCTGCGGGTGGGGAAGGCCCAAAGCAGGAAGACACATTCCTAACCTCAAAGAAAGATGCAAGTCATCTGGGTGGTCCCAGGAAATGGTTGACCACAAGATAAATGGTTGGGCGAGGTTACATCCTTAACAAAAGATAAGTGTATAAGATGTTTTCCACATGACCTTGACTCAGTTTGGGTTAGGACCTTTTAAGACTTTCTACTATTTTTATGTTATGTTTCCTTGGTAACCCCCTCAGCCCCCCTTGGTTTGTGGTCCTATATAAGCCCTCCACTCCCAGCCAATGGGGTCGACACTCCTCTCTCTCTGCATGGGTCATGAGTCTCGGCCTCAGTCAACTGACACCAAAATATACCTCATGCTGTTGCATCAAGAATAATGTCTTGTGAGTTATTGGGTGACTGCGAATTTCTGAGGCTTGAGGGAGGTCCTCCTTTCGTGGGTGGGTCTTACAGTGTCTGCTTCCTAGGCTGCTGAGCTGTGAGCAAGCAGCTATTCCAGGATCCCAGGGCCACCACGCCTTCAGCACCAGGATGAGCTGAATCCATTCAAACTGGAGAGACATAGACCTACCGTGGGCAACGGAGTGAAGCTCATACAATTTCATTATTGAAAAGCATGTGCAACATGCTTGGTCAGAGAAGCTCTCACATTTCATGAGCCTGGTCACTTTCTACTACCTGGGAATGAAACTGTAAATTCTTTTTGAGTGAAAAGCTCTAAGACAAGGTTGGGTATGGAGGCACATGCCTGTAATCCTGGAGGCAGAGGCAGGAAGATTGGGAGTTCAAGGCCACCTTCTGCTATAAAGTGAATTAAAGACAGCCTGCCTCAAAACACAAAAATCCAAAACACCCCCCCCATGCCGAGCAGTAGTGGCACACACCTTTAATCCCAGCCTTTAATCCCAGCACTTGGGAGGCAGAGGCAGGCAGATTTCTGAGTTCGAGGCCAGCCTGGGCTACAGAGTGAGTTCTAGGACAGCCAGGGCTACTCAGAGAAACCCTGTCTGGAAAAAACAAAAACAAACAAACAAAAAAAATTAACCCCTCCTAAGATGTCATCACCAAGTAGCAAACAAAAAAAATGTTTTTATTTTTTGCTAAAAAATACAATCTTTTTGTATTTATTATTAAGAAAGAGGTCACCACAGCAAGATATTAAGAGCAAAAAAAAAAAAAAAAAAAAGCAAAACAAAACAAAAAGCTCCAACAGTTAGCATGGATGCTGGGATTTTGTTCAATCATAAATTTCACCCCCAGGTTACACCTCTTCGTTTTCCTTTACACTTCCTAAAGCAATTAGCATTCTTGTTATTAAAAAGAAGCTAGTTTCCCCCTTCCCTCCCTCCCTCCGCCTCCCCATCCCCTCTCCCTCCCTTTCCCCCTTCCTTTCTTTCCCCTCCCTTTCCTCCTTCCCCTCCTTCCCCTCCCTCCTCCTTTTGGTTTTTCAAGACAGGGTTTCTCTGTGTAGCCCTGGCTGTCCTGGAACACTCTCTGTAGATCAGGCTAGCCTCGAACTCCCAGAGATCTGCCTGCCTCTGCCTCCGAAATGCTGGGATTAAAAGCGTGTGCTACTATGGCCCAGCCACTTTCTTAAATAGGTAAAATGATCTTTTTAAATGATAATAAAGGAATCCTACAAATTATATGCCTGCATATAATGTTTAAATATCTGCACATTTACAAACATTGTTTACTGAAACTCACATAGAAAGGAAAAGATAACTTAAATGAATCTTTGCTTGTCTTAGATGTCGAATCAATAATTCTCTCAGCAGAAAGCACCATGAACATAGAATACTGTTGTCTGATTGTTTTTAACATTTATTTTACTTTAAATTATGTATCTGTTATGGTGCATGTGACTGTGTATGTTCATGTGCCAGAGGCGCTGGATGCTTCTGGAGCAGGAGTTATTGGTGGTTGTGAACTGCCTGATGTGGATGCTGGGAATCGAACTCAGGTCCTCTGCAAACGCAGTGTGTGCTAACCACTGAGTCATCTCTCCAGTCACTGCCTGGATCCTTTTTTGTCTTATGTGTTGGAGATTTGATCTTCAGTGATGGAAGGTCCTCAGGTCTATCAGGGTCTATCAGGGGAGTGTGTTTGGAAGGAATTATGGGACCCCAGTCAACCTCCTGCTTCCTCTTTGGAGATGAGCCTGAGGGTCTGCACCAGAACCTTACAATTCTATTTGAACTTTTGGCCTCCAAAACTGTGGGCTTAAAAAAATTTTTTTACTTTATAGGTTATCCTACCTCAAATATTTTGTTATAACATTGAAAAATAGAGTGAACCAAATATAGTGGTACAAGCCTGTAATCTCAGCAGTTAGGAGGCTGAGCCAGAGGATCATGAGTTTGAGATCAGGCTAAGCTAAATAGAGATATCCTCTCTCAACAAATGAACAAAAATAACCAAATTCATTCCCCAAATACATTCCCAACAACAAAACGGTTAAAATAGACAATTTCACTAATGAAGCATATCAGACATTTAAGGGAAATGATGCTGATTGTCTATATTTTTTTTTTAAAGAAATAGGCCAGGCAGTGGCAGTACATGCTTTTTATCCCTGTACCAGGGAGGCAAAAGCAAGAGGATCTCTATGAGTTTGAAGCCAGCCTGGTCCACAGATTGAGTTCCAGGACAGCCAGAGCTACAGAGTAAAACCCTGTCTCAAAAAGCCAAAAATAGATAGGTAGGTAGGCAGGCAGGCAGACAGGCAGACAGACAGACAGACAGACAGAAAATGGACATGGAGGAACATTTCCTGACTAATTGTATAAGGGGAGCCACATCTTAATGCCAAAAGCAGGTTAAAGATATTCCCTTCCTTAAAAGATGTATATTTTTTATGTGTATGAATATTTTGTCTGAATGTGTCTGTCTGTGGAAGTCAGATCAGGGAGTCAGACCCTTGGAACTATAGTTAGCTATGGTTGTGAGCCACCATGCAAGTCCTTGGAATCAAACCTAGATCCTTTACAAGAACAAGTTGCAGGGAACCATGGAGATGGTCTAGGTTAGCTGCCAGGAGAGGTGTGCATCATAGGGTTGTCAGGTTGGAGTCTGTGGCTCCTGGGGCACTGTGTGCCTTTCAGTTCCTGAGAAACTGAGGCACTCCCTCAGGCAGTGAAGCATTCAAGCCTCTTTGTGCTTCTCTGGATGTTCCCTTGGTAGTCAAGGAAGCATGGAAGCTTGACAAGACAGATGCTCTTAAACATTGATCTGGTGTACTCTGTATAGCTTACAAATGTCGCTGTATCCTGGCAACTACAACTGTATTGATCCTGGCAAACATACTGAGTCCCAGGGCAGCCAGGGCTATGTAGAGAGACCCTATCTTGAATAAAAGAAAACAGAAATAAAACACACAAACAACAAAACAAAAGCATACAACATCATATGCTGTATAGAATCGTATGTAGTAGATTTGTGTGACTGATAGTAATATGTTTGCTAATATCATCATTACCAAAACCACATAAGTATGGTGTTAACATTTTTAGGAATGGTGTGATGGTTTGTATATGCTCAGCCAAGGGAGTGGCACTATTAGAAGGTGTGGCCTTGTTGGAGTAGGTGTGTCACTGTGGGTGTGGGTTTTAAGACTCTGATCCTAGCTGCCTGGAAGCCAGTATTCTGCTAGCAGCCTTCAGATGAAGATGTAGAACTCTCAGCTCCTCCTCTACCATGCCTGCCTGGATGCAGCCACATTCCTGCCTTGATGATAATGGACTGAACCTCTACCTGTAAGCCAGCCCCAATTAAATGTTGGTCTTATAAGGGTTGTCTTGGTCATGGTGTCTCTTCACAGCAGTAAAAGTCCAACTAAGACCGATGGTAAAATGGCTAAGTGAGCAAAGGCACTTGCCACCAGACCTGACAACCTGAGTTCAGTCCCCAAAACTCACACAATAAGAGAGAACCAACTCCTGCAAGTTGTCCTTTGACCTCCACATGGATGTTCTGGTACAGAAATGTCAACAGTACATATTCATGCACCAATTAATAGTAAACAGAAAAAATTAAACTCCAATAAAATCAACCCCACCACATGCATGACTTGTGTGTTAAACATACACATGCGTGGATACGTATTAGAGTATTGTTTAGTCATAAAAAGGAATGAACTTCTGATATATGATACATCATAGATGAATCTTGAAAACCATAAGCCATGCAACATTTAAAAAAAAATCATGATTCCACTTATTCGTGGTATCTAAAATAGAAAGTAAAAGAGAAGTTCCCAGGGCTCTGGAGGTGACTCAGAAGTTAAGAGCATGTACTCTTCTTCCAGAGAGGATCCCAGTTTAATTTCCAACGTCCACATCAAGCAACTCACAAACTTCTGAGTCCAGCTTCAGGGGGCTCCAGCTCCTCTGAACTCTGAGGGGATCTGCACTCATGCACAAATACCTACACACAGACACACACGTAATCAAAAAGAATAATAAGATGTAACAGTAACTTTTATTTGCCTGAAGTAACTGTCATCTCCGAGGCTTACTGCCTCGATCTGCTAACCTAGCCCTAGTCCTGGAAGCCTCTCACTCCATACAATCTTATCTAGGCCTAGAATGTTTTCAGTCTCTGAGACTTACTGCTGAATAAGTTCACCCTTTCTTGCTCTTTCTGAGCTCTGGCTGGTTCAACTCAGCTGTTCTGGCCCAAACTCCTCTCCAAGCAGACTGATTCAGTCTGGCTTCTCTCTTGGAGGCATCTGACTAAATTGTTCTGCTTGACCTCAAACTAGCAATCTGTTCTAATCTTCTGGCTTCTTCTCATTCTCTGGCTTATTCTGTCTTCACCTATGTCTAGCTTATTCTCTCTTCAACTTGTCTCTGTAACTCTCCCAGTAAACCTGTCTTTTTTTTCTCTCTCTCTCTTTCTCCCTCTTCTCCCTCTTCTCCCTCTCCTCCCTCTCCTCCCTCTCCTCCCTCTCCTCCCTCTCCTCCTCGCTCTCCTTCTCCCTCTCCCCCTTCCCCTTCCCCTCCCCCTTCCTCTCCCCCTCTCCCTGTCCCTCTTTCCCTCTCCCTCTCCCTCTCCCTCTCCCTCTCCCTCTCTCTCTCCCTCTCCCTCACCCTCTCCCTTTCCCTCTCCCCCTTCCCCTCCCTCTCCCCCTTCCCCTCCCCTTCCCCCTCCCCCTCCCCCTCTTTCCCTCTCCCTCCCCCTCCCCCTCTTTCCCTCTCCCTCCCCCTCCCCCTCTTTCCCTCTCCCTCTCCCTCTCCCCCTTCCCCTCCCTCTCCCCCCTTCCCCTCCCTCTCCCCCTTCCCCTCCCTCTCCCCCTTCCCCTCCCTCTCCCCCTTCCCCTCCCCTTCCCCCTTCCCCTCCCCCTCCTCCTTCCCCCTCCCCCTCCCCCTCCCTCTCCTTCTCCCTCCCAACCCTCTCTCTCTGCATTGCTCTTTTAAGTAGCTCCCCTTCCCTCTCTAGTGAGAGTTGGGCATATCTTACTTAGTCTATCAAATCTTTCTCTGATTCATCACTTCATCTGCCTCTCAATTAAATATCACTTTTAAACATGGGTGCTTCCTTCTACAAACTAATTTTACCTTCCTTGTTTGGGATTAAAGGTGTGCACTAAAGCTGAGCCACACCACAACTAGAAACAGGTTTTTCCAGTAAACAACACAATCTCAGGGTTCATAGTGTGGTCAAATACCCTGCAACAAGAATAGGTCTTTTAGGGATCTAGAGAGATGGCTCGGCAGTTAAGCGCTATTGATGTGTTTACAGAGGACTTGGGTTCAATTCCAAACACCCACAAAATGGTTCCTAACCATCCATAACTCCAGTTTCCAGAAATCAATGGCTTCTTCTGTCTTCCTTGGCACTAGGCACTCATGTGGAATACATACATACATGCAGGCAAAACATACATACAATAAAATGACCCCTACCCCCTGCTCACAATGGGCAAAGAGACACCTTGTTGGTGGTGAGTCAGGGGCAGAGCCAATGGCAGTCCTAGCTTGATGCTTGGCTTTGGTGGCCAAAGCTGTTTTATGCCTGGGACACAAAAATCCAGACACCCACAGACCTGCTCTCTGCCATTACAGACACACAGAGCCCCACCTACCGTCCTGCAGAGCAGCATCAGAGGAGGAAGACAGAGACCTGAGGACTGCCATGCCACCCACAGACCCTCCCTCTGGTGCATGGCACAGGTAGGCCATAGACACCTGCTTGCTGCTGGATGTCATCCCCAGGCTCATCAGCCAGGTGGCCTGCTTGTAGTGGGAGCCACCACAATGTTTGAGTATGTGATTGACAGATGGGAGAGAAAGAGAAGTGGGACAGCTTGTGCTTATGATGAGAGATGGAACCGGAGACTCGTGGGTAAAGTTTAGTATCCCATTGAGTGGCCAGCCTGGCCACTTGGGGCCGTGTTGAAGTTCCAGCCTGAACTGAGACTGAAGGCCTTGTCTAGGTTGATGGTTAAGCAGTGGTAGGGGTCAGATTTGATGTCCATGGCTCACATTACCACTAGAGAACATGGAGGCATCCCTGGTTGAGGTAGCTTCTGGGGCTATGAGGTTGTTCAGGGATTAGGTATAACTGATCCAGCCCTTACTGGCTGTAGAGAGCTGGCCTCACCTCTCACTATCAGCATTTAGGAGAGGGCTCTGCACCTTGCCTGGGCAGAGGGAGTACAGGTGAACTGGCTCCAAGAACAAGATCTGGTTCCCACCACTTGTCTGCAGTAAGGTTGTGCAGATGTGTGCACATGCATGTGTGTGTGTGTGTGTGTGTGTGTGTGTGTGTGTGTCTATGTATGATACCCCTCATTCCCTCACCACCCGTAACAGTCTGGAGAGCTGGCCTTTGGGTCCTGAGAGCAGGTGAGTTGACCCTGTCTCTTGCCAGCTGCAGCACTTGGGAGAGTGGGCTCAGCCTCACACTTGGGCAACCCAGTGGAGCTAGCCCTGACGGTAAAGATGCAGGTGAGCCGGCCCTGAGGGTGTGAGTGGGGGAACTGGTCCAGCCCCTCTTAGGCTGCAGCACTCTGGAGACTGGGCAGTACAGTGGAGCTGGCCCTGGAGACGTGGGTACCTGTGAGCCTGCCCTGAGGACATGAGAGCAGAAGAGCTAACTCTGCCTTCACCAATGATGGCATTGGGTGGCCTGGTCTGAGCAGTGCTGGAGAGCTCGCCCTGGTGATGCAGATAAGGGAGAGCCTCCACACACTGACCAGCTTAACTGCCACCCAGGCCCAGATCCGGGGCTGAGTTGGCCCACCCTAAAATCATATCATCTGCGGACAGTTGGGGCATGTGAAAGGGCCAATGCTGCTGTTCCACCATGACACAAGCCAACAACAGGATAACCAGGAGATCCAATGGATATTGCTGGTGTCACAGAAGCCAGAGATCTGTTGACTCATGCAATGAACATCTGCAAGTGAAGATGTGAGGACATGGGTGTCTACTGTGGGACATGCTATGACAGGCTACAGCTTCCACGTTGAGATGTCTTCTAAGCGTTGTTTTTTGTTTGTATATTTTTTATATGGGGGAGGTTGCAAGGGTGACTGGCAGATATGAGAGGATGGGCAGATGAGCAGGACCAGGGTGCATGTTGAGAAACTCACAAAGAATCAATAAAAACATTAAAAAGAGAATTTAACAAGTGAAAAAGTAAAAATAAAATGAATAAAAAGTTTTTAAAAAACAATACTTTTTATTGTTTTATTTACTTACTTATTTTTTGTTTTTGCTTTTTGTTTTTTTTTTAAAAAAGGTTTTTTGTGTAACCCTGGCTGTCCTGGAACCTTCTCTGTAGACCAGGCTGGCCTGGAACTCAGAGATCCACCTGTCTCTACCTCCCAAATGCTGGGATTAAAGGTGTACATCACCACTGCCCAGCTAGGAATAAATCTTTTAAAAAGGCAAAAAAAAAAAAAAAAAAAAAAAAAAAAAAAAAAAAAAAACCCCAAACCAAAACAAAACAAAAAAACAAATAGAACTTTCTAGAAGGTAGGGGGAGAGAGAATGAGAAGATAATTGTTTAATACATGCAAGGTTTACAATGATAAAAAGGTTCTGGAAATAACGATTATAGTTGTATAATGCACCTGATGCTAATGATTGTACAATAAAAATAATAAAAATGACTATATACAAATATATATACATATATATGTGAAAAGTCACATCTTATTGTCTTTACAATAGCCATGTATATTTATAATAATTGCATATATGGTCCTAGTAGCCTCTGAAATCGCATCTCAAAAGGTTAGTGTCTTAGTTACTGGTCCCACTGCTGTGACAAAATACCTGACAAGCACACTAAGGGTTTATTTTAGTTCACAGTTTAAAAGTGTCTGTCACAGTGCGGAAGTTATGACAGCCAGAACTTAAAGCAATTAATCAGTTTATCCAAAGTCAAGAAGCAGAGAGCAATGAATGCTCACATTCAACTCTTCTCTCCTTCTTATACAGTCCTGGCCCTCAGCCCATGGGATGGAGCTGTCCACAGTTCATATGTGTCTTCTCAGTCACTGTCACTTCTCAGTCACTAATATAGATAACCCTCATAGACATGCCCAGAGGATAACCTAATATAATCTCTCATTGGCTAACTTAATATAGATAACCCTTATAGACATGTCCAGAGGATAACCTAATATAACCTCTCACAGGCTAACCTAATATAGATAACCCCTCATAGACATATCCAGAGGCTAACCTAATCTAGATAATCCCTCATAGAACATCCAGAGGCTAACCCAATACAATCCCTCATAGGCTAACCTAATCTAGATAATCCCTCATAGACACACACCAGAGGCTAACCTAATATAATTATTTATAGACTAACTTAATCTAGACAATCCTTCATAGACACATGCAGAGGCTAACCTAACCTAGATAATCCCTTATAGATGTGTCCAGAGGCTAATCTAGATAAACTCTCATACACATACTAGAGGCTAACGTGATTTAGATAATCCCTAGCAGACAAGTCAGGCTTATCTTCTGGGCAATTCTAGGCCCTGTCCAATTGACAATGCTAACCATCATGGTTGCCAAAGAACCTACCTACCTTTCTTCCTTTCTTCCTTTCTTCCTTTCTTTCTTTCTTTCTTTCTTTCTTTCTTTCTTTCTTTCTTCTTTTTCTGTCTTTTTTTTTCTCCTGGTAAATGAGAGAAAAGGTGGTTCCTGATGTGCATTTGCCTACAATTATAGTGGGTATAGCAAGACCACAGGATACAAATGTGGTACCTGGAAGTTAAGACACATTTTATGGTCTTATTTATTAGATTACTAGAAAACTGCAGGTTTACAGCTGGGAAAGGAGAAAGTCCACAGTTGTGATACATTTAGGTTTTGAGCATGGTTTATTGGGATTTTAACATTTTTATCTGAAATATCTCTGTTGTCATAGTGCATGATTTTAAACACAAACCACCCAGGAGGAAAGGGCAAGTAGATCTCTGTAAGCTGGAGGCCAGTCTGAGGGTACATACGGAGACCTTGTCCTAAAATCCAACAAAGAGCAATCTTACTCAGCTCTACTAACAATAGCCTGGGAGAATTAAGATACGAAGTTAGTGTTAAGCTATGAAGTTAAAGCCAGCAAGTTAGTAACACTAGGTAAAAGAATGTGTATCATGAGGTAACTCATAAGTATCTAACCTTGTGTCATGTTTTTAAAAAAGACTAAACAGTAGCTGGAAAGATGGCTCAATGGTTAAGAGCAAATATTGCTGTTGTGGAAGACCAGAGTTTGATTCCCAGCACCCAATCCATTTTGAATTGCTCGCAACTACCTGAGCTCCAGGGGACCTGATGCTGTCTTCTGGTCTCTGAGGGCACCTGAAGGTGTTCACAAATGTTCACAAATACAAATACAAATAAAATAAACTGCCAGGCAGTGGTGGCAAATGCCTTTGATCCTAACACTTGAGAGCCAGGAGGATCTCTATGAGTTCGAGGCCAGCCTGGTCTAGAGAGTGAGTTCCAGGACAGCCAAGGCTACATAGAGAGACCCTGTTTTGAAAATAAATAAATAAAAGTAAAATGAATCGAGGATGGAAACGTGACTCGGTGGCTAAGAGCACTGACCGCTCTTCCAGAGGACCTAGGTTCACCTTCTTACACCCACACTGGATAGCTCACAAATGTAATTCTGATCCCAGGGATCAAACACCCTCTTCTGGCCTTCACAGGCCCCTGTGCTCACAACCATGTGCTCACAAACAGATAGGCAGGCACAGACTTATAAAATAAAATAAGAAATAGACTGTAAATGGACAAAAGCACAGCAGCCAGAACTGACCAACACTAGCATTTAGTTTCAATAGTTTTAGGCATTTAGGAATTTTCTTGGGATGAACTGTTAAAAAAAAAAAAAAAAAAAAAAACCCTCTATAAACCTTCAATTTAGGATTTCCAAGTTCTGTTGCTATCTATCTCTTTCAGAGGTTCCAGTATACATCACTTGGTCCCATTGTTTTGGGCTGAGGCACCACTGTGAACCAAGGTGGGAGCATGTGGCTATTCACTTCATGGTTGGGATGGAAAGAGACAAAATGGGATCAGGATCTTGATATCTCTTCAATGGGCTTACTCCCAGTGACCTAAAATCCTACTATATGCCTTGCTTCCAAAGTAAGTGTAACAGAGTTTTAATTAAAAGGGGCTATTCATCAATACAAACTACTAATGATAAAAATAATAGTGACGAGGCGGGTGGTGGTGGTGCACATAGGTGGATCTCCGGTGAGTTCGAGGCCAGCCTGGTCTTCAGACTGAGTTTCAGGACAGTCAGGACTACACAGAGAAATCCTGTCTTAAACACACACAGACACACACACACACAAGAGAGACGGAGAGAATTTAGTGATGTTGACATTTTTCACCTTAGTCATTTGAATTTCGTTTTCTTTGGCCTGCGTCCTTTACTAATCTTAATAAAATATCTGTTAGAATTGAACATAATCTCTATTTTATTTTATAGTTGTGGTCTCATGTGTTGGCCTCCACTTGCCATACAGCCAAGAACGATCTTGAACGTCTAACCTTCCTGCCTCCACCTCGAGAAAGCTAGGATTACAGAGTTGTACTAACGTGCCTAGTTAACGCACTGCTGGCTCTAACAGATGAGGAAGAGAAGACACAGGGGTCTTATGTTCCACTGCTTGGGATGCCATCCAGGTCTTCTGACTCTAAATTAGAGGGTCATCTAAGTTATATTCTATCTCCTCCAGGGTAGCCTGCCTAGACCTTGTCTTCTTTCCTTGTCCATCAGCTGAACAATTTAAATAATTTTAGTAAGCAGTTTGCGCTAAGCGCATGCGGTCCTTCCTCTTCGCACGATTGGACGCTTTGCGTCTCTTTTGGCCCCAGGGACTCGCCGTCGTCCGGCTGAGGCGTTTGCTAGTTGAGATGATGGCGACTGGGACGCCGGATTCGCAAGCCCGATTTGGTCAGTCGGTGAAGGGGCTTCTCACGGAGAAGGTGAACACCTGCGGCACCGACGTAATCGCGCTCACCAAGCAGGTGCTGAAAGGCTCCCGGAGCTCCGAGGTGAGCGGGGCGTAGGCTCCCCGGCCCAGTCCTCCTCCCAAGCTTGCTCCCGGAGAGGTGGCGCAGTGCATCCTGGGGAGTGTAGGCTTTTGGCCCAGGCGCGTGTTGCATTCTGGGTGCGTTTCTTCAGTTTAGATTGAATACGCGTAGCTGGAAAAAGATGATAGGAAGGGGAGAAGCACAAGGCGAGTGGATGAGTTGCCGCTCCCACACAGTGCCTGTTTGTATTCCTGGGCGTCTGTAGTGAACAACAGTCGCCTTTTGCAACTCGGCTTGGCATTAGTCTCAACTTCTAATATTCCATTCACCTCTCACTCTGGAGAGCATTGTAGGCAGTCATTCTACCCCTGAGCTAGCCTCACAGCCCTGGTGTTTTTGTTTGTTTGTTTGGTTGGTTGGTTTTGTTTTTTGTTTTTTGTTTTTTTATCTCTGTGTGGTCTTGTCCTTGTTGCTGCAGTTGTATAATCTGTTTGTTGTGTGTGCAAAATGCTGTGTGTATATGTGTGTGTACACATGTAGGCATGTGACTAGGGGACAACCTCAAGTGCAGTTACTCGGGTGTCATCCACTTCAAAAGTTTTTGAAATAGCCAAGTGTGGTGGCGTGCAACTTTAGTTCAAGCACTTATGAAGCAGAGGCAGACAGATCTTTGTGACTTCAAGGCCAGCTGATCTACAGAGTGAGTTTCAGGACAGCCAGGGCTGTTACACAGAGAAACCCTGTCTCAACAAACAAACAAAAGATTGAGACTAGATCTTTTGGGCATGGGACTCACTAAGTAAGTGAAGGAAACTAACCATTGAGCCCCTGGGATCTGCCTGTCTTGCTGGTGTGAGCCAGCACACTTGGCTTTCCCCCAGCCTTTGGGTTGTAGGGATCAAACTCAGGTCCTTGTCCTTGCAAGCATTTCACTGAGCTACATTCCCAGTTCCCTTAGCTGTATAATGAAATAATATGGGAAGTGATGAAATGCTGGGCGGGGGGTGGGGGGGGGAGAGGCACAGTGAGCATACTGTAGTTCTGAAAATAAGACATTTGGTGAAGGTGGGTGGGTAAGAGAAACTCACTGAGTTAATTGTGAGCAAGTCAATGGTAAACACAGGAGGAAAATTTGTGGGATCTAGAAAGACACTGTACTAAGATTGTTTCTAGGCTATTCCATGTTAAAAGGGTAAAACTGAATGTGTGAGTGTCTGGTTGGCTTATCTGAAGAACCGGCGCCAAGTGTCATTCGGCATTCTGGGAAAGGTCTCTGTTATCTGGCATTTCGACACCCTTGTGTCCCCGGCAGCCACAAGTCCTATCAAGTCTTTCATCTTTTTTTCAAATGCCCGTTTCTCCCACTGCCAGCTCTGTTCATGGCCTGCCTCCTAACCAGTCTCTGCCTTCCTCTCAGCCCAACCCATTGTAATCACCACAGCTCTGAAGCAGCAAATCTTTGTGTAAGGAGAATTCTAAACCCCAGCTCCTTGGAATTCACTTCTCCATGGAGCCCACCCCCAACACTTACCCCTGGAGCGGATTAACCACTCTCACTCCCTTTACCCGCAGGACCCCCCAGCTAGGCTTCTCCATCCACCTGCACTTTGCCATAAGGGATGTTAGTGCCTATGTCCTGTGTAACCCCTCCTGATCGTGAGCCCCATTATTCATCTCTCCATCCCTCTCTCAGTTCTGTTTGTTTGATGTTGTTGTTTCAAGACAGGGTCTCTCTTGTAGCACTGGCTGTCTAGAAGCCTGGTATGTAGACCAGGCTGGCCTCGAACCTACAGAGATCCACCTGCCTTCACTTCCTCAGTTCTGGGGTCAAAGGTGTGCACCCCCACTCCCAACCCCGTTATTCCTTCCACTCAGAGCCCTGGCTGTTAGTGAGCACTTAGTGCTTTTTATGCATGTGCTGGGTAAGTACGTGGTGGATAAGACAGAGGCCTCTTCTGCTCTCAGCTTGTTGGTCTCCATCTCTCATGCATATGAATTTGAATCTGCTTCTTAGAAAAGTGGCCACAGGGACTGGGGAGATGGCTCAGTTGGTGAAATATCTACCACACAAGCACAAGGATCTGAGTTTAGATGCCCAGAACCCATGGGGGAAAAAGCTGGCTATGGCAGTGTTTACCTGCATGCCTGTGACCCTAACTTTGGAGCTGAGGAGGGAACAGAGACAGAGCTGGAGCTCCCTGGCAACCACCCCAAATGACTGGTGAGCTCAGATTTAGCAAGAGACCTTGTCTTAAAAAAACAAATTCAGGGGCTGGATCAATGATCAGTGGTTAAAAGCACTGATTGCTCTTGCAGAGGTCCTGAGTTCAATCCCCAGCAACCACATGGTGGCTCACAGCCATCTGGAATGGAATCTGATGCTCCCTTCTGGTGTGTGTGAAGAGAGCGACAGTGTATTCACATTCATAAAGTAAATAAATAAATCTTTTAAACAAAACAAATGCAGAGTGTGTGAGGAAAGCTAACTCAATGTCAGTTCTCCCTACATACTCACACAGCTCACAAACACACCCCTCTCACAACACATACACACACACACTCATATAGCTCACTCACACATAAACACACATATGCTCACTCACATACAAAACTGGCTACAGGCACTGGAGATATAGCTCCAGGGCAGAGTGCTAGTAAAGGCCTTAGGTGGACGCTCTAGTGTACTTATGTATGTGGTGTAGTATTTGTGTGTCTGGAGTTGTAAAAGAATGGTTGAGGAGATTCTCTCTGGTGGTGGTTTGAATGTGAATGTCCCCCATAGGCTCATATATTTAAATGTCTAGTTCCCTGTTGGTGGACTGTTTAGGAAGGATTAGAAGTGTGGCCTTGTTGGAGGAGGTGTGGCCTTGTTGGAGGAGGTGTGGCCTTGTTGGAGGAGGTGTGGCCTTGTTGGAGGAGGTGTGTCTCTGAGGATGGACTTTGAGGTTTCAAAAGCCCACACCAGGCCCAGTCTTTCTGCCTCTAACCTGTGGATAAGATGGACATTGCCAGCTACTGCTCCAGTACCACACCTGTGTGCTGCTGCGCTCTGCCATGATGGTCATGGAATCATCTTCTGACTCTATAAGCAGACAAACCCCCAATTAAATGCTTTCATACATTGCCTTGGTCATGGTGTCTCTTCCCAGCAACAGAAAAGTTGATATCTATCTATCTCTATCTATCTATCTATCTATCTATCTATCTATCTATCTATCTCTCTATCTATCTATCCACACACACGTATATGTATATATACACACATATGTATGTATATATTACATTAGCAATATCTATTTACCTCACACACATGTATATGTATATATACACAAATATATATGTATATATTATATTGCCAATATCTATTTACCTCAGGGTTCTATTATAAAATGGAAATTTACAAGAGGTGGAATAGTACCTGTATATGTTTTAAGTATAAGTTCTTGTGAGCTGTCTTAGGGTTTTATTGCTGTGAAGAGACATCATGACCATGATAACTCTTATCTTAAGGGGCAACATTTAATTGAGGCTGGCTTACAGTTTTAGAAGTTTGGTCCATTGTCATCATGCTCAGGCAGCAGAAGGAGACTATGTGCCACACTGGACATAGCTTGAGCATATATTACCTCAAAGCCCTCCCCCACAGTGACGCACTTCCTCCAATAAGGCCACACCTTCTAATAGTGCCACTCCTTGTGGCCAAGCATTCAAACATATGAGTCTATGGGGGATACACCTATTCAAACCACCACAGGTGGGTGTGCAGCTGGCTTTGGTGTCCCTGAGCTTCATGGCCACTTATTCAGCCACTTGCAGACTGAAAATGTAGTCAGTATCTACAGAACATGTAGAGTGCTTTTCTGTTCATTTCCCCCTGGATTCTGTATAACAATGATGTAGTATTTACATTGTATTAGGTAGAGGCTGGGCTTGGTATCTTACACCTCACCCCTGTGATCCCAGCACTTGTAAGATGGAGGCAGGAGACAAGTTCAAGATCACCCTCAGTTGCACAGTAAATCTGAGGGACTGGGGGGTGGCTTGTTGGCCAGCAGCGCTTGCTCTGCATATGAGTCTTAGTTTCCAGCACCAACATCAAAAGCTTGGCATGGCTGTGCATGCTTGTCCCCGGCCTTAGGACGTGTAAACAGGTAGATCCTAACAGTGTACGAGACAGCTGGCCTAGCCAAGCACTGAGCTTCCAGTTCTGTGAAAGACCCTGTCTCAAGGCAATAAGGCCTTGAGAGTGTTAGAGGGGAGTATTTCAAGACCTTCTTTTGGCTTAAATTTTTCAAAACCTACTTTAATAAGGGTTCTTAAAGGTTTCAACCTCCCTTCTAGCCCACCACCCACCAGAGATAGTGGAGAAGAAAAATTAGGAAATGGGGTTATGGACCTGTTTAGAAATAGTTCTTTGGGGCTATTCCAAACACAACACAAATCAGCAGCAGCCCAGTCCATTTGGCAGAACCGCTAGGCTCCACCAATCCTACTGAATCTGCAGAAGCGACAAGAAGCAACCAGAATATCATGAGAAATTCTTTGGACTCTCTGTGAAGTCAAAACAAGTGAAGATCGGTAATGTGTGCAAGGCAAACAAATGCCAGAGCCTCCTCCCCACTGCCTGTGGGGTCATATTTGTCATCTTGCTAAACATCACACATCCTCTCATGTGTCTGCTTCAGCAAAACATCCTTTCACCTGTCTGCCACAGCACAACATCATATGACATAACTGAGTTTCCAAAGGAACCACACATCTCCACCTCAACCTTCCCTGGCTTTCCTATATCCATACCTGGGTGTGCGAACCTGCACAGTCACACACATACACACACACACACTGACAACACAGACACAGCAAAAGCAATAGTGAGGCTTGGTTTGGCAGAGGCAAGCAGGTCTCTTTGAGTTTGAGGCAGTCTGGTCTGCAGAGTGAGTTCCAAGATAACAACCAGCACTTAATAGAGAGACCCGGTATCAAAACGAACAAAAAGCAAAACAAAGAAAGCCCACACCAAAATTTTAAAGAGTAATCAAGAGATGGTCTAAACCACAAGCAAACACTGCACCATCTTTGTTTGTTTGTTTGTTTGTTTGTTATTTTGTTGTTTTCAAGACAGGGTTTCTCTGTGTAGTTCTGGCTGTCCTGGAACTCACTCTGTAGACCAGGCTGGCCTCGAACTCAGAAATCCGCCTGCCTCTGCCTCCCAAGTGCTGGGATTATAGGCATGCGCCACCACTGCCCAGCTGTTGCACCATCTTAAGTAAAGGGTTTGAGCACCTACAGATACCAAGACTGGAAAGAAAACACAAACTAATAAACCTGTTCTGCATAAGGGAACAGGGCAGGAAGGAGCAGAAATGGCAGGCTTCTCGATGTTCAAACTTCAGAAGCACATGAGATTTACCAGTTCTAAATTTTAAAAAGCAAACTGAGCTACCAATGTCAATGCCGATCAATGTTCCTGAGCGTTTAGTGTGTTAGTGGGATGCACACAACTGCCTCTGTGGGGTTACAGAGCCACAAAGCTGCAGGAAGCCCGCAGTGCCGCCGGGTCTTCACTTGCCTTCACACTTTAGCTTTGCTTGGAGGTCAGGTCACTGTGCTGAATCTGAGCTCCCCACTGCTCTTTTGGTCTCAGGGCCCAGCTGACACCAAATTTGAAAGTCGGCCTTCTTCACATTTTCTCTTCTTGTTCTCTTAGCTCCATCTGGCTATCTTTCATGACACAGTTTCCTGCTCTAAGCCTTGCATAGTGGCAACAGTGGTGGCCTCTGCCTCTTCCTCCTCCTTCTCCTCTTCTCCTTCTCTTATTCCTCCTTCTCTCCCTCCTCCTTTTCTCCTTCTCTCCCTCCTCTCCTCCTTCTCCTCTTTGTCCTCTCCTTTCTCTCTTCTTCTTCTTCCTCCTTCTCTCCTTCCTGTTCTCCTTCTCTTCCTCATCCTTCTCATCTTCCTCCTCTCCCTCCTCTCCCTCCTCTTCCTCTTTTTCTCCCTCCTCCTTCTTCTCCTCTTCCTTCATCTCTTTTTCTTCCTCTTCTTCCTCTTCCTCCTCCTCCTCTCTCTTTTCTCCTTTCTTTTGTGTTCAGGATCAAACTCAGGGCCTTGTCATGTCACACCAGATACTTACTCACCACTCAATACACCCCCAGTCCTTGAGCTTCTTCTCCTGCCTTTTTTTCTTCCTCTTTTCTCTCATTGAACCTTCAGATTCTCATTCTCCCTGCCCACCCCTAAAGTTTCTCTGTATAGCCCTGGCTGTCCAGGAACTCACTCTGTAGATCAGGCTGGCTGGCTTCAAACTCAGATATCCTCCTGCCTCTGCCTCCTTAGTGCTGGGACTAAAGTCATGCACCACCACTGTCTGACTCACCCCTAAAACTCCTTTTTCTTTTTTCTTTCTTTCTTTTTTTTTTTTTGGTTTTTCGAGACAGGGTTTCTCTCTTAGCCTTGGCTGTCCTGGAACTCACTCTGTAGACCAGGCTGGCCTCGAACTCAGAGATCCACCTGCCTCTGCCTCCCAAGTGCTGAGATTAAAGGCGTGCGCCACCACCGCCCGGCTAATTTTGTTTTTATTATTATATAATTTTATGTGTATGAGTGTTTTGTCTCTGTGTATCTATGTGCACCATGTGTGTGCCTGGCGTTTGCAGAGGTCAGATGAGGCATCGGCTACCTTGTAACTAGAGTTATGGATGGTTGTGATATACCGTGTGGGTGCTGGGAACTGAGCTGTTGTCCTCTTCAAGAGCAGCCAGTGCTCTTAGGTACTGAGCCATTGCTCCAGCTCCCCCAAGTTTGTTTTTAAAGAATCAGAAGTTAGTGGTTTAGCCAAAGCAGTTTTGCAGACTTCTGGTACCTGATGAACAGGCTGTATTCACCAGAGCTGTCTCTAACACAGTTCGGTAGCTCTGGAGCCCTGGTTCTTTAGGAGGGTGCCGGTGTGGAGCACAGCTGTGTCACCAAGCCAGTGAGACAGGTTTTCTCTCTAGGACCTGGGGAGTGAACCAGACTTGCCAGGCTAAATCACCATCCCTTTCTGTATTTTCTTATTTTGAGACAGGGCCTCACTAAATTAGCTATCCTTACTGTGTAGTCTAGACTAGTCCAGACAGGCCTTGAACTGCCGACTCTCCAGCTTCAGCTGCCCTAGCATCTGGTACTCTAGGCCTGTATGACAGGGCCAGTCTCAGAGGTGGGGCTTTTGATCATTACTGTTTTATTTTTGTTTTCTAGCTGCTGGGGCAGGCAGCTCGAAATATGGTACTACAGGAAGATGCCATCTTGCACTCAGAAGATGTAAGAACCATTTGTGTCATGGCATGTGTGTATGTCTATGTGTCTGTGTGTGTGCGTGCACTTTGTATGACCACAGGGAAGTGGACTATTCTGTTTCTTTCTCTCTCTGTTGTGCAGAGTTTAAGGAAGATGGCAATAATAACAACACACCTTCAGTACCAGTGAGTATGCCCTACCAGCAGTCACTGGCTGCAGCATCCTCATCCTTAGCCTGCTCATTTCTTTTGTGCTTTAGTACACCTTCCTATGGAAGTGAGAGGGGGTGTAGGGGGAAAGGGATGGAAGGGAGGGGATGGAGGGGAAGGGGATGGAAGTAGGTGGAAATGGAGGTGGGAGGGGATGGAGGTGGGAAGGGTTGATGAAGGATGCAGTCTCTAGGGAAAGACACCTGAGGTTTCAGGAGAAGTTGAGATGTGTGAGAGTGGGAGCTGGGGCCACTTTTTTGAACCTCCCTGTGTTAACTTGGGGCTCTACAAGAAAAAAAAGCATAGGAGCGGGGCCTGCCAGGACCGTGTTGCCACTGTGGGGCACCTGGGAGATACTTGACCAGTGTCTATCCACTCTGTGCTGGTGTGGTTCCTGCCCTGGAGAACAGAGTGGGATGGTAGCTGGCATCCTGTATATAACACAGCATCAGCAACATAGAAATCATTCAGATCTTGAAATACACAGTGCCTTCACTGTAGTTTTGAAGAAAACCATAGTTAAATTTGCCTTTTATTATATTTTTTCTTGTCTTATATTTTATGTAGTCAGTAAGATGCTTGCCTACCTATCAGAATTGTATGGCTGAGAGTTCAAATCCTGATAGCTAATGTTGAGACTGTGTTAGGTGTGTACATATTGAATACGTGGCTCTTTGGCCCCTCATAATTACACTAAGTTTAAGCCTTGTGTATTCGCTCTGCCTGTGTGATCTGTTGATGGAAACTTCTCCCTGTTTCTTTCCTTCTTTCCCTTCCTGATTTAGGCAAGAAGCTATTCAAAAGAAGTAAGTGACCTCAAAAATGGTGGGTGGGGCCAACTGAAGCATGCTGGGAGTGACTGCTGTGCCCAGGATCAGTGAAAAAGTGGTTGCTGTGTCTTTAAATGATCATGCTCAGGACAGCCTGTTTAGAATATAAAGAACACTGTGTATTTTAAGAGTGTGCCAGAACTGGGCTCACTGACTTCTAGTTCTAGGAGTTCCAGGATACAGAGGCCGCCCTTAGGAATAGACATGTTTGCTTACAATGGTGACATTCATAAATAGAGCAGACATACTAATGTCATTAAATGGTCTCATTTTCTTAGCTGTGTGAAGTTTTTCTAAGCCTTTTTCTTTTTAATGTAAGGTCTCTCACTGTGTAGCCCAGTCTAACCCGAAACTCACAATCTTGTCTCTTCTTCCTGAGTGGTGGGTTTCAGGTGTGCCCCATGCCCATCTGCACAGACCTTCTTCACAGTTTACTTCCCCCATCCCTGAGATGGAATCGTACTGTGTGTTTCCATAGTGACCTCCAACTCTTGGGTCCAAACGATCCTCCCTCCGCCCCAGCTCCTGAGTAACAGATTAATGGTTGGGCCGCAGCGCCAGACTCTGAGTTTAAACACTTGGACCGAGGTAAATTCTGACTTAGGTGTAACAAGCCTGATGCATTAAAGAGTAGGTTGTACAGAGAAATGTCTTTTCCTGCTCCTCAGACAGTCCCTCTGTGTTTTGATTTACAGTGTTGAACAGTCGCCTGACCTGCAGGACCAGCTGAGTCATTTACTGAAGTAGCATGTCGTAACAGTAGTTGACTTCTTTGCCCGAATGTGTTCTACACAACCATCAGGCCGTGGCCTTGGTTTTTATTTTCATCTCCAAAAAAATCTAGAAAGGAAAAGAAGAAGCCAAGTGACTGAACATGGAAGCAGTTCTTAAATCGAATTCATTCATCTTCAAGTTGTTTTATAGGTTGAATCATTAGCACTAAAAAAAAGAGAAAGATACCTAAGCTTGTTAAAAGCTGTATTGTCTGTGATGCTATATACATTGATATACGCCCCCCCCCCCATGTCCCTGTGTAGCCTGCTGGCTTTGAACTCATAATCCCCCTGCCATAGCCTCTCAAGTACTGGGATTCCAAATCACTGCACCTGGCCACTGAGTACCACGAGTTCTCTGATACTTGGGAGACTGAGGCAGGAGGATTACTTGAGCCCAGAAAGTTGAGACCATCCAGAGCAACACAGAAAGAACCTATCTCCAGGAAGAAGAAGGGACGGAGGGCGGGGCATCTATTGTGATCACGTGAGAATGCTTTTTGTTTTAAAAGATGTTTATCATTCATTCAAGAGTCTTCATTTAATGGACACAGGACACGGATGATGGCTGTTGTCGTCTTTCTCACTATAAATTCTTATGTGAAAATCAGGCCAGTGGTATCCTCCCTGGCCAGCTGCAGCTCTGCCTTGACCTTTGTTTCTGGCTCCTTTCTCTCTGTGAGTCTTGCTTAAGTGACCTTGGCTTGTTTTGTAATCATTTATAGCCATTCCTTTCCCTTCGAATCTGGCAGTAAAGTCACACAAGTGGACCTGCTGATAATTAAGTCACGTGACAACATGAACTACATAGACCCAATCTCAAACAAAACAAAAGGCTAAAGAGATAGAAAACCAGTAAGTGGTTGTCACATGTTAGCTTGTAAAGTGTCATATCAAGCATTCAAGTACAAATGAAGAAATGCATCATTGACTGTGACATATATAAAATGAGTTAGATTTGAGAAGAGTTCTCTCTCAGCTCAGTGCCTAAAATGTGATCAATGTAAAAATGTGTCTCCTTTTAAAGATATGGCATTAAAAAATTAGTATTTGAAAGAATATATCCAGACCAATTGTGAGAAATAATCCACAAAGGGCCAAAGAAGCAGCAGTTAAAATGGCCTTTGCTTGTGGTCCCTTTCCGGAGACTTCCATAGACTGTCAAAGAACAGACCCTTGCCAAATACACCCAGCATATAAAACATGACCTTTTTTTTTTTTTTTTTTTTTTTTTTTTTGGTTTTTCGAGACAGGGTTTCTCTGTATAGCCCTGGCTGTCCTGGAACTCACTCTGTAGACCATGCTAGCCTCAAACTCAGAAATCCGCCTGCCTCTGCCTCCCAAGTGCTGGGATTAAAGGCGTGCGCCATCACTGCCTGGCTTATATTTTTTAAAAAAATGATTAAAAATTCATCTGCTAAAGAAAGTGTAATTTTTATTTAAAATAAAAAGCCAGATGAGATAACAAAATTTAGACCAATCATTTATGGATATTGATGTTTAAGTTTGTCTTTGTTTTGGTGTAAAGGGGGTTTATCGGGGAAGGGGAGAGAAGTGAGGACCTGGGGAACGGGTAGAGGCGTGTGAGTAATCGTGAGGGCAGAGAGAAAGGGGGAGCAAGAATGCCCAGAACAGACAGACAGACAGAACTGGGCTGTGGGGTCCTTTTATTTGGCCACACACACATCTGGGACACCTGGCCTAGGCAGGTGATGACATAAGCAATTGCTAGGTCCCTGGGGGCAGGCCAGCTGGATTTCCTGTGTGCTAACTCATTGTGCCTTGAGGAGACTAGAAGTGTTAGCTCTCCTGCAGCTATAGACCATTGTGAGCCATGATGTGGTTCTGGGAATTGAACTTTGATCCTCTTCTCCGGAAGATCAGCAAGTACCCTTAACCACTGAGACATCTATCTCTTAAGCCCCTGAGTCTCTTAGGGATCCTGACAACTTTTGAAAGCTCTACTATTTTTTTTTTTTTTTTGATTAACCACCCTCCCCCCCCCCAAAAAAAAAAATCAGGGTAGCCAATCTCACGTAGTGAAACATCTCAGTTTTTTTCCCCTGATATATATATTTTTTGTTGTGTATGTGGTGGGAGTGGGGGGCCACACCTGTGGAGATTGGAGGAATGACTTCTGGAAGTCAGTTTTCTCCTTCCATCATGTAGTCCTGGTGGTCAGACTCAGCTAGTCAGCCTTGGTTGGAAGGGCCCTTCCCTGCTGAGCTCTCTTAGCGACAGAAGCTCTCGAAACATGGTTGTGTGCTTAACTAAATCAGCCTTTCTGGTCTCTTCCTGCAGCACTTGCTAGCCCAGTACTTTTCTAGATGAGAGTGTGACTGCGTTCTCAGGATAGTCCTTGGAGATAAGGGAAGAAAAGAGGAAATTTTCTGTATGTGATCATTTTTTTTTATCTTAAAAAGAAAATGGAAGCCGGGCAGTGGTAGTGCACGCTTTTAATCCCAGCACTTGGCAGAGGCAGGCAGATTTCTGAGTGCAGCCTGGTCTACAGAGTGTGTTACAGGACAGCCAGGGCTACACAGAGAAACCCTGTCTCAAAAAACCAAAAAAAAAAAAAAAAAAAAAAAAAAAAGAAAGAAAGAAAGAAAAAAAGGAAAACGGAAGTGCAGTGCTTGTGGAGGCAGGAAGACCTGGAGTTTAAGTCAGCCTTGGCTACAACATGAGTTTGAAACCAGCTTAGCATAAAGATCCTTCCTCAGCTTTCCCACCTCCTTAAAAAA
Source organism: Arvicanthis niloticus (assembly GCF_011762505.2). Classification (NCBI taxonomy): domain Eukaryota; kingdom Metazoa; phylum Chordata; class Mammalia; order Rodentia; family Muridae; genus Arvicanthis; species Arvicanthis niloticus. Next base: position 153,109,423 of record NC_047658.1, read on the forward strand.
TCAACTTTGCATTGGGTGGTGGTGGCATATGCCTTTAATACCAGTGCTTCGGAGGCAGAGGCAGGCAGATCTCTGTGCATTCAAGGCTAGCCTGGTCTAAAGAGTGGGTTCTAGGACAGCCAGGGCTTCATAGAGAAACCTTGTCTCAAAAACAACCATGAAAAAAATTTTTTGGCTAATGTTTAAGATACAGTTTGATAGAAGAGCTTGAATTGAAAGCCTGCCCTTCAGCAGAGATGACACAAAACATGGGTGCTATGTGTGAGGCTTAGTGCTGGTTCCCTAGCATACATGTGACCCAAGGATAATATTTTTTTTTTTGAAGTATAGAATAGAGTTTAGTGCAAGGGGAGGGGAGTTGAGGGGGTAGTAGAGACAGACAGACAGACAGACAGACAGACACACACACACACAGAGAAGAGACGGGCCATGAGCAGGAGGGGGAGGGGAATGGGGAGAGAAGGGACAGAGGGGGAGGAGAGGAAGAAGAGCAAGAGAGTGAGAGCCCCAAGGATCAATCTTGAACATTAGGAAGCATCTCGAAGCCAAATAAAACAAACCGTGGTACTGACTAGTCAGAATGATTGCTGGTCACTGTCCAATTAAAAATCAGCCTAGCGTAGCAAATGCCACGAAGTCAGAGCGGCAGTAGCTAGAGTTGATAGCACTTTGCTCACCTAATTGTGGTTATCATGGGATTCTTCTGAAGAAACCGCAGCCAAAGATAGCACCCATGAAGATGGAGTGAGTGCATCCTCTCCCTGCCCTCTGTCTGAGACAACAAGGAGAAAGGCACTGCTTGGACAGAGGGACTCATTCTATGGGGAGACCGCTCTGAAAAGTGTTGTCCTGGAGAGTTTGTTCTGTGAGTCTACAAAGTACGTGATGTTGATAAAAATGGTCATTAAAAAAAAAAAAAAAACCAACCTAAATGCCCCATTTTTAAAACATTCCAACAAGGATTGTGGTGTTTTTAACAATGACTTATTCTGCCCGGGCAGTGGTGGCACACACCTTTAATCCCAGCCTTTAATCCCAGCACTTGGGAGGCAGAGGCAGGCAGATTTCTGAGTTCGAGGCCAGCCTGGTCTACAGAGTGAGTTCCAGGATAGCCAGGGCTACACAGAGAAACCCTGTCTCGAAAAAACAAAACCAAAAAAAAAAAAAAAAAAAAAAAGAAAAAAAGATTTATTCTTACTTTATCTGTGTTGGTGTTTTGCCTGTGTGGGTGCCCGTGTGAAGGTGACAGATGCCCAGTCCACTGGGAGAGCAGCCAGTGCTCCTAGCTGCCGAGGTACACTCACTCAAGCCCCTGGCTTGCTTTTAAACATTTAAAAGAAAACGGTACAATTATTTATGCATGTATGTGTTCATACTGTGGTCTGCATGTGGAGATCAGAGGACAGCCTGCAGGCACTGGCTTTCCTGTGGATTTAAAGGATGGAAATCAAGTCTTCAACCTTGATGATAATCACCTTTGCCCACTGAGCCATCTCTCTGTCACCTGATTAACTTTCAGTAACAATTTACAGGGAATTCAGAAATTTTTTTGTTTTGGGTTTTTTGTTTTGTTTTGTTTTTTGTTTTGTGTTTTCAAGACAGGGTTTCTCTGTATAGCCTTGGCTGTCTTGGAACTCACTCTGTAGACCAGGCTGGCCTCGAACTCAGAAATCGGCCTGCCTCTGCCTCCCAAGTGCTGGGATTAAAGGCTGGGGTTAAAGGGTGGGATTAAAGGCATGTGCCACCACTGCCCGGCTAGAATTTTTTTTGTAATGATCAATGGGATTGGAAACAGGATAATTTCATAAAAGTCCACTTTTCTATTTAGACATCCTTTCACTTAGACCAAGATGAAATAAAGTAGCCTTTTCTTGTTGAATGGCAACGTTTGCTTCAACCACAAAGCAAGTAAGAGATAAAAAGATGTTCGGGGTGAGAGGGACCGCGTAGCTGTAGAAGCTGAAGGCATTCGACACACAGACAAGCCTGATGCTGGATTCCCAGAACCCGTTGTGGAGGACAGAATTAACTTGTGGGAGTCACCAGTCCCCACACATAGACATGGGGCTCATTTGCATATGCACCCACAAAGCAGTTTTAAAAGACATACAGATATGTGGGAACAGAATACATTTTTTGTTTGTTTGTTTGGCTTTTGTTTGGTTTGGTTGTTGATGGTGGGTTTTTTGTTTTTTTTTTTTTGTTTGTTTGTTTGTTTGAAGATAGGGTTTTCCTGTGTAACCCTGGATGACCTTGAACTCGATCTGTAGATCAGCCTGTTACTTGGCTGTCCCCTGGAGTTCTGGCATTTACCTGATGGCTGCAATGTGCTGAGTTTGCCTAAATTCACAGAGCCATTGCGCTATGGAAAGGTGAACGTCACTGCTGTAAATGATATCTCAATGAATAACTTTATTAGACAGATTGAGGAAAGATCCTTTCATTCCACAAGGAGAAAAATAGATATGGGCGTCCACTTAAGGCACACGCAAAATTTACAAACGAAACTCAGTGGATCAGTAAAGGAAGATGTGAATCAAACCATTCTCCTGGACGCACGGACTCAAAACTACCAAGGTGACAAGCCCCAGCGGTGTGTAGGCGGCTTCCGGAGGGTCTTGCAGGGCTGTGGGGTTGTAGGTCGGCCAGGGGGCGTGGCTTCGGCGATCTTCTCGGAGTCTCGGGTCCTGGACCTGAAGATCCTGAGTCAGTGAGTGCCTGTCCCTCCTGTCTTCTGGCTAGTCCCCTCTGTCCTCTGCCTTCCCACAGGCTCACAGCGCTTCCCACCCTACCCCCAACTCTGGGTAGCCCAGCAGGCTGCGGGGTCCGCCCTGTGTGCTGTTCTCCCTCCATCTTGGCTTCAGCCCTGCCGTTCTCGGTGTGGTCACCCCACTTAACCCCTGTTCTCCCTTTTGTCAGTGGCTGCTTCCCGAGACTCTGAGATCCACAAGGACGTTCAGGTGAGGGTCCTAGGGAATGGCTATGTGGGCTCGCTGGCCCTATAGTAGTCCTGCCAGCAAGCAGATTCTGCTGGTGCGCAGGCCAGGTCAAACCAGGCCCCGGCAGGCCAGGGCTTGGGATTAGAGTTTTGCCGTGAGCAAAGGCCAGTGGGCTGTAATTAAGCTGTAGTTAGGAGCGTAGTGGAGCCCTGGAGCTCTGCAAACAGTAACTAACGTCAGTCCTTTTCTAGTAACGTTAGTCCTTTTCCTCCTGGCTTCTTTTCCGTGACTGCTGCTGAGTCAGAATTACTATGGGAATGTACTGAAGACATCTGCAGACCTCCAGACTAATGCTTGTGTCACGTCAGCCAACCTGGTCCCCGAGTACATCCGGGAAAGTCTGCAGAATGTACATGAAGATGTTACTTCGAGGTAGAGTGTGTGTGCTGTGCCCTCGAAGCCTCCAGACTACCAGTTTTCCCACAGTGGTCACTGGGGAATTTAACCATTTCTGCTGGACATCCTGCTTGTCCTAACTACTGGGATACCCACAAAGCTTGGCCCCGGATTTCTCGCTTCTCCACCAAGGACCCCTCAGTGATGCGCTGCATCTTTTCCCATTACAGGAGACATTCAAATTCCTTGGACCCTGCCCTGATAGACATTCAAGCTTGTTAATAGATGGGCCCACATATTCTAACCAGCCATGGCTCCTTCGGATCTTACCATTCTCTGACACAGTATTGCCCACCCAGAGAGCAGTTTTCAAAGAGGGTACCTTACGCCTGCCTCTCTGACACCTCACTGAAGTCCTACTGGGGTCATGAAGCCTTCTCCCCACCCCACCCCCCACCACTACAACCCTTACTTCTGGTGGCACACAATGTCAGTCATGGAAAGAGTTTTCCAAACTGTAGTTTTTAACCTCTCCAGTTACACAGTACATGCACCTGGGGACAGATTACTTTTCCTCAGTTCCTGACTTTGAATTGTTTAGCAGCCAGTACCTTAGATATATTTATTCAACCAATAGTTTAGATGGTTTAAGTCTTGCTACCTTGCATGGTACCCACAATGGTCCACAGCCCCGTTTATCGAGAAAGACAAGAGGGAAGTGTAGATTTGGTATCTGAGAATTTTCTAGTCTCTGTTTTTAAAAGACATTCGTTTCCATTTCTCAGGTATTATGGCTGTGGTCTGGTTGTTCCTGAGCGACTGGAAAACTGTCGGATTTTGGATCTGGGTTGTGGGAGCGGCAGGGATTGCTATGTGCTTAGCCAGCTGGTTGGTGAGAAGGGACATGTCACCGGGATAGACATGACTAAGGTCCAGGTAAGGTAAAGATTTGGAGGAAAAGGAGAGGTTTCTGCCGGTCATTCTCTGAGGCTTAAAACTGCTTCCCACTTTTCTTCATGGTAATTTGAGAAGCTGGGTTTCTGTTGCTTTCATTTCTGCTCCCAATAACCCAGAAATTGAGGACATTGACAGTCAGTGACTGTCCTAGAGAATCTGGTTGGAGGTCTAACCTGGTAGAGAGCTTTTGACAGCCCAGTGGCACTTTCTCTTCTCCAGCCTCTGTCCAGAAAGATTTATCATTGGATAAGACTCAGGCCAGGTCACATGGTTGGGAGCTTCTGTCCCAGGCTGCTGCATATCTTATACATCTCGGGAAGCTTTCATATCTATCCAAAATAACCCAGGGCACGGAATGCCCGTGGCGTTAGTGGAGCGCAGCTTTCAGAACTAACATGCTAATTACCACACCTGTATTTTTTTCTTTCTCTAGGTGGAAGTGGCTAAAACCTATCTTGACTACCACACGGAAAAGTTTGGTTTCCAGGCACCCAATGTGACTTTTCTTCATGGCTGCATTGAGAAGTTGGCAGAGGCTGGGCTCCAGAGTGAGAGCTATGATATCGTTATGTAGGGCATTACGATCATTTCTGTTATGAGTGAACACTGTTTCATTTTGAGCACCTATATGCTACTGCTTTTTGATGAACTGGCTTTCCTTTAGGGAATTAAACGAAGCGTAGCTTGTCTTCATAAAGGAAGGAGCAAGAAGGTCTCTGTAGTCTATTAACAACATGGCTGGGCTTCTCTAGCTTCTGGCACAACTGTGTGGCCAGGGATAGCTGTGGATACACCCCAACACAAATGCATAAGCTTAAAATAATGTGAGATTTTTTTTGGTGGGGGTCACTCAAATGTGCATTTCTTGGTGTGAGTTTAGTAGCAGACAATGCCACGTTGCAGTGTCAACACACCTGCCTGCCAAAGTAAAGCCAGTGAGCTCCCCAAACCAGGCAGACCATGCGCTCCTGAAACACGCTCACCTCTTGTCTGCAGTTGTGGGGTTTTAAACTACAGAGACCTGTTGTAAGACGTTTGTTTTGGAGGATTTTCTATTTGTGGGATCATCAACAGGTACTCACCTAGACTTTGATGACAGAGCTTACTGCACACTGTGGCTATGTGGTAGTCATAAAATAGCCAACCTGGGGCTGCCAGGGCCCGAGGAGCAGAACATCAGATTAGTTCAGACACAGCAGGTGATGATATCCACACTTGTGTTAGTCATTCAAGATATGTGAGATTGTTTTTGAAAGAATCTAGCAGACTGGTTTTGGTTTTTTGGTTTTTGTTTTGGATTTCGAGACAGAGTTTCTTTGTGTAGCTCTAGCTGTTCTAGAACTCAGGGTGTAGACAAGACTGGACAGGAACTCGTAGAGACTCATAGAGATCTGCCTACCTCAGCTTCCCAAGTGCTAAGTTTAAAGGTGTGTGCCCCGCTACCACCCAGCTCTATCGGACAGTTTTACAGTGCTTTTTCTGGTAAGCAGAATGAGTTCACCATACAATGATAATGAGAACACGGTAAGCAAAGGCCAGTGGCATCATTGCTCATTATCAGTTCATATGGTGTGTTGTGTGCCACCAAATGCGATGTCCTTTTTAAAGCTGGCAGCCAGTGAGGTGTTGACTCCAGCATCCACACAGACACTTGTACTACTGAGTTGTTTTGGCTGTTGTGCCACTAGACTATAGCAGGTGTTATGTAGCTGGACTTCGGCTGCTTTGTGGGTTCACCTTTCTTCCACCCTTCTCTGTTTCCAACTTTTCAATCCCCTAACTCTAGATAGGAGAGAAAAAGGAAAAGAGGGGAAAGGGGACCATGTTATCATTCCTGCTGATTAGAGGTGTTGAATTCCTTGGGGCAAGTTTGATCTTTGCTGTCAGGAAATCTAATTTCTTATTGTTGTTTCTTCTTTGTACATGACTGCTTAACAAACCGAGACCAACAACAACCAACAGCAACCAGCCATCAGCCTACCAACAATCCCCCTATTGGGGTCCTAGCATTTATAAACCCTCTGAAAAGTTTTCAGAATTTCAAATGTCACACAGTCGCTGAAACTATCTGTAGCTGGCAAAATCACACCCCTGCTTGAGCACGAGGTAAATCAGAGCTGCTGTGGACAGTCTGCAGCAGCCCCACATCCCACATCTGGGATTAAAATGAAAACATATTCTTACAATATTTCTCTGTGTTTTTTTTTTTTTTTAAAGAAACCAAAATTCCAAAATTGTCTCCACAATTTTTTGAGACTACCATCATATATGTGGTGTTCTTTTTATTTTGTTTCCAGACAGGGTCTCACTACATAGTTATAGCTGGCCTGGAACTTGCTATATAGACTGGGTTGACCTTGAATGCACAGAGATCTCCTTGCTGCATTTTTTTAATGGCAAATTATGGTATCTTGTGTTTCTTGTCTTCCCAAGGCTATGTTAAATCATGCCCAAGTGACAGGATTAGGCTGGGTTTTTTTTTCTTTTTTTTCTTTTTTTTTTTTTTTTCCTCTTTTGATGCTGGGAATTGAACCCTAAAGAAGCATTTTACCCTTGAGCCAGCCACACATGTAGCCTCAAATGCAAATTCTGGGAGAGCTCCTTTGAGGAACTTTGTGTGCTCACCTGTGGCTTGAATGCCATAGGGATTGTGCTTCATTTTCATCTGACACGTTTGTACTCAATGTTGCGGCTGTGTAACAGTTTGCCTCTCTCCCTTGAGGGAGATGAGTGTGAGGGAGAAGAGAGTCAGGGTAAATCTGTAGCCCTGACAGTAGAATGGAAATCCTTTGGGGGCTATGTGAACCATTTAACATCGGCTCTTTTTTCCTTCTCCTTTTTTTTTTTTTTTTAAAGATCCAATTGTGTTATCAACCTTGTTCCTGATAAACAACAAGTCCTTCGGGAGGTCTATCAAGTGCTGAAGGTGAGGGAGGATGGAGATTGTGGTCTTTAAACCCCAGAGAGGGCTGACAGGCTCATGCTCTCTTCTGGAACTAAGAATTCAAACTCTTGATTGATCTACCAAATGAAGAGGGAGCCAGGTTGGTCACAGTGGCAGATCAGGAGTTCAAGGGCTTTGCCTCGTGGACAGTTCAAAGTCAACCTCAAATGTATGAGACACTGGGTTTTGTTTGTTTGTTTTGGTTTTTGGTTTTTGGTTTTTGGTTTTTGGTTTTTGGTTTTTGGTTTTTGGTTTTTGGTTTTTGGTTTTTGGTTTTTTCGAGACAGGGTTTCTCTGTGTAGCCCTGGCTGTCCTGGACTCACTCTGTAGACCAGGCTGGCCTCGAACTCAGAAATCTGCCTGCTTCTGCCTCCCAAGTGCTGGGATTAAAGGCTGGGATTAAAGGTGTGCGCCACCACTGCCCGGCTGAGATGCTGTTTCAAATAACAAAAATGTGCATAAAAGGCAGATTGGGATGAGGTAATGCCCAAGACAGGCTTGTTTTTCAATCAGGACACAGGTTATTGACTGTTAAAATAGTTTCCTTCTTTCCTGTTGCTCCTGGTTAACTATTGATTGTGACTTTCAGATGACACCTACAAAATCTCCAGAACCTGTTGACTCATGCAGAGATGTTTTTATGAATTTACCTTTCCTAGAATATACCCTGTATCTCATCGATGCTATTTCTGACACCAAGATATCTTATCTCTTGGAAATCTAAGATAAAATTTTTATATGGATGCTTTTTTAAAGAGGAGATTTCCAGGAACTTCACAGCCTCCTGCAGATAAAGGGATTTGTCTCATTATGAAAAAAAAAAAAAAAGGATTTTGGGATTTGTAAGGCTGAAGGTACAGTTCAGTAGTGGATGTGTGATTACTGTACATAAAGTTCAATCTCTAACATTGTAAAAGAAAATTTCTGAGATTTTTAGCTTATGGAGCTCAAATAGAAGTCTGTCTGACGGGCTGGGGATGGAGCTCTGTGGTGTAGAGCACTGGCTGATCTCCCTTGGCACCAGATTCAGTTTCTAGCACTTTCATGGTAGCTTATAACCATCTGTAATCCCAGCTCTGAGTTCTATCGCCTTCTTCTGGTTCCCAAGGGCACCAGGGTGTAGACACACATGCAGGGAAACCCTTGGGCACGTAAAATAATAAAATTAAATGTAAAAGTATCTGTGAAGAATGATCTCATATCATTGCTAGAATACCATTTTATAGGTCAGCTTATGACCTTCACTGAGATCAACTGACAGACGCTAAACATCACTATAGAATACAGACTCCCATGCTTTGGAAATTAGCTAAATAACACCTTAAATTCCTGTTGACTCCTTTGACCTAGATGTTAAGGACACAGAAAAACAGGACTGTGTTTCTCTTAGACTAGCTAAAAATTTAGGCAACCTGAATGTATTTAGGAGAGATACTCATTTTTCCCCTCCTGTGTTCTTGCTTATTTAAAACGATTTTATTCTATTTGAATGTTTTATATAAATGTTTTGCCTATATGCACACATGTGCACCAGACGTGTGTCTGGTGCCCACAGAGATCAGAACTTGATTCACACAACGTGGATGTTGGAGACTGAACTTGGGGCCACTACGTCAGTGGTTCTCAACCTGTGGGTCTCGGCCCCTTTGTAGTCACACATCAGACATCCTGTTTATATTACAGTTCATAACAGTAGCAAAATTACAGTTATGAAGTAGCAATGAAAGACTTTTATGGTTTGGGGGTCACCACATGAGGAACTGTTTAAAGGGGCTATAGCTTCAGGAAGGGTGGGAGCCTTTGCTTTACATTCTTACAGAGTCTACAAGAACGGCAAGTGCTCGTAATCTCTGAGCCATCTCTCCAGCCCAGATTTTGCTCATGAGTTTCATCAAAGCATGTGTGTGGTGATGGTGGTATGCAAGTGTACATGGAGACCAGAAGGTGATGATAGGTGTCATCCTATGTAGCCCTCAACTTTATTTTTTGAGATATGGTCCCTCACTGAATCTAGAACTCACCAAATTGGATAGGATTGCTGTCTGATCAGCTCTGGGGACTTACCTATCTGCCCCTCAGATCTGGGGTTATGAATGCAAACCATGCCTGGCTTTTGTGGATGCTGAAAACTAGAACTCAGCAGGTCCTCACAGAGCCAGCACTTGACCCAAGTGTCTATCTGCCCACCCTCACTACTGCATTCCCACGGGCGCAGACCGTGCATGTGGAGGCCATTCGCCCTCTCTTCATCCTCTCATGCTTCTCCACTTTCTTCTGATTCCCTTCCTTCTGAATCCTAGAAAGCATTATGTTGGATAGGACACTGGAGAAATAAATGCCCCTGTCTCTGTGTTTTGTTTTTAACAAGGGAAGCAGCTGTTATTTGTTCAAAGGTCAGCCTGGTCAGTGTCAGCTCAAACTCTGGATGGATTTTGAAACCCATCTCCTACGCTCATCGAATTTTGTTGTTGTTGGGTTTGTTTTTTTTTTTGTTGTTGTTGTTGTTTTTTTGTTTTGTTTTGTTTTGTTTTTTTGTTATCTAGAACCAATGTAATCTTTAACCTTGCTCAGATGTGCACTGCTCTCTTTCAGCATGGCGGGGAGCTCTATTTCAGTGACGTCTACGCTAGCCTTGAAGTGCCAGAAGACATCAAGTTGCACAAAGTTTTATGGGGTATGTGTTCTTGTTTTACTCCTGTTGGTTATTGTTGACCAGTATAGAGCTCCATCCTGCAAGTAAGGTGGGATGGACCACTGGACAGGAGACAAAAAATGTAAGGCCAGAAGGTTCTGTTCTTTTTCTAACACTCAAAAGCAATATGAGGGCTGGTGAGATGGCTCAGTGGGTAAAGGCATTTGTGGTCATTCAGGGTTTCACCACTGTGAACAGACACCATGACCAAGGCAAGTCTTACAAAGGATGAAACCTAATTGGGGCTGGCTTACAGGTTCAGAGGTTCAGTCCATTATCTTCAAGGTGGGAGCATGGCAGCATCTAGCCAGGCATGGTGTAGGCAGAGCTGAGAGTTCTACAACTTCATCTGAAGGCTGCTAGTGGAAGACTGACTTCCAGGCAGCTAGGATGAGGGTCTCAAGGCCCACACCCACAGTGACACACCTACTCCAACAAGGCCACACTTACTAATAGTGCCAATCCCTGGGCCAAGTATATACAAACCATCACATGGAATAAAAATAATAGCACAGACTACTTTTAAAACTATTTTGAAGAATAAATGAGATAGAGTATCCCTTTTTTGTCATTAAGAGCTACTAGAAGTTGAGGAGATGAATGCACATGCTCATGATTAGTCTGTAAAATAAGACTTTTTACATTTAAGCTGCGAGTGGTGGTACATGCCTGTGATCTCAGCTCTTTGGGGATGGAAGCAACTGGATCAATGCTCATTCAAGGCTTACGTGGGCTACACAATGAGACATAGTCTCAAAAAACCCAAATCTTATTTTTTTTAAATAAATTGTGTTAACCTTTTTATTATACAATAATATAAATGGCTAATGTTAAAAGCAGGAAAATAGGCCAGGTATGGTTGTGCATGCCTTTAATTCCAGCATTTAAGAGGCAAAGGCAGGTGAAACTCTTGTGAGTTCAAGGCCAACCTGGTCTACAAAGCAAGTTGCAGGACTGCCTGGGCTATACAGAGAAATTTTGTCTCAAAACAAAACAAAATAGCAGGGTTTACTGCTGAACAAGCTCTAGTTCTTAGTCAACTCTGGCTGATCAGTTCAGGTCAACTGTTCTGGTTCAAAACAGCTCTTCAAGCTGACTGATTCAATCTGGCTTTTCTTGGCTTCTCGCTGAATTGCTTTGCTTGGCCTCAACTAACTCTGGCAATTTGTTCTAATCTTCCAGCTCCTTCTTATTCTCTGGCTGCCTCTGCTGCACAAACTGATCAGAACTGAACTCTACTCTGCCTCCTACACTGTAAAACTGCTCCTGTGAAACTGCCTCTTCCCCCTCTGTTTCCCTGCCCTGCTCTTTCCTGTCTGTTCTTATGAGAGTCAGGTGCATCCTATCTCTGACTCATTCTGCCAGATCTTTCTTTGATTCATCACTTTGCCCATTGATTAGACACCATTTTCAGACATGGCTGTTTCCTTCTACAAACTAATTTACCTTAAAGGTGTGTACTAAGGATGTGTCTGTATTCCAGCCAGAGAGATTAAAGGTGTGTGGCATGTCTGCATTCTAGCCGGATCACACAGACCTAGATCTTGCATGTGATCCTTTGCCAAAACAGCCATGCTACTGGATTAAAATTCCTCTACAAGAACCCACATGAAAAGTGAACGGAGAGAATTGAATTCTACAAAATTGATCTCTGATCTCCATATGTGTGTTATGCCATGTGTGCCTCAGCCAAGAATATGTATGAATGTGTGCATGTGTGAATATAATATATTATATATACAATATATGTATATCTCAGAGAATGAGATTGCTCAGTGGGTAAAGGTACTTGCCAAGTCTGACAACCTGCATTTGATCCTCAGAATCTTCATGGCAGAATGAGAAAACAAACTCCTGAAAGTTATTTTCCAGTCTCCACATATACACTGTAGCATGCACAGTTTCACACACAAAGAAAACCAACAAACATAAACAAACAAACAAGCAAACCAGATCTTGTGGTGCACACCTTTAATTCTAGCACTTGGGAGGCAGAGTTAAGCAGATCTCTGAGCTCAAGGCCTGGTTTCCATAAAATAGTGATTCTTAACCTGTGGGTTGTGACCCCATTGAGGGTTGAAAGACCCTTTCACAGGGGTCACCTAAGACCATCGGAAAACACAGCTATTTACATTACAATTCATAACAGTAGCAAACTCACAGTTACAAAGGAACAACAAAAATAATGTTCTGGCTGGGGTCACCACAAACATGAGGAACTGTATTAAAGGGTCAAAGCATTAGGAACGTTGGGAACCACTGACATAGAAAGTTCCGGGTTAGCCAGGGGTACATAGTGAGAGCCTGTCTCTTAAAAAAACAAAGGCAAGACAATGAATAAGTCAAATGATTAAAACAAAACATTTTTAAAAAATACAAAAAATGTATCTGCTAAGTCCAAACAATTTATTTTATGTAAATTGTATTTTGCTTGCGTATAGATCTGTGTACATGGGCATGCCTGGTGTCTGTGGAGGCCATATGAGGGTGTCTAATCACCTAGAAGTGGAGTTTGAGACTATTGTGAGTCACTGTTGCCAGCTAGGTCCTACATCTTAACACTATGTCCTAGTTAAGTGTTCAGGCTACAAGTGCCCTTACTGCTTTATATAGTGATTGCTCTGTGACTTTCTCTTTCAAGGGGAATGCCTGGGTGGTGCTCTGTACTGGAAGGATCTTGCCGTCATTGCCCAGAAAATTGGGTTCTGCCCTCCACGTTTGGTCACTGCCAATATCATTACGGTTGAAAACAAGGAACTAGAAAGGGTTCTTGGTAAGAGACAGCATGCAAGGTGGATGGTTTCTTTTTCTTTCTTTCTTTCTTTTTTTTTTTTTTTAAGAGGGTAGAGGGTTTATTTTCAATCACAACTCCAGGTTATAGTCCATCACTGTGGGGAAGTCACAGTGGCAGTAGCTTGAGAGAGCTGTTACTCCACAGCCAGAGACAATGAATGCATGGCTTGCCTGCTTGTTGGCTTGTGCTCAGCTTACTCTTTTTTAAAAAAAAAATTTATTGGATATTTTATTTACATTTCAGATGCCATCCCCTTTCCCCATTCCCCCCCCCAGAAAACCCCTATCCTATGCCCCCTTTTCCTTTTTGCTTTTATACATGTTTTAAAAATGTTAATCAAAGGCTTTATAAGTTTGGTAATGCTCAATCAGAAGTGTAACCCACTACCCAACCTAGATATATCAACTATCTTTGACTGGTGGAGACACGTGAACATCTGCCTCCATGACCCCCTCTCTTTTCTCTCTCTTTCTCTCATCACCTAGCTTCTCCTCTCCTTCTTCTCCTCCTCTCCTTACTCCTTCTCTTCCTCTCGGTACTCCTCCCACCTTAGCTCCTCCTACATATCACCCTTTCTGTTAAAATAAAACTTTTCTCTCAAAATACAATTAGAGCATAATTATGCCAATTTGTACCAGTGAGGAACAAGATGGTCCTAATACCCAGTCCATCATTTTGTTGACTAACCAGAACCTCTGTCATCTCTCCTAACTAAAACACTTAGTTCTGAACCTTGCTTTTCCCCTGGCTTTAGAATGAATGTCAGCTGAAAACCATCCACTCAGATCTTTTCTCTCAAAGCCAATCCTGGCTATGAGACTAAGTTTTCAACCCCATCAGAAATCCAGAATGGCTGAGTTATCTAAAATTATGGGAAGCACAAAGCATAGCTTCTAAAACTTAGCCAATTTATAGATCAAGGTGGATGTTTCAACTGGGCAGTTAGTTTCATCTTGATTCTCTCCGAGGAAAACTGTTCATCTCCAGGTGTCTACCTTGTCTCCTGAAAAATTACAGCCCCTTCCCCAGGGTGACATTTAATAAAGTATCTTGAGGCCAATCAGGAAATAGACTGAAGTGCCCAGAAAGATAATTAATGGCACACAGTGAAGAAAATCACTTTTACTGTATGCTTTGTCTTCCTCTGTCAAATGCTCTTGGCTGCTGGAAGTGAGTCAGTCCTGGGTGTGTCTGCTTTCAGGTGACTGTCTCTTTGTGTCTGCCACATTCCGCCTCTTCAAACTCCCTAAGACAGAGGCAACAGAAAGATGCCGAGTTGTTTACAATGGAGGAATCCTGGGGCATGAAAAGGAGCTAATCTTCGATGCAAATTTTACATTCAAGGTAAAAAAAAAGAAAGAAAGAAAGAAAGAAAGAAAGAAAGAAAGAAAGAAAGAAAGAAAGAAAGAAAAGCTGCCCTCTGGCCTGGCAATATGGCTGAATGGTAGAACACTTGCCAGGATGTGCAAGACCCCCAGGTTCCATCTTTAGCTTTGGGGCACCAGCAGGGCCAGTATCCAGGACGCTGGCAGCATTCTTTCTACTCTTGCTTTTGTGTCCACCCCTCAGCCCCAGAACCTTCCCTGAATCTTGAATTTGACCTTGACTTGTTTCTTGCTATTCTAATGTTGTTTGGTTTGTGTATTTTTTGTTTCATTTTTACTTAGAGTAGAATAGTAAACGTTTTATACCTTCTTCTCTTGACCAGTCATTCAAAAGTATAGAAATGAGCATACCCTTTTAATTACTTTAAAATATTTTAGGTTTAACAAGTGCTTCACGTTTGGAATTCCTAGTAAGAACTAACTATCTAAATGAATACCCAGTGGTGAGCCCTGTAAGATGCTTCAGCTGGTTTAGAGAGGTGGGGATACCTTCAGAACCCCTCAGCAGAGGAGAGAAGATCAGAGACGCTGTTTTGTATTCCTGGGGCTTTGGTGAGCTGTCTGGGTTCTCTCTTCTTCCATGAGGCCTTTGTCAAATGTCCATTACCTGGAATTCACAGCCTTTGTCTACTCCGGTACTTGGAAATGTTTACTTATTCTGGGCCACATCCTGAAAGGCCACCCTTCAAGATTCCGTACGGCTGTCTGACCCTCAGGGTCACTTAAAATCCTGCTGAGTCCAGTCTGCTTGGGGTTCCAGTGATTCACCAAGTATTCCTTCAGAAAACTTACTAGGCTCCCTGAGAAGTAAATGAACAATTACATTACAAAAAAAAAAAAAAAAAAAAAAAAAAAAAAAAAAGCTGGATAATAATATAGTATTTTAAATTTTTTAAAACTGTCTTTTTGGTGTTGCAAATATTAATGACAGTGATAGAAACGAGCTGTCAAACCTGCTAGAAACCAGTATTTTTCAGGCTCTGTAGTCAAAGCCAGATCTTACTTTGTATAATGTCAGTTGATAGGAAGAGAAATAGGACCTAATAGGAATCACACTGATACTTTCCTTTTTTTGTAATAAAATATGAATATTACTTAATTAATAATTTTTAATCCTGGCTAACTTCCCTATAGTATAGCTTAAATACTCAAGAAACATTGGCTCTTAGGAGTGAGGAGCTCAGTTGTTGGCATCCTTTTTGCTCTTCCAGAGGACTTATGGACTTAGTTCTCACAACCCACATGGAAAGTAACAAACTCTATAAAGCAGGCTCCAGGGGAGCTGAGGATCTGTTCTGGCCTCCGTGTCTCATGAATAAAATAAAAAGAAGTAAAGCTCAAAAATAAAGCAAAACAAAGAAACAACTAACTTTAGAGTAAAGGATCAGGCCTGAAGCTGATTTGTTAACACCGCTTCTGCTTACGTCCTCTGGGTCTCCTTACAACCGGCAGTTCTAGACTGTGGGTCTCTCATGGTCCAGGCTTTACCCTGAGACAAGCCAGACCTTCTTTTGATATGTATTTTTTGTTAAGGCCAGAGGATGCTGTGTGGGAATAGAGGGTTGATAATTGACTCCTTAGAATTTATCTATGTAAAGATATTTTATGTTTATGAGTGTTTGGCCTTCATTCATATGTGTGCCCCAAATATGTTCCTGGTGCCTGAGACCAGAAAGCATTTGATGCTCTGGACCTGGAGTTTTCCACAGTTCTGAGCCACCTTATGGGGTTGGGAACAGAGCCAGGGTCTTCTGGAAGAACAGCATGTTCTCCTAACAACTAAGCCATCCTTCAGCTCCCATCTTTAGTTTTGCTATAACCTCTAAAAAAAAATTAAATTACTTTACCATATATTTTCAGCGTTTTCTTTTAACTTAGATGTAGTTGTAGAGGTTTTACAAGTTTTTTAAATTATGTTTTAGTAATTATAAGATCTTATAAGTTTTGTAGATTACCAATTTTATTATTTCTTTTTAAAAAGAAAGATGGTTTAAAATGCCAGTTTAAGCAGGCTTCTATTTGTGTGGAACTTACTGTAATCCCAGTACTTGGGAGGCTGAGGCAGGAGGATCATTATGAGCTGGAAGCTATCGCAGAAAAACTCTCAGAAAGCAAACAGAAAAAATTGTATTACCTCCAACTTCAAGTTAGTGTGAAAAATAAACCATGGTGTCTTAACAACTACCCTTAACTCCAGTTCTGCTGCCTTCTGCAATTTAATTAACATACTGGAATCAACTAGCTGGGTTACCAAGTAATGTGTACCTCTAAATAGTTCCCTTTATCTTAGATTAGGTATGGTAGGAGTGTCGGGTGGGAAAAGGTGCCCAACAAATTATTGGACCAAACCATGGCTAGAAACCAAATGCCTTCAGGGATCTAAAGTCAATAAGACAAACTGAAAGGCCAGGAACCTAAAGCTTTCTAACCAATGGGACCCTAAGAAGCAGCTCAAAATAAACAGCTGGACAAGCATCCAGCAAGGGAGAGTGCAGACTCCTCAGCGTCCACCAGAGGGGGCCATGTAAGATTGAAGAGTTGGTCTGGCAAGATGGCTCAGCAGGTAAGGGTGCTTGCCTATGAAGGCCTGGCAACCTGAGTTTGATTTCCAGAACTCATGGAGAAGAGAACTCACATTTCAAGATTATACAACTCCCCTCCCCTGAAACAGAACAAAAGGGACCAAGATGGCGTCTTTTAATACTCATCTTTTGCTGTCCCTTAGGAAGGTGTAGCTGTTGAAGTGGATGGGGAGACAGCAGCGGTCTTGAAGAACTCGCGTTTTGCTCACGATTTTCTCTTCACGCCTGTTGAAGTCACCCTACCAGCTCCTCAGGGCTGTTCTGAGTTAGAAACAAAGGTTTGTCTGACTTTGGTTCCTACTTCAGTCAGGTCCCTTGAGTCAACAATCTACAGGCTTTACCAAGTCTGAGGTTTTCTTTGCAGTTGACCGATGCAACCCGTTTCTAGAATATTTGTATGGATAAATGACTTGATTTTGTTTTGTAAATTCTTTTTATTTAAAGATTTCGTTTTGTTTTATGTGTATGGGTGTTTTGCCCAAGTGTATGTCTGTGTACTGTCTGCATTGCCCACAGAAGCCAGAATCCCCCGGAACCCAAGTTTTAGATGGTTGGTAGCTGTCATGAGGGTGCTGGGAATCAAACCCTGAAAAAGCAGGCAGTGCTTAGCCACCAAGCCATCTCTCAAGCCCTAAATTCTTTTCCCCCCTAATTCCTAACATGCCAATAATAACCTTTGAGTTTTTGGAATAGCTGTGAAATTACCTGAAGGTATCCATAAGCTTCCTACAACTGTGTTTATATATATACTTTCTTGGGAAAATGCCTGTCACTTTGATCAAGTTTTCAAAACAGGGGTTGGAGACTTAGCTCAGTGGTAAAGTGTTTGCCTAGCAAGCCCAAGGCCCTGGGTTGGGTCCTCAACTCCTGGGGTGGGGGTGAGGGTGGGGGATAAAAAAAAGGACTATCAAAAGCAAGCTTTTAAAAGGGTCCCAGATACAAAACAGGTTAAGAATTGCCACAAAAACGCCTTACATGTTGGACTCAGTACCACACACCCATAATTCTAGTGACTAAGCATGAGGGGGGAGCAGTACCTGAATCCAGGAGTTCAAGACCAATGTGGGCAATAAAGCAAGACTTTGTCTCAAAACAAATCCTACCCCAGGTGAATGTTTTAAACGCCTATGTTTCCTTTTGGAAGTCACCAAATCTAAGATAAAATTAATATAGTTCTCCTTAATTTAATCATTTAAAAATGTAAAAAGATTTTTTAAAATTATTATTTTATTTATATGAGTGTTTTGTCTACACATATGTCTGCACCACATTTGGGCTTGGTCCCCCTTCAGAGGCTAGAAGAGGGCATGCAGTTCCCCTGGGACTGGATGAGTTAAGAACTGCCATGTGGGTGCTGGGACTTGAACCTGTGTCCTCTGGAAGAACAGTTGATGCTGAGTCATCTCTCTAGCACTAAAAATGGGTGGGTTTCAGCATTTCATATACTTATTCACTTATTATGTATTTGGTGTGTGTGTGTTGGTATGCATGTCACAGTGCATGTGCAGAGGTCAGAGAATGGCTTGTGGAAGTTGGTTCTCTCTTTCATCATATGGTGTTTAGTTAAACTCAACTTTGACAGCAAGCACTTTCACCCGCTGAACCATGTGTCAGGCCCACACTTTAAGCATTTAGAAATGTATAGTTCAGTGGCATTTGGCCTAATTAATATTTTTAAAATCCTGGCTAACTTTACTATAAGATAGCTTAAATACTCAAAAAAATGTTGAGTCTGGAATTGAGAGCACTGATTGCTCTTCCAGAGGTCCTGAGTTCAATTCGCAGCAACCATCTGTAATGGGATCCAATACCCTTTTCTGGTGTGTCCGAAGACAGCTACAGCATACTCATATACATAAAATAAATACATAATTTTAAAAAAAGAAATGTTGGCTCCTGGGATTGGAGAGGTAGCTCAGATGTTAAGCATCATGGTTGCTCTTCCAGAGGAGTCAACGGGCTCAGTTCTCAGAACCCACATGGCAAGTAACAACTCTGTAAAGTTCTAGAGGACCTGCTGGTCTATGTTGGCCTCCGTGTCTGAGGCAAAACACCCAGCCACATAAAATACAAAGAAAGAAAGCTTAACAACAAGGCAAAACAAAGCAGCAACCACCTTTAGAGTTAAGGATCAGGGCTGAAGCTGATTTGCTAATAATAAATTCCCGCTTACGTCGTCTGAGTCTCTTACAACGGGCAGTTCTAATAGACTGGGTCTCTTATGGTCCGGGCTTTACCCTGAGACAAGCCAGACCTTTCTGTGGTTTGTAGTCTTTTGTTCTCTCTCGGAGGAGGAATAGGTAAGGCTAGGGCCCGGTGGACGGGAATAGAGGGTTGATAGTTGTCCAGACATGGAGACTCATCCCGAACTTTTGACCCCTCACACCCATTGAGCAGCTGTTTCCCAGTTTCTCCTGACTGGCTCTTAGCAGTGGCTGGTGGTTTTGACTCCACGGTTCCACCTTTTTTTGGACATTTCTCATGAGTGGGTGGATCCACATGTACACAGCCTTTTGTATCTGACCTTTCACCTGTGTTTCCAAAGCTGCTTTGTTGATCATGTCCCACTGTCTTGCTCCTCTTGAAGCAGGGCTGGGACACGTGGGTTTATTTGTCATTCACTTGATGGCTGCTGTGAACTTCTTGGAGATTAACAGAACTGTTGGAAACACGGGTATGCAAACACTCGTTTGACTTTCTGCTTTCAAAGATTTTGCATCTGTACTGAAAAACGGAATTTCTTTTCCTTTTCCTTTTTCTCTCTCTTTTTTCCAAATATTTAATTTTTTATATTTATTTATTTATTTTATGTATATGAGCACACCATTGCTCTCTTCAGACACACCAGAAGAAGGCATCAGATCCCATTACAGATGGTTGTGAGCCACCATGTGGTTGCCTGGAATTGAACTCAGGACCTCTGGAAGAGCAGTCAGTGCTCTTAACCACTGAGCCATTTCTCCAGCCCATAAAGATTTATTCATTTTATTTATAAGAGTACACTATAGTTGTCAGACATACCAGAAGAGGGCATCAGATTCCATTAGAGATGGTTGTGAGCCACCATGTGTTTGCTGGGAATTGAACTCAGGACCTCTGGAAGAGCAGTCAGTGCTCTTAACCACTGAGCCGTCTCTGCAGCCTTTCTTTTTCATTTCTAACTTTTGGTGGCTTTTGATGTTATTTGCTTTTGAGACAGGATCTCACTGTGCAGCCCGGGCCAGCCTGGAACTCAATATGTAAACCAGGTTGGTCTTGAACTCACAGAGATCCACTTGTCCTGTACTGGGATTAAAAGGCATAGGACACCATTTTTGGTCATGTCCCTACCTTGTAAGGAACCTCCCTGTCTTCCCCAGTTGCTGCACCACTTTATATCCGTAATGCTGTCACCAGAACACAGTAGTCCTGTTGCCAGTCACCACACATACCAAGAGCAGCGGCAGAATGTACTCTCTAAGCTGTGCTTAGGCAGAAAGCAGGTGATCTGAGATGGCCGTGGAGCAATACTCTAAAAACTGCCTTCCCTTATCTACATCCTGCAGACTTTAGCAGATCAGGGGGACAAAGGCCATCAGTCCCAGTGCATTCTTGCCTCTCTCGTCAGGTGGTCAGCCTTGTCCCTGAGATCTATGATGTCAGTCCTCTGTCCTTATCATCTCTTACCCTCTCCCCTTGTTCTCTGAACATCTGGACGAAGTGTAGTGTCTCCCTTTATCGTTCTGGTCTCCTCCAGGGCCATCTGGCATAGGGAGGTAACTTGAACAAACAAGCCAGTAATGCTGTGTAGACGTAAATCTAGCAAGAACATGTCCGTGCAGGCTCTTTTTTTTTATTATACGAGGTACAAACGTGCCCTCGGAATATAGATTGCAAAAGTGCTGTCATCTGTCACTCCTGTCCCACTGTGGAGTAATGACTCCTGTAAGTCTGTCCTGATGAACAATAGCTTTCTGCTGCTGTGCAGTCAGCAGCTAGCACGAGTAAAGCTGTGCATACCAGCGCACACCCGGTGCACCAGCAAGCAATTGTGCTGAGAAAGATTTTTAATAAGGGAAACTAGGAAGACCTCCCCGAGGCTAGACGGTTCAGGAGTCAGAATGCAAGAAAAGATAGAAACTGAAGAAAGCAGGGGTGGGGGAGGGGGAAGAAACTGGAGAAATTGACCTCCATTTCATTACCTCAGAGATGATTTTATGAAGACCTTATCCTTTGTTAGGTCTGTTTTATTCATTTGTTTCTTAATGTGTATAAGTGTTTGCATGTATGGATGTATATGTGCCACATATGTGCCTGGTGCCTGCAGAGGTCAGAGGAAGGCATCTGGTCCCCTGGAATGGAGTCACAGATGGTTGTGAGCCACCCACCCTACATGAGCCCCAATGGGGAGGTTGTAGGGTTTTGATCTGCATCTCTTTCTGTCTCTACCCCACACATTAGGATGACAGACATAGACCACCATTGCTGGCTTCACATGGTTAGGGGGAGGAGGGAGCCCCTAAGGGCTAACAGGAAAAAAGCCCAGGAAGCAGTCCTGTGGTCTGGTCCGTGTTCATGCGTGTGCACATGTGGGGTGCTCAGTAGCTCCTGTCCTATGATGTGCAGACTGACCATGTCTCTCCTGCCGCCCCTTTCTCACCCCCCCTTCTCATTACAGCCTACTGCCTGGTAATTTAAAGCAACCAATAAAATAAATGTGTTAGCCATATATGAGAGACAAGCCAGAATTGTATAAAAGCCCCAACCTCAAAGCATTTGGGACTCTTGGGACTCTAGTATTTGGAATATGAATCTGTAGAAGCCCAAGGGCATGATGAACCATTTTCTGGTAGAAGAAGCTTAGGCGTCCCATTTTTTATACTACAGAGCCTGTAACATTTCATTCCAAATATCAACTAGTCACAGTTTTACTTCATTTATTAAATAATCATCATTCCTCCAGTGTTTTGGAATACTGCTTTGTATTGTATTCTAATTTTTTAAGCAACAGTATTTTATTTCATTTTTATTTATTTTGTGTGTACAGGTTGAGGTCAAAGAACAATTTGTAGGCACTAGCTTGCTCACCCTTTTCAGGATTTTTCTTTTTGTTTGTTTTCCTGTCTTCAGGACAGTGTTTCTATGTATAGGCCTGGCTGACCTGAAACTTGCTTTGTAGACCAGGCTGGCCTCGGACTCAGAGATCTGCCTGCCTGTGCCTCCGCCTCCCGGATGCTAGGATTAAAGGCGTGCACCACTGCCACCCAGACTTCTTTTCAGGATTTTATAATTGTTCTCCTTGGTGCCCTTTACTCTGGTCTCAGAAATGATCTTTCTCTAAATATTTTCACTTTTCTGTTGTTTGTACTTAATTGTAGTTTATACAGTGAGCATACATAGATATGTAGGTAAACCTTATGGAATTTCCCCCTCTCAGAGAGTCAAGTTTATTAGAGACCTTCTGTGAGACCACCCAGTCCTCATCCAGGTCTGCACACAGTACGGATGGACTTACTGACAGATGCCTACGTAGTACTAGGCTGCAGCAGTACTGGTTGGAGCCTCAACACATGGGCCAGAAAGAGGAGCTTGTATGTGGAGCAAGCGTAAGTGACTTTATTCTATCCGGAACATCTCTGTTTATCTCAGGGATTTATCAGACAGGCTGCTGCTGCATTCCTGGGGCTGGCTCTGCAGTGCTGTGCTCAGTACTGCTCTAACAGTCCTTACCTGCAGTGCTGTTCTCAGTACTGCTCCAACAGTCCTTACCTGCAGTGCTATGCTCAGTACTGCTCTAACGATCCTTACCTGCAGTGCTGTGCTCAGTACTACTCTTACAGTCCTTACCTGCAGTGCTGTGCTCAGTACTGCTCTTACAGTCCTTACCTGAAGTGCTGTGCTCAGTACTGCTCTTACAGTCCTTACCTGAAGTGCTGTGCTCAGTACTGATCTTACAGTCCTTACCTGCAGTGCTGTGCTCAGTACTGCTCTAACAGTCCTTACCTGAAAAACAGCAGGAAATGCTGATACTTAGGGGTACTTTGGGAATAACATGGTAGTTACAGCTAAAGATGGCTGCAGCCATAACAAGATCAATGTTTTTGAGTCAGGATCTTACTATGTATCCCAGACTGTCCTAGAATGCACTATGTAGACCAAGCTGTCCTTGAACTCACGGAGACCTGCCTGATTCTCCCCCCCAGCACTGGGATTAGAGTGTGCTATCCCAATCTTCTCCAAGACCAATCCTTTGTTTTTTCTTTAGAGAAAGGGGGGAGCCAGGGGTGCAAGCGATCACAACCACACTGGGAATGGTCTTTTTCCTAAAACCAATCTTTACCCAGCATCCCTTTTGAGACTTCCTATCTTACGTGCCTGCCTCTGGCACAGCACACTGTGACCCTGAGGAGTGTTAGACCGCGTTGGCAGCATGCTGTGAGGTCATTTGCTCAACTTGCAAAGGACACCCACAGCAACAGTAGAAGGGCCTCAGGAGGAGAGGCGGGACAATTACAATTATGCAGATCATAGCAGTCGCCCTTTCCTGCCCAGAACAAGACTGACAAATTAGCCTCTCTCCTACAAAAGGATAAGAAACTGACCAGGTATTAATTTAGGTTTACTAAGAGCCTCACTTCCAGGACCCCCTCCCCACACACACACACACACAGACACACACATACACACACACATACACACACACATACACACACACACATACACACACACAGACACACACAGACACACACAGACACACACACACACAGACACACACATACACACACACATACACACACACACACACACACACACATACACACACACACACACATACACACACATGTGCACACACACACACATACACATGTTGGGGTCCACACTAGCCCCACGTTGGGGCGGCCAAAATATGTCACGGCCCAGGCAAAATGTTGAGGCGGGCAGCCACTGTATCCCAGCCCAAGCTGCCGCTCCAGTCCGCGGGTCGGGGTTCAGCAAGAGCGAAGGTGAGGGCAGACTCGAATGGAGACCAGACAGGGTGTGATTCAATCCCGTTTATTCTTCAGTCTCTCTTCCTCTGAGTGTCTCCTTCTTTGTCTCCTCTGTCTGCTGTGTCTGGTTCTGATCTGTTCTGTCTCTGCATTTTATATGTCTTACTTCTAAGCCACGCCTCAAAGTTACACCTTTAATCATGCTCTTAGGTCTTGTCTCTAACTCTGATCTCTATACTTCTAAGTCATACCCTTAAATCACACACCTTTAATCTCACACACCTTTAATCTCAAGGTATCTAAACCAAGATTATCAGAGTGTTCTCAGCTGTTGTAGGCTATTGTAATCTAAGTCTCAGGTCAGGGTATATGGCTCAAGATGGCTGCAAAGCTGATAGCCGCTTTCTGCTAAAAGTCAGCCCCCAACATACACACACATACACACGCACACACACACAGACACACACAGACATACATGCACATACACACATACACACACATGTGCAGGCACACACACACATACACACACAGACATACATGCACATACACACATGTGCACGCACACACACACACACACAGACATACACGCACACACACAGACACACACAGACATACATGCACATACACAGACACACGCAGACACACACACACACACACACACGCATGCACACACGCACAGACACACACACAGACATACATACACACATGTATGCACACTCACACACACATACACACACACAGAGACATGTGTGCAACACCCCAAACCAGCCAGAAACCAACTGTAACTTTAATTTTTTTAAATCTTAGTTCTAATGACTATTTTTAAGTGCCTTAACCTCTCTTTTAGTCTCCCACCCGTCAAAGTTAGTGGGAAAGCAAGGATATGGGGGAAGTGGACCTGTTTAGAAAGGCTTTTGGAGCAATTTCGTCTGGGTTGTCTGGAAATCGGCAGTTAGTTTATAGGTAAGTAGTGGCAGCTCAATCTGCTTGTAAATATTTTATGGATATACTAATAGTCTAGTTTGGTAGCAACAGTGGTGACACCACCTAGTAGAGACAGTCAGGCCTAAGTCAGCAGGAGGGACGTCTGGAGATTTTTGTCCTGTCTCTCTCCGTGAAGCAAGGATCAGCGAAGATGCCAGACCCAGAAGCATCGAGTAGTTAGCTCTGTATGCAAGCCCAGCTCAGCCTTTGTGGCTGTCCGCTGAGTCCTCAACATGTGTATCTGTCTCGGTTGACATCATCTGTCAATCAGTCGAGTCCTTGGAAGCAGCAAGAGGCTGTAGCACACACACCACCAGAAGGTTTTTGGTGTGTTTTTCTCTATGGAGTCTCGACAAATGTAGCTCAGCTATGCAGTGTGAGGTGGACCAATGCATGTGTGCTGTTAGCAAAGAATCCTTCATCATGTGTCTTTTTATGTGTTTGCTTTAGCAGAACATTTTCTCTCTTGCATCCATTTTAGTGGAATTTTTTTTATGCGTTTGCCTTGCCTGTATGTACTTTAAGAAACCACTCCTTTACATGGTTGCCCAGCAAAACATCATTTAACTGATTTTCTAAAGAACCCTTAAGTTCTGATTTCATGTCTCCCTTTCTATTTAAGAATTGCCCTTTTCTCTAACGTTAACAATCTATATATAATAGAAATAATTATAAGAACCATCATATTTTTAATAAATGGCTTATGTACAATATAGTCAAATAGTAGTCTAACAAAATAACTTAAATCTATCAATATACAATAGTTAAAGAAAAAACTTAAGTTTTTATCAATATATAATAAAGAAAAAGAATTAAAATTTTAATATCTATTAATACATTTATTAATAAATTTTATTACATATTAATAAAATTTTAATTGTATTAATTTTATTATATATTAAATTAAATTTACTACATTAAATATTTATTATGTATTAAATTAAATATATTAAACAAAAAACCTTAAATTTTTATTAATATAAAATAATTTTTAAAACCTTATATTTCTATCAATGTAGAGTATAATAATTAAACAAAACAGACTGCTATATGATAACAACCACGACACATCAAGCGACCAGCAACCTATTGTGGCAGAGGAAGGCACATAAGGTAGGAAGTCTCACAAGGAATGCTGGGTAAAGATTGGTTTTAGGAAAAAGACCAGTGTAATGAATGGAAACCTTAGTGGGAATCCCTAACAAACAGCAGCTACAAGCCCATGGGCTTGTGGGATTACTATGGGCCAAGTTGGAAGAGCTGGAGACACCTCGTACTGTAGCAGGAAGTAGCCAGTTCCCCAGGTGCTACAGGCCACTGGAAACTCCAGCGTTGTCCCTCAGCTCTGCCATCTTTACTTATTATTTATTTTCAGTTATTTTTCATTTTTCTTTTTGAAACAGGGGCTTGCTATGTAGCCCAGTCTAGTCTTGAACTTGCAGTTCGCTAGCCTCCACTCTGCCAGGTGCAAGATTCCAGGCCCGAGTTCTTGGATTTAATGCACACTGTGAATGAATAGCAGGGAGGCCTGTCTTTGTATTAAGTCTGTAGACTCTATACACACAGCTTGGGCCTGGATGGTCTCTGGGACAGGACTCTGAGCTCCCAAGCAGTCACAAGGATCAGATATGGCAGCCAGAGGTATTCTAAATTATTCATGCTCTCCAGGGACTTCAGCCTGGCCAGCCATGAACCTCTTTGTTTAATGAGCTGTTCTTTCTCTGTGCACCAAGCCTGCTGCTAAGGGTTCTGTGGCAGAGGAGAGTGCCATGATGTGATGATGTTACCCCTAACAGCAAGTCCTAGGAAGCTAACACTCTGGGTCCTGTCAGTCTGGCACAGCTTCTTAAAACCTTGCTGGTCTCCCTCAGAGGAAGACTTGGTGAAGCCCGTAGGTGCTTACCTCGCTAACCACTGTGCCATCCACCATGTGTGCTCTTTGTGCCCAGACATCAGTACACTTGATAGGCCTCACATGCTAGCATACATACCACCTGGAATTTTGTCCACAGGCTGCCCTGGTTTTCTCCTGTCTGAGAAGCCACATGATGCCTGTGGTAGGTTGTGGTACAGTGCAGACACTGCAGTTTTACAGTGACCTAACTGCATACCCTGCATTTTCCAGTGTAAGTTAAGCCCCATCCCACCCACACTGTACCCTGTGGGGGGAGGCAGCCCTGTAAGTAACTGGACTCCATCCTTCCCACTGCCTAGAAACTGTGGGGGTCTGACCTCTGCTGGCTTTCTAGTAGGGCACTTTGCATGGTGACCAGCGAGGACTCCGTTTACTCTCCACTTATGTGCTATGGCATTGAACACAGTGTGATACTGATGTCTAAAGAAGTCTATTCGCTTCAGT
This sequence comes from Arvicanthis niloticus, assembly GCF_011762505.2. Lineage (NCBI taxonomy): Eukaryota > Metazoa > Chordata > Mammalia > Rodentia > Muridae > Arvicanthis > Arvicanthis niloticus. The sequence continues at coordinate 153,136,423 of NC_047658.1, forward strand.
TCTCTCCAGAGCTTAGTGTAGGTACCTCTCGTTCTTGCCTGAGAGAACCCAGCTCATTCTGTCTCTTGTACCAGTGATGTCTAGTTGCTTTAGCAAACCTGGTAGAGGGGTGCCCAGAATCTGCACCTCGACTATCCCTACACGTGTCTGTATGTTGATTACTATGTAGGAGGACTGTGTTTCATCTCCTACTCTGCCTGGAAACAAATGGGTCCTAGCTGATCTGGCCACTCCTAGGAACCTCCATGCGTGGCATGGAGCCTTGGATCTTGCTGGAGTTGATGACCTATCTCTTCTGTCAGAGGGGATAGCACCTTCGTTGTCCTGTGTTCTGAGGCTATGACCTTCCTCTTTTCCCAGATTATTATTATGAGAATGAGAGCAGATACTATCAGCTTGGAATGGGGCCCGAAGTCACCGCTCTGTGACAGGTAGAGACTGAGCAGGTATTCCTGAGAAAGAATCAAACGAAGGTGAGGTGGATGGTCTCAGGAGGCTAGTGTCGCGGGATTGCTGAAGACAGAAAGAGCACAGAGCTAAGGGAGGATCCTTTCCTGATCCCTGTGTAATGTAGGCACCTCGGCACAGACATTAGGTCTTACCGTATTTAGCGCCCTATAATCCACTGCCATTCTCCAGGTTATGTGTGCCTCATTGGAGGCAGTGTGGGTCAGGCAGTGTGCTCCCAGCCTCCTGACTCCTTGGTTGACTCTCTGCTCTCAGCATATCAGCTCTATCTTCTGCTGCTCTCCATCCAGGGGCAGAGGGGAGAACAGGGTCCCATTTGTTTCCTCTGTCATTATCACTTTAGCTCCCTGAGTCTTGATACCAGACTCCTCACAAGAACCGTCCCTAATAAAACAGCCACCCCTTAGTACCCTGCAGGATCGGGAGCCTCCCAGAAGTCAGTGCATTACTGACTACTCTGATGGCGTTGCCCTATAAACTTCGATATGTCCAAACCCTAGAGAATAGTCTGGGTTGCCTTGGAGACTGTCTTTGAGAACTAATTAAGCAGAAGACTTGGTTCGCCCTCTATCACCCTTGCTTCAAGGCAGATCCATCTTGCTTTGCCATTAATGCTAGGTCATAGAACTTCAGGCCTTTCTGGGAAGTGCCCTTCCTCTTCTTTAGGCTCAAAGTCCTTCTCGAAGCCTTGCACAGCCCCAGCAGCTTGTGTCTGTCTCTTCTGCAGAGCTTTCTTGTTATCTTACCCTGACTTCCGTTTCTTATCTCTGTCACTTTGATTTGCTTCCCTATCAGACTTGGTGACAAATCACCCTCTGTCCTGGCTATCTTCAATCTGTCCCAAGTTGGCAATAATAGCCTGACCCATATCAGAAACATCCTGTCAAATGAGAAGAACAAGAACTATGCTGTTTTCAAGGATTGTGGTTTTTTGACAGCTTGTCTTCACTGGGTCCCTGAGACACTGGTTGTAGGTGGTTTGAGGCTGCTAGCTCCTACAAGCATCCTGGACTTCCTCTGTGATTTTTAGGGTGCTTTTTGTCCTGGCAGGCTCCCTGCAACCCCCATTCGGTCATGTCTCTCTCGTGTTCATGGTGATCCAGTCTGTAGTACAATGATTTTTTTGGTTGTGGAGGGCACTGTACAGGTGCTGCCTAAGGGCTAGGTGCGTTGGCACGATTCCTCGTTTTCTCAGCGTTATTTCCCACTAGAGGAATGTCAATCCCTCCATGTTCCAGGCTCTCAATTATCAGAGTCAGCGTGGCAGTGCCTGCAGGATCCATGGGTTCTGTGCCAAACAGTATGGGGGAGGGGGCGGACAGCCCTCCCTCACTGGCACATGCTGTGCCTCCCCCCCTGGGCTCTTGGCTCCTATAAGGTCAAGGAAAAAGCAAAGCTCATAGGCAGAGTCCCCAGCCTCCACCAGCAGTCTCAGTTTCCCTCTCAACCTCTTTCCCCGGTGTTCTAACCTTCTGCATCCCACTCTAACTGTGAGATAACACCTTGGAACCCTTTCCTACCCCTCTCTTTGCCAGCAGACCACCCAGCAGCAAGCAAGAGAGATGCACTTGGTATCTTGTTTTTCCACTTTTGAACTAAGGTTGGAGGCTGAGAGAGAGTTGGAGACACACTCTCTTTTCAAGTCGTAGTTCTTGGAGTTTTGTTTGCAGCCAGCTAGGCATCAGGAGAAAACAGCTGTGTGACCTAGAAACACAGCCTGGCATTCTGGAGGTGGAGACACTTATCATTTCTGTGGAAGGATTTGGTGATAATCCCTGGTGTGCAGAGAGTACAGGCGATGGTGTGCGTTTGTTTTCTCCGTCAGCTGCCACCATGGAGGGTGGATGTTGCCAATTTGATGCAAATTGGCTTTTGAAGACTTGAGACCTTCATCCCCCCCTCTTTCCTCTTCTTCTGTTTTCTCCTCCTCTTCCTCCTATTTCCTATCTCCTCCTCCCCCCTAACCCCTGTTCCTGGGGGCCAAAGTCATGATGTTGTGCACACAAGGTAAGCCCACTCCCCTTGAGCGATGACCCTCGCCCTCTTTGTCTTCTTTTTAATCTCGACAAGCCAAGTTTTGCTACGACAGGAGTTACATTATTGCTAGGTATGATGGCATGCACCTGGAGAGAGAAAGATGGAGGCAGGAGGATCAGGAGTTCAAGGCCAGCCTGGAGTACAGAAGACCCTGTATCAAACCAAGTCAGTATCAGAAGTGATGCAAGTGGGACGCACAGGGATGTCTTGCTGAGCCAATAGTAATGGTGGCAATGACCTGAGTGACAGGTGGAATAATTTAGAGTTGCTGAGTTTTATGGGGCAGTCATTTGATCGAGATGCTGTGTGGTCCTCACTGTGACTTTAATGATGTTACTCAAACCTATAGATGAAGAAGCTGAGGTGCAGGGAAATGGCTAGACAGTGAATGAGAACTCACACCTCCTTCTGGAGCAGGCACCAAGCAGCACAATGCACCCCTGCAAAGGATGCTTGTTCCAGCTCCCTCCCCTTCCATCTCATCCTGGTCCTTCAGGCCTAGAAATGTACATTTGACACGTGAGTGTGTATGTGTGTGCACACACAGGTGCACATGCCTTTGCGTGCACATGCAGAGATCACTGGTAAATGTCTACTGTCTACTTCTATCACTCTCCATCCTAGTTTTTAAAATTTTTATTTTATGTGCATTGGTGTTTTGTCTGCATGTATGTTTGTGTGAGGTCAGGTCTTGGAGTTACAGACAGTTGTGAGCTGCCATGTGGGTGCTGGGAATTGAACCCTGATCCTCTGGAATAGCAGCCAGTGCTCTTAACCACTAAGCCAGCTCTACAGCTCCAACCTTATTTATTTATTTATTTATTTATTTATTTATTTATTTATTGTCACATGCTGAACTTGCAGCTCACTGTTTCAGCTAGGCTGGATGACCAGTGAGCTCCAGGGTGTCTCCTGTCTCTACCATCCTCAGTGCTGGATGTGCAAGCATGTCTGACTTTTGATGTAGATGCTATCTGAGCTCAGGCCCTCATGCTTGTGCAGTGAGTACCCACTGAGCCATCTTCGAGAGCGACGGTGGCATTGAACACAGGCTCTAGTCTGCTTGACCCAGAGTCCAGGTCCAGGGTGTCCTTTTGGCATTAGGAAGGTGGAAATGGGCTGGACAGATGGCTCCGTAGTTCAGAGCACTTGCTTCTCTTGCAGAGGACCCAGGTTTGGTTCCCAGCACCCACACGGCTGTTACAACCAACTGTAGCTCCAGTTCTGGGGGATTCAGCTTCCTCTTCCGGCCTCCACAGGGTCTGCATACCTGTGGCACCCAGACCTTCATTCAAGAAAAACACCCATGTAAAATAAAAATAAATCTCTAACGATGGAGAAAGGTAGGGACTGAGGCCAGTGAGAACATGGCCACCATTCAAAGGAGACTGTCAGTCTCTTGAATACAGTGGCCTTACAGGCTCCTGTTGGGATGTCCATAGGTGATAGTAGGATGTACACTTAACATTGTATCTCACCTTTAATGTGACACATTCATGCCCTGGGTTTCCTGTCTCTGGCCCCAGTCGGCCCCTGGTCCGCCGATGCCGTTGTAAGAAGCAGCTCAGTTAGAGGTAAAAGGAGGAAACTGAAGACAGCTGTTTCTCCTGAGCGAACAAACTCTGCTCCGAGGTGACTGGTGACGGCCATCTCTAATCTGGACACCACCAGACTTAGCGTTCTTGTCTTATGCACGTATTTCTGGAGGATAAGGCATCGAGTTTCAGGATTCTCGTTCCAAAGGTAAAAGGCACTTGCTCATGAGAATCTCACGGAACAGAATCAGCTGGGTGAAATCAACTCCCCTGGCCCAGCAGAAGCTACTTTTAAACAGGCTATGAAGCATTTAAGAAGCTGAGGCAGGAGGATCACCAAGAGTTCCAGGCCAATGTAGGTTACAGTGTAAGATTATCGCAGAACAACAATAAAAGCCACTTTTGGGCTGGAGGTCTAGTTCAGCAGGTAAAGTTCTCGCCTATATGCACAGAGCCTGGGTTTAGTCCCCAGCACAGCATAAATTGGGATGGGTGGGGTGGTGGTTTAATATGTATGCATGTATGTATGTATGTATGTATGTATGCATGTATGTATGTATGTATGCATGTATGTACGTACGCGCGCGCACACACACACACACACACACACACACACACACCCTCAACACTCTCTTAGTATCATAGTGAGTTGGAGACCAGCCTGGCTACATGGAACCCTGTCTCAAAAACAAACGAAAATTAGTTCCCCATTTCTTGGGCAAAGTAAAGTTTACCTTGGGAGAGTGATAATCTGATTAGATCTTCCAAAACACAGGGCCATCTTATGTTCCTTAGCTTGTAGCCCAGGCTGGCCCCCAGCTCACCATGCAGTCAAAGACGACCTTAAGTCCGGATCCTTTTGCCTCCACCTTTACACGGCTGGCGTTGGGGGTAGATTCATGTGACAGGAGGCTTATCTTAAAAGGTTGTTTGTATCCTAGAGTGACAGGGCTGCAAGGGCTGGATAGGACTGTAATGTTTTATTTCCTTCCTTGGTAAATCAGCCCAAGTCAAACAGAAATACCAACGTTTGGGTGCTTCAGAACCCCTCTGTACTCTCATCCTGCTTTGTCTTTTGACAGGTTATAATCAGAGATCCATTCAAGCTTGCAGAGAAACCTGACAAGATGAAGCTCGGACCTGCACCGGCAGGTGCTGGAGGCTGCTGTGGCAAAAGGCAAAGCTGCTAGCTGCTATGGCCAGCACGGAGGGGCCCACCGTGCACGAGCCGGTGGCTGGAGAGCAGTCACAAAGGCTTCTTAGCCTGCTCTTCACCAGTGCACAAATTATGGGACGATAGCAAAGCCACCGCAATCTAGACCACTGCTAAGAAAAAGAGTGATTTTTAAAGGGTGTTAATTTAAGGTTCACAGCAAATCGCTGGCTTTTCTATTTCACTATTTCAGAGTTCTGGTGCCCCCTAGTGCTCAGAAGTAGAACTTGGACGCCTAAGGTTTACTCAAAGGGCCAAAGGCATCAATCAACGTTGTGAGAATGTCTTCCTTCCAGCCTACCACAGGACACCTTCGGGTTTGTCTCTGTGGCTGCCCAGGAAGCACAGTACTTACTAAATTTATGCTAACTATGACAAAAAATTGTTAACTCAAATCTGGTAGGAGTATGCTTCAGGTTGCTGTCTTCAAACTTTTTTTTCTATAATTGAATGAAAAAGAAAATAAATGAAAAGTAAATTTAACTTTGGTTCACCCTGATAATTGATGATTGATGCCACAATGGATGTCTGTAGTTGTCTTTTAAATATATATATATATATATTCTGTCTTCAGACACACCAGAAGCAAGTAGCAGCCTTCAACAATGGAGGGTTTTGGTAAGAAAATCTTGATTGTTCTGAGAGCCCAGTAAAAGAGCTTGGGAAATAGGGATAGAGGTGGGGGTAGCGTGGCCCTGGAGGCTTTTAATTAGGAATTTGAGGATCTTTAGGTCTATAGAACACTGGGGTGAATTCTAAGGGCAGATTCATCTTTTTAAAAAGATATGTTCCCAATGGGACATCAGAATTCTGAGTGCCCTCATCCCTGACTTTGACAGACAGTTTTGTCCTGCCCTGTTTGTCTCAGGAACCTTGATTCTACTCAGGCTGTTGGCTCTAGAGTTGTTTATGTGCCCAGTTATAATTCACTGCAGTGAGCGACTGGCCTGGTTGAGCACACTGCAGGCTCCCTGAGCACAGGATGGCCCTTTCAGAAGGACGTGATAAAGAGGAAAGGTGACCCAGCCATTCTGTTGATTAGACTTGTCTGTCATTTCTTTATTTATTTTTATGTAAATTAACACATTTGTTGCAGGCTAGGGACGTCTAAAATGGCAGCTGCCCCTGCATTTGTGAGCAACCTGATGTGGGTGCCTGGAGCCAAACTCAGATGCTTTGCAAGAGCAGCGAGCACTCCCAACTGCTGAGGTGTCTCTGTAGTTCATCAGTCTTAATTCAAAAAGTTATGTATGTATGTATGCATGCATGCATGTTTATTTGTGTGCATATGCAATGCACTTGGGTGCTTGTAGAAGCCAAAGGAGGACGTCCCTCTCTACAGCTCCCTGCTTTATCCCCTGGAGACAGTGCCCTGCACTGAGCCTAAATCTTACTGTTTTGACTAAGATGGCTGGCCAGCTGCACCTGGGATCCTGGGATCCACTGGTTTTCACCCACCAGTGCTGGGGTTGTAGAAACTTGTGAGGCTGTGCCCAGCTTTTATGTGAGTACTGGAGATTCGAACTCAGAACTTCATGCTTTGGGCAGCGAGTGCTTTACTCACTGAGCCATCTTCCTCCCTAGCCTCCCCAGTAATTCAGAATGCTTAGTGCTCCAGGGAGAAACCACATTGGAAGTTCACATGCTCTCTCTCTCTCTCTCTCTCTCTTTGTGTGTGTCTTTATTTGACACAGGGTGTCTCTATGTAGCTTTGGCTGTCCTGGAATTCACTCTGTAGACCAGACTGGCCTGGGTCTCTGCCTCCTCTCCTCCCACCCCACCCCAAGCCAAAGGTGTGTGCCATCATGGCCCAGCCACATTCTTTTTCTGAGAACAGCACATTCGATATATTTTTCCAACAAAATACACATTTTAAGAATTATACTTGATAGGGAGATAGTTCAGCTGGTCAGTGAAGTGTGGGTCGTGCAAGCATGAGGACCTGAGTCTGTATCCCCAGGACTCACATAAAAGCTGAGCACCGAAGGCTATGTTGAATGAGCAACGAGCTATGTTGCTAACCCCACCCATGGAGATGCAGAGAAAGGCAGGTCCCTGAAACTCACTGGCCATCCAGCCAGGAGGGATGGATGAGATACTCAGCTGGAAGAGGCCCCACCACAGATACCCACCACAGTTCCAAAGCAGCAGCAAAGTTTCCTTCTGCCCATGGCCCTTGTTTTGCCTTGGGTGCTTTGCCCAAGAAAGCCACCACGGTTGTCACTAGTGCCACATTCAAATAGGCGCTGTGCTGTGACTGTTAAGAGATGTATGCAATCTACCTGTTCTTTCCTCCTGTCACGGTAACTAAGGCTACTGTGGGGCTGCAGAGATGGCACACTGGTCGGGCACTTGCTGCTCTTGCTGGGAACCAGAGATTTGTTTTCTAGGAACCCACTTCAGGCAGCGGATAGTCCCGTAACTCCAGTTCCAGGGGATCAGGCGCCCTCTTCTGGTCTCCTTGGGCACAGCATGCATATTACACATACCCTTAAATAAAAATATAATTTGATGAATCTCTTGTACTAGACATTGTCCTATTCACTGACTGCAAAAATGGAATATTATAAACCAGTAGGCCAAGAGGATCAAACCAACCCAGTGTGGTTCTAAATACTGCGCTCACGTGTCTTGACTCCCGTGAGGAATCCATGTCTTTAACTACCTACCCCAACTTGGGTTGTAAGAGGGTTCATTATAGATCCCCGCCCCCAGGGTCTAGTAGAAGGAGCTCTTATGAACTCTGTGTATGTCTACTTGGTCTACTGTGACTTTGGTCAGAGGTCTACTTTGGGTGTCATTCCTCAGGCACTGACCACTTTAGGTTTGTTTGTTTGTTTGTTTGTTTTTTTAAATAGGGTCTCTAATTGGTTTGGAGTTTGCTGAGTAAGCTAGGCTGTGTAGCCAGTGAACTCCTGGATCTATCTGCCTATCTCCATCTTAGTGCTGGGATTGCAAGTCCATGCCTCCATGCCTGGCTGCTGTATATATATATGTGTGTGTGTGTGTGTGTGTGTGTGTGTATAATATATATGCATATTATGTATATATGCACATCATATAGTTAATTTACTTTATATGGGTGCTGGGATCCAAGTCAGGCTTCACGCCTGTGTGGCAAGCGTTCTACTCATTGGGATATCTCCCCAGCTCCCAGACTGAACTCATTTGCAAATTCGAAGCTGGAATTATACAATCCTAGGGATAGCCTGTGACATCTTTAATTCATTACAAGCAGCAGCCGAGCAGGCTTGTGGAGCTTGGCGGGGTGCCTCGCAGGAGGGACCCCACAGGACTGGGGCTGCTTATGGTAATTTGACATATAGCTCAGAGCCTAACTGTGTCGGGGGAAGTGGCTCGCACAGTTTAGCCTCTGTTCTTAGAGTTAACCAGCTTCTCCCATGTGGCTTCCTTTGGGAATATTAAATGAACTTCCTTGAGAACGCAGCACCTCAAATGTCAATTGCTGTGGATGGAAGATTCGCATGGCAAGGGCGGGGCTCCTGGTGTGGCTTCTGGACCTACCCGTTCATCTTTTATTAACTGTGTCCTTGCTTTCTTTTTACCAATTAACCTTATTGTGCCTTTCAAGCTGATCTGCCTACGGAAGCACCATGAAGGAGATATCTTTATTTTTCCTGTTAAATAATGTAGCAGAAACTCACAGAGTCCGCGCAACCCATAAACAATGCCACTTTCTTGAAGCAGAGAGGGAGCTTCTTCATTCTGCATGGATCAACCATGCCACATAACCAGAGTGTGTCTTTACTGAGAACAGCTCTGGACACCCCTTCTTGGTGCTGCCTTTTCAAATTCCATGCAAGGAAACAGCGAAGCTGTGTATGTGGAAATGATCTGAATGTTGGGACTGCAGACTTGGCACCAAGCTGGCACCAAGACCAGAACCAGGTCTCCTGGCGTCTCGCCCGTTGCATCTCATACTTTGTCTTTGTCTTCCTCCAGGACCTTCCTGAGTTAAACAGTGTAGTAACTGTTGGACCTGGTAGCTCGGGCTCCTACTCCTGGTTAATTGAGAGGCTGAGCAAGAGGGTTGAAAGGCCAAGGACTGCCCAGCCTAAAACATGAGTTCAAAGCCAGCCTGGGCAACTGGAGTGAGACCTTGTCTGAGAAGTAAAAAGAGCTGGGGCTATTTTATTCCTGTGGCGTGCATGGGGCCCTGATCCTCTGTACTGAGGGTTGGGGGAGGGACTTGGGGGCTTGAGTGGGAGGGATGGTGTAGGAGAGGACAAGGTAAGAGCAGTGATTACAGCTTGAGTGGAGGGGGTGGAGTGTGGTGCAGAAAGTATGTATAGGGTTTTTATTGGCAGGATCAGTGGTGCTGACTCTTACCAGGACTGGAAGATCGAGCTAGGGAGGTGGCCCAGTTGGTATGGTGCTTGCTGTATAAACATGAGGACCTGAGTTTGCATGCCCAGTCCCCATGAAGGTAGGCATGTCAGTATGCCCTGTAACACTCACCCCACACACACACACACATAAGCAGACACACACTCTGCTACACTATGGAGACAGAGAAAGGTGGACGGGGCTTGCAGCCAGCCTGCCCAGCCAACCAGTGAGCTCCATGTTCAGTGAGAGAACTTGTTTCAAAAACTAAGGTGGAGAAGTCACTGAGAATATTGACCTTCGTCTCTCCCCAAGCATACACACACACACACACACACACACTACATATCCCTGCCCACAATTATTATAATGTGAGCATACTGTTTGCTTTTGTCTGGAACTGTTTTTGCTCCAGGCTTTAAACTGGACTAATGATTAATAATGTCTTTCAAAAAGTTTTGTTTTGGGAGATATTTATTTTTGTTTGTTTGTTTGTTTGTTTGTTTTTCAAGACAGGGTTTCTCCATATATTCCTGGCTGTCCTGGAACTCAGAAATCCGCCTGCCTCTGCCTCCCAAGTGCTGGGATTAAAGGCATGCACCACCACCGCCCCGCTTGGGAGACTTTTAAACATTGGTAATTTTTTACTTGTATAGTATTCTTGTCAGCATGTGTGTGCCTGGTGTCTGTGGAGGATCCCCTGGGACTGGAGTTTCTGGTGGCTGTGAATCACCATGGGATTGCTGGGAGTTAAAGCTACACCCTCTTCAAAGCAGCAAGTGATCTAAACCCCTGAGCCATCTCTCCAGCCCCCATTTTATCCTTTGAGATAGGCTCTTGCTCTTTGAGAAATCTTCCTGCCTCAGGCTCCCTAGTGTAGTGAGGGTATGACCCCTCAGTTTAAACTATTTTAAAAGGTTACCTGAAATCTATCAGGAAGTCTGATCTATGATCAGGAGTCTACGCCAACCTAGGAAACTGCATGCTTGCTTAAAATTTCTAATTCCCATTGAGACCTAGGGCTAGTAGCTTATGATCCCGGTATGGACTTGCTGAATGGAAGGTGTGGTGTCCCCTCTAGTCTCTTGGGGACTCCTGTGGCATGTGATTTTTGTTTCTGCCCTATCTGTGGCTGGAGACATGGCGTATCCTAACTGTGAGGGACAGTTAAGGCACTAAAGCTTTGCACACTAAAGTGACAGTGTAATCAAGGATGTATTACACATATGACTGTGTCCCTAAGATTATAATAGAGACGGCCTGGAGAGACGGCTCAGCGCTGGAACATGTGCTTCTCCTCCAGAGGATCTGGGTTCCGTTCCTAGCACCCACATCAGGTGGCTGACAGATGCCTGTAACTCCATTTCCTGGGGATCAAGTGGCCTCTAACGTCTGAAGGCACTTGCAAGCATGTGTGCACACCCACATAAACACTAAAACAAGATTATAAGGTGGGCAGTGGTGGTGCATGCCTTTAATCCCAGCACTTGGGAGGCAGAGGCAGATGGATTTCTGAGTTCGAGGCCAGCCTGGTCTACAGAGTGAGTTCCAGGACAGCCAGGGCTATGCAGAGAAACCCTGTCTCAAAAAACAAAAACAAAAACAAAAACAAAAACAAACAAACGAAACAAAAACAAAAGAAAACCCCAAGATTATAATGTGGAGCTGAAAAATTCCCATTGCTTAGTGACGAATGATGTAAAATGTAGGACAGCGTATCATTTACATCTCTGTAATGCTGCTGGAATACGCAAACCTCCCCCCTGCCCCTCATGTGAGAGCAGAAGGCACACAACCCCATACAGTACATGATGTCTGATAAGGAGAATAAGAGCTATGATCCTGCCTTTATTGATTTTATATATGTATACATTTGAAGAAGGCTCTTGCTCTGTAACCTAGACTGGCCTACCACTTACCATCCTCCTGCCTCAGCTTCTTGAGTGTCACCATGCCTAGCTTTTTACTATATGTTTTGTTGTTATTATAAAGTCTACTCCTTTTACTCATTAAAAAGAAGTCTACTGGAAGGCAGTATGCTATGTGACCATCACCTGTCACCAGAAAGTCTGGCAGACCATCACATCTTAAGTTGATCACCAGAGGCCACATGGTCAACTACACCAAACTACACACACCATCTAGGTCTTTTGAGTGCAGTTGACATTGGCAAAGTGACAACATTACCTGTGACTCATGACTCAGGCCATGTCCACATCCTTAAGTGACACAGGATGGTACAGGAGAAAGTGCTTTGTAAACCGTGAAGGTGTTTTCTGCTCAGTGGCTGGGGTTCCTCATATCTGGACCAGGCAGATGTATGTTCAGTCAGTAAAGCTCTTGCCCACAAGCATGAGGACCTGAGTTCCTATTCCCAGAACTATGTGAGAGCCATGTGTGGAGCTCATCTGTAATCCTAGTGCTGAGACAGGGGGATCCCTGGAGTTCATTGGTCGGCCTTGCTCAATTAGTGAGCCTTAGGTCCAGTGGAGTGAGATAGTGGAAGACGCCCAATGTTGACCTCTGGCCTCTAAGTACATACATATTCTCTATTCCTATGTGCATACTCCCATACAATATGTACATCAGATGCACGCATACACAGGAAACAAACAAAATGGAGTTCCCTAAATAAATCAGAGGGGCCTTAATGCTGTTGTCTTGGTAACAGCCAGGCCAATCCTCCTATGAATCAGTTCTTTGACTTAGGACTTCTCTGACTCCTTTACAGTAAAGCCTTAGCTCTGAGACTTACTATTCAACCCATTATAGACCAGCCCCAACAATTCCAAAGACCCCTGCTGGTCCTCTTTATGGACTATGGCGCCAGCTCTCTGACCACACACTGTTCTAAAGTTAGTGCCGCTTTTGCAGCCTTACCCCTGTGTTCCCACTGGTTATTATGAATTTCCTCTTTCCCTCTGTCCCTTTGTATTGATATTCATGCCACTCCCTTCCAGTCATATGTTGAAGCATATTTTTTAGTTTGGCTATATTTTAAAATGGACACTAACCAGATGTGGTGGCACATGCCTTTAATCCCAACACTTGGGTGGCTAAGGCAGGAGGATTGAGACTTTGAAGCTAGCTTGGGTTAAACAGTAAGAGAGGGTGCCAGAGAGCTGGCTTTCTCCACAGTCTCAGAGGACAGGTGTGTAAGGACTGTCTGTCTATAAGCCTCATCGGAAACCACCCCTGCTAGACTTTGTAGGTAAAAATGGCTAGGGAACCGCAGGGTTCCTCAGCCAGGCTGTGGGTAGTTGGCTGGGAACGCCCTGGGTTCCTCCAGCTGGAAGTTAGGCCCAGCTGCTCAGTAAAGGCCTCTCCACGGTTCCTCACAGCACGGCCCCAACACACGAGGAAGTCCTTGGGTTTCCAAAACCGGTTTATTGGCATGACAGATGGTGGATGGATCTGGATGCACACCCCCCAAAACCCCAAGACCTGAGTTAAATAGGGAGGGGAAGAGGGAGGAGGGGCTGGGGAAGAATGCTTAATTGGCTCTACCCT